>NC_137460.1:249718662-250362662 GCF_964235325.1 Thermobia domestica | reverse complement strand
ATGGCATGAAATTTGTGCCAAAAACACGATAATGTCCAGCTATCTAAGGTAAATATAGATAAAGGGTTTCAGTGTAGAATGACATGTATGTTAATTGGCATACCATTATCTACTTGGATGAAAGAAAAAATGAAATGCAGTCCCCTACACTTAGGTCATGAAGATTTGTTGTATAAAAACTCTTAGACACTTTATAAAAAAGCGGCCCTGAGAAACACAAATACTTGTCATAAAATGTTCAAATAATTGGAGTATCCTAGGATCGACCCCCAAGCACTAAAGGTGAGCACCTTACCACTAACCCGCCGCAATCCCCAAAGACAAAAGAACTTTAGTTCAGTTTAGATACTTAATGCTGCCATCAGAATATTTTCTTTGTGCAGCATTGAATCGAACTCTGAATAATTGTGAAGATTAAATAGCAAATTGTTTCTTAGAAATAAAAAATTACTTACTTACTTACTATGGTATCTGTGTACGCTTAATTATGAAATTATTTTGAATAATAAATAAAATCTGTGAGTCCCACGATTATGTCGGATCACTTTAGAAAAGGTTATGAAATTGGTGGAATGAAAAAGAAGAAGTGGGAGAACACATTGTTTGTTCAGCACAATTTATAAGAAATAAATCCAAACTTAATGTTGAAATAGTTGATGCAAGCGGTAATCGAACCAAAAACCCTAAACAGTGGAAATGAACGCCTTACCACTGAGCCCTTATGGCTCCGCTATGAGAAATAAAATAATTGATACAAGCGGTAATCGAACCAGGGACCCTAAGCAGTGAAAATGAACGCTTTACCACTGAACCCTTATGGCTCCGCTATGAGAAATGAAATAATTGATGCAAACGGTAATTGACCCCGGAATCCTAAGCAGTGAAAATGACTGCTTTACCATTGAGCCATTATGATCCTATAATAACAAATGAATACCTAATAAAGAAAAGTCTAACTGTAAAAACCAACTAGCACTGAAAAACTAAACATTGAAACTTTGTCAGCATAGTAATCCATATAATTTTATTTTATTTTATTGGATGCTCAAGGAAATTGTATTTTCAAAAGTGTTAAAATTGAATGTGAATCATTGGGACGGACCTGTTATAAAGAATAAAAGTTTGGTCTCGATAAGAAAACAATAGTGAACTATGGCTAACGTACTTATAGATTTATTATCAAATCTTTGAACAAATCTTTTCTGTTTAAACAGTACATAAGTAAAATTAATGAACAACTGTGTGTCAAATAAGTAAGATTAATACATACTAAAAGATGTTTGTTTTCAAGAACTTGAACTGAAAATTGTTTCTACTGGTCTTCTTTTTTAAAAACAAGTGGTTAAATGAAGTGATAGGAAAAGGTGGTAGATTAAGTTTAGTTAAGCTCCCCTTTGAACAGTAATGGGTATTTTATATAATTTTACAAAGTTATTGTACGTGAAAAAAAAAAGTGTAAATAAAATGATGATGATTTTCTACATGACTGTGGTCTGTCACCACCGATAACATGTACGCTATCCGCTTAGCAAAGAGGAGGAGGGTCATGTTGGGAGATTGAATCTAATTCAATACAATAGAAATATATAACCTAACGCATCGACATAAAAAACCTGTTTAAATAAGTAAATGATCTTTGAATATATGTCATATAGACATGAAAAAAAATACAGATAAATAGGAAATAAATCAATGATTATTTGTACAAATAAATTTTAGTTTCATGAAACTTCAGACATAAGAAAAAGAAGTTTGTGAAACAGTTTATTCTCCTTTTCCATTGCAAAGTTGGTGTTAGTGTTTTTTTTCTTTCCTAAGTTTTTAACATATAGCCTGTCTAATGAAAATTCACAGGAATTTCTAGCACTGATCAAATACATAATGTAGGCTTCAGTTTTAACATATATTTACAACTTACTACATGAATTGTCTACAAGAATCCTTAACATTTGGCGAATTTTCGATAGCATTTGTTCCTCCCTATTGTACGCAATACTTTATCTGTAAACATATTTAGCGAAAGTTCAATAACTATTGTCTCATGATAACAACTGTAATAAATTTTTCAAGTGTGGAGTATTCTGTAAATAAGATAGCACCAATCGTTGCTAAAAGGTGTCACAAAAGGAAGTAATCCACCATGTCTTAAATGTAAAATAACCAAAAGTATATTTTAAAAGGATTTAAAAGCATTATTTATCGATATGTTGGAATCCAACAGGCTAATTAAAAAACAAGTAAATACAACGGAGCTATTGGGGTTCAGGTATCGTGATTTCTAATTATTGCTTTCAATGTCAATATATAGAAATTCAAGCACGCGCAGTAAACGGTGTGGGTAACTTTGTCGATTGTAAAACTAATGCAAAGATGAAATATTCAAACTAATTTGGATAAAAAATATTATCTAAAACTAATAGGGGTGGGAGTAAATCTAGCTTTCAAACCTTTGTCACAAGTTACATAACTGATATCATTCATAATCTTCCAAAAACCCAATAGGTTTATATCACAAAACATATCAAATATTCTCATTACTTCTGTTAGTCACATTTCACAAATCTATATTGATGTTCTCAATCCAATAGGAATTGATGTGATCATGTTCCAATCAAATTACAGTTTAGTACGCAACATATGTCTCAGTCTACAAATTTCGAAAAACTAAACAACATTTTAATAAATTCATCTGAAATCAATACAAACATATCTATCGGCAACAATAAACCCTTTGCACGCTCCTACATCAAAAAAAAAAAACTGTATCATAACATTCATATCATCACAACTTCAATCCCAGAAACTAGTTCACTTTACATACCAGTAACTATATTATCCACTTATCGAGCAAGATTGCCACCAAATATCTCACATTTATCATTCGTTCTCAACAGTTTTATCGTAAATATCAACGTATAAAAAAAAATCCAAAAACATTTCGCCATCACCAAAAAGTTCAAAGGTTGATCAAAAATTATATCTGTACTTACAAGCTATGATGTCGGGATAAAATCTATAATACTCTCTCTGATGTCACTCATCCTAACAATTACTAAAAACATTTCAATGCTCTTTGCAAAAGCAGTAAAACACCATATCCATTATTAAATGATGCCTTATCTATATAGACAGACTCTTCCAAAGCTGCGGTTTTTTTGCTGATTTCCTTCAAGGCTTCTTCACACCACTCCGTCCCACATATTCATATAGACATCCATCCAACACAGTCATTTCATCTTCTCCTTCATACTCTTCCGCAAAAATAAATCTCAAACAAAACCAATCATAGTTCAAAATATCAGTACTGTTGTTCGTAACAAAAGGAATAGTGCACCTGTCTTTAATTCAATAAACTATCGGCATATGAAACTATAACCTCTTATATTACTTACTTTGTTACACACAATTTTTACTTTCATTCTGCACACTGTATATTTTCCTGTTAGCTGGAAAACCTCTAAGACGATAATGTTTCCAAACCAAAAAAAAAAAAAAAAACTCATACCATCTTATCATCCTACTGCACAATTCAATTAACGTTTGCTTTTAGTAAAACCGTATAACGTATTATAGTAAGACGTCTGCATGCATACATAACAACACAAAATACTTCCCATACATCAAGCAAAATTTCGCCCAAGATATTCGATCAACAATCAACTACCGGTCTTAACTAGCATGGTTACACAACATTATAATTAGATCAAACCAACATGTGTTGTATTATTTAACTCAAAAATATTTAACAGAATAAAACACTGCACAATTGCATATACATTAATTCATCTTCAATTTCCTATCTCGTATATAAAACTGATATACAATATTTTAAATCAACCACCTGTCATATATTTCAATATATAACTGCTTCTCCCATCCTATTTTCCTTCACTATTGAGTACCTCAAAAAATCTGCTCTGTCACCAGATCTCTATCTTCTCTATGTTCCCAATATGTATCCACTTCCTGATAACTTCAGGTCTTTCAATATACCACCAACACTGTCTTTTCTTGCGTTAAAATCTAGTATCCAATCCATCAACACTGCTCTACAAATAATAATTAACAGTTTTCTTCAGTGGTGCAGCAAATGAACACTAGCAATCAACGCCACAAAAAAAACACAAATTATCATCTTCATTCCTCCGTAAAACATCAAAAATCCATAAAAATCCTAACTACCTTTCCCTAAAATTAAATCAAGCTCTCATCCAAGCACATTCAAGTGTAACTTAGTTAATGTTCACATTCACTAAACATCTCAGTTAAAAACATCTTCAAACAATCGCAAAAAAGCATACAATAGAGTTAACTTATTTAAAAAAAAAAAATGTCAGCAAACGTCCTGGATACTGAAAGCAAACACAATTCTAAATACTGAAAGCAAACACAATTCTAAATACATACAAGGAGTCTTTTACGTCCTGTGCTAACTTACGAAAATGCTGCATGAATTAAAACCATCCACACAGTTTACAAAAAACTTATTAATGTTGGGAAAATGTGCTTTCCGCATTACATATCGAGTCAAACTGATTAGTCCTACAGCAACGTTGTGCAACCAAATTCAGTTTCCTAAACTCCATTTTCATCTTAAAACTTTGCGTCTCGCATGCATATGCTCTCGTTATAACCCATAACCCCTTACTTTAAAATACTACGTACCTTTTAGCTCTCCATCCTTCTCCATGTTAATATTATCCTCCAACGCTATCATTGGTCTATACTCTATTGCTACAATCTACCTCCTGACCCCCTTTAATCAGTACTGCCTCGCAAATTATCAAGTTCATGATCATCTGCCACTCATATTTCCATTATTTGTACACTAAATTCATCTACCACTACCAGGGTTCCCATTGTCTACATTAAAGCTTAAGCAGCCCTAGGCAAAAAAAAAAACTTCGTCTGTCTAACACTTCTGTGCTGTGATATACTAGCACAGCTCGCCTCATCCCTCATGCTCATCATTCACAATATACAGGTATAATATATTTTATCAGTACATATTCATTATTCTTTCCATATTTCTACTCTTCCAGTTCTATACAATACTACACTAACTGCAATTTCCTCGTTAATTTCCTAGCAAATGTTAAGGATTGGAAAGATCCTTAAGACCTTAGCAATTATTATAATGTAATAAAAACTTCTATGAAACATCACACAATCCTTAAATCCTCCAATTATACATCACTCTTCCCTAAAAACTGCGTAACCCTCTAAAATGGTACAAGTCAATATGACTAGCTATAAACAAACAAACAAACAACAAACGTATAAGTTCCAATAAAGTTTATATTTTGTGTATTTGTTCACATGACAATGCTAGGTTACAATGTTCACATGCTTCTGCATTTCCACAACCACCGCATATATGTGGTATCTCTCTTTCATGCCAAAATAAAATAATTCATTGTGTGTCTGTATTAACGCATAATATGTACACCTATATCTTAATAAAACAAATCTAGTTAGTATATAATGCAAATCTAACATTCGTGTGGTATCATCTCGTTCTCATAACATTTTATGTAGTTATCACACATGTTACAAGTGTGTAATTCATCACCGGGTAGTTCTATCAAATACACCCATAATCGTGTTTTCCATATTATGCAATAGATGGCTCCACATATTTTCACGCAATCTGTTATTGCTACCGCATTCACCGTAAATAATTATAATATTGTATATGGTAGTTCCTAAATAAATTAAAAATCGGGTTCAAAATTCTCTATTGTAACTACACAGCATTCTTAAATAAGTAAAAAAAGTTCTGTCTACAAAATTTTTTCGCATATACGTTCTCATATATATACTCTCATATTTTAAGTGTCATAAATATAAACTAGAATTCTGGCCACAAAAAAAAAAAAAAAAGGTATTGCCTTCTACGATCCTACCATCCATTGAATGGGAATAAAACTCTTGATAACTATTACAATAAAGTACATTAAAGTTTATATTTTGTGTATTAGTTCACATAACAATGCTAGGTTGCAATGTTCACATGCTTCTGCATTTCCACAGTCAACGCATATATGTGGTATCTCTCTTTCATGTACAAATAAAATAATTCATTGTGTGTCTGTATTAACGCATAATATGTACACCTATATCTTAATAAAACAAATCTAGTTAGTATATAATGCAGGTCTGACATTCGTGTGGTATCATCTCGTTCTCATAACATTTTATGTAGTTATCAAAATGTTACAAGTGTGTAATTCATCATCGTCTGCCTCTATCGAGTACAGTCATAATTGTGTTTCCAATTTATACAATAGATGGCTCCACATATTTTCATGCAATCATGTGTTGCTACCGCATTCACCGTAAATAATTATAATATTGTATATGGTAGTTCCTAAATAAATTAAAATCAATTCAAAATTCTCTTGTAACTATACAATAGTTTTTTAAATAAGTGACAAAAAAATGTTCTGTCTACCAATTTTCGCATATAAGTTCCCATATATAATCCCATATTTTAACTGCTCTAAGCATGAATTGCATCGCCTCCATAGCCAAGTCAAAGAGCACCCACCTCATAGGCTGGATGAAGGTTTATATTCTGTGTAACTTTTCAGATACTAATGGCAAATTGTAGTGTACACACGTCTCTGTTTTTCCACAGTTAACGCCAATATATGGAGTTTCTCTTTCATGCCTAAAATAAAATAAATCAATCTGTGTCTATATTAATGCGTAATATGTACCTCTATATCTTAATAAAACATAAATCTAATTACTATATAATGCAAGTCTGACAATCACGTGGTATCATGTCATTCTCATAACATTTTATATTGTCGCAAACGCAAATACTACGTAAATCCTTCAGCCTATTTGTATCAATAGTTGATAACACAATACAATACATATATTCCAAATACTTGTACTACACCACGCATATACATAATTGCCCATTCAAAACTTTCAACAATTTCTAATTGTACAATTATTTTCGTGTAAGTGCGTTGAATACTAAAAATCAACAGTTTTCATAATTTCGGCTACGCAAATATATAATCTGCAGAGTTGTATGCTAATCAATGTGTTCCATATTAGTACATGATCTATACCAATATAAATATACCATTCCAGCACTAAAAGTACAATTCGTCTAAATTTTAAATAACTAGTCAATAACATTAAAATATATATAATTATATACATTGTAAATAATTCAATCAATAATATTCTAATTTCGTAAGTTGTATTTATAAATAAGTCCCTAAGTATAAAAAATACTATATTCCAATAATTCAAATCTATTCAAAACTGTTTTAACATAATGGCAGCAACATCCTCTCCGGTAAACGTAAAACAATAACACCAGTAAATACAAGTCTTTGCCTATGTCTTATGCCTTCAAAATTGTTGATTCATGCTTTCAATAGTACACCAATACTAAAATATGGGTTTCTCTTAAAAATATTACCCTTTGTATTCATTAATATATTATTTCCTAAAATAATAAAACTTTCCCAAACATTCCACATATCATCTTCCCTATGCATCATGCTAGTCTCATTCCATAATAATTTTGTTATCTCCTAAGCTCATTCTAAAATAGCTTAAAACCCTATCTGTAATGTTATACATTAGCAGTTAAAATTACCTCATACTTTACAAACAAAAAAATATTAAATATTTTTACATACATAAAGCATTTTATACCCATTTCAATAGTTGCAAATACGTCAATTATCTGTCAAATGTATTTGCTGTTGCTTCAAATTAAATCAGTTCCACACGTAAAAATCAATCACCATATAAAGCTTCCCAACTGTTATCAAATATTATAAGGAATATATATTCTTATAATTCAATACATGGTAAATAAAAACAATATAATTATCTCTGATACTTGTTAATTCTATAATAGCAGCTACATAAATACTCTAGTTCGCAGTAAATACAATATACTTAAATATTATGCTCCATACCGTAATCCAATTTAAAATATTTTCAAGCTATTATTTATCTAATTCTTTCAAATGGAAATCGTAGTGCCAATTAGCATAAAAACAATCTTCAGCATTTCCTCAATATGTGCAACATTCATCAATGCAAACCAATACTAAACAATTCCCAAGCAACGTGTAAATTGTAATACTCAACCCATTCCAAATCCATCATGTGCCGTTCCGCACATTCACTACGTTAACGCAAACCAATACTAAAACTGCACCCGAATATAATCTTAAATACATCTATACAAATAAAATATAAGTTTGTTCTATTTTATAGCAATTCAATATACTTCTACAAACCATATTATTAAATAAAAACCCTAAATAAATAATAAACAATCCTACAGAGTGCATACGTATCCAGTTAAACCTAATTTAATAACCTCATTACAAACTAATATATTACGTTTAAATGGTGCTTCAATTCAATAAACAATAATAGCTTTCTCTATTTATTTTATTCTCTTCTCTTTCTTGTACATCTAAATCTCATGTAATTCATCTTAAGTCTCCCCCTTCATTCTGTATCAGTCTCCCATATAACGTGGCTGTTAAATAAAGTTGTAATTATTGCCAATAGATGGCAGCACAGTTGTACATATCGTAGTACTGTCGGGTTCCGCTTTCTTTATCAAAATGTCTCGTTATCTATTATTATTATTTCAATTTTATAATAATTAAGTACATGCTAAAACAAAAAATAATATAAATTAATCACATAATGCAATAATATGTTAAACTATGCAACTTCGCCCAGCCAAATTCTTCACAATTTTAATTACCATCAATCTATACGACAATGCAAGCAAAACGCGCGCATTCGCATTTCAGAGTCCTACTATGGAGGAACCTCTGTTCAACAATCACGCAACGCCGCCATATTGGAAAAACAAATCCGTCCATCAAAACCATAATCGGCAACGCTCAATTCTTCATACGTAAGTATATACATATAATAAGTATTATAGGTTAATTAATATTGATCATTTCCAATTATATAAATAAAAAAAATGTGCAAGGTAAATTCATAATTAATCTAGTAAAAATTAAAGTATAATTCATAATTAGGGCTTGGTCTCATTACGTAAAAATTATATTATAGTTAACTATACGTAGTCTAATCACTATAGAGCTCCTCCATGGCTAATCGGTTAGCGTACGCAACTTTTGGTGTAATCAACCCGGGTTCTATTTCCGGTGAAAGCTCATGTAGTTCGGATTCCACGTTAATCAGTATGTCCACGTCTCATATAACCTCGCTGCTAAAAGGAACGCTAGACTAAAGTCAACAACAATCTAATTAGTTTTCGCTGCAACACTACAAAACATCCCTAAAAGTAAAATTTACCTATTTATGGAAAAATCAGTGTAATTATTCTCGTTACAGATAACACTAAAATATGAACATAAATTATATACAACTGCAACAACAAACAACCAGGAAATAGCCAACAAAATAGCGGCCGTGTCATCAAAGGTACGTAAACTTTCTCTTCTTACTTAAGTCACAATAATAAATAAATATACAAACTGTGCCGGTATCTATAAATAAAAACACCATTAGCATCCACGGCTACCAAGCGACAATATAGAAAGCGGGTAGTAAAAGTATAAAAAAAAAAAATATCACAACATAACCAGACAGTAATGGCGCCGTCGTAAAAGTTACACATATGTAATAAAATATACAAAACAAGCGGTAAAATATAAAGGAAACTCGCACATACGTAATAAGCTATACAAACAAGCTGTAAAAGTATAAAAGGAAGTCATAATTAATTCCAACAATAATGGCGCCAGCGGAAAATCACACATACGTAATAAAATATATAAAGCATGCGGTAAAAGTATAAAGGGAACTCGCACTACGGCCAGACAGTAATGGCGCCAGCGCAAAAGATCACAGACCCACATAATAAAAATATACACAGCGGCGGCAAGTCCTTTGCTGTGTAGAAGTTCAGGCTCACCTACTTGCCTCCTCTATGTAGGTTAAATATTTCCAGGGTCTGACTCTGTATTTGGCTTCCGCCACACAATTACCTTGGTATCGGACTTATGGAGATTGAATTTTAATTCGTCCGTGAATAACACGCCGTTCCATAAAGTTTCGGGCTTCTCAATATGAACTTTAGCGAACTTAACTCTTTTATCTTTGTTAATTTTACTAATAAAAGGCTTTTCTCAGCTTTTTTCCCATTAAACCCTTCACTTCACAACACTCGACGCACAGTTTCAGGATGCACCGTCTTCCCTGTGTCTTTATACAGCTCTACTGTTCATTTCGATGCACTTATTTTGGAATTTGTCTTCACTTTCTGAATCAATTTGCTTATCTCTTTATCATTCAGTTTCACAGGTCGATTCATTTGAGGCGTTGACTCGATTCAATAATCTCTATTAAATCTTTGTAGAATGTCAAAACGGTGCTTTTGCAAATAGTTAGTAGATCTGCAATTTCCATGTACGATAGACCTTTCGCATGGTGAAAAATTACTAACTGCCGTTGCTTAAACGTTGTATTTGGTCCCTTCCGCCCCATTTTCCTTTTACGCTTTCTCTCGGTCACACTAATCACTCGTAAACTAAGCAGATACACATGTCCTGTCTCGGGACAACTTAAACTGCAACTGGAACTCTTCCGCTGTCTCGCTTACTATTGATAAACAAACGTCAAAACAACTGTCCGAATATTAAATGGCGTCCAAAATACGGTATATTGCAATTGCGTGCTTATAAAGTGGACTTAGTTTGCATAATTTAATTAATGATAGCATATTTGCTCGACTAAACCATTGTCTTTTTGCTTGTTTTCCGTTGATTTCCCATTTATTACTTTTTCCGTGTACAGTAAGCAAATCATGTGGAATATCTATGGTGTCTGAATATTAATGTGAGTCACTGTATTTGGCGAACGTCAGTCAGGCTTCTGGATGACTTGATCTACATTTGTTCATTTGTCTGCCGAGATCCTTCATGGCTAAGCGGTGTACGCGTCTTCGGCGTGAGTGACCTGGGTTTGCTTCCCGGAGGGAGCTCATGAGGTTCGGATTCCACTTTAATCAGTAGGTCCCGTCTCATATGGCCTCGCTGCTGAAAGGGACGTTAAACTCAAAATCAACTCAATTCGTTTGTCTGCTTCTACCACACACACTACAGGGTACAACTTTCGGCCTTTTAAGTTAAAATTTTCAGAGTACACGCTCGAGACACACTAAATTTCCTGTATAGATTTTGGTGGCATACCAATGTAAAATGTCAAAATGGCGGCCATTTTTTCAAAATAGCGAGTATCTACGCTACGAAGCGCAATTTTCAGTCTTTTATGTTGAAATTTTGACGGTGGAAGCACAACGTACGCTAAATTTGCTGTATAGATTTTCTTGGCGATCGAATGTAAAATTTCAAAATGGCGACCTTTTTTCAGAACGGCAGTGAGTAGAAAATTGTTGCAAGTTGTGACAATGACAATCTTGAAATATAAATCACATTTTAACACTTTTACCCCAAAGACATTGAAATATTTCGAAAAAACCCGATTAAACCCGAAAAAACCCAATTAAACCCGAAAATACCCGAAAAAACCCATATGGGCCCAGGTGGGTTGGGCTTTTTCAAAAAAGCTCGGGTTTTTTCAAACCCTGAGTTGATCCCAGTTGTATCCTTAATGGGAGTAATTATTGATACCATCCTTGCTTGTTAGACTAGCCACAGCACTCTTGAGATTAGCGGAGGATGTCCGTGCAATACAAGGCTAAAATGAAACTAAAATGTGTATACTCATAAACCAAACTCCTTCACGTGGTGTACACTGACACATGCTGCTTGTTACTTATTATCTTCGTGGTCAACCAAATGATCTGTTCCAAAGGCTTTCCAAGTGTTGTAAATGATACCTGATGCGTAGATCAGAGATGGCGCTCGTGAATAAAAAGTTGACCCACCACCTATCGTGACCCTCTCTGATCCACTCTGACAGCACCCACCATGACCGACTCAAACCCAGGACCCACAAAAACCCATCATCATTAACTCTGACCCATGATCCACGGCCCCGTCTTCACTAATTAAAGAGTTTACACTTGTAACAAAAGAAGGCTGTGAAATTATCACTAATTGGAGGTTGAATTTCTACGCGCAAACACCGCTCTGCTACAATACCAGTAGATCTGACCTTTACGATATAAAATGGTAAAATTTTTATCGCTGGTTATATTACGATGAATTTTAATTTAATTATTATATGTAATTACGAGTATTTCCTTGTTGAGTTACAGATACTTTTCATTGGAAAATAGGATGAGATTTGAAAGTCTCAAATCAAGGTATAGTAGGCCTACATAAAGAAAAAAGTCTAAAATTTGACTGTATCTCGAAAGACAAGTAGTAAGTCCCATTGTTATAACTATAATTACAAATATCAGTATCCAAAAGTGGCTGAAGGTCTTCTTTCACTTAGATATACGTAACTCAGTAAGTAAATAGAAAACAAATGAAAAAGGAAAATGGAGACCTTGAAAGTAAAACATAGAGCAATTCATCAGTATTCAAAAGATGCCGTGTACAATGCACGGAACAGAGTCAGAGTTGTCATAGTGGGTCAGAGGGCTCGCAGTGGGTCATGTTGACCTACGACCCACTCACAAATCTTGACCCACTTCATCTGTGGTTTCGACAATCTGCACCTGTATACGTGTCCTCTTGTTCAGATAATTCGTCACTGTGTTCAGAAATTTCAGTTCAGAAATCTGGTAAGAAATTAGTGAATATGGTAAACATAATGGATATATAAATTAAATCTATAGTGTACTGGGCTATGACAAGAATACGTAGACGTCTTTAACTAACTGTAATGACGCATCAGTTTTTCTTTATATGAGCTGACAGATAAAGAAAATATACAGTGTTTGTTTATCGTTGATCCGTTGATAGATTGATTACTAGTGTTTAATGGGGACATGCTTATCGTGTCTGATCGATTTCATAGTTTCATAAAACCTGTAATACTTCAGCAACATACAAGACAAACTTACCCAGTGTTTTTCCTTAATTATTCATTGTTGTATACATTCATTATAATTAGCTTGCCTTGAAGATCACTTTTTTTTTTTTTTTTTAAAGGTGTTTCACTATGTACAGGAAGTATCTGTACTTGTAAAAACTAAGAAGTAAGATTCCGTATCAAATTACAGTTTGTATTTAAGTAGATTATGACGTAGCGTGTTGAAGTTAATTGAAGTCAGAATTAATATATATATATATATATATATATATATATATATATATATATATATATATATATATATATATATAATATTTTTAAACGTAGTTAGCACGGAAACATTGAACATAAGTGCAAATGTAATGTCTCCTTACAACTATAACCCTTCCAGT
The DNA here is from genome assembly GCF_964235325.1 of Thermobia domestica. Lineage (NCBI taxonomy): Eukaryota > Metazoa > Arthropoda > Insecta > Zygentoma > Lepismatidae > Thermobia > Thermobia domestica. The sequence continues at coordinate 250,349,286 of NC_137460.1, read as the reverse complement.
ACATAGTGCTTGTTTTATCACAAAATCAGTACTGGAATCTCTGACATTCCAAACAATTGTATATACCTACAGAATTTTTTTTCTCTCTCGTACAGTATGTGACTTAACTGGGGCCTTTTCTAAACCTCTACCTGGCGATGCTATGCCTATGTGTTATCTAGAATACTATTCCCTCCTCCTATCTATCTATTTTGAAAATAAACAATGAAAATATCCCCAAAAACTGACACCATACCTTGATCTTGACAGCAGATGGAACTGTCTTTGCCTTCTATGGAGCCGATTCTCCCCTTGCAGTCGATTGTTTTGACTGTTCCTCCATCTCAGGTGTGAACTGATAGACCATGGTTATGAATCGACGCAAAATCTCGGTTTTATTGGTGTAAAACATCGCCAAACACTCGATGCTATTTTTGTTCGATTGTAAGCACACATCTTTGTAATGTCAGAATTTTCAGTGAATATGCGATATAGAGCTTTCTCTTGAAATGCCAACCATGTGTGCTAGCTCTCTCACTTTCAGTCGGCCGTCATCTAATACCATTTTGTGGATATTTTTTTCATATTTGGCGTGGTCAGCTCATTTGTTCGACCACTGCGATGTTCGTCTTTGTAGCTCCCCGAGAGTAGAAACTAGCACGGCTTTGATATTGATTGGACTGAGACTTTTCAAATGAAAGTACAGTATTGTATCATATAACGATGACTCATTTTCTCCATGTTTCCATTACAAATGCACTGAGAGCGTTCACTTTTGATGTCTGTGAAATATATATTAAACAACGTAGCGGTTCAAACTTGAAATTTAAGCTTTACACAATTGGTACTTTCGACCTATGTAGCAGAGATGGAGTGCGTCACTGGGTCGATGGGTCAAGTTTTCTGAGTGGGTCAGTGGGTCGTGGGTCAACAGCATGTGACCCACCACCGACCGTGACCCACTGCGACCCACCACCACCGTGACCCACGGCGACCCACCGACTCAGTATGATCTACCGACTCACTTTGCTCACTGCATTGTAGACAATATCTTCTGATGACTGGTAAATTTGTCTTCGTTTTACTTTTAAAACCTTCATTTCCCTTCCTTTTCCATTTCTTTCTGTCTACTTATCTCAGATGAGTATATCTAACCAAGTGAAAAAATGAACTTCAGGCACTTTTAGATATTGATATTTTTAATTGTAATAATAGCAATAGGACTTATACTACTACTTGGCTTTCGAGACCTGAGTTTTTCGAGGAGCTAACTACTGGAAAAAATACATTTTTGGATCACTGTAATATATAAATTATTGTATAAAAAAATTGAATGTATCAAATCACGGTCATCACGGTCAAATTGCAAAGTCAAATGAAATGACTTTTGGTATATAGTTAGGCCTTAATCCAAACTGGGATGTTATATTGCTTTCATTATAATGCATAATATCCTAAGGAGGTAGTGAGGATCCGAATTTTTGAGAAAATTGAGTATCTCGCAAACCGTTAAACATACGGAGCTGAAATTCAGTGTATTAACTCTTTATTGAAAATAAACAGAATGTGTCCTAGCATTTTTTTTAAAATTCTCCTTTATGTCGGGGGGGGGGGGACTTTCTATATATGGAAAATTGGTAGTGAGTTGGTTTGTAAAAATGATCGAAAACGATCGGTTATTTAAGAAAAAAAAATCAAACAAAAAGTACAGTGCTTGGCTTCATATATCCATTGCTTTCTACTATAATAATTGCTGAAGCTTATGTTTATTATATGGAGCGTTTACACCACAGAGCAATCAACCCATGAAGTTGTGAGAAAAATAGACATAAAATTTGTACCGTAAGCTAAATTACACGGAAATTTTAGTTTGGATTGTACACATAATTATGTGGAAAATTTTACGCTTTTCTTTCCCCTTTACGTTGGTCTACTTACCTTGATTTGGAACTTTCAAATTTCATCCTTTTTTCCACTGAAAAGTATCGAGAATTCAACATTATGATAATTTAATTGAAATTCATCGTAATTTGGCACATGACAAACAGCAGTGTGGTAATTGGAGGGAAAGAAGGAGGGAAATTCCCATTCACCTCTGAACACTCTCCAGGAACCTCGTTCCCTTTCGCTTTCTAGACGGGGTAGGGAACTTGGTAATGGCATCAAACCTTCATGTGTAATTACAGAAAATAAATTGATAAACAAATAAGAAATCATCAGTTTATCAGGCTTTAATTGATAATTTATTCACAAGATTCCCTATCGAAGGCGTGGTAGATAAAGTTTCTGTTCTCCATGAATCGACATTGCCAACTGACATGATCGATAAGGAAAAAGATGTTGTATGATGATAGTGAGAGAGACTTCTTGCTGAGTATTTCAAAACTTACCAAGAAAAATCGTTATCAGACTTAAGAGGGAGAAGGAGTGCGCCACAGCGGCCGGAATATTGGTGTTCAATTTAACATGGGATCTCAACCATTTTTTAGGCAAATCACGGTTTCATTTCGTTCTTTCGCAAAAATGTCTCAGTAGCGCACTAAATATAATGCATCTCATTTTAAAGATGCAATTTGAACGCTGTGCGTGATATTTTCTTCTTATAAATACAGATAATTATAATCCAAATTCCCATAAGAAAATGATCAAAATCAGACGGAAAAGTCTTCTGTTTTTTTACAGTAAGGAAAAGAGCTAAAAACTCCGGACTTTTTTGAGAATGGAGTACAATCTTTGTATTTGTGCGCTACTGTACTATTTTTTCGCTGTTTCCAAAGACATCCATTTCACAATCGATGAGAAATTATATCCTTCATAATTGAATCTACAGAAATCAGAAATCAGATTTTTTCGTGTTCACGTACTTGGCCGTATAACTGCTAGATGGCACTATAGTCATTCCTCATCCCCCTTTCCTTCTCCGCGGGAGCCAGTCCTTTTGAAAATCTACTTTGAACTTCTTAACAGGGGCGGGAGGAAGGAAATCATTGTGAAGAACGGAAACTTCAAACACGAGGAATGGCAAAATTTATGACCTCTTTGGTTGATGGTTTCTGTTTCAGCAGTACAGTGTGTTTGTAGATGGTTTCTGTGAGAAGAAGTAATTTGTGTTTGTAGCGATAAAGTCAACCTTTCGACAAAAATTTGTGAAGGAGAAGCCGAACCAAAGTCTTCGTTTATCTATTCCAAGAAAGAAATGAAAACTTCCTGCAGGCTAAGAATATACATGCAAGAGAAAAAATAAGATACATTATTATAATCTTTAGGATAGATTAATTCCCGAAATATTCTTTGTTTACCTGTCAAAAAATCAAGAATAATATGGTATAAAGCTCTTTTATCAGCTTCCATCGTACAACATACTAGACACACACATTTATATACATACATACATGTACACACACACACACACACACACACACATATATATATATATATATATATATATATATATATATATATATATATATATAGTGGCGGGTCCAGGATATGATCAAGGGAGGAGGTAAACCATAGTTTGCCTCTTTATCCAGAGTAAACAGGATTGAAGCCCATTTTATCCAGTGTATACCTGAGCGTCAAAGGGGGGGGGGGGCTATATAGCCTCTATAGCCACCCTTGGATCCGCGCCTGTATATGTATACTATTTAGTGCCGGAGTTACGTGTAAGCGAAACGAGCTATAGCTTAGGGCCCCGCTCTCTTGGGGGCCCCAAAATGTAAAGAAAAATTGGATTTCTAAAATATAAGAAATTTAAAAAAACAAAGTAAAATTTATATATACGTAGCAACAGTGCTTCCTGCTGTGTAGCCTACGTTCGTGTAATTAATAGGGCTCCTTCTACCAGTCTGCTTCCTAAATTATCTCTAGTTTCTTCATTGCTGTATGTAGGGTGCGTATGTTCATCTGGACATATAAAGGACCCCATTACCTTCAACAGCTTGGGGCTCCACTAAACCTAAATCCGACTCTGACTATTTATGCATGTTTGCTCCCTCTTTTTTCGAAGCAGTGCTTCTTTGATATTGCTTCCAATTTCGGCAGGTTTTACCAAGGGGGGAAGAGTCCTTACTCATTCCAGGCATTCAAACTAGGGACTGGACTACTTGCTTCCAACATTCTGTCCCCCATGTTTCCCGGTCTGAATCAATTGTCTAAAGCCCATAAAACATTCAAATTCATATGTAGATGTTGCTCATCAGTGTCGACACCTAAATATTTCTCAATCAACGGTAGGGGTGTTTGGTATCCTCAATCTGTCTCCCTCTTATTAGCGGAGCGGTAGTAATATTCGGTAGTAATTCTTTTAAAAAAATGTTTTTTAATGTATGTAGTAACGCATAGCAAACTAAATTTTAATATACCCTAGTAGTATAGAAACGTACCATACGGTACCTTACCAAAATAAACACCCTACGCCAAGGACGCAAACATTAACAATAATAAAAAAAGATAATAATAAACATTTTAAAGATATTCTTTCATTAATCAAGTCGCACTTAAAAGTTTAAAAAAATGTTTATGCGTGACTAAAAAAAAGGGATGCGCTCTCATATAGGCTTACAGTTACTTTATAAATTCTTAAAATGACGCACTCCATTCTTTTTATTTAGTCTTGCATAAACAAAATTATTTTTAACTTTTTAGTGGGAATTTATTAACAAAAGAATGTCTTTAAAAGGTGTCTTATCATTTTTTTTAATTCGTTGGACACCTTTTCCAAATCCTAAAGTGATATGCAACCAGGGATACCAGGGCTGGTTAAAGGCTAGTATTTATTTTAGGATAAGGAAGTTGAAAATAAAAACATATTAAAATTTGCTTTTAAAATAAATAGATATATTGCAAAGTATGAAAGTAAGAATGGAATATTGTATTGTCACCGGACTTACATCGCTCTGCAACAGTTCTTAGTTCTATGACGTCAGAAAATAAGTTCAATTTATACGAACACTTATTTAATGTTTGAAACAAACACCTGTTACATCCTTGTACCCTCATGTCCAAAATGATTGTCGCATTTCTATAACTGTCTTCTTGTAAAAATATCATGTAATAATGATTTTGCAGGAGACTTTTAATACTGATACCATGTGTACAATCGGGAAATGTATGTGGTAAATTTCATAGGAAAATACAGTAATTATAAATACGAAGATTAGAATGAGTAAAATAAAATGTTGCTAAATGAACACGAAAGTTTTGTTTTCGTTTTATTGTTCTTATTTACTGCTCTTTTGACATGAAATTTGCCACATACATGTCTTTGCCGATTGTACGCATACTAACATTATAAGAAATACAGGGTGAATTCGTTATCAAATTATATTCCTACAATAACATATTTATAGACATGCGACAATAATTTTGGACATGAGTGACACATCTTTTAATTCTATTGTTAATGAAGTGGTCTATTTCCCCCAATAAAAACCAACATCAAGCAGGGCATGTGCTTCCTCCTGTCCTTCTAAGCCGCCCCCCAAGGCTGAATGTAACATTGCGGCTTTTTCCTGTTATAATAGGAAAAACTCAGGATGGTCAGCAACTGGTATCGAACCCAGGACCATTCGAATGTGAAGGCGAGAGAGAGGGTAAATCTGGTGGTCATATTTTGAAAAGAAAATAAGGAAATGGATTCCACTAAAGAAATGATTCACATTTTCAATACATTTCAAATCTTTGTCTGGGTTTTCTGCCTTTCAATTCCAAGTTTTTTTTTTTTTTTTTTAAACCACGAAGGCTTTAAATAAATTAGAATATCAACTCTCCCGTGTGTGTGTGTGTGTTTTTTTTTTTTAATATTGGCATGGTTCTTCATTTTATATCAGATTCTCCCCGCACTATTCTGTTATTTACCATAGGTAGAATCCTTTGAGAAAGAGACAGGCGACAAGTGCTTTAGTTCTCTATGGTATGTTTGTGACCGTTGTAGATATTTGAGTGGCTCTCTGACAGGGAGCTGACGGCTGATATCATGTTGGTCCCTCTTATTTATTTGTTTCTTCAGTTCTGTTTCTCTTTTAGCCAAAAGAAAAGAATTTCACTCTTCTGTCCCATTTACAGCCGTAACCATCCCCCTCCTACGCTGTCCAACTTTGACCACATGCAGGGGAAAACGAAGGAAAAGGACGGGTGCATTTGCTTTGACGGCATTTCAGCGACAACCCCATCTGTTGCCAAAATAAGGAAACACTTTGCACTGCGATATCTTCGATTTGTCAAGGTCACTTGACTCCCGCCGGCTCTTAAGTCTAACAAGCAGATGTCAGTGAGGAGTTGCAGAAATCGGGTAAAAGTATTATCAGTTTTCACGACAGAGTGCGAACAGGGATTTCCCCTTATGAATTTAGAGATGACTGATATTAGAAATAGACTAAGTGCTCAAACATTGTCTAACTTGTTGTTCATCAATGTTAATGGCCCACCGCTAGACAAGCTCAAAGTAGACGAGCTAGTTATTTCTTGTCTGAAGGATGGACATAATTCCGCTGCGGATGATTTACCACGAAAAGGTTACCAACATGAAATAAACCCGATTTCAGATTTGTTTTACGGTGGAAAATTACGAGTTATGGAAAATGTATACTTGTATTACTAATTGCTTATTTGTGTTATTCAACTTTGTACCTAATTTTTAGCAAGTCTCTTCTTTGCTTTAGGTAAACTACTTTAAATAAATATTCATCATAATTGCACTTATGCATATTTGTAACTTAAATTTAACGTGGTGTTTTAGTGATTACACAAATTATAATTATGAGGATATTTTATGGAGATGCTCTCACATAGGGTACCCGAGCACCTTTATACAGTATGAAAAACTGATTTTTCAAGTCTTTTGTGAGAAAAATACTGTGAATTGAGAAACCATAACCTTTTCCATATTGTACAGGGGTATTTTCCTGCGAATAGAAGTTTATTTTGGAATGCGTTCCGAAATTAACACTTGCAAGAATACTCTCTTAGTACAAGTATATTTTAGGCACACATTAATTTCCCCCCACCTCGAACTGTTTCAATTTCCTCACTGACAATCACTTTACTATTTTATATCGTAAAGGTCAGATCCATCGTTATTGTAACAGAGTGGTGCTTGAGCGATTGACTAGAAATTCAAACTCCGATTAGTGACAATGTCAGTCTTGTTTTATTACAATGTAAACTCTTTAGTCAGTACAGAAGAGGCCGTGGATCGTGTTCCGAGTTGATGACGATGGCTTTTGTTGAGTCAGAGTAGGTCTCAGTGGATGAGAGTGGTTAATGGTGGGTAGTGGGTCAGTGGGTCGTGGGTCAAGTTTTCATTGACCCACGCCAACTCTGCTATGTAGTAATGTTTTTCTAACAACAACCGCTATCTATATGTCAGGTCGTGTACTTCTTGAACGATTCACGTCTACGGTATTACCAGCTTGAGAAATTTCTTGCCAGAAATCTTATTTGAGGAAACACAAGTAAGTAAGCACATTTTCCATTATCTTTGGATGAATTTTACTACATTTTATTTGCCGTAGTTGATTTAAAATGGAAAGAGAGAATATTGAATGTTTAGCGTGAAATTACAGTTACGTCTAGTATTGATGTTACAGTCGACAGTTACGTCTATTTGCACAAACATTCAATTTAAAGCATTCTTCATCCGGTAGATTGTGCTTCTCTTACGTTTCTTTAGCGATAAGTATCATGGGCGTCCGAAGCTGGGGCAGGGTTCCCTGGCTCACGAAAATGTGCAATGTATTTTTCCAGATTTTCGTAATACAAATAAAAAGTACCAAACGTAACATAGCAACCAGGGATATGCCCCCGTAGAAAATTTTCTTCGGATGCCCATGATAAGCATGGATTTCATTACTACATGTGTCATAATTTTGTTCTTTCTAAGGGAAAAAAAATACTTTTGGGGTGTCTTGTTTATATACAGTATATTGTTCCTGCGTTCCTTAGGTACTGACTTTCCTGATGAGTAGGGCGAACATTTTCTAACACATACAGACTCTCATCTGCTTCAGCCAAGATGATCGAGAGTTCTTCGTACGTTTTACTAAATGAGAGAAGCTCCATCGTGTGTTGACATAGTCAATTGACGCCGATTGATCCGGTGACTTCCGTGAACTAACGTTGTGTTGTGTAAGAGCTACAGCGGGAAATCTAGAACTTGGCCTTGGGAGACTGTTCCTTTCGGGGGAGGGAAATCGATCGGCACCTGACGCCACAAGTCTCTATCATCCGTCTTCCTTTGAGAAGAGCTCAATTTCCCTTTTGCTTTGTCTGTCGGCGAAACGAGATTCCGCGGAAAGTAGACCAGAAACATCGCGTGTTTTGCCACTCTTTGCTTCTCATATTGTCTTCCGATTACCCCTTGAGCAGCGCTTCTGATCCTTCCGTTATTTATTATCGAGGATACTCTTCATTTATAATGACACGGTTTTATTCTATTAAAATCACATTATTGGCTTTCGGTACATTCGTATGATTTTCCTAAATTTCTTTCCAAAGTGCTAAAAGAATATTTCAATACTGGGCTTCTGCCACTATTTTCACATTTATTTTCTTATCCTTTTGAAAAATCTGAGTGAGTCTGGACCGAAGGGGCTCCAGGGCCGTAGGGGAGAAAAGGACCAATATGCCAAATGTTTCCGGTTAGAGTTTCTAATTCACGTATGATTAGTGTTTTCTTTCTTCTTGCATACAGTATGTAATAAGCAAATACAATACACACATTATTAATTATATTATTGTCAGTGATATATGGTGGTCAGTTACAAACAAAAAAAGATTCGTGTTAGACTGGAGAAGTGGTTATCCTTCGTTTTTTGTGATGATTTGACCATGAAAAAAACGCCTGAGAGATATACAACTCCTGTAGGATATGATGCTTTTTTAAAATTTCAACACTTCCAGTGTACCCCTAAAAATGTAATAAATAAATAAATAGCCATTTTTTAAAATATTCAATTAGAACTGAGCAATCTACACAAAATTTGGAATCGATCAGTGAAAATGGCATTTTTCCAAAGCCAATGGCTCCCGAAAACTCACTGTCGAAAGGATTGTCTAGAAACATATAAACTTTCCTTGACCACAAACATTTAAATGTAGCATTTTAATATATAGATATTATAGTTTTTTTAAGGAATTACTTCATCACTGTTTGTGTTTACGAATATCATCTGTCTTGTCTGGAAATTTCTCCGTTTCCTGTTTATCACGAGTGTTAAATATAATACATTTGTAACTGTTGACATTTCGTTCATAAGACCGTGTTACGTCACTTTCAGTGTATGATGTCATATAGGCCCACCTAGTCATGAACATAGTATATCACATGCTAGATTGCAATTTATTTATATCTTCAATAATTAAGTAATTTAGTTCATTTTTAAATATATATATATATATAAAGAACAATATTACCATAAAGAAGAATGGTAATATATATATATATATATATATATATATATATATATATATATATATATATATATATATATATATATATATATATATATATATATATATATATATGTTACCATTGTTCTTTTAGATTTTGTAGTGCAAAGCGTGAGTGTATCATTAGTTATGTTCATGCCTGATTCAGTCATTTGTGGTGTTCGTATTGTGTCTGCAAGTTATTAAGCTATTTTCAATTCATCTCCATTTAATTGCACATTTATAATAAGGATTCCTATATATTGTTGTTTTCTCTCGTGCAGCTAATAAACGATTACAAAATATTTAAACCGTTTTTGATAGGTATGCTGTTCATGTGTGATTGTACTATGAGTTTCAAATTCTTTCCCAATTTTAAATTCTCCATTTCCTAAAATTAATTTTTACATTTGTTATCATTATGGTGATGTTTTGAACATGTAGCTGCTAAACGGTACCTTTTCGAGTACAATACCCTTTGCAAAATAGCTTTTTATTCATCTTTCTATCACGTTTAGTAGTTCGTAACGTAGGATGGAAAACTTGTTTTTTTCTGAAACATGCTATCTAAAATTATGTCTCTTACACTTTTCAGTAAAGTACTTTTTTATTAAGTGAGGACTTCATTCAAAAGAACTTTTGATATAGACATTTTAATTTTAACAAAACCAACAGCAACTCCTACGCCTTGCAAGCCACTCCCGATAGACAGAATGTAAAGGAGACGGGTCACACATGTCAGATGCATTAGAGGAAGAAAAATGTGTCCCTCGGCTGTTAAGAACCGCAGTGTAAGAGTGGACACCACACGTTAGTTCACTGCAATTTACACACACACATACACACACAAACTTCAATCAATTAGTTTCCAGCGCATGTGCATGTGTGGTTATTCCCTACGTAGAGTATGTTCAAGTGAGTGGGTGGATGCAGAGAAAGAGAGAAAACTAAAGAAAGAAAATTTTAAGTGTGTTGATTTCGGTAGCGAAAACAAAGCTCAACGAACATTCCCATAGTGAAGTTATTTCACGGGTCACTTCCGTACTATTCTTTTCGTAATCATTTAGTTGATTTAATTTCTTCTTGCCTCTTTTCTTGTCTTACTGCTAGTACCGTGAAATGCAACTACATCACTGATGGGGATCTGAAAACAGCAAGAACCTATGGAAGCGTTTGATTATGCGAGGTGTGATCAAAAATACGGTGAATAATTTTATTAGAAACAAACAAATAAGCTTACTTGGTATTTTATTTAATCTCTTTCAAAGTACTGTCCTTGGCTGTCAATGCATTTATCCGAACGTTGAATCCATGACTCGAAGGATGTCTGCAAGGCTTTTGGAAGGGCGTTCAGATGCTCTGTTGTGGTCCCTTCAGAGTCAGGAATGCTGTCAAAACGTTTTCCTGTAAGCACGGTTTTAATTTTTGGGAAGAGCTAGATGTCGTATGGTGCTATATCTGGGGAGCACAGCGAATGTGGACAGACAGAGATTCAGTCAAAAACTCGCGGATCGAAAGCAAAGTGTGACACTGCGCGTTTTCGTGATGAAGAAGGAAACTATTTTCCCATTTATTCGGCGGTTAAAATGCTTTTCACGGACTCATACAATGATTAGTTATTCGGAGAGCTCTCGAATAGTCATTCGCCTGTTTGAACAAATTATTTGTGCCAAGTTTTGCATGTTTTCATGCGTTTTTGACCTCGAAGGACATCTTGAACGTGGCTCGTTTTCAACCGACTCTTTGCCGCTTTTGAATCGCTCATACCACTTTTAAACAGTCTTCAATGCCATCGCTTCATCGCCATACACTGATTTTGACATTTCATGAGCATCTTTGGCACTGTTTTGCAGCTTAGAACAAAACTTTATGTTGGCGCGCGAGAGACACCCTTATCACATCTCGTTCATGCTTTTTCCTCAGAAAAAGCAATCACTCAAGCAAGTTTAATTGATTTTTAAAAAATGATCTATACTCTTGTTCAAATTTTGTTTTTAAATAAACCAAGTTTTTTTTATTTTTGTTCTACGATAAATATTTAAAATGGGGTTTATAGAATATTGCGTTTTCCGGGGTCATCTGACAGTGCGTTTTTTTTTTTTTCGAAAACTATAACCACTAATTTATCCAGTTTTGCATTTTTATAATTGCTCTTTGTATATAACTGAAATGACTGTTTTGCCTTGCTTTCATTTGACTAATACTGTTTCTAGTAATAAATGTAGCTTAAGCAGTATTAAAATGGCAGTTACAAGACCGGTCATCGTGATAGATATTAATCAGAACAAAGCAAATAAGCCTTTTTTGGTCCCGTGCTTCCAGTTGGATCTTATTCGAGAAGTTTCTGTAACTCACACTCAGACTTGTGGTCACTTTCAGGTTGAGCCCAGTAATACAAAAATAAATATAAGGTTTCACGTCCTTCCCTTAGTTACAATGTGAACTACGAGTGATCACAGTTACTGCATAATACAGAAAGGTTATAGATAAAAGTTTCTTTGAAAAATGAAGGCACAGAAGTAGTATAACAAATTCAAATGCAATACTCAAATTCACCTGGCGCATGTAATATACAAATACCACAAGGAAAGGTTAGTGTCACAAGATTGAAAGCTACTGTATGAATTGTGGGTCTCAAACTAGAAGCTAGAAACGCTGTGACTGTAGTGAGTGTTTATGTGAGTGGCTGTAGTGTAAAAATATTATGAAAAATAGTGTTCTTGTCTCTATATGGTTCACATACGTGTCTTTTTCGCGGGAGACGCGGGTTTTGATACTCGGTGGAAGCTCGTACGTTTCGAATCATTAAGCTGTATTTTTACGTTTCAGATAGTTTCCCCTCTCGTGTTTATTATTTTATATCTTCTTTTAGTTTTTTACTTCTCGTTTTCAGCAGTATTTTTGTTACATTTTGAAATGTTTTTAAATTTTATTTACGTCAGACTTGTTGATCAGGACGGGAACAAATAGCCTAGTTGCTGACTGTCCCTGTTAAACCCCAATCAATTAATCAATCAATTGGGATTAGGCTAATAACAATAAACTTCACTCATTTAAGCCAAGCCTCGCCTTAGTCGTCGAGATGCAGCTCCTGGCGCGTTTACTTATCGGACACTCATCTGACTCATATTAATTGTTGCGTGGGTTGAACCATCCTTATTGCAAAGAATGTATCGTCCCGCTGGGTATTCGGCACATTCTTGTCGAATGTTTTGAGTAGGGCTACTCCGATTTCACAGAACATCACGGACTGCCTCAAACAATTGCCAGCGGTTTGGGGGACAAGCCACGTATCACCAGCCGTGTTCTATTTCTTGCACGGTCTTGACCTTGCTCACGTTCTCTGAGTGTTTTAATCCGTTATCATGTATTATCGTTGGTAATATTTTCTTTTATTATTTATTCTCAGATTTTAATGTTTTTTTTATATATTGTTATCGTTATTTGTTTTCTTTCTATTTGTTTATTTTTTTACCTTTCTTTGTTTTTCATTTTATCTTGCAGGATTTTGTTTTCTTCTACTTTAGTGTGTTCGTGTTAATTCGGGATGGCCAAAATTTTCCGGTATCGGTTTACCGGGTTTTTCCGAATTCCGGAATTTTTCCGAAATCCGAAATTTTCTGAATTTTTTCCGATTTTACTTTCAGGATTCCGGAAAGTAAAATTTCCGAAATTGGTTGACCCTAGTGTTTTCATGAGAGCAGTTCGTGTTTTTTGAGCAGTTACCATGATCGCGACGGGAACGTATATCCTTGATGGTGCCGTCTCCTTTCACCCATATCTATACCATAACCATTCAAAAAATGCTGCAGAAAGGGACGCTGAATTTAATCAATTCCAGTGAAACGAAGAAAGAAATGAGGAAATTCGTGACAACTCCTTCATTGCAAAAGCCGCCTAACAACATTGTCTTAGTCGATTCTTTATGTATAATTTTCCCTTTTTGCTGTTAACATCATTACGTAAAATAGTTTAAGAGATGATGTAATTTTAAAATTGGGGCACCCAAATTTCTGAAATAACGCCAGCTCAGAAACTAAACTTTTGTACACTATTCTCTTTTATTTGTTTTTCTTTAGAAATCTACTAGCAGAATACCTATTCTTCGCACAGGGAGAATACGTTTCATTTTGGACAAAAAGTACTAATGGGGGATGAATTTGGATTTATTAAACGGCACCGGAAATGTCACTGCTGGTCTCCTCCCTCAAACTGCGGGGCTCAATTTGGATTCAAACGTAACAGGAAGTATCACTGTTCATCTCAGCGACACTGAAAACTGTGGATTTCACACTAATATTGGTCATTTTCGATCATTTATATATACACAGGGTGTCCCAGGAGAAAGGGGCAATATTTTGGGAAATGGTAGTATAAGTAATTCTAAGCAAAAAAGTTCAGATGAACATAGATCCTAATCCCAACGGTTTGAGAGCAACAGGATGTGAACCATTTTTTACTTTATATTGCGTATTGCTCACCCTGTATTTATTCTACAGAGGTGCCACATAGCGGATTTGAAAGGTGATGGAATGACCTTTCCAATGATATGCAATATGTGGCAGTGGTATCTTCGGAAGAGAAGTTATTGAGGGATATTTTGAATCATTGTTGCCATCCAATTTCTTTAAACCTTAACTTTCTCAAGTTTCCATCAATAGCTCCCCTTCCAAAGACAACACTGCCACATGCTGCATACCGTTGGGAAGGTCATTCTATCACCTTTCAAATCCGCTGAGGGATATATATATATAATATCCCTCTCCCCTTCCAAGTTCCAGGGCTGAATTTGGATTTAGACGGCATCGGAAGTGTCAGTGTTCATTTCAGCGACACCGAAAATGATTTATTTGATACTAATATAGGCAATTCTCGATTATTTTTAAATGTCTCCTCCTCTCCCTCCTCTAAGTTACACCGTGAAAGTGAAATGATTAAAAAAAAAAAAAGCCCAGGCCAGAAATATGTGGGAAATTTGATCGAGATAGGTCTCGTGGTTGAAGACTTAAGGTATATATCAGGGTTCCTACTGTCAGGGAATGTCAAGGAAAAAGACTGGAAATCAGGGAAATTTTATAAAATACATGTTTCGTAACATTAGTTGTATACCAATTTCAGCTTAGACAACCATTATAATGGATGTTGTTCAGATTTTTATGGAAGGTAAGTGGAATGTACGTGTAAGCAATTGATCACTATTCGTCTCTATAGAATAAAATGTTCTCATATAAATATTCACCGTTATGTATTCCTTATTTATATATCAACGTCATCCGAGACCTGTCATGAAAGTTAGGGAAATAAATTTCTCCAGATCAGTAGGAACCCTAGGAACCGTAGGGTAAGTTTGGGTGAGTCCGGACAGTTCTGATTTTTCTTTCTTCTACTACTATCCCGATAAACGAAAATATTCAATATTTCGTCATATTATTTAATATGTTGGTATGCATGCACAACTGAAATAGTTTTTGTGGAATGGCATGTTAAGAAATCTGTGATTTGGAAATTTGGAAGGGTGAATCCGGACAGTAGGTTGGCGATTCCAGACACTGAACTTTGAAGGAAAATATATACATGATACGTATATTTTAGCTTACTACCTTGCTACACTGGCATTCTAACATGATAAGTACAGAACACAAATACAAATACATGATAAATACATACAAATTACGAACATAGCAATTTCTATACTAATTACTGTTGAAATTGTAAGCTAAATGCACAGTAGTGTAACTATCACTATAGCGTTTAATCATTAAACATAGTAATCACAATTGTTTCCATTAGAACTACATTATACTACTATTTTTTTGCAAGTAACAACTAGATTATTGGTAAAATGTATATGTATGGACTGAGACTAGAATTTATTTATTTATTTATTTATTTTATTTTGCGTTAATGACGTCTGCCAGTTTCGCGAAGCACTAGTCATAATTCAGGCACATCATCCCCAGATACAATACAGTTCCTTATCACCTGCCACACATCTTTCATGAAACCAGGTCTTACACACAGTACAGGACACCCAGGAATCGTATTTGCTTGATGATAGTGCATAATAGTTCTTCCCACAAAATCCACAGTTGTTTTCATCCGTATCTTCGATTGTGTTTGAGGAGACAGTTTGAAACAAACTGCAATTTGTGACACAATCTTTTAGCAACACCTGGCCTTTGGGATGTGGGTTTGGAAGAAGCAACAACAGGAAAAGATATGAACTTAAAGCGATTGAGACGATGACACAGAAGAGGAATTGTTTCCAGCTACTGGCGGATTATATTCATCCGACAAAAGAAATTCATGTTGCGGATAAAATGGGAATATACCAGATGATGTAGCCATTCAGTAGTGTAGAATTTTTGAGCACCTTATGATTAGCATTCTGTAATTTAGTTGTGTTTGTAGATCCTAAGATAATTTTATAGCTTGTTCTGGTGATTCCTCGGAGTCCACTTATGACAAAAATGAATAGATGCTAGATATAAGCAATAGACCTCACGTACTATTTCGCATCATAAACGTGAAAAGCGAGAGAAGAGAGAATGTTCTGAATCTCTTAGTTCATTAATCACATTGTCCGGATTCAGCTTAACATAATGAACTTGTCCGAATTCACCCTTCCCTAAACGTCCGGATTCGCCCGTTTTGAGCACTGTACACTTGAGCACGCGTTGAGCAGAGTAATAGAATTCTTCCAATATGCAACGAGTAAAGTTGGGTCTTTGCTTCGATATATGTCTTATTTAACCATTTGCTGACAATCACTTCTGTGTAAAACCTTAACATATTCCACTAAAAAGTTACATCAGGTCAAAAACGTGCAGAAACTTTCCTTTCTTCTTCTTCTTTCCCCTACCGTCGAAACTACGTACAGTATTACACTCTTTGCACTTCCTACTCAGCACTGAACAGTAAAAAGGTACGATGCTTCAAACAGGCATCACAACAAGTCTCCACATTACACATGAGGAGAACAGCATTATCGTAAGCTTAGGATGTCCGGATTCAGGGACTGCCCGGAATTACCCAAACTTACTATATATCCTTTCCCTGCCCCTAAATTGTGCCGTCAACCTCATCTATCCCTTTTAGTAATTTCAAATAATAAAATGAAAGCTAAGTAAAAACTATGTTTTATGTTGTGTAGTTATAAAGCCAACTCAGCGTGAAAGAACCGAAGCATAAAGATTGAAACGCATTTTGCAATAAAAGAATTGATTGTATGATTTTGTTGATTTTTTTTTTTTTTTTTTTTTTTGGCTAAAATTTTTCTGTGTGTTGCGAACATAATTGCATATGGAACGAGGTCCTATCAAGTACTGATATAAATTATGTACGCTGCAGAAGAGTTATTTACGACAGGGATAACCTTGGGAAAGGGTAGAAGCTGTATGGAAGGGTGGGGGACTGTTATGATCATCTTGACTATTTTGTAAGTGACAGATCGCGTGAGCTGTTCCCGTCCTTTTTGAATCATTCAGCACGGGACGAAGTTATTCCGTACCTCGTGTGGCTACTCCAACGCTCTCCTTCACTGCGGATTTTAGCTACTGAATCAGCAGTTATATTGCAGGTGTAGGTGACAGGATACCTTAACAGATGCGCCACATATTCTTCTCTATTGGCTCTTGGCTGTGCAGTGGTTGGGTCATCATAAAATTCCTTGTAAAAATAGCCAGATTGATTTTTATTTGAACGCCCACATGAATTCTTATTGTTTTTATGTCTCCATTTCTTGGATGCATTCTCTTACAAAATGCCCTATTATTATTGGACGAAATGTCCTATTATTATTATTATTATTATTATTATTATTATTATTATTATTATTATTATTATTATTATTATTATTATTAAATATTCTGCCTTTTGGCAGATCCTGGGAAATGAGAATAAATATTGTCTCTTGATATTTTTGGATATTCGTGGTGGTTCTACTAATAAGCTTTTGTGCGTGTGAATGAAGTTAATATTGTCAAATTTGCAAGTTGATTACAGTAATTCATATTTTATTAACATATATAATTAACCGATTAATAGTAATATTGGAGGACACAGAGCAAGTAGTTCATCATGACAGTAGTATCCGTTATTCTACATACTGCAGTTTAATAATTACGGATGTTTGAATATGTAAACTCTGTCGAAGCAGTTTATTAAGATAAATATTATAAAATTGAAATGCTGTAAAAAATGAAACAAAATTCTTCAGTTCGACGTCTCACGGTTATGCCTTATAGGGAGAAGAAGATTGTGGTTTTTAGGGTGAATGCAGTCGTGGAATAAAGTACGTAAGTAGAAGAAAACGGAAAAACCCGCGCACATGATATTTGTCCGCCATTAAACCTACTAGACGCGATCTGGGATCGAACCAGGATCCGTACGTACCAGAAATGAACATTTTAACACAGCCGAAGCGGGTCCATTCAAATGCTGTAGTTTATATAGGTGTATTACTGTAAAAAATTCTTATCGCCTTCAGTTATATGTTAAAAATGTATATTTTCTATTAATACCAAAAATAGTTTTCCAAGGGTCAAATATAGAGTAGTCCGTAGAAGATGACTAATAAATCTGCCCCCACCCCCCCTACTTGAGAGGAGCTTGGGAGATGTTGGTGTATGTTGTGATCGATGCTTCAGAGCTTTTAGGACGAAATAACTTTGTAAAGTTCTTAGGCTGCAATTCTTAAGAATTTTTATTGAATATTTATTTATTTATCGTGGGTCATTCTGTCATATTTATCGTGAAACATATTTTGTCATTTTTAGATCATAAATCCAGGCTTATTTTCGAAATTTATGGTCTTAGAAATCAGAGCCCTAATAATGTGAACGTTGATAGGAATTATGTGGTCATGCTTCTGTGTTGACTCTTCCATAAACCTCTTTCTTTTCCTTACAATATACATTTTATGTACTGTAGTATTTGGTTACTGTTTGTATAAAGTGCTGTGAAATTGGTGCAGAGAGTGAGAAGGAAGGAAAAGTTCTTTGAAGATAAATTGTCCAAGATATGATAGAAGTTTTGGGATAATAAGCGAAGTCAAACCTTGGCCCATCAAAACTTCTGCAGAGAAAGATAGATTCCTATTACTCGCATGCGGCGTCCAGCAGCCAATTTATAATCCCGAGTTGTTTCTCTCCCAGTTGAGCCATTACACAAAATATCTCCTTTGGAACAGTCGGTGGATCTCTCAACAACATATTGCTCTTTTAATATCACACTCGAAGTTTCACGGCTTCCAATTTAACTTAGTTTCTACACAAATTCATCTATAGAAATAACTGTCTGTTATTAAATACAACGTGCATTAAGCATAATACATTATATATAGATTGCTGCAACGAGTCAGTGGTACACAGCGAGCATTTTTCTTTTTTTTCTCTCTCTCTCTCTCTCTGTCTCTCTTTGAAATATCTTTCTGTGTGACAGAAAGATTTGTAGATATCAACTTTGAAAAACGTCTCGAAGGGAGCAACTGTAGGGAAACCCATTTGACGGAAAAGGCTAACGATTTTCATGAATTAAACGTAAAAGCTATGTAATGAAGTTAAGAAAGTTTATTTAGGTTTAACACTTCCAACTTCCTATTCTCACCGAAGAAAGCTCGCAGATGATATTATTTTAATACACACTAGCTGAACCTGCACTATTTACACACTGCACACTTCTAATATGAGTGTGAATCTCCTTCCCACTTCTCAGTATATCTGTGCAAGTCCCATTACGGACACAAGTAAAGGACAGGAGGACTCTTAAAGGGAGTGAATTGCTATAGACAAACATATAAATTTAGTATTTTAATATATAGAATGTTGGGGGAATTTGTGGCAAACTTGGATAAGTGATAGATGATACCAAATGCAAATATTTTTTTTCTTATAATTCCATATTCGAGGACGCCTCATTGTGGGTCCATAAGCCTTCGAAGTTGCCAGATTGCTATAGGTTTTGTCATTCAGATTAAAGCGCCTCAAATGTCCGTCAATCCGCTATACGTATCTCCTCTACTGGTTGCATTTCACAAGGGTTTCAACCTTAACGTCCTAGTGGCAATACTAAACTAACAGGGTCAAAACGATATATAAAGTATGGAATAGAAGAATAAAGACTTTTTTTTTTCGAAAATTTGAATGAAAACTGGCAAATTTACACAAAATTTGGAGTCGACCAGCGAAAACGGCATGTTTCTAGCACTTCTTTTCGAGATCTCTTGTAAAAAAAAAAAAAAAAAAAAAAAAAGGCCATCCCTAATTCGATTTGAGCTCGCGCCAAGTGAGCTTTGTAGTGGGTCAAACATCGTGTGCGTAGGTTTTCTCGGGGTTCTCCCGTTTCCTCCCACTTTCTTCATTCAACTATTTCATTCATTTCTCATCTTCACCGTCTCCTTAGCCTTGCCGGCATAAGCATGGAACGTAAAACTTAGATTTTATTTCATTTCATAGATCTGTGGTTACTTTTAAAGCCACGAATCGAGTACAAGTTTTCTCTTCCACCAAGTGCAGCATTGTTACCTATTTCTGTGGAAACGATTCATGTGTTACTAGTTGAACCTGCGCTCTCTACACAGCGCATCAATCGCATATGAGCATAAATCTTCTTATCATTCCTTATAACATCTGTACATGTCCGTTTACAGACACAAGTGAAAGACGTATTGATTTTAAAAAAAAAAGCCAAGGGGTATAAAGGGGAGACTTTTTTCGATTATTTTTTCTCAATATCTCGCACCGTTTGCAAGATTTGAGCCTGCTTCCGGTTGGAGTTTCTAATTCATATATGACCAGTGTTTTCTTTCTTCTTGCATGCAGTATGTAATAAGCAAATACATTACATACACAATTAATTAAAATGTCAGTTATATATGGTGTTCATTGGGCAAAACACTCCCCTCCCCCCAAAAAAATGTTCATCTTAGACTGGAGAAATGGTTATCCTTCCTTTTCCATTATTATTTGGCCATGAAACAAACGCCTGAGACACATACAACCCCTATATACAACAGTGTGGTATTGGAATGTATAATGCTTAGGATTTTTTTTTAAATTTCAACACTTCCAATGTACCCGTAAAAATGTAATAAAGAAATAGTGCCCATGTTTTTTTTAAATATTCAATTAGAACTGGACAATCTACGCAAAATTTCCAATCGATCAGTGAAAACGTCATCTTTCTAGTTCCTGTAGTTTCCGATACCTCATTGTCGAAAGGATGGGCCAGAAACATATAAACGTAATTTAAAAGAGCTCCAAAGATGGCAGCACAACTCATTTGCATTTATTTCGGAGAAGGCTTATTAAAGGCAAAGGCCTTTGAACAATAATTTAAAAGGATAAACTTTGTGAAAAATATTTCTTTAAGTAATTTATTTAAAGTACACTCTTTTAAAAATATTTGTCTTTGTTATAAACGTGAAATCACAAATAACCGTAAATCAAAGGTTTGATAGCTGAGGTTATAGGTTAGAGCTCAATCGCTCTTAATTCGTACTGTAGCATTTTAATAGATACGAGGGGTGTTGGGAAAGTCATGTCGAGGCTAACAAGAAGACCAATGAGCTCAGATAAAAAAAAAGACTATTTTTCAATGTAATCTTCCAGTTCTAGACATATACTCCATTTTGTTCCAAGTGACTCAATGTCTTCAACATAAAAAGATTCCTCTTCAGAGTCAAAGAACAGAATCACAGCATCCATTATCTGCTTGTCGCTTGAAAATCGCTGGCCCCTGAGGTATTTTTTCAAGGGACGAAACAGATAATAATTACTTGGGGCTAGGGCAGGACTATAGGGTTGTTACAAAAGTTGTCATTCCCTGTTCTGTGATAGCAACCTGCGCAAGATGGGATATGTGTCCAGACGTATTTTCATGAAGAAGCAAAATTCTACGATTTGCACCTCCATGTCGTTTATTCTGAACTGCTCGGCGTAAATCTTCAAATTTTTTTTTCTTTCTTTTTCTTTTTTTCAGTTGTCCCTATGATGGGTGTCCCTTTTATATAGTTCATGCAAAACAGTTTCTTCCTTGTCCCAGAAAACAGTTACCATATCCTTGCCAGCCGATTTCTTTGCCCTGAATATTTTTGGAGTTGGTGACTCCTGATGCTTTCAGGCATGGACTCTTGGGTAGATTCTGGGTCATACCAGTGAGCCCATTTCATCCCCTGTCACTACATGCTGGTAGAAGTAGTTATCTTCTTCCATAAAATTCAAATTTTCCTTTCACATTTGCACCCGAGTTTGCTTCTAGAAAACGTTCAAATTGTGAAGAGCCGATCTGAAACAGACCTTTGTGAGCCGAAGGTGTTGGTGTAGAATATCCCAAACACTGTGAATATCAATCCTTACTTCCTCCGCTTTTTCTCTGTTTTTCCGTCGATCGGACGTTACCAATTTTTGTCAGATGAAGTTGCTGTTTTTGGTCGACCACCCCTAGGCTCATCTTCGACGTTTGTTTTACCACACTTAAATGAACTTATCCATCGTGTTACCTGTCGATGCGACAGTGCGTCATCACCATACACTTCCACCAAGTTCTGATGAATTTCATTAACACTGACGCCGTTACGAAAGAAAAAACGAATCACATGCCTCCGTTCTAAATTAGTGTTTACTGGGTTTTGCTCAACTTGTGCACTTGTGGAGGCTTTGGTGACCCGGTCACTTGATATTTTCCCTTGAAATCTTGCCCACCTTCTTAAATATGCTTGTCCTTTATGGCCAGGTTGCTTTCATTCGCCTAAAAAAGAAAATAGAGGTAATTAGATATGACTTTCCCAACACCCCTCGTATGCCTGCACGACAAATATAAAGTGTACCATAAGCTACAGCTAGTCGAACGTCGTATTAATAAGGCCAGTTGTACTTGTTACCATGTTTTCCACTATTTTAATAATTATTTGTAAGTGTATACAATATGAATTTATGGATTTTTTTTAAATAAATAACTTTAGAGCAAACAGGCCCAGTAATCGTTAACTGTATGAAGTGAATCACACACTTTTTTTTTTTTTTAAATAATAATTATTGCTGGCATCTCTTCGCTATTCCAAATGTAAGTGCCAACGTGATGCAGGAGTTTTTCAAAACCCAATTATCTTGGCGTTGAACATAACTTCTATCACGCTGCTTGGCTGCGAGTCATAAGGGCGTTTCAAAGAGTCTGCCAACGGTGCCAACAGTCTCTGTTGTCTGACATTTTGTTGTATGTTGCATCTTCTTGAGAATGAAGAATGTACTGCAATCTGAGTTAGTAGGTATTCTCGCAACAACTCCTTCGTAATCTAACTAGAAACACCTGTGTTAATGGAACATACATGTGTCTCATTCCTGCCACTAATTGACTACTACAGTAATGACGTCATATGTAAATTGTTGCTATGGTAATCAACTTAAGCTATGTAAAGCGTTATTTCAACTTACGCTGACCAGGTGAATAGTAGAAGAAAAGACAAGAATTTCTATCGTGAAAATTATTGCGACCGCTACTTGATGTTATAATCAGATCTGTACTATTGTACCTAGGAGTGTTTTCTGCCAAAAGTAACAGAGAATTCGTTACGACCTTATGGCTTTTATGAATACATAAAAGAAATGCTTAGGATTAAACTTAGAAGTTGGGAAAATATTGGAAAATATGACCTTCGTGGTTAAATCAAATCGGGAGAAAGTTTTAAAAATGTGCCAAACACGGGAGTTCTCGTGTAATACCGGACAGTCGGTAACTATTCTTCTTCTTCTTCTTCTTCTTCTTCTTCTTATTATTATTATTATTATTATTATTATTATTATTATTATTATTATTGACAGGTCCTGGGACTGTTTTTCTTCTTCTTAATTTTCAGATTGGACCTGGAAATGTTTCTTCCATGTTTCTCGATTTTCGGTTTCCTCTTTTAACTCCCAATATTTTCTTCTATTTTTCAAATCATCAATTACTTGTGTTCTTAGTATTATTTCCCGCTTTGCTTCCATCTTTCCTTCTGTGGCGGTATAAACAAAACATTTTTTTTTCGTGAGATATGTCCAATCCAATTCACCTTTTTACAAAGAATGGCGGCTAAAAGCGTCCTCTTCTCCATCTTCTTTCAACACCACATTTCGAAGCTTTCTAAATGTCCAAGTCTCTAAGTCATACAGTCGAATGATCCATATATAGCACTTGACCAATTTCTTCCTTAGTCCAATACTAAGCCTCCTAGTTAAAAGTGACCTTTTCTTGAATGCTTATAAAATATTTACAATCACCATTCTAAAAACTTACATTATCATTCAACAACAACAATAAGAAATACAGAATTATACGAGGAGATATCAAAATGTTCGTGAAATCGCCTAGAAGAAATCCACTCTGCAGAACTTTGATACCATGATGGTAGTAGTCCTTCTTTAATTAGTCAGCGTGCTTACCGTGCTTTTGTTGGCGGTTCTTCACTTTCCGTAAGCTCATTTTGTAAAAGTCTGGAGTATGGTCTTAAAACCATAGTTCATCCTCAGAGATGACGTCATCCCTATTGTCAAAATGACGTTCTCTGTGTAGACGCTTCACTTCTGGGAAGAGCAAGAAGTCACTTGGTGCTAGGTCCGGTGAGTATGAGGGTAGGACAATATTTCATATCGTAATAATATTGCCACTGTGTTCATAATTGATGCATGGGCGGAATGCAGTTCCTCACTTAATTTAGTCAGGAGATGGGAATAATAGTACTAGTAATACTTTGCCCCTGTGGTAGGTAATCTATCGTGATGACGCAACTTCAAAAAACGGAAAGCATCACCTTAGAGGTAGACTTCTGCGCTCGTGCCTTTTTATGATGGGGAGAAGGGGTGTTTCTATTGTTTGCTCATTTCCTTTGTTTCTGGATAATAAAAATAGACCCAACTTTATTCTATTGTCATTAGTCTGCCGAAAAAGTTTTCTTCATCCACCTCACAGCGATGCAACATTTTTCTTGCAGCGTCCTTCCGATTTCTCTTCTGGAATGGTATGAGCAGTCGTGGCATCCACCCTGCTGACACTTTCTGAAGATGCAGTTCGTTGTGAATGATATTGCAGGCGGACTTGTTGCACACGTAACACTCAATCGTTATTCTTCCGTCATCCGTTATGAGTTTCTCAATTTTCTCCATTAAGAGGGAGAAGGAGTGCGCCACAGCGGCCGGAATATTGGTGTTCAATTTAACATGGGATCTCAACCATTTTTTAGGCAAATCACGGTTTCATTTCGTTCTTTCGCAAAAATGTCTCAGTAGCGCACTAAATATGATGCATCTCATTTTAAAGGTGCAATTTGAACGCTGTGCGTGATATTTTCTTCTTATAAATACAGATAATTATAATCCAAATTCCCATAAGAAAATGATCAAAATCAGACGGAAAAGTCTTCTGTTTTTTTACAGTAAGAAAAAGAGCTAAAAACTCCGGACTTTTTTGAGAATAGAGTACAATCTTTGTATTTGTGCGCTACTGTACTATTTTTTCGCTGTTTCCAAAGACATCAATTTCACAATCGATGAGAAATTATATCCTTCATAATTGAATCTACAGAAATCAGAAATCAGATTTTTTCGTGTTCACGTACTTGGCCGTATAACTGCTAGATGGCACTATAGTCATTCCTCATCCCCCTTTCCTTCTCAGCGGGAGCCAGTCCTGTTGAAAATCTACTTTGAACTTCTTAACAGGGGCGGGAGGAAGGAAATCATTGTGAAGGACAGGAACTTCAAACACGAGGAATGGCAAAATTTATGACCTCTTTGGTTGATGGTTTCTGTTTCAGCAGTACAGTGTGTTTGTAGATGGTTTCTGTGAGAAGAAGTAATTTGTGTTTGTAGCGATAAAGTCAACCTTTCGACAAAAATTTGTGAAGGAGAAGCCGAACCAAAGTCTTCGTTTATCTATTCCAAGAAAGAAATGAAAACTTCCTGCAGGATAAGAATATACATGCAAGAGAAAAAATAAGATACATTATTATAATCTTTAGGATAGATTAATTCCCGAAATATTCTTTGTTTACCTGTCAAAAAATCAAGAATAATATGGTATAAAGCTCTTTCATCAGCTTCCATCGTACAACATACTAGACACACACATTTATATACATACATACATGTACATATATATATATATATATATATATATATATATATATATATATATAGTGGCGGATCCAGGATATGATCAAGGGAGGAGGTAAACCATAGTTTGCCTCTATATCCAGAGTAAACAGGATTGAAGCCCATTTTATCCAGTGTATACCTGAGCGTCAAGGGGGGGGGGGCTATAGCCTCTATAGCCACCCTTGGATCCGCGCCTGTATATATATACTATTTACAGTGCCGGAGTTACGTGTAAGCGAAACAAGCTATAGCTTAGGGCCCCGCGCTCTCTTGGGGGCTCCAAAATCTAAAGAAAAATTGGATTTCTAAAATATAAGAAAATTTTAAAAAAATAAAGTAAAATTTATATATACGTAGCAACAGTGCTTCCTGCTGTGTAGCCTACGTTCGTGTAATTAATAGGGCTCCTTCTACCAGTCTGCTTCCTAAATTATCTCTAGTTTCTTCATTACTGTATGTAGGGTGCGTATGTTCATCTGGACACATAAAGGACCCCATTACCTTCAACAGCTTGGGGTCCCACTAAACCTAAATCCGACTCTGACTATTTATGCATGTTTGCTCCCTCTTTTTTCGAAGCAGTGCTTCTTTGATATTGCTTCCAATTTCGGCAGGTTTTACCAAGGGGGGAAGAGTCCTTACTCATTCCAGGCATTCAAACTAGGGACTGGACTACTTGCTTCCAACATTCTGTCCCCCATGTTTCCCGGTCTGAATCAATTGTCTAAAGCCCATAAAACATTCAAATTCATATGTAGATGTTGCTCATCAGTGTCGACCCCTAAATATTTCTCAATCAACGGTAGGGGTGTTTGGTATCCTCAATCTGTCTCCCTCTTATTAGCGGAGCGGTAGTAATATTCGGTAGTAATTCTTTAAAAAAAAATGTTTTTTAATGTATGTAGTAACGCATAGGAAACTAAATTTTAATATACCCTAGTAGTATAGAAACGTACCATACTGTACCTTACCAAAATAAACACCCTATGCCAAGGACGCAAACATTAACAATAATAAAAAAAAATAATAATAAACATTTTAAAGATATTCTTTCATTAATCAAGTCGCACTTAAAAGTTTAAAAAAAAATGTTTATGCATGACTAAAAAAAGGGATGCGCTCTCATATAGGCTTACAGTTACTTTATAAATTCTTAAAATAACGCACTCCATTCTTTTTATTTAGTCTTGCATAAACAAAATTATTTTTAACTTTTTAGTGGGAATTTATTAACAAAAGAATGTCTTTAAAAGGTGTCTTATCATTTTTTTTTAATTCGTTGGACACCTTTTCCAAATCCTAAAGTGATATGCAACCAGGGATACCAGGGCTGGTTAAAGACTACTATTTATTTTAGGATAAGGAAGTTGAAAATAAAAACATATTAAAATAAATATTTAAAACATTTAAAATAAATAGATATATTGCAAAGTATGAAAGTAAGAATGGAATATTGTATTGTCACCGGACTTACATCGCTCTGCAACAGTTCTTAGTTCTATGACGTCAGGAAATAAGTTCAATTTATACGAACACTTATTTAATGTTTGAAACAAACACCTGTTACATCCTTGTACACTCATGTCCAAAATGATTGTCGCATTTCTATAACTGTCTTCTTGTAAAAATATCATGTAATAATGATTTTGCAGGAGACTTTTAATACTGATACTATGTATACAATCGGGAAATATATGTGGTAAATTTCATAGGAAAATACAGTAATTATAAATACGAAGATTAGAATGAGTAAAATAAAATGTTGCTAAATGGACACGAAAGTTTTGTTTTCGTTTTATTGTTTTTATTTACTGCTCTTTTGACATGAAATTTGCCACATACCTATCTTTGCCGATTGTACGCATACTAACATTAGGCTATAAGAAATACCGGGTGAATTCGTTATCAAATTATATTCCTACAATAACATATTTATAGACATGCGACAATAATTTTGGACATGAGTGACACATCTTTAATTCTATTGTTAATGAAGTGGTCTATTTCCCCCAATAAAAACCAACATCAAGCAGGGCATGTGCTCCCTCCTGTCCTTCTAAGCCGGCCCCCAAGGCTGAATGTAACATTGCGGCTTTTTCCTGTTATAATAGGAAAAACTCAGGATGGTCAGCAACTGGTATCGAACCCAGGACCATTCGAATGTGAAGGCGAGAGAGAGAGTAAATCTGGTGGTCATATTTTGAAAAGAAAATAAGGAAATGGATTCCACTAAAAAAATGATTCACATTGTCAATACATTTCAAATCTTTGGGTTTTCTGCCTTTCAATTCCAAGTTTTTTTTTTTTTTTTTTTTAACCACGAAGGCCCTAAATAAATTAGAATATCGACTCTCCCGTGTGTGTGTGTGTGTGTGTGTGTGTGTGTGTTTTTTAATATTGGCATGGTTCTTCATTTTATATCAGATTCTTCCCGCACTATTCTGTTATTTACCATAGGTAGAATCCTTTGAGAAAGAGACATGCGACAAGTGCTTTAGTTCTCTATGGTATGTTTGTGACCGTTGTAGATATTTGAGTGGCTCTCTGACAGGGAGCTGACGGCTGATATCATGTTGGTCCCTCTTATTTATTTGTTTCTTCAGTTCTGTTTCTCTTTTAGCAAAAAGAAAAGAATTTCACTCTTCTGTCCCATTTACAGCAGTAACCATCCCCCTCCTACGCTGTCCAACTTTGACCACATGCAGGGTAAAACAAAGGAAAAGGACGGGTGCATTTGCTTTGACGGCATTTCAGCGACAACCCCATCTGTTGCCAAAATAAGGAAACACTTTGAACTGCAAGGAGAAACTCTATCCTCGATTTGTCAAGGTCACTTGACTCCCGCCGGCTCTTAAGACAGCATCATCAGTGGAAAACGGTGTTTCTCATCTCAGTGGTAGAATTTCGTCGTTGCTTGTTACTTCCAAAAAGTACATATTCTTATTAAAATTATTTGAATATGTGCTTGAATCATATTCCAATGTTTTTCGAATTATGTTTGTTAAAAGGTATCGAGAATTTAATATATTGGAATGGAGTTGACGTGCCGTGGTAATTTTGTAGAGATTAGATATAAACGTATTAACTTTTTTAGAAATTAGATATAAACGTTTTAACGTATCGAGTAATTTTTCATGAAATCTAATTATGTATCTTTTCTTTTATAGGTAAGTGTGTGAATCACAATTCAAGACCAGTGAAGTACATGTTGTTGAGAGATTGTAAGTATGTGTACTTGATAAAGAACGTGGTAGGAACTTGAATGTTCTCATTAATAAACATAGGATTTAAAGAATGTTAAAACATCCATCACTGAGGTCAGGAGAGTCATTTCAGGTTTTGTCAAGGGGAGGGGGATTGTCAATCGACATAAGAGTTTCCTGTTTATTACTATATTAGTATGCAATTTACTAAAAAACATTTGTTTCTCAAATTCATGGTTTGGGAATTTCCCTCTGCCGTACTCAAATGACGCCCCTTATTGAGCTCTGTATTGTTGTTCAATTGGCTGCATCGAAGAGAGTGAGTAAAAAAAAAAAAATGAAAGGAAGACGAGGAAAACTAATTTATAGCGTAGCTTTCAGCCCCTTCTGCTAGATTTTCTTTGGCAACATTGGAAGGTGGAAGGGGACAGTCATTAGCTAGTGATCTTACGGTGACCGCCATCATGTAGTCTTTGATATTATATTTGAAAGGGAAACTAATAACTTAATCAGTTTTGATTGTAAACATAGACGGGTGAAAACTTGGAACTGTAGATTTTATTGGTTGCATTGAACTTGGCCGATTAGTCAATAGATTGAGAGTTCGATTGAGAAGCCGAACATACAAGTACTTATGATAGAAAATGTTAACACATATGCATTGCAGTCAGTGGGAGCTCTTGAGAGAAGCCACATTGCTGAAAATTAAAATTTTACCTGTATGGGCTAAGGGAGAATATTTACGCAGTGGTACCAGTTATTGTGTTCTACAATTCGAACATTAGTAAGTTTCCTTTTATAGTGTGCAGCAATAAAATTTACAAATTGCTAATGGTACTTCCTTTAAAAGCAGCCATTGGCTACAGTGCTTTAAATTCATCGTCATCATAGGTTATTCTGCCATTATTGGCAGGCCACTTGCCAGCAACTGAGAAGCTTCCATGCTCCACGTTCTTCCGCCAACCGCTTCGCTTTCGCGTGTGATTTTCCTATTTTTAATAACGTCCATTAATTGTAGTCTTCTTCGCCTCCTCTCTCTGTCTCTATCCTGCCACCATACCCTCTAGTACGTCCCTCATGGTACAGTTCCTTCTTAAGACAGTTTCTCTTCCTCTTCTTAATATTTAAAATTGTTCTTTTCTCCCCCTGCATTTCTAACATCTCTTTAAACTAGAGATGCAAAAAAGTCAGCCTTTTTAAAACGAAGGTTTTCCCCCACAAAACCACGGCTTTTTGAAAAAAACATATTAGCTTTTATTTTTTTAAATAGTTATCTTATTCAGATACCATCTTCGTTTTTCTGTACTTGATTCTGAAATTTATAATATATATATATATATATATATATATATATATATATATATATATATATATATATATATATATATATATATATATATATATATATATATATATATATATATATATATATATACAGTGCGTTCCACGAGTAACACTAAGGCCTGTTTCCTGAAGAAACCTAGGCAGATAGAAACATAAAACCTTTTGTAATCTTCAAGGGACATAAAAGAAAACATTATGCTGATAAGGAGAATCCCTCAAGAGGGGAACCTAAGGGAGTTACGGGTGGTAACTACAAAATTTTAAATAGCAACCCCACCGTGTGAAGTACCTCGTTTGAAAAGCAATCACATGTAGAGACCAGTTTTGGAAAGTATACGTCGCTAGCATATCCCTATCCAACATGGCGGCCTGTGGGCTGCGGTGGCTCAGTGGTAGAGCGTTCACCGGTGGAGCATGGGGTCTCTGGTTCAATCCCAGCTCGCGCCGAGTGAACTTTGTGGTGGACAAATACCGTGTGCATGGGTTTTCTCGGGGTTCTCCCACTTCATTCATTTCGTTCATTTCTCATCATCACCATCTCCTTTTTTAGCCTATCCGGCATAACCTAGGACGTAAAACTAAAAAAAAAAAAAAATTAATTTCATTTCCAACATGGCGGCCATTTGTAAATACCGTCGAAGTACGTTTCACGCATAATACTAAGGCCCATCTCCTGAAGAAACCAAGGCAGATTTCGACCGTACTTACGGATGGCCGCCATGATGGATAGAGACACGATAGCAACAAGCAGTTTCGAAAACTTTTCTCTACACGCCATTAGCTTTAAAATAAGATACAACACGGTGGGGGTTGCTATTTACAATTTTATAATTATCCCCGTAACTCCCGTAGGTCCTCCTCTTAAGGGATTCTCCTTATCAGTATAATATTGTCTTTCACATCCCTTCAAGGATAGGAAATATTTCATGTTTCTATCTGCCTTGGTTTCTTCAGGAGATGGATCTTAGTGTTATGCGTGGAACGTACTTCGACCGTACTTTACTCATGGCCGCCATGTTGGATAGGGACACGCTAGCGACATGTGGTTTCCAAAATTGGTCTCTACACGTGATTACCTCTCAAACGAGACACCACACGGTGGGGGTTGCTATTTAAAATTTTGTAGTTACCCCCCGAAACTCCATTGAGCGCACCTTATGGGCGATTCTCCATATCAGCATAATTCTCTCTTTTATGTTCCTTCAAGGATACGAAAGATTTCATGCTTCTATCTGCCTTGGTTTCTTCAGGAAACGAACCTTAGTGTTATTCATGGAACGCACTGTATATATACAACATTCACAGAGCGTTGTGTTAATTTTGAGGCTTTCCATCTTTATGGATTTTCAAAGTGGTATTCCATTAGTCGCCATCAAGTGTAAGTTATGGAACTCAGCATATCACAACGGTCATGTTGGTTGCCTAACTATTACATCAAGGTCCTGAAAGCTACACGTCTTGTCATAGTGTTGCACAGATTGTCTAAATTAAAGTTGGCAAAAGAAAAAAAAAAAGAAAGAAAGAAAAAAGAAAATAAAAAAGTATCACAAACCAAGAAACAGATACGAACCTTTTTTGGGCTTGATATCGAATTTTACTTATATCCCATTCTCAATTCAGTAAGCTCTTTCGTGTGAGTTTCAGATATTGTATTACAACCTAATACAGGTCTAATTTAAAAACTGAAGTCACGGGCAACCATTTTGGGTGTAATGGTAGTTTTATAGTAGTTTAGAAGTTCATCTACAGAATTCATTCTTTATTTAGTGTTATATCGTGTCAATATAGAATGAAATAGGAAACTTTGGTATAGCGTTTTTAATTTTCTCCCCCTCGTATGTTAATCACCTCAATAAATGTTATGTATATACACCGCCCGACAATTAAGGAATGAGACTGATTTTATTGTGACCAGACAAACAAAGATACTGTAATAATACCAGTGTGTTGTTCAAAATAGGTCCTCCTACGTCAATACAGCGAGTGGTACGATCACGCAAGAATTGGAAGACCTCTGCAACTAAGTTTGTGGTGTGTTTCGTAATGCCCTTGCCATAGCTGCTTGAATGTCTTCAGCATTGTCAACAAGTCATTCTTTTAAGAGGCCTCATCCCGGCGAAATTAAAATACCGCTAATTTTACAGTAATTATGTGATATCTTCCCATAGATAAAATATAATCGAAATGTGGAACAAGAGCGCCCTAGACAATATTTTTTTGCGTGAGGTACCGTTATCACAAGTCACCTAGCGGCTTTCCGTTTTCAGCCGTTTAGAAACGCGAAAATAAATGCCGATTTTCAAAATGGCTGGAAATCGAAAGCAGATAAGTGAGTCGTGATAACGGTATCTCATGTAAAATTATATTGTCTAGGGCGCTCGTATTCCACATTTCGATTATCTTTTATCTATTGGAAGATGTCACATAATTACTGTAAAATTAGCGGTATTTTAATTTCGCCGGGATAAGGCCTCTTAATAGTAACTTCAACACACACAGTTGTTTTTTAACCAAATATTCCTGAAAAAGTGCTACCCTGTGAGCGGGTGCATTGTCATGGATAAGGAACAGCTACCTGGAGCTGAGTATTCAGGATAAACACGACAAATTCCCTTCTTGAAACTCTTCAAAACACTTAATTAAACCTGGCCATTCACTGTGTTACTCTCTGGTACAAATTCATGATAAATGATACCCTTACTGTCGTAGAGACACAGGAGCATTGTATTCGCTTTTGACTTCTGAAGTCGAAGTTTCTCCGTATCCTCATACACTCTTCGCATTGAATCAGTGGTCTCTGCGGCAATTTTACCCAGTTTAACACAGAATTTGATATTCGCTGTCTTCTCAATGCTGCTAGGGTGACGAGGGCTTCTCAGTAACTGCTGGTAATGGTGTCATTCCGTCATGTTTCGCGTGTGACAATGCGGTACTAGCAGATTTTAAAGGAGGGATTATTCTTTTCGTTCATATTGGTTTACGGATTGCGTTCTCTGTTTCATCACAATAAAACTAGTCTCATCACTTAATTGTTAAACGGTATAGGTACCTAAGTGGATACTCTTGTTCTGCAAAACATTCTGTTGAAAATGTAAGCTCCAAAAAACGTACTAATTTTTAAAGAAGTTTTAGTTTATGCATAAACTGTAAATGGTAATTTTGTTCAAGTAAGGTTAACTACTCCATTTGCTGAACAGTTACTGCTAATACTATTAAATTTTCAGTAAAACACTTTTGTCGTTGATCATTACTTTCTTAGGTGTACAAACAGTTCGTTCAAACTAGTAAACCCATTTTTCTTCCGATTTACCCTTTTCTTTCTAGCGAATGATACTCTTGATTATTAAACTTTTTCTTTAGAATTAGTTTTTTTTTTCTGTCATAAATAGAAAGATTAAACGTATTGTTATTTCTTCATTCCAGTTGAAATGTTCAAAAAAGTTCAAAATTTCTCAAGCAAAATAGTCGTGAAAAAACCTTTGCTTTTTTAAAGTTCTTTTTCGAGATTATGCATATCTACTTCTACCCAGGAAATACTCTTCATATATGCACTGTTGTGTAGATTACAAAACGATTGTTCAGTGTTAGAATGCTTAACCTGATGCGGAGAGTCCTTGGTTCGGTCCGAAACCGTATGATGTTATGAGGCACTGTATGGGTGTTGCAGAATATCCCAGTACAACATTTTTCACCTCTACATCTGAAGAAAATCGCTGACCCCCAAAAAACTTTTTCAGATTCCTAAACAAGTGAAAATCCGAGGGTCCGAGATCAGGCGAATGGGACGGGTGCGACAACAGTTCAATCCCATAGGAATGAATTTCTGCCATGGATGCAAGGGACATGTAAACGCGCGTATTGTCCTGTGAAACAGCACCTTTCTTCGCAGCATTCCTGGCCTTTAATTCTGATTTCCTCATGCAAACGTCGCAGAAGAGTGCAGTAGTATTCAACATTTCCCTTTCCCCTTTGCCAAGAAATCAGTCAGGATAATGCGTCTAGCATCCCCCCAAAATTGATGCCATAATCTTGTTTGCCGACAAAACTTGTTTGATTTTCTTTGGAAAAGTAGATCCAGGTAGTTTCAATTGCTTCGATTGTTGTTTTAATTCCAATGTGTGATGGCGTACCCATGTCTCGTCCATAGTCACAAATCTGCCAATAAACTCCTCCGAATCACTTTCAAACAGTTCCAAACAGTCACGGAAAGGCTGGATCAATTGCTTGTGTGTTTAGCTGAAAACAACTTCAAAAACTCTAATTCGTTTATGATAATGTTTAATACTCACTCATAGGGAATACCCATGCTCTCAGCTATCTCTGGGATTTTGACTCTACGGTCATTCAAAATCAGGCCACAAATTTTATCGACATTTTGTGTAGTGGTCGACTTTGAAGGCGTGTCGTCACTGCTGTTTCTGTCATGCTTAAATTCAGTTCCCACTTTTTAAGCATGGAGTACGAGTGCGCGGAATTTCCTAGTGTCTATATCATGTTATACGAATTTCCTATGGTCTTAAACCCTTTTTATGCAGGTAGTTGTTAATAGCTTGATGCTCGATTTTCTCCATGTCACAAATTTCCGTCACTTACGCCGACTTAGCGCCTTATAAACTCCTCATCTGAAACAACAGGGAAATGAAGTTTTACACAATGAATACCAACGGACATAGCTACGCAGCTAAAGTATATAAACAAAATAATTGCTTTCTTCCTAGTCAGGCCACGAACTTTCCAACCCACCCTCGTATTTTCAGTATTTCCTACTTCATTAGTGCATGATTAGTAGTACGATTTGAAAATAGTGTGTCCGTTTTTACAAGTGAATGCATAAAGCGATGGTGTCAGTGGACATCGCATTGGCAAACAGTGTTCTAAACAGCTTTGTACATTTTGACTCTACGTCTATGGAATTGTTTTTACTAGAACCGTCGTAATATGCAATGAGCAGCTAAAAGTTAACATATAAATGTAATTTTATTGCCTTAACCGCATTGTGTTGCTCTCAATGGAAATTTGTATGTTGCGTGAATTAGTCGCATGTATAACTGCAACCAAGTAAGCATACACAGAAATACATGTGTATATATATTTTTTACCATTTCGTTATCGATCGTAGATGTGAAATGGAGAAAATGTCACAAGTATATTGAACTTCAAACTTCCGAGACTGCTACAGCTGTATTAGCATCCATATTTAATGTATCACAGTTGTGAGAACACTTCTGTCCTGTCTCAGTCAAATGGAATTGTTAAATATTCAGCAGAAGGAGGTAAAACTTCAAATCTCTGGCTCTGTTTTTCTCACAGATTTTTTTTTTTTTTTTTTAAGTAAGAATACCAAAAGATAATAGTGATCAAATGCCCTTATTCACAGTCTTTTATAGTCTGTATCAGCAGTAAATAGTTTATTTGGGTATAAATTGATCAAAAATACAGAAAGTGCATCTTTTGAAATAGTTTGTCCATGGTTCATTTTCATGCTATACAATAGGCCTACTTTCCATGTGCTAAAACAGATAAATTGATGGAGTCTTTTATGAAGGGGGGGGGGATTGAGTGCTGTGTTACAGGTGAAACGTCCAATGGGTTTTGATCAGAAAATTCCGAATGTTGTCTTGACTAAGGGAATAAAAAATTTATTTATTCCCCCTCACGTATACTATTGAATATGTCCGATTGCTGTAATTTTATAAATTCTGTATTGATTTGAATGTATGGAGACTAATATGGACGTGTTCAGAGTTTGCTAACTATATTATATTAACAGCTATTCTTCATCTATAAATATGGCGCGTAGCGTAGTCGCTAACGCTCTCGCCTTTGGTGCGAGCGGTCCCGGGTTCGATTCCCGGTGGGGGCACTCGGTCGAAAAAGTGTAAAACGCTTTTTCAGGCCAACCACCCTAAATGAGGTTTTCCTGGGTTTTCCTCATTCACACCAGGCAAATGTCGGGATGGTACCTATCTTATAGGTCCCAGGTCGCTTCCTTTCCCCGGATAGTGTGCTCGCCGATAAACGTCATCCCTAAAAACGTGACGGACAAAATGGCCTTAGATGCCGAAAGCCCAAAAATCTAAATCTTAAATCCTATAAATATATCCTGTTCAACTAAGTAATGTATGGTGAGCACATTTTCTCCGAACATCAATCTTTCTGGTTTTCCTGAGAGGACTGTGCTTCTTATTTCAGATGCCTACGCAATTGCCACTCAACGTATGGCCAGTAGCATGGTCGTGTAATCCAGCTCTGTTCTGTGGTGGTCTTGTGTGCGGGGTCCACGGTAATAGTAAGTTTCCGTCCTTCTCAAGTTCGTTATTCGATGAGGACCCAAAACACGAAAACTCTAGAACCCAAACCAAAATCGAATCCTGAGCAGTGCACAGCAAAGGCAGAGACGTTAAACATTCTACTGCAATAGTACCGCTATTATTATTAAAAAAAAAAAAAAAAAAAAAAAAAAAAAATCAGCACTGACAATGAATCAAAGGAATGGTCATTCGTGCATCATTCATGTTGATTTCCTGCACTTTGTCAATGTTCTCCTGAGTTACTGCTTCCATGGGCCTTCCTGATCGAGTGTCATCTCCAGTGGAGGTTCTCCCCCTCTTAAATTCGGCTGACCGTTTCTTCGCTGTGGCATATGACGGGACGCTATCACCGCAACCATGTCGGCGTGGATCTCCTGCGGCATTAAACCTTCAGTAACAGCTTTTGACTCTCATTTCTCCAATTGGTTACTCTATCTTTGTGGATCTGTAAAAAACAGAATAAAAATCAATACCAAATTTGGTAGGGCATCATAAGAAGGTTCAATAAATACGGCCTAAAAGTATTATGTCTGGTTCTAATATTTCTTGGTTAGACGTAAATTTTATGTAGAGCCTGTCTATCTCAGATGTACCCTCGGAAAATATGCGAACTATACTTCCTCCACCAGCCTCTGGCGGATGAAACCCTCCCTTTGTTTACGGAAAAGAAGTGAATAGCTTTAGCTATGTTACCAATTTGTCATTCAGTCGTTTGGATTTGACGAGTGAAGATCGTAGGCTACTTAGAATGGCTAACAAGACAGCACATAGCGAAGTTCGTGAAAAATTTCGGAATGTTTTTATGTAGCAACCCTGTCCAAATGCAACAATTGAAGGATCTCAGTCCAGCAAATTCTCTCTCCTTCTTTCAAGAGAGTTATGGGAAAACATACATCAACAGCAGGGCCAACAGGGGCACACTTGAAATAGAAAGGTTCTAAGAACCCTCGTATATAAACGGACTCTTTACCTCATTCGTCTCTTGGGGGGCGCGGTGGCTCAGTGGTAGAGCGTTCACCTCCGGTGCTTGGGATCCCTGGTTCGATCCCAGCTCGTGCCGTGTGGACCTTGTGGTGTGGGTTTTCTCGGGGTTCTCCCGTTTCCTCCCACTTTCTTCATTCCACCATTTCACTTATCTCTCATCATCACCGTCTCGTTTAGCCTAATCGGCATAACCGTGGGACGTTAAACTTACAGATTTCAGATTTCATTTCTCATTCGTCTCTTACATCCATTCTAATGAAGATGTAGTTTACTATGTTATTTCGTACACTTATAACGGGATGCTCTAATTAAAAACATTTGATACCTTAAATGCATACCAGGTTGTACTATGATAGGACATTTTATCATCTGACGATTTCTTCTCGATTGTGATTTTTCTTAAATTTTTTGTTTGTTTGTTTTGTTTCCTTGTTTAACGATGAAGTTTGAAAACATTAACATGGGATTCGTTACAGCAAAAATCAAGCCCATATCTTGCACGCTGAAGCGGAGAAGGCCTGAAGATTTCGCGATTTTTTTTTTTTTTTTTTTTTTGTTTGTTTGTTTGTTTAATTCTATTATGGGTACGTAGACATAACTAAAAGGAAACATGGCTAGCTAGACTTCTGAAAAATATCTATGCACACATTGTTGATACATCGGAAATGTGTGTAAAATGCAGCGCTTAGGATATCAGTATCTTAGTCGTGATTCAATCCTGCTTCATAATTTCTTCTTGATAAAGAAAAACAAAGTCATGACAATACCCGTGGAAACGCCACGATGTATAATTTCAAGCATCTGGGAAGTATTTTGGAAAAAAAAAAAATGAGTACTGCACCAAAGAAATCACTTCAAGAGTTGCCATAGTCAAAGAAGCATTCAACATAAGATCATTCTTTACAAGCAGGCTCAATATTGGACCTAGGAAGAAGTTGGTCAGGTGCTATATATAGAGTATTGGACTGCATGGTTCAGAGACTTGGACAATTCAAAAATTAGAGAAGAAATCTTTAGAGAGCTTCGAACTGTGGTGTTAGAGGAAGATGGATAATCTGAAATGAACAGAGAGAGTAACAAGCGAAGATGTTTTAAAACAGAAAGTAAAGAAGAGGAATCCTTTAGCCAGTATTCTTCATAGGAAGGCCAATTGGATTGGACACATCCTGCGAAGAAATTTCCTTTTTTATACCGCCATAGAAGGAACAATTGAAGGAAAACGAGGGGTAGGAAGAAAAAGAACACAACTGATCGATGATTTGAAAATAGAAAAAGATATTAGAAGCTAAAAGAGAAAACTGAAGGTAGAGAAATATGGAGGAAATATCTCCAGATAGAAAAAATACCCCCAGGAACTGCCAAAGACAAAATACTTATTAAAGCAAAAGCCATATACATAACGTAGCTTTAAATTTTCTATAAATGAATTCATCATTCCAAGATAACTTTAGTCTGGAAGTATTTACATTATTGTCCAATTCAGGATTATTTTCAGTGTGCGACAAACTGTTTGCTTGTCAGTTGCATCAAGTTAAAATCTGAATCTTCCAGAAAATCTTAACAAAATGTTCCCATTTTGATAGTTGTATTTCGTTTGTGATTTAATTGTTTCGTTTAAAGAGATGCTTTGAGTGGCCATTGAGATGTCGTGAAGGAAGGAAATTGCGGAGTTAGTGAAGCTATTAAACAGTCATCAGCATCTGCCGTAACACCTGAGACAGATCGCTTACTTTGCAGATTTTACTAAGATACGAGAAAAATCAGTTTTATTTATTTCTGCCTCATATGTCTGATTATGTCTTTCATTTCAGTATTGATCGCTTTCTACCATGTCTATGTAAATTATCCGAATGTGGTATTTTAGGAACTTAATAGTGTAATAAAGGTCTGTCTGGAAATAATGAATTTGGAAAGAATGTGTGTGTGAACGAAGGAGTGTTCTGTTTTCGCTTGTATTAACAGTGGGAACTATTATTTGAATTTCTTGTGGGTGATATTAAAACTTTGAAACGAGATATTAACAGCAACATATGTTTTGTCTCAGTACCTGACATCAAAGGTTCCGGATATATATATATATATATATATATATATATATATATATATATATATATATATATATATATATATATATATATATATAATAATTACAGTGTCTTTATGAAAAAAATGTACCAGGCGTGTCCGGAACGTAAATACCGTTTTAAAAAATACTAAAACAGGTTCAAACCAAATATATTTTTACATTAAAGAGGAC
This sequence comes from Thermobia domestica, assembly GCF_964235325.1. Lineage (NCBI taxonomy): Eukaryota > Metazoa > Arthropoda > Insecta > Zygentoma > Lepismatidae > Thermobia > Thermobia domestica. Next base: position 250,309,652 of record NC_137460.1, on the reverse strand, counting down.
ACAAGCTATTTTTCGACACAGTTTCTATCAATGTTTAAACACTTACCAGAGAGGGTGATCAACTTTTTCAAACCTTCCGCGCGGGTCAACAACTCCACAACCTTTTCTTCTTCTTCTTTTTTTCCTTGTCACTTTCAAAGCGTTTACCGCTGAGCTCGCGCTACAGGTGCAGGAACAAGTGGTAGTTAGACAGCGCCAAGTCGGCACTGTATGGCCAATGGTCAAACTGCTCCCAACCGAACTGTCGGATTAACGTTTGGGTGGCACCAACAGTATGGGAACGAGCATTGGCATCACAGGACACAGTACACCCGCAGCAACTCATTCGTAATGGCGTCAGTGGAGTGGAGAGGCAATGAACCAGTGAAACGAGCGCGCACGCGCGAAGCGCCACACTAGCGCTGTTCAAATGAAACGGTGCGTACATGCCGGACTGGCGGGATGTTTCGATGAGGAAGGTTTGGACAAGTGTTTAAACATTGATGAAAACTATGTCAAAAAATATTGGTGCGCTTTTCCATGTAAAAATAAATTTGGCTTGAACAAACCTGTTTTTAATATCTTTTTCAAAACGATAGTTACTTTCCGTACACATCTCATATATTCTAATTCCAAAGACGAGACGCATGAATCTTAAGATCTCATTAATCTCAAGAAAAAATGGGGGTAAGTGTAAATTCTCTTAAATTAGTTTTCCGGAAAATCGAGAGAAACAGTTTTTATGGTGCCAGAAAGTATGTTGTTCCTTGCCAATAATATACAAAAATCTTCACTGCTAGAACAGATTCTTTATTTTTGTACTGTATAGGCTACCGTACATAAAGGAATCCAAACTAAACACAACAACACACTAAGCAATCCAATATATAAAATTGAAAGTGACTGTGTTTTTGACTTCAAAGCTCTTGAACCATGCGACCGATCTCAATCAAATTTTCAACATAGAGGAGTTTGGACCTGAGATGATTTTTATAATTTCACTTTCAGGGCAGAACTGAGGGGCGGGGAGGAGAGGGGATACATAAAAATAAATAAAACTTAACTTTGATACATACGACCGAACTTGATCAAATTTTGAACAGAAATGAGGTTCGGGCCTGGAATGGATTTTATCATTTCAGTTTGACGGTGCAATTTAGGGGAATAGGAGATATTTTAAAATGATCGATATTAGTGTTGAATGCATAGTTTTCAGAAATCCAAATTCAGCCCCGCATCTTAGGGAGGGAGAGATACGTAAAAATAATCAAGAATGACCAATTAATGTCGAATTCATAGTTTTCGGGGTCGCTCAGATGAACAGTGACACTTCCCATGCCGTTTAAATCCAAATTGAGCGCCTATTGCCCTTTATGTCCGAAATAAAACGTATTTGCCAAGAACGAGCAATCTGCTAGTCATGTGATAAAAATCTATAAATGCAACACAGGCAAGTAACACTTTGGACATACTGGGCCTTATGCAGAGTTGTTTTAACGTATAATTAGCGATATACTAAAGACCTGACTACTGCCAGAAACATATGTTAGTCAAACTCCTTAGTATGATACTAATCAAGCGTCAGAGCAACTCTGCATAAGGCCTACTGTGTCTTCATCAGACTTCCACTCCTTCCACTGCTTCTTGGGAGTTGGTCACCTTTTACATACCTTCCGGATATCAGCTTTTAATTAGGGTCCGCCCGTAATTTAAGAAAATGATTATAGAAGTTGCTATCGAGGAGACTGAGATGAAGAGAAACAAATGCATATTCAGTCGAATGATAGAAGCTCTGTTACACTCGCATCGATGAACTAAATAATTGCTCCAGTACTTATCCCATTCTGTAAAAATCTCAAGACCCGACAGACGTGGACTATTTGCAATTTCCTTGTACTATTTAACTGAAATGTTCATGCTTCGCACGGAGGGATTAGGGATATGGAAAATATTTCAACCCTTTTCCCCCTATGAAGAACGCATGAGGAATGAATTTGGTCTAAAGTAGCAGCAGTAGAGTCATTATTCATCTCAGTGACTTATAAAACTATGAATTCGACATTAATATCGATCGTTTGTGATAATTTTTCATGTCAGCCCCTTCCCATGCCAACCTTCAGCCCTCTGTGATGGGAGATGAATTTGGTGCAACTATTCATTTCAGCAATTGTACAGTAATATCGGTCATTTCTGGTTGTTTTTACACCCCTTACCCTCACTCTCTATGATGATGGTGGATGAATTTGGTGTTACTATTCATCTTTGAGACTCCGAAAACTTTTGGAATGGAATTTCGGTCGTTTTCATTTATTTTTACGTATGCTATCTTATTTCCACATCTTCTCTTCACTCTCCATACCGAAGGGGGATAAATTTGGACTTAAACTTGATCTGAAATGCACTGTTCATCTCAGCGACCAACTGTGGGTTAGACATTAATATCTATCGTTTTCGATTATTTTTCGTGTCAACAATCTCCCCACCTCTCCATGACGATGAATTTGGTGTCATCATTGATCTCAATCATTTCGGAAACTATGGATTGGACATTAATATCGGTTGTTGTAGGTTATTTTTAGATGTCGTCTCTTTTTTTTTTTTTTCCTATTCCATTCATTCTTGAAGTTGATAGATGATGACCTTAGACTTAAACGGCAGTGTAAGTGTCACTATTCATCCTAGCGATTCCTAAACCTATGAATTAGATATTAATATAGATTGTTTCCGATTATTTTTACAAGGCAGCCCCTTTGTACCCCACCCTCATCTCTCCGTGCCGATGGAGGATGATTTTGGTATAACTATTCATCTCAGCGATATCGAGAACTATGAATTGGACACTAATTTAGTTTTTTTCTCTCGATTATTTTTACAAATTATTTTCTTTCCACCCCTGCCCCTCTCTCCATACCGATGAAGGATGACATTGGATTTAAAAGTCATTGGAATGTGTCATTATTCATTTCAACGACTCTGAAAACTGTGGATTGAACATTAATATCAGTTGCTTTCGATTATTTTTACACGCCACCCCTCCCCCTTGCCGAAAATACTAGAAATATAAGTTAAGCCAGGGTCCACTCATCGACCAAAAATCATCAAAATAAGAGGAACGGTCTAATTGTAAGAGGAGTTAGATGTCAAATATCGTTTTATATATTAAAGACGAAAGTGCTACATGTTCAATTTCTAGATCTAGTATGCTTTTCGTTGATATATTATTCAAGTAGGAGCAAAGTGAATAGCCAGAATGCTGGAGAACAGCCAGTGATGAAAGAAAAGGGGAAAGTTTTCTCTCTCTGTCAATGTTTCTTTTCCTCCTGAACATTCGGTGTTGTTCGATTAATCAAAGACCAAATGCATCGATTCACTGAAGTAGACGGTAGGCAACCGATGGGTAAATACGTCGCATCCCGTGTGCTTTGTGGTGCATAATGGTGGAAGCTGTTTCCCCGCGTGTTGTGGGTAAATAGTGCGTTACATCACTAGGTTTTCTCCTTGTATTTATTATGCGTGATTTACTTCAGTCGACATTCAACATCCGTCATCTCACTCAAGTTGTGGATCAAAGGAAATGTAGCTACCGAACAGAGAACTACTAATACCGGAAATACGGAACTCGGATTTTACATTTCTCTAGTATTGAATTACCAATTCACCTGAATAACTTTATTATTATTATTATTATTATTATTATTATTATTATTATTATTATTATTATTATTATTATTATTATTATTATTATTTATTGGAGTTATCATCATCATAACATAACTAAACATCATTATCTTTAGCTCCTTTCAAAAGAGAGGCATCGTAGTGGTCAAACGGCCAGTAATTCCTGATTGTGCCCATGAGACGTTTTCTCAGGATTAAAATACATGTCACGGTTTCAAGCAATTCCACCGAAATCCAGTTTCCATAAGGATTGCTCGGGGTCCTGTGGGTAATTTTTCTGACTTTTCTATATTATTACGGTGATTATTACTAGTACTGTGATCGATGTATGTACTTGCAAGTAATCAACAAAATATTTGTTTAATCACAAAACAAGTATGAAAAATTCCGACTTAGGCCAGTACATCGCGGTTTGATACACGAAAGTAGAGCTTCTCGTATTATTGAGATAGATATCCTTAGTGGCATATTCATGATATTTCTTAGTAAAAGACAGTTGTATATTGGCTGCGACTTCGAGTGATAACACTAGTGAACAAAGGTTTTGTTACATAAAAGGAAATACCTGTTCTTAAAGGAACTTTTTGCGCTGAATTCGAATATGCACTCGGTTTTTCTCCATCACGTAGATTTTCCCGTAACAGAGGGATTTTCGGGAAAATCCCTCAAAAATTTCCCTTTTCGTTTATTTTACACTCCAAGATCTTGTCCCCTTGCATATACTAACATAGAAATTATACCTAAGTATACTCTGATTCATATTTAACAAACCCTCCAAGTTTCGTAATAATCGCTTTATTCTTTCTAGAGAAATAAATATGTTTGTATGTATACTGTGTGTACTGTTTATTGCACCTTATAGTAATGCTTTCAGATCTCTTAAGTTGAGGTAAAACGTTTTGCTTTATTACCACAAACACATATATAAAATATAATACAATATAATTTACAAGTGTGACAATTTACAATAAACAATAATACAAATGTACCAAAAGGTCATGAAAAGACAATCAAAACTATCACAATATATGAAACTTCCATTGGGTTACAAAAACGTACACTACTTCCTTCTTTTGTAAGAAATGTTGCATTCTCTAACAAGACCCCAACAATAGTCCCCCATCATTGAAGGATCCCATCGTCCCTGGTACCTTTCCTCCACTGCCATTATATCTTGGTGGAATCTTTCCCCCTGTTCGTCGCTGAGAGCACCTAGGTTAGCAGGAAAGAAGCTGAGGTGGGTGTGCAAAAAGTGGATTTTTAAAGACATCCTACAACCCAACTCTTTGTATTTCTGTATCATGTCCTGTACGATTTCTGTGTAACTCTCAGCTTTGTTATTGCCCAGAAAGTTGCGCACAACACACTTAAATGCTGTCCAGGCAGCTAGCTCAGCACTGTTTAACTTGCTGTCAAAGCTATCATCAAGCATTAATTTCCTAATTTGGGGACCAATAAACACTCCCGCTGAAATCTTAGCATCACTCAGGTTAGGGAACTTATCTCGCAAATACTTGAAAGCTTCACCAGATGTGTCCATGGCTTTGACAAAGTTTTTCATAAGTCCTAACTTGATATGAAGTGGCGGTAGTAATATCTTATTAGGATCTACCAAAGGAGCGTATTTGACGTCGCATTCTCCAGGTACGTAATTCACTCTAGGTTCCCATTCCTTCACTTCATAATGTTTGTCATCAGCTCGGCTATCCCATAAACATAAAAAACATTGGTACTTCGTGTAACCGCACTGCAGTCCTAATAAAATACCAACTACCTTGAGATCACAACATATTTGCCAACAATGGTCCTTGTAATTTATAAGATTTAGCAAAGTTGACATGGTGTCATAGGATTCCTTAATCTTTACTGAGTGCGCAAGTGGTATAGAAGGTTTTTTATTTCCATTATGGAAAAGGACAGCTTTAAGGCTGACCTTTGACGCGTCGATAAATAACCTCCATTCTTCTGGAATGTAAGGAATTCCTAGCTCCGCCATCAACCCATTTATATCCGTACATACGCACACATTATCTTGCATTGAGAAATAGCTTGAAAATTGAACATGCCTTTTCCTGTACACTGATATGTTCGTTTCTGCATCCAATAAGTTCCACTGCTGGAGCCTTGATCCCAGAAGTTCCGCCTCTTGTTTTGTCAGGTGCAAATCACGGACTAGGTCATTAAGTTCACATTGCCGGATGAAATGTGGCTCGCGAACACAGTCAGGGATGAACGTTGGATCCTTGGATGTACATGTTGATGTCGATGGTTCATCAAGGTCATGATCATCATCAGAGTCTTTTGGCCATATCTCTTCCCAGTTGGTAGGGGGCTCGGGAAGTGGAAGTTCATCCCCGTGCGGAATAGGTCTAATTGCGGATTTAACGTTGGGATAACTTATTGTGTATTTGCTTTTATTAGAATGTCCCTTAACTACTGTGAGACAAAAATAATAATAATAAGAGACAATGGGTTCTCTCCACACCATTGGTACAGCAAATTTCATGAACCTCCGTTTCCCTTTGGCCCATGCAAGTAAAGTGACGTAGCACGACGCACATATTATGTTGGGTGCCCAAGTTTTATCCTGATCTCCCACACGACATCCGAAATATATATAATATGTTAGTTTCACCGATGGCGTAATGGATCTACACTGTCCTTTAACTACAAACTGGCCACACACACAACCAAAACTATTTGGTGAGTTAACACAGGAACGCCGTCCTCTTTTACCCCAACTCAGGAGATCTGAAAGCATTACTATCAGTTGCAATAAACAGTGCACACAGTATACATACAAATATATTTATTTCTCTAGAAAGAACAAAGCGATTTTTACGAAACTTTTAGGGTTTATTAAATATAAATCAAGGTATACTTAGGTAATTTCTATGTTACTATATGTAAGGGGACAGGAGCTAGGGGAATAAAATATCTGAAAAAGGGAAATTTTTGAGGGAATTTCCCGAAAATCCCTCTGTTACGGGAGAACTGTACGTGATGGAGAGAAACCGAGTGCATATTCGAATTCAGCGCAAAAAGTTCCTTTAAGATTAGGTGATTTTTCTCATGTAACAAACAAAAAGTTTAAATTTGTTAACTAGTGTAATTGTTTGATATTGTCTTGGAGAGTGGGAGGTAAAGATTATCCAAATCTAAAAGTTAAGAACAATTTATATTTTACGTTAATTTTACTGTCGATTTGTTGCATTTTTGCAATTTTTAAAACTTATGTTTTGACTTCTTATATAATTTTTGAAGTTCTATATGTAACGTCGTTTTTTTCTTGGTGAGAATTAGTGAATAGGTTATGCTTGTTTCTCCGAAGGGAACCCCTTCAGCATTCAGACGCCCCCTTCCTTCCTCTGGCATGCATTTTGTGTGATCTTCGATGGGTTTACCTCGGAATTTTGGACGTTGTCAATATAAATTAATAATCTACCATTTGCTGGAACCCAAATCTACTAATACATTAAATTATATCATATAGATACGCTTTATTAATTTGTGGTGTTCCCCTGTAGGCATTTATGTTTATATTATGCCTTCCATGAGAGGTAATAGTATTTTGAGGATTCAGCATTAGAGAACCGAGAAATTGACATGAAATGAATTGAAATTAGTATGAAGTTGAGAATAATGGGAGTGTCACGCACCGCCATTGACGTTGCCATGTGTTGGTTCAGCTGTTAGTGATAGTGGGCGTGAGTGGCTGTGAATAAAAGAGCGAAGTGTTAGAATTTGGAACGGCTACTATGTTTTCCTCAGAGTCCTCCCCTCGTGCGTTCGGTCGCAGGAGGTTATTTCTGGGTGGAACGGAAAAAGCACCAACAGCATCAGAGAGTGTTTGGTTTGATTCGTTAGAAGAGAGTATAGTGCAGTGCAGTCAGTGTCTGTCGAAACTCTTGTGGCTCTGTCAGCGAGATTAGATTTGTGTGTGTGTGTGTGTGTGTGTGCAAATACCAACTTAAAAGATAAGATTATTTCCTTCAACTGGTAAAGTATGTTGTGCTATGGTGACGGCTGTATGTGTCAGTGTTTTCTATCGTGATGAGCAGCGTCCCAAAACATAATGATGAAGAGAATCAAGCAAAATCCACAACTTCTGCAGCGACTGTTTCTTGGTGTTGCAGAAAGGTAAGAGCACAGAGTTTCTATATATTTCGGTTCGTCATAGTTTCTGTGCTATCAAACTGTGGTGCTCTCAACATTTCGCAATGTCTTGCTACATAAATAGCAAAGAAACTCGTGGTCGGTGTTGTGGCAAAATTCAACTTCAGTGGATGCTTAAGATGAATCACGGCGCTTGTTTGTTATTTGTACCTTATTATTAAGTTAGAGTACGTACGCAAACAAGTCCCTAGACATTAGCCTTTCTCTAGGAAATAACGTAATTTAATCCTATATGTATAGAATTTTGGCGTTCATGGGCTAAGACTTTTATCAGTAGGGTTACCATTGGTAAACTTTTAGAAGGCCCTTAACACCCTGAAAGAAGGACTGAAGTCTCAATCGGCAACGATGAAACTCGAGTAAGTGGTATTTATTGAACTAAGCACTGCAGAAACAAAATGAACGAGTTTTATTTCGTGTCGTAATGTCGAAATTGTGTTTAACAAATCGCCAAAGTAAATGATTTTGTGCATTGTTCGAAGTGGGGGGGGGGGAAAGCAGAGGCGGTATGCTTTATTACGATTTTGACTCGACATACCGGCTATCTAAATATTGAAATGCAGTGAGGGTATGTTGCCTATTAGTAAAAGATCGCGTTTCTATTTATATAATGACTGAAAATCATTATAGAGCTTCGCTGTAGTTACAGGGGCGGACACGGAAAGATTTATTCCCCACCAACAATTTTCTGAAAAAAAAAAAAACTTATATTGTGTTTAGAGAAATATCAGGTTTTTATATTAACAATTTCCTGTGGGAGAACTCAAGGATCCCCACTCGATTGATTGAGGAGTATTTCAAACCCTCGGAAGATCTGACACCACAACAGACAATCCCTAAATCCGCCCATGTTCAAAACACGACATTTATATACATTAAGACAAGAAGAGACACATATATATACATGAAAGAAAGAAACACTTCAGTATGGCACATCAAAACACAAACTAGATGATGATCTTTGAAAGACATATCAATTTTAAAAACAAAAATAGGAAAAAAATAAAAATGTTGGGGTTGTCAACTTAACAATTATTTGTATACAAAATAATAATAATAATAATAATAATAATAATAATAATAATAATAATAATAATAATAATAATAATAATAATAATATCTTTTCTCGTGCTAAGCTATGCGTCAATTACTGTGTATAAAAATAAATTTATTAAAGGTATTGTTCAGTGACGGTATATCTTGATCATTGAAAAACCAGAGGCGGTATGGCATACCATCGCATACCGCGTCACTTCGACCACTGATTTTGTAATGTAGAAAATAACTTGTATAAATTTAAAATTATTGGATAAATTCAAAAGTTTTTTATTTTTTATTTTTTTTCAAACGAGAGTTAGTTGCTTTTAGCACAAGAGAAACGTATATATTTCTAAGTGACTCCGTCGTAGCTAAATTATACGAGTTTTCTTTCATCCATTGTACGCCTTGGTGCTGGAGACTCGGGTTTGATACCCAATAGGAACTTGTGGCTTGGATTCCACTTTAAGCTGCAAGTTCTTGTACTATATATACCTTTGGTGCCGAAAAGAAACACGAAACTAGTTAAAAATCAAGAATTTAATTGTATTCCCGGTGGTAACTCATATAACTCGGTTGACGTCCCTTTCAAACAGCGAGGCAGCTATTTGAAACATGAGTCAACACAGTACTCATATTTGCATACGAGGTAAATGCATAATCGTGATCGAACCCGGTACTATGCACATAGAAGCATTTGACTGCGAAGAGTTCTCGTGTTTTGGGTTCCAGTTAAAATATACGCCCGCATATCATACGACCTTTTTGGGTTAAAAAGAAAGTTTACTTTCTAAAAAGTCCGCCGTTTCATTGGGAACCTGTGTAAAGCGACATTATTATTACTACTGGAATGAAATGAAATTTATAGCTTTACATCTAACACTTTTGACGTTTAGGTCGTCTTCTTGTTCACCTCAACCATAGGTTGCTGGGCAACATGAAAATGTTAAAACTTTTCTCTCGCTTGGGAGAGTTGTTTTATACTTTTATAAGGCCTCTTCTTTGTAGCTCCATCTAGATATTCTATTCTTAGTCTTCCTCTTCCTGGTTTTCCTTCTGCCTTTCCCTCTATCAGCACAGTGATCCAATCGGAGTATCGAATAAGATGGCCAAGCATGCTGTTTCTTCTTTTTCCTATTATCTTCATGATCTGTCGTCCTTCATTAGCTTCCCTTAGTGCGTCTTCATTCCTTTTCCTTTCGGTCCATGATATGCGCAGCATTCTGCACCAACCACATTTCAAATGCTTCCAGCTTGTATATTTCAGCTTTTCTCAATGTCCACGTCTCTGATCCGTACAGCGCCACGCTCCATACCAATGTCTTAATAAATCGTTTACGAACGTCCAGCGACACATTTCTTGATGTTAGTAGTCCTCTTTTCCTAGTGAATGCTTGTTTAGCCTATGCTATTCTGGAACTTACGTCTTTTTCACTTCTTCCATCCGAAGATATTAGACTTCCTAAGTAGGGGAACGTCTTCACGTCTTCGATTTTCTCTCCATCTAGCCATACGTTTGCCCCTTCCTGTCCTGCTCTTGTGCACTTTATCACTTTCGTTTTCTTCTTATTTATCTTCATTTTGCATGCTTTTTCCAGTTCGTCGTTCAAATTTGAAAGTGCTTCTTGCATGTCCTCATCGTTCTCCGCTATCAATGCTATGTCATCAGTAAACCTTGTTACTTTTACGCCTTTCTCGTTTTTATCCAAGAATTCTTTCGTAGCCTTCCATATAGACGTTGAACAGGAGAGGTGAAAGTCCACATCCTTGTCTCACTCCTTTACTTATTCTTGCTTTCTTCTGATCTCTTCCTATAACAGCTGTATGGTTCCTATAAAGTTGTTAAAATATTCTTCTGTCTCTGTAATCTACTCTCAGCTTCGTCAACGCTCTGAACATGATATTCCAATCTACGTTGTCAAAAGCTTTCTCTGTATCTACAAATGCTATTATCACAATTGGTTATTCTGTTGTGCTGTTCATGATCAACCATAAACTCAGTATTGCTTCCCTTGTTCTTCTTCTGAATTCAAACTGTTCTCCGATAACCGTCCTTCGATCTTCCCCTCTATTCGTTGTGCGATAACGCCTTTGGCGTGGGAGGCCCGGGTTCGATTCCCGGCGGGAGCTCATATGGTTCGGATTCCACGTTAGTCAGTAGGTCCATGTCTCATATAGCCTCGCTGCTGAACGGGACGTTAAACTCAAAATCAACTCAACTCGTTGTGCGATAATTTTGCACATTATTTTTGGTGCATGGGAAAGCAAACTTAACGTTCTGTGTTCTTCGCATTTCCGTGCGCCTTTCCTCTTCGGGATAGGTACCAATATGCTTTTTTCGAAGTCTCTTGGTATTTTTCCCGAGATGTACATTTCATTAATAAGATTAAATAGTTTCTTCTTTGTTGCTATTCCGAGATTCTTAATCACTTCCGTTGGTATTTGATGTATTCCTGGAGCTTTACCATGTTGCATTTTTTCCAAAGCATTGTCAAATTCGCACTTTAAAATTGATGGTCCTAATTCATTTTCATTGAATTCTTCTTTCTTCTCTATCTCTTCTCCGTTCACTCTATCTCCTTTGTAGAGTTCTTCAATATATTCCTTCCATCTTCTTGTTATCTGCTTCTCTTCTATTAGCATTGTCTCGTCCTTGTCTATGATCATGTGTGTGCGTTTCTTTTCTCAACGAACTGTTTTCTAACCTTTCTATGTGCCGTTTCTGCATTGCCTTTGACTATATTTTCCTCAATTTCTTGGCACAAGTTGTTTATCCAATTTTCTCTGGCCGCCTTTACTTCTCTGTTGATGTGATTTCTGCACCTTCTGTATTCCTCTTCTTTGTTTGTTATCTTGAACTGTCTGCTGCGTCATTTCCAATATTTCTGCTGTTATCCAGGGTTTATATTGGGTTCTCATTTTTCTTCCTATGTTCTCGTCGGCAGCTTTTGTAATCCCTGCTTTCATGGCTTCCCCATGTCGAGTCGATGTCATCCCCTGCTAAAGCTACCGTAGACGTATCTTTGTCTGTCGCATTTGCAAATTCCTTTTCATGTTTTCATCTCCTCTTAGCTTGATTGTGTTCCATCGTTTGTTTGGTGTTACCACTCGTTTCTTCTTTAGTCGGAGTTCGCTCTTCATCAAAACTAAATTATGGTCTGAGTCAACGTCTACTCCTGGATAACTCTTACTGTTCTTCGCTTGATTTCTAAATGTTTGTCGGACCAGCATATAGTCTATTTGATATCTTTCTCTGTCCATTGGTCTTGTCCATGTGTACCTTCTTACTGGTTGTTCGAAGAGAGTGTTCGTTACAGTCAGATTATGGCATTTGCAGAACTCAACTAATCGTGTACCTCTCGCATTCCTTTCTCCTAGGCCGAAATTCCCAGTTACATGGTCTTCAAATTTCATCAGTATTTCTTCTACTTCCTCATCTGTGTAGCTTGATGTAGGCATATATACTTGGATTATCGTCATATTTCTGGCCTCGATTGCTATCTTCAACATTATTATACTTTCATTGTATTTCCAACTGCCTATTACTTTCTGTCCTATCTTCTTATTCAAGACAAAACCGACTCCTGCTGTACCGTTGACAGCTCCTGAGTAAATCATTGTAAAGTTTCCGCTCCACATGTCTCATCCATCAGGCCATCTAACTTCGCTGATTCCCAAGATATCTATCTTCATGTGTTCCATTTCTTTCTTCAGGTTTTCCAGTTTTCCACACCGTAACATCGATCACATTCCAGGTTCCTATCCTGTAAGGGTTTCGTTTGATGACGACCGAGGAAGCCCTGCTATGTTTCCCTCCTGTGCCGAGAACGACCCTCTGTGAAACAGTAGTGTCGTAGGGGTGGATAATTAACGAAAGTGAGTGTTTAAAAAGCAGTAAGTGGAATGACAGTGTGAGAGAACCGAAAAAATACAGACGCAATATTGTTTGGCACAAACTCGCGTGACCGGGATTAAACCAGGGCCCCTCGGACTAGAGGTGAGCTCTCTAGCATTGAGCCACCGTGCCCTTATTATTTTTGTTTAATTAATTTAAGTTGAATCGTCTGTACGTACATCATGCGTTGGTTTTTCTGAAACTCTATAGTCGTTTACTGTAGATCCGGCGCTAATAAGTTCCTGACGATGCCGTTTTATTGTGTAAAATTTTTGAGTGTGTGGCAATCGAATAATTTCGTCTCTTTTGGTGAACAACGAAAGTATAAGGTTACAAAAGTTGCATTTTTGATTCCAAACAAGTTGTGCGTCTGCTAGGTAAGGAAATCATCACATATTTTACGTTATAGATTTATTTTCATGTAGATGTATGTTCTTAGGTTCATTAATATTTTTATGAATGTATACTTTGTCGTGCTGTTTCGGAAATTGAAACAAAAATTACGATTCTTTAGTCAGTAGAAAACAATATTTGGAACTTTCATATGTATTAATTCGTTTGTTTGGACCGACCGGTAACTACTGACTGAAGTATGTCATACTTGACTCGTCCATTAACTTATAAAACCATAACGTACCGTCTACTGATAAACCTACCACAATATATATATCTGAAACAGTTATTAGTTTTATTTTTTTGACTTTGGGCTCAAATTTGAGAAGGAAATTCGACACAGAAAAAAAAAACTACTATGAGGATAAACTTTGGTCCAGCCATATTTGCAGGATTAGCTGGTTTAAACGAAGGTGGCTTAAAACATGGTTTAAACCAGCTAGTTTTTTTTTTTTTTTTAAATGTTTAAACCAAATAAATAAATAAAAACTAAAATGCTTTAAATCGTGTGAACTGCATGGTGACGTTTCCACATATCAAACCATCTGCATTAGTTCTATGTTCTTTATATCTGTTAATCAAGGTGTTCCATATTCAGTTCTCGGTGTAACCACAATCCTTCTTGGAAGTGTAAACCAAGTAGTGGTTCGGATGTGCTCGCGAAAACCTTCTTGATAACCTCGGTATTACATAAGGATATTAAGCCTAAACATACGAAACAAAACCAAATTGTATATTTCTGCTTGCATGAATTCTTTTTTTTTTTTTTTTTTTAATAAAGAAGCCAAATTTGCTTAAATAGATTCATAGAAATTCGCTATATATATATATCGACTGCCTACGTAGCTTCCAACATTAGCTTGAATTAAACTTTCTGTTTTAATTTAATTTAATAATAAGTACATACTAAATTCGTAATATAATACCTCAGTTTTAGCGTACTGATTATGATACGTTGATCGTAAAATTTTACCAGCCAAGCAATAACGGGATTCTCCCTTCTTGCTTTACATTTAAAGTAATAACAGAATTTTCCCAGTAGCTAAGGTGGGAGTTTCCTGATTTAAGAAATTTACTGACTGGACCACCCAACTTCATAATGAAACGGGACTGTTTTGATTTCCGAATAAGCGAATATACTATTGGTGTTGGAGTGAAGTGGTTGGAACTTCCATTTTGCTGTTCCAAGTCCAAATGAAGGACAATTTCTCTCGGATGTAAGCCGAAAAGAGGTTTGGATTCCATTTTAAGCTTATGTGACCTCTTCCAGCATAACTCCGTTGTTGCATAATAACACTGAGGCGAAACAAAATTATTTCTGTCCATATGTAATATAAAAGCAAATTATTTAAACCAAAAAAAACTGGGTTTAAACCGAAGAAAAACTTTTTTGTTTTTTTCAATAAAAAACATGGTTTTCGGAAACCCTGCATATTTGGCATAGAAAAAATCGTCTTGATATCTTAATTAGCGTTCACAGAGCAGAGAATTAAGTAAAGTAACAAGTCCGTATGTGTCACTTTGTCCATTAGGTCCCGAGAGGGTTAAATCCTTATTTTGATAAGTTTTCTTCAGTGAATTGAGGTGGAATTTGTATCCGCTTTAATATAAATGTTTTAATAAAAAGCAGTAGACGTATTTATATAAGCTTCTCATTGAGTTCTTCAGGTGCTTCTGGAATACAGTGTAGTGAAATAGAGTTTCCTTGCTCTTTGTTAAGCAGCTGAACGACATTTGGAGAACAACGATTTTCATTTTGTAGCATCCTCCATAAATTAATAATTCGGTTGAATTACAAGCTACTTTTGTTAATTTATTTTTTTATAAATCTGTTATATTCGAAATCTTACGGCGCCTGTCCTTCCTTACCGCTGACCTTCTTGATAATGTTATGTCTTTCGCCTGCACTTTGGCCTGCTTCTTCAATTCCTTATTCCCAACCTCGTAATATTGTAACGGGTTGTTGATCTTTCTTTTAGTGTTCGTTCCTTTATGTACCTTTTAAATCATTATCGTATTAGTCGGAAAATAATGCTCACTTTATATTCAGTCTTCAACTGTGAAAACAGCAGCTTAGATTCGAGATCCTACAAAAATTGGCTTTTACATTTTAGCATATTGTATGTTAATAAAAATGATGCTGCCTTTTCATTTTGAACCCTCTCATTTTACATCTGCCTTTGCACATCACTCTGAGATTGTGAGAAACGTAGGTTTCTTTCCAAACACAAGTTATATTGTGTGAAAAAACAAAATCACTATTTTTCCCTGAATCTAATTGACTTCCTGTCGGGAGGTTCAGTGAGACATCTTATTTGTAGGCCAATAAACAATAAACATAAGTTTTATGTAGTAAAATTATGGCTTATTATCCATCTTTACTACAAGTAGTACTAGCATCTAAGTCTGCCAGCTTTATTGTCTTTATGTATGCTTCTCTATATAGATCATATACCGTACTTCTTGATTCGTTGTTTCTTCATACTTCTACTTTGTAGGACCATAAAATTTCCTCAGTATCTCCCTTCCAAATATAACTAGTATTTCTTTCATCCATCTTGGTCGAGATCCAATATTCACTTTCATATGTCAGTACTAGTCATATGAGTGTTTTATATACTGTGGCCGTTTTTTCTTTCGGACTACACAGCTTATTAGTACGAAATTGCTCTATTTCCGATTACCATTTTATTATTTATTTCCTTTATGAGTAGTAGGCCCCGACGTTCGCCCGAATGACTCATCCTCACTCTCTTTTATGACCGGGGTCAAAGGTCAATGACCTGGCCCGGGGTCAATGACCTAGGGGTACCTAGGACCACCCCCTCTAAATTTTGGCAGGGGTACCTTGGCCCACCCCTTAAATTTTGGCAGGGGTACATAGGACCACCCCCCTTAAATTTTGGAAATTACCAAATCTAAATATTTGGTATGGTAGCCTAGGACCATAGTATGTACCTCTATCAGTATTGGGTGTCTATGTCGTTCCCTTTCATGGGTAAAAAATTGCCAAAAATTCAAATTTCGGTTTTTTTGACGTAATTTATCCCCTTTGATGAGGTGTTATTACCCTATATAGTTATATGAGCGTATACAGGAGTCTGTTATCTTTCATAAGATATGGGTACATTGGTGCACCCCTTTAAAAATTTGGGAGGGGTACCTTGGCCCACCCCTTAAATTTTAGGAATTTAAGTTTCCACCAATTGATATTGCAATAGACCTTAAAAGACTTCAAGTGGAATTAAAATTATATGCTAAAGACAAACTAGTGCAAGAAGTTCAAAATACATTGTATCGACAATATCCAGAACCACTATCTGGTATGGATGTATGTGGAGTGTAATAAAATGATCCATTTCAATCAATTGTGTTCTTTTTTCATTTCAAGTAAAACCCCATGTTCTGACGTGTACTATTGCATCACAATGTTGCCAGAGGTTTTAGTTCTAAACAGTTCCGGTTCTTTACTAATGAGTGCACAAACTTAAAAGATGTCAAACCAAAATTTTCCAAACAATAATTTCAAACAAAAAAGTTTACAAACAAATATTTCGAACAAAAATCTTTGAAACAAAATTTAGAAAAAAATAATTTTGAAACGGAAAAACTTGGAAACGAAAAAATTCAAACAAAAAATTTCAACAAAAAATTTTAAACAAAAAAATTCAAACAAAATTTTGAAACAAAAAAATTCAAACAAAAAATTTGGAAACGAAAAATTTCAAACAAAAATTTTAAACAAAATTTTGATACAATTTTTTTTAAAATTTCAAACGAAAAATTTTTAAACAAAAAATTTTGAAACAAAAGTTGTCAAAGAAATTTCAAACAAAATTCTGAAACAAAAAATTCAAACAAAAATTTGAAAGCAAGAATTTTCAAGCAAAGTTTCAAACAAAAAATTCAAACTAAAAATATTACGTTTCACGGTTAACCGTCAAACTTTATCCGGTTTTTTAACTATTCGATTAACAAATAAACGGTTTTCAATAAAATTCAAACAAATTTGAAACAAGAGTTTTCAAACAAAAACTTTCAAACTAAAAAATTTTACGTTTCACGGTTAACCGTCAAACTTTATCCGGTTTTTAACTATTCGATTAACAAATAAACGGTTTTGATCATATTTATCAGTGAGTGCAAAATGTTGAACGAAACCAAGATTTTTAAATGTTAAACAAAAACTTAAAACTGAATGCAGCAAAGATTTGAACATCAGCAACCAATCAGATTGCACGAAAGATAGTGATGAGCCAATCAGGGACAAGGGAACAAGATGGACCATCCAAATTTATCATGATACATGTTGAGGCATGTACTATGATACCGAATCCCCTCCCTGGGGTGCATCAATGTACACATGTCTTATAATAGGAAATTGACCAATATATACATGGCCATATAACCATATAAGGTAATAGGACCTCATCCAAGGGGATAAATTGAGCCAAAACCAAACACGTGGTTGTACTAAAATTTGGCAATTTCGTACCCATGAAAGGAAACGAGGTGAATCATCCAAATTTATACTAATCTATATTAGGGTCCTATACTATAATACCAAACATGTAAAAGGGGCAATTTCCAAAATTAAAGGGGTGGGCCAAAGTACCCCTCCCGGGTGCACAAATGTACCTATGTCTTATGATCGGAAATGAATCCCCATACGTGACCATATAACGATATAAGGTAATAGGACTTCATCCAATGAAATAAATTAGGTAAAAAAACGAAACACGTGGTACAACGTATTGCTTACGTTTATATTTTGGCAATTTTGTACCCCTAAAAGGGAACGAGTTTATAGTAATATATATTAGGGTCCTATACTATTATACCAAATGTTTAAATTGGGCAATTTCCAAAATTTAAGGGGTGGGCCAAGGTACCTCTCCCAAATTTTTCAAGGGGTGCATTAATATACCCATGTTTTATGAAAGGTAATGAACCCTGTATACGCCCATATAACCATATAGGATAATAACACCTCATCAAAGGCGATAAATTAGGTCAAAAGTCCAAACACGTAGTTGTACTAAAATTTTGGCAATTTGGTACCCCTAAAAGGGAACGAGGTGGACCACCCAAATTTATAGTAATATATATTAGGGTCCTATACTATTATACCAAATGTGTAAAATGGGCAATTTCTAAAAATGAAGGGGTGGGCCAAGGTACCCCTCCCAAATTTTTCAAGGGGTGCACCAATATACCCATGTCTTATGATAGGAAATAGACCCCTATACATAACCATATAACTATATAAGGTAGTAGGACCTCATCCAAGGGGATAAATGGGCCAAAAGAACAAACACGTGGTACAACGTATTGCTTACGTTTATATTTTTGACAATTTTATACCCCTAAAAGGGAACGAGGTGGACCATCCAAATTTATCATAATACATATTAGGGTCCTATACTATAATACCCAATGTTTAAATTGGTCAATTTCCAAAATTTAAGGGGTGGGCCAAGGTACCCCTCCCAAATTTTTCAAGGGGTGCATTAATGTACCCATGTCTTATGAAAGGTAATGGACCCCTGTATACGCCCATATAACCATATAAGGTAATAGGACCTCATCAACGGGGATAAAATCGACCAAAATCCAAACACGTGGTACTACGTATTGCTTACGTTTATATTTTGGCAATTTTGTACCCCTAAAAGGGAACGAGGTGGACCATCCAAATTTATCATAATACATATTAGGGTCCTGTACTAAAATACCCAATGTTTAAATTGGGCAATTCCTAAAATTTAAGGGGTGGGCCAAGGTACCCCTCCCAAATTTTTAAAGGGGTGCACCAATGTACCCATATCTTATGAAAGATAATAGACTCCTGTATACGCTCATATAACTATATAGGGTAATAACACCTCATCAAAGGGGATAAATTACGTCAAAAAAACCGAAATTTGAATTTTTGGCAATTTTTTACCCATGAAAGGGAACGACATAGACACCCAATACTGATAGAGGTACATACTATGGTCCTAGGCTACCATACCAAATATTTAGATTTGGTAATTTCCAAAATTTAAGGGGGGTGGTCCTATGTACCCCTGCCAAAATTTAAGGGGTGGGCCAAGGTACCCCTGCCAAAATTTAGAGGGGGTGGTCCTAGGTACCCCTAGGTCATTGACCCCGGGCCAGGTCATTGACCTTTGACCCCGGTCATAAAAGAGAGTGAGGATGAGTCATTCGGGCGAACGTCGGGGCCTACTACTTTATGTTTATAATTGTATTATTTACTATAGTTCCTAAATATTTAAATTCTTTCACACTCCTTATTGCATTGCTTATTTTATTTATTTATTTATTTTTACGATTTTGTACAGAAAAATCAAAATTTTGAAATCTTACTTACATAATTATTCCTCGTGATTTTCTAGGCATGTAATTCACTCTCAAGTGAAGAGAGCAATGAAAATGGTCCTAAAGATATTTAAGGCCTTGGTTATCAGCGAGTTCAGGCAGATGGGTATTGATTGGCCATTGGTAATACAATAGTTTGATTGAATTATGTGAATACAATAATTTTACCTAAAACAGACTTACACTTCAACAGTGAAACACGACTATTGATTGATAATTGTTTATAGATAAATTTATACTTCTTTTCAGTCAGTATATACAAAATAATTACCTTAATTATCTTTCATTATTTTCGTGTTTTCTCCCTATCTACGTTATTTCTGTACTTAAATTAACGTAACAGATTAGTTTACATCAGAATCTTTGGATTCATTATAATGCTTTTTAAAACTGAAAAGGAAATTTACATACCTCTGAAATAATATTGTCGTGAAGGAAAACACAGGCTTTATTATCATACTTTTCAAGGATATTGGAAGCGTTTATGTATGTATAAATGGCCCCTAAATCCATCATTGTCAGTAGTAATTTATCTGCGATAGAGAAACTTGAATACTCTCCTTTGTTTCAGAAGCTCTGAACCTTTATTCCTGAGTGGAATTGCTACAAATGGAAGCTTATTTTCTTAATCTTTTTTGTCTCCTCTGCAAATCTACATGTGAAAATGTCTCCTATATGAATGCAAATTGACTGTATACTCATTTTAAATTTGGATACGTGTAATTTTGTATTACCGAGGATGTAGTCGTTAGTAATCAGTGTACTATTTAAACCTGAACAAAAGGAAATCTTTACGCTCCTAATTGTTCCTTGTATGTAACTTCCATAATTTTACTACAATGATGGGTTCCGTTACTAGTTCGTCTTTCATTTGCGACATACCTCTTCATCAATCATTTCTTCCTTATACGTACCTATCCATTGACAATCTTTCTATGCGTTATGTATTACCAGGAAGTAAATAAATAAACCAATTAACTAACGTAAATGATAATCCATGTCCTATAATCACTTTCTGAGTAACTACAAAAAAAAAAAAAAAAAAAAAAAAGTTCCTTAAATTTAATCTTAACCTAGTTGATGTAAGTAAAATTGGATATAGCCAGAAATTATCGTTATAGGTACTGACTGAATAATCTAGATTGAATTATCTGCGTATAGGATTCGGATTTCTGGTTTGTTAAGTTCAGACAATATAGAGGTCACAAGATGGTGTGAGAGGTCTTTTATTAAAAGTACTTCTACAAGTTTCATATATATCAGGTTGACTGCCAAGGTGATTTTCGGATATTGGTCCCAGGAGGCCACAAATTTCTTCTTACCTTTGGCTCAATTATGGATAGTCATGTCACATTTTTGTCGCGATATTTTGCTTCTCCCGAAAATGTACCAATGGGAGCCGAGCACCATATGTCATGCTCATGGTCTCACAGTAATTTGTGACAGTGAGCATCATATATGATGCTCAAGAACCTGAATAGGTTAGTAATTTGTGATATTAAACATGAGCATCATATATGGTGCTCATGGCCCCACAGAAAAATAAGATGAGCACCACATATTATGCTCATGGCAGTCAACCTGATATATATAAAGAACATAAAAGGTGCCGCAGAGACTCAGTGGTAGAGCGTTCACCTCTGGTGCATGGGATTCTTGATTCGATCCCAGGTCGCACCAAGTGAGCTTGGTGGTGGACAAACACCATGTGCGTGGGTTTTCTCGGGTTCTCCCATTTCCTCCCACTTTATTCATTCCACTATTTCATTCATTTTTCATGATTACCGTCTCCTTTAACCTGACCGGGATAACCGTAGGACGTAAAACTTAAAGATCTCTTTTTTTCTAACATAAATAATCTTATCAACGACTAATATTAATAGAATTGAAACCAAATGAACATTTATAAAGTTCAACTAGAGAGCAAAGACATCTATTATTAAGAACAAATAATAATCTGGGGCACTCATGAACAAGATTAAAATGCCGAAACAAGGACTATATGAGACCTTCTCAGCTATACGGCCATTAACGACCATGCGGGGCTGGCTGTGAGTCGAATGACTACTGTTACAAAACTCAGATCACTAAAAGGCAGAAGGAAGAATACAATTTTTCCTGCTTTTGGTAATGTCTCCCGCAGATGTTGAGTGTGGACGAAAAAAGTTGGGTTTTCTTTTTGTAGAAACTATAACTTCATAACAGCTACTTATTGGATTTGATTCGTTTGTGGTTTTATTCGTTTCTAGGCACCACTACTTTATATTTGCTACTCATTCTCTTAAACAATTAATATTAACAGTTTTTTAATTAATTTTTTTAGTTAAAGTGCTTAATGTTTTAATAAAAAAATTAATAATCTTTGAGTATGATCATTAGATATTTATTGAATAATAGTACTGAGTATCTGATTCTGAATTCTTCAGGTATGGTATGCTGAAACTTTCGCTAATGACGTCTCTTTCTTAAACTGGTTATCTGCCTCCGAATCAGTATTATATTTATCTTCTTTTTTTTTTAAAAAAAAAAGCAATAAAAAATTCAATAATTTCAACTTTCTTCGGGCATATACAGTATATCGATACTCTCTCATGTAATTTAAGCTCAGGTATTTGTTAGTGAACAAGATTCCTGAAATGCTATACAAACAATCGTCGTTATAACAAACTAACTAACTCTATGGCCTATGGAACCCGGAGGTTCAATGCCGCGTTCACAAAAGCTCTCCACTGACTTCTATCCTTAGCTAACTGCATCCAGTTTCTAATCTGTTTTCCAATCTCTGCGAGATCCATCTTAATATTGTCCTCCCATCTGCGCCTAGGTCTTCCTAATGGTCGTTTTCCGATTGGTCTTCCAGTCAAGACTTTGAAAGCGTCTCTGCTTTCTTCCATTCTAGCTACATGACCCGCCCATCTAAGCCTCCTAGACTTGACGACCCTAACAATGTTGGGTAAACCATATAAATTATGTAGTTCCTCGTTATGAAGTTTCCGCCATTCCCCATTCCCGTTCCTCTTAGGTCCGAATATTCGTCTCAGGATCTTGTTCTCAAATACTTTCAGTCTATGTTCTTCCCTCAGAGTAAGTGACCACGTTTCGCAGCCATACAGAACTACAGGCATGATTATCTTTTTGTATATTTTAAGTTTCAAATTCCTCGACAGAATCGTCGTTATACTCAAAAAATATATATATATAATTAAATAATTATGAAATATTAGGATTTGGACATTTCTTAATAAGTTTAACAAGTGTGTGAAATTATTAAAAACATTCCTGAAGAGAATATAAGATAAGTATTTCGTATCTACACTGCATGCAAAAAAATGAATCGATATGTTTTTAGCTGAGTAGCCCAAAAAGTTTCAGTATTTTCCTAATTTTTCTTTGCTCGCGCCTAATTTATAACCTTCGTTGACCTGCATTTTACTTTGACTTTAATTAGTGATATAAATTCCATGATTCTATCTGAAACACCCGGTATATACATATGTAATTGCAAATGAGAAATCCTGTTGGAGATGACTTACAAAGAATAGCTGATCACTTCAAATTACAGTAAAAAATAATAATAATAATAATAATAATAATCAGAAAAATCGTAAAATTCTGACAGTGAGCCCTTCATACTACACGTATCTTATAATGGAAATATTGAGAAGATAGATGTATTAGTTCTTAGTGAAGTAACCCATAGAGACCTCTACAGCTACATCAACTGATACGTTAACAGTGACCGTACTTTGCTATCTCGTTACATGTGATCTTTGGATATTTTTTGTTCCCAAGTCATTTCCGCTGTATTCTGTTTGACTTTACCCGTTATTATCAGAACTATGTTTTATTATTATTGCATGATCTGTAATCCAATGTCATGTGATAGAGCTTTATCTTCCTATGGGCTGGAATTATAAAGTAACGCGTGTATGTAGTTCTCAAAATGAATATATTAAACTAAATTTACTAACACGCATCACTTCGATTTTGTATCCTGTATGCTTTTACAGTCATGAATTATTTTACTTCCGTGATGTAGTCTAGTCCTGGTAATCCTAGGCTATGGTATTATTGGACAATGGACACTCACTTGTAATTCAATTTTGTAATAAGTATTTATTACAACCCCATTATATTATATGATTATGAAAATAGGTATATAACGAACTAACTATATGGCTTATGGAACCCGGAGGTTCAATGCCGCTTTCACAAAAGCTCTCAAATGACTTCTATCCGTAGCTAACTTTACTAAGTAATTTGTACCAACTAATGCGACCACCTCCCTTTGCGAACACCCCTTAGATACGGACTATGAAAATAGGTATAAGCGTTTGAAAATTGTAATTGAAAGGAGATAATTTGTAGTAAATATACAGTAAAAGTAAGTTCGCAGTAACTATACAGTAAAAGTAGAAAGGAACAAGCCATCTAAAAATATGATGTGCCAACGAGAAATATGCATCTGTAACATAGAAAATGACGAATGAAGGAAAATGTACTTTGGAGATCGTTGAATGAAGAATCATCAAAAGTTTTGAGTAAAGTAAAGAAGTATTGTACGGTATAGGGCAAAAAGATGGATTGGAAGTAATAAGTACTACACAAAAAGATGTAAACAGAAATGAGGAAACTGGGTGAAATGTAATAACAAGAAAATATTGAAAAAATAGAGAGCAAGAAAACGATACTGGAGATAATAGGAAATCGCTAAAGAACGAGGAATGCGTTTTGATGATAAACTACATGTTTCATATGTGAAAAGGAAGGAAAAGGAAATTCTATAATTAGTTGGCGCTAAAGAATAGTTCTTGTGCTAATACTAAGAGACTTGGAGAGAGACTTTGATGTACTTATACTGGTGGCAGAGTATTTAATGACAGTGAATTAATACTATTACTTATAACCATAGTAATAGATCTAGTCCTATTATGAGGACTTTAGTTCTCATCTCACGTCTGACATTGCAAAAGGTTGAAAGTTTACGTACTATAAAAGTGTTTCTTGTTAATGTATCCATTTTATGATTATTTGACAGATACTCTCATAGCATGTTTGTTTTATCTCACACTTATTTTGGTGACACACACACACACACACACACACACACACATATATATATATATATATATATATATATATATATATATATATATATATATATATATATATATATATATATATATATATACAGAGTGTTGATTAATTCGTGTGTCAATTTCATTTGTTCAGTGTGCAAAAGTGGTATGAGGTAAAGCCGTGGAATTTGGTGTAACTTTAGACGAAGGACGTAAGTTTTGTTTCGCGATAGAAGCATGTCAATTGTACTGAAGGTTGAAGAGATATAGGGTCAAAGATCAAATTTCGATTTTTTCCTTATGGGATTCCAATGTTAAATTCTGAAAGAGCCTGAAAAAACGTAAATCGAAGTGATAACAAAGAAAAAGCTGTATGGTATGATTCTATGTCGCAAGCCGACAAAATATGCGTCAATAAAGTGTCAAGGTTAGAGGTCATGGTCAGATCAAGGTCACAGGTCATCTTAGGAACCCCCTTGAATACACTGAAAACAACGCAATGTCCGTACCTCATCATGCCAAATGACCTGTGACCTGTGATCTTAATCTGACAGTGACCTCTGACCATGACACTTAGTGACCTCTGATCAAGTGTCAAGGTTAGAGGTCACGGTCAGATCAAGGTCACAGGTCATCTTGAGAGCCCCCTTGAATACGCTGAAAACAACGCAATGTCCGTACCTCATCATGCCAAATGACCTGTGACCTGTGATCTTGATCTGACAGTGACCTCTGACCATGACACTTAGTTGACGCATATTTAGTTGGCTTGCGACATAGAATCATACCATACAGCTTTTTCTTTGTTATCACTTCGATTTACGTTTTTTTCAGGCTCTTTCAGAATTTAACATTGGAATCCCATAAGGAAAAAATCGAAATTTGATCTTTGACCCTATATCTCTTCAATCTTCAGTACAAGTGACATGCTTCTATGGTGAAACAAAACTTATGTCCTTCGTCTAAAGTTACACCAAATTTCACGGCTTTACCTCATACCACTTTTGCACAGTGAACAAATGAAATTGACACACGAATTAATCAACACTATGTATATATATATATATATATATATATATATATATATACGGTTGAAAGCACGTTTACGAAACGAAAATAGGTAATTAAGTATGAATTGACTACAATATTTGAACCTACTTCCAAGTTTAGTGCACGAAAAAATTGTTTTTAACATGTTTGCGAACACCTTCCTTAGGAATATACCATTCTTTTTGACTTTCTTTCCTGCTTCCCTATAATGCTAGTGAATGCCCTTAGAATAATTCTCAAAAATAAATAAAAAAAATAAATAAAAAAAATAAATAAATAAAATAAAAAGTCGTTATTCCAGTGAAAACGACACATTGTACTTTTCACAATAAACTAGCTGAACCTCCGCTCTGTACACAGCGCATGATTTGCATATGAGCATAAATCTTCTTATTCCCCACAGCATCTGTACATGTCCCTTTACAGACACAAGTGAAAGATGTATTGATTAAAAAAAAAAAGCCAAGGGGTATCTTAAAGGGGAGACTTTTTTCGATTATTTTTTCTCAATATCTCGCACCGTTTGCAAGATTTGAGCCTTCTTCCGGTTGGAATTTCCAATTCATGCATGACCAGTATTTTCTTTCTTCTTGCATGCAGTATGTAATAAGCAAATACATTACATATACAATTAATTATAATGTCAGTTATATATGCTGTCCATTGAGCAAAACACTCAAGAAATAAAGATTTGTCTTAGACTCGAGAAATTGTTATCCTTCCTTTCTCATTATTATTTGGCCATGAAACAAACGCCTGATACATATACAACCCCAATATACAACAATGTGGTGTTGTAATGTATAACGCATAGGATATGATGCTCTAGTTGTTTTTTTATAATTTCAATGCTTCCTGTGTACCCTAAAAAATGTAATAAAGAAATAATGGCCATGTTTTTTTTTTTAATATTCAATTAGAACTGGACAATCTACGCAAAATTTGCAATCGATCAGTGAAAACGTCATCTTTCTAGAGCCTGTAGTTTCCGAGATCTCATTGTCGATAGTATTGACCACAAACATATAAATTCATCAACATGCAGTTTAAAAGAACTCGGAAGATGGAAGCACAATTCAAATGGTTTGATTTTAGAGAAGGCTTATTAAAATACAAATTCTTTGAACAATAATTTTATATCATAAACTTTATGAAAAACATATAGTTAACTAATTTAGACTATTTAAAGTACAAATACTTAAAATGTTTGTCTCTGTAAACATGAAATCACATAACCGTAAATGAAAGATTTGAAAGCCAGAGTTATAGGTTGGAGCTCAGTCGCTTTTAATCGCTGTTGTAGCGTTTTAATAGATAGATACTAAAAAGTAAAGCACATAGTATGTATGACAATTTAAATAAGTAGACATCGAAACATTGTATGTGATTAGCAAGTTGCTGAAATAAGACTAACGATTTTTGGAGGGGTGTTTGGTAAGTTCGCGACTTTTCATGAGATGACACTCCAATCGCAAGTTGTATGTGTAGTTGAATTTAACCATCTTCAACAAATAAACTTTAGACTTTAGATTGTGTTCACCGTTTGTAGTTTGGGGGAAATTTCCCTAATGTAGAGAAATTTCGTACGTAAATTTAGGAAAAAGGAGAGTTTTTTTTTTTTTTTGATAAAACTTGAAATTCCAGGGAAATTCTCGCGCTCACTGATAGACCAACTTAATGCTTATTTATATATCAATGAACTTAAAAAGTTCGATACTGAATTCTCTATGTCTGTCTATCCGTCTGTCTGTTATTTGCGATTTTTTTTTTCGATTTTTGAGCCCTCCATTCGATAGAGGATCAAAAACTATCTGAGCAAGTGATGGAAGTTCCCGACATATTGGCCAAAAAATGACCAATTTCCAGAGATTTAAGGATCCATATCTCGGGAACCGTAAGTCATAGAGAGATCATATTAGTGTTGACCAATGCCTAAAAAAGTGGTTAACATTTTGGTACCAAATAGCAACCGATGGCCACTGGACAACTGGCTACTGGCAAACTAGCCATCGTTCCCCAGATATTGGCCAAAAAAGTTCGAATTTCGGGAGATTTGAGGAACCTTTTCTCGGGAACTGCAAGTCATAGATGATATTTTGCGAAAAATAGGAGGAGGTGTGGATAAAAATATTTACATGTAGAAACAATCATGGTTATTCTTCCCGCTCCATCTCTCCATTATTTTTAAGTTCGTTCTGGCAATGCTCCTGAACCATTCTCAACTTTTTTTTTTTAGTTTTTCAGAAATGATCCAATAAAATAGTATTAGTGTATGTATGTTCAAAGTAGCATAATTTGCACCTGTTGTTGGCTGTATATTTTTTTGTATAAAAATGTGAAGAAAAAGGTAAATAAATAGTAGGCAAAACTAAATAAACAAAAACGTGGGTAGCACTTTCTTTAATATAGCTAAAGTAATCTTAACACACAACTCCTGTCGTAGAAATTGAACACTCAACAAACTAGGAAAGATTTAATGAGAAAAAGGAAAATTTTGTGTCAGTCGGGAAATTTTCTTAAGGAGACCTATAAACACTGTGTTTCGTTTTGTACTGTTACTAAGCTTTCTTATACTGTTACTATTAATAGCGTCTAAACCAAAAAAAGGCATGTTTAGTATTTGAAAATGAAAACCAAAAAGTCAATTTTGTGTGCTGAATAAGCACCACTTTTGAAAGGAAAAATTAAGGAAACAAACGGAAAAAAAAAGCTTGTAATATATTATGGAGAGACTGCTCGGTCTCGCGGAATGGTGC
Organism: Thermobia domestica; assembly: GCF_964235325.1. Lineage (NCBI taxonomy): Eukaryota > Metazoa > Arthropoda > Insecta > Zygentoma > Lepismatidae > Thermobia > Thermobia domestica. Next base: position 250,281,225 of record NC_137460.1, on the reverse strand, counting down.
CAAAGGAATTCACAAAGTTTCGTTGTAGTCGTAACTGCATGAACGATGCTGAGCGTTCGGGTATCGAAAGGAAGTAACAGGCCGGAATTTGTAGCCCGGGCCCGGCCCGGCTCGTGAATTTATAATATGAGACCCGACCCGATTCCGAAATATATTTTAGCATTGAGGCCCGAGCTCGTGTGATAATCAAATAAGCCCGAATTGGAGAAACTTAATAATTTTTAACGCAAAATTGTATTTTTATTTACACCACTTACATGTTAGCGGTTTAATTTTGCAGTTGTGCTTTAAAACTCTCCAGAAAGAACGGTGTTGTATCGCTCTACAGTATATTTACAAAGTTAACCCGAAAAAATGGTTGTATATTTTAAAATTTACGGCCCGAGCCGGGTTGGCATTAAGCCCGTGGGTTCGGCCCGAGCCCGTACAGACCTCTAAAAGGAAGTCATATATGAGAAAATGGCGAATAAAATTCTTGACATTTTGTTGAAAGTCGAATAATGATCCGCGAATAAGCTGAGATGGTTAACGTCTCAGTGAAACGTGTTTTTAATAAGCTTCATGAATGTTTATAGTCCAGTCAACGAAGGCCAAAAAACCCTGATTAGAAAAAAAAAAATCGTGTAGTTCTGAAATTTGGCACAATTGTTGGGGGAAGTGTCTTAAACAACATACTAAAAGTCCCCGTGGGTGAGGGGTCGGCAACAGGGTGGGAAGGGATTTAATCCTTTTAACAATGTGATTTTTCCTGGAGTTTGGAGTCTTTGTTAAGTAGCTACTGCGTCAGCACTACTCACCCGAATTGCATGATTAGTACGTCATTCTCTTCAAAACAAGGCAATCTGCTAAATGGAACCTTGTCCATGGCCCTATGACATACACGGAGAGGGAAATTTTTTAAAAATCGGGAAAATTTTCTTTAAAAATCCCTTTGTAGAAGTTTAGGGCCTTCTAGAGCAGCCCTGGGTAAGAGCACATGGCCTTAATGTACCATGGAAAATATTAGGGTATTAATGATAGTTTTGTATAATTCAATTCCCATATATTTGATATTCACCTGGGAAAAAATACTTCCCTATCCTATTTGATTATATACGAACAGGGGGAAAAATAGGGTTTAAACTTTCTGGACAAGGTACTTTTTATTCGAATTGTATGGTTAGTATGTCGTTCTCTTTAGAATAAAGAAAGCTTTCAAACGCAATATTGTCCATGCCCCTATGACTGTGCTAAAAGGGAAATTTGGGGGAATTGGGGAAATTGGGAAAATTCTCTGAAAGTGACTTTCTGGACACTTGGTCCTTCTTAAAGCACCCCAGGAGAAAGTACACGACACAAATGTACCATGAAAAATACTTTTGGGTATTATTGTGATATAAAGTGACGTGGGAAAAATATTCCCCATCCTGTTTGAAAGTACAAAACACATAAATATATAGTAAATACATCAGTAGGGCCTTCTAGAGCAGCTCTGGATAAGAGCACGCGGTCTTAATGTACCCTGGAAAATACATTAGGGTATTGATGATAGTTTTGCATAATACAATTCCCATATATTTGCTATTTACCTGGGACAAATATTTCCCTATCTTATTTGATTATATACGAACAGGGGAAAAATAGGGTCTAAACTTTCTGGACAAAGTACTTTTTATTCGAGTTGTATGGTTAGTATTTCGTTCTCTTTAGAATAAAAAAAAAGCTTTCTAACGCAATATTGTGCATGCCCCTATGCAGTGGCGTCACCAGGCCCTTTTTAGTAAGGTTTTAGCCCCTCAAATCAGATCTCAAGCCCCAACCCAAAAAAAAGAACGCTTATATAATTTTTCGTATTATATTGAGCAAAGACATGTACGAAAGAAAGAACACTCTTAGTTTTCCTCGGATTAAAATTACAATTAAAAAAAAACTAAAATGAGCGTATTATTTCCAAATAAAGAGCAAAAGTCGTGTTTTTAAAAACAAGCGTGTCTATTTACTGTTTTGAGAAGTCAAAGCAACTATTATTATATTAATATAAGGGAATGAATTATAATTCAAGCCCCCTCAAAGCATAAACAGAATACCTGGCGACACTATTGCCTCTATGACATACAGGAAACAATTGGAACTGTCGACCATCTACAATTCTACACAACCCATTGCTACAGGAACATTCTGTCAATATATTTTTGACAATGTAGATTTTAATGTTACCACCCTTGATGGTTTGAATACTTTCCACAGCATGGGAGGTATCAAATGTATCACACCAGCTCGGGCTCTTCCTCCTGCAAACAAGATCAAAAGGCTGAAATTATCTCCTTCTGCTGACGAGGTAGGAAAACTAGATGTTGTGGAACTGCTGACATTTGAAAATGTAAAAAAGAATGCGTTACATAAAATTGTTGTTCAGGATTTGAACATATTAAATCCCATTCCGTCTAATATATTTGAACCCAGCCTCCCAGATATATTATGGATGTCTGGTAAATGGCTGTATTCACTGCAAAACATCCCAGAAGTGCCAGTCATTCCAGAGTTGAAGGAATTCATGCAATTGGTTTGTGAATCAGTAAATTCTGATAAAAGTGTTGTGAAACCCCTTCCGTTCATAAATTCACCACCTAGCAATTTAAACACAGTGTACACCGCTCTGAAGTTTGCTGCCAAAGATAGTCATGAGCAAGGTTCGAAAACTTGTTTTGTCACGTTCGATCAGCCTCTGTATATCAAGGCTCGACAAATCGTGGCTTCTTGTTCGAATGATCCTCTGTTTGGAACAATTGTCGTGAGGTTGGGAGGATTTCATATGCTACTATCCTATATGGGGTGTATAGGTCAGACAATGGCTAGAAGTAGACTGAAAGAGGTGTTATCCACAGTTTTTGCTCCTAATTCAGTTGATAAAATGTTGATTGGTCATGCTTATAGCAGAGCAGTTAGAGGGCATTTACTTGTACAGGCTGCTTTGGCTCGAATTATTCTGGATGTTGACAGTGTTGCATCAAAAGAGCAGGAGACGATCATCAACACATTATACACTCTAGAACAACTAACCTTGGATGAACTCAGCAAGAATGCTCACTGACTTCACTTAAAAACAAACTAAAAAACGAGCTTGATCGTGTAAATAAAAACGGACCTACTGCAGCTTTGTGGGTGCAGTATTTTAATATGGTTTCCTTGATGAAGAAGTTCATTGTTGCGGAACGTTGTGGCGACTGGAATAGCCATTTGTCCTGTGTCCAGCAAATGATTCCGTTCTTCCATGCAAGTGGCCACTTTCATTATGCAAAATGCGCCCATCTTTACGTGCAAGATATGCTTGAATTGGCAACTAACCATCCAGATGTGTTAGAAGACTTTGTAGAAAAGGGTTATTTTACTATAAATAGAAGTGATTCACCATGGGCAGGAGTTTGGTCTGACATGGCTATTGAGCAGACACTCATGTGCTCCATGAAAAGCTCTGACGGGCTGACACGAGGAAGAGGAATCAGCGATACTGTGTTAGCAAAGTGGGTTGGTGGGTCACTTGCGGCTTCTGCCATCTGTTCTTCATTGGAGGAATTTGCTGGAACAGTTTTTTCAAGTGGAGAGCAGCATGTTGATTTACGTGCATCACGACAAAACAGAGATGAGCAGGACCGTCTAAAAGTTTGAGTGGTTCAGTAACCATCCCCCTTTTCCCAAATTGGTTTCGCTGATCTCAATCTTATCCCCATTCCCACTAGCTCTCTTTAATGAAGGTGGAATGAGGAAGTCAAGGAAATCATCTCTTTACAATGTACTTCCTGTAGAGTGTGATACAACTATAAACATCAAAATGAGTGCCAGTGTTGTAGACGGTGGCTTCCTCCTCCACTGTGTAAAATGGGATGTTGGCAGCAGTTTTTTTTTTTTTTTTTTTTTTTTTTTTTTTTTTTTTTTTTTTGTCCATTTGTGACCAGTATATGGCCTACCTGATCAATCATTATGGTGAAAACTGCACTGTGATCTTTGATGGCTACGGCGATGTCAACAGTACGAAGCGCGCAGAACAGAAGCGAAGAGGCACAACGAAAACTTCAGTTGATATAAATTGTGATCTGAACGTAAATGTCACGGTTAAAAAGGAGGATTTTCTTGCAAATGAAAAGAATAAAACTAAACTTATTCACTTACCTTCACAAACAATGGCTGCAAGAGGCATTCAAACAAGAGTCGCTACAGCGGATGCTGATACTACAATTGTGAGATGTGGAATAGAGAAAGCAACTTCTCATCCTATTGTTATCATAATAGGGGAAGATGTGGACTTAATCGTTCTAATGGTTGCTTTGACACCACCAGAGAACAACATTTACTTCATGAATGTAGCGTGGGAGGGGAAAAGTAGAAACTAAATTATTTTCGACGAGAAAACTGCAAGAACTTCCTTTTTCACAAAGTATCCTCCTCCTACACACATTCAGTGGATGCGACACCACGTCAGCCATTTACGAAAAAAGCAAAGCAACAATGGTTTCATTGTTCAAAAATCAATCGAGTCAGGTAAAAGACATTGCTGACATCTTTTATAACTCCTCATCGACACCAGATGCTGTATCACAAGCCGGCGAGAAGATGTTCCTCTTTCTATACAAAGCCGCTGATAATGAACATGATTTGAATCATCACCGACACTCAGTATTCCTTAAATCATCAACCAAAATCAAAACTGACCCCCTTCACTTCCTCCAACTAAAGGCGCAGTGGAGCAACATTCGTTTAGAGTGTACCTACAGATACAGCAGTGGCTTGGTAACAACTTACCTCCTGATCAGTGGGGGTGGGCCCGTGGAGAGAATGGATCCCTATTCCCAGTGACAACAAACGACCCGGTAGCCCCAGACAAAATTCTAAAATCCATATTTTGTTACTGTACGACAACTGTATGTGGTAAAAAATGTAAGTGCAGGAAAGCTGGTATGGAATGCACTTCTGTTTGTGATACCTGTCACGGTACGTGACTAACGGTGTACGTTTAGGGAATGAGGATTTCGAACTTGATCATGTCTCAGGAGAAGTTGAATTTTAATTAAATATATGGTGTCAGAAGGTTTATGTACATAACATGTTAAATGGACAAATTAACATTTATTCTGAGAGCCTGTTCATGTTGCCTAATGTAATTGTTCAATTCTATATTATGTGTATTATATAGACTTTTTGTTGCCTGGACAGCTCCTTCCACGAGAACTATTAGTATGTTGCTCAAGACATTTTAACCTAACCCACTACTCATATATTTAATAAATTGTACTGATGTATTTACTATATATTTATGTGTTTTGTACTTTCAAACAGGATGGGGAATATTTTTCCCACGTCACTTTATATCACAATAATACCCAAAAGTATTTTTCATGGTACATTTGTGTCGTGTACTTTCTCCTGGGGTGCTCTAAGAGGCCCCAAGTGTCCAGAAAGTCACTTTCAGAGAATTTTCCCAATTTCCCCAATTCCCCCAAATTTCCCTTTTAGCACAGTCATAGGGGCATGGACAATATTGCGTTTTTAAAGCTTTCTTTATTCTAAAGAGAACGACATACTAACCATACAATTCGAATAAAAAGTACCTTGTCCAGAAAGTTTAAACCCTATTTTTCCCCCTGTTCGTATATAATCAAATAGGATAGGGAAGTATTTTTTCCCAGGTGAATATCAAATATATGGGAATTGAATTATACAAAACTATCATTAATACCCTAATATTTTCCATGGTACATTAAGGCCATGTGCTCTTACCCAGGGCTGCTCTAGAAGGCCCTAAACTTCTACAAAGGGATTTTTAAAGAAAAGTTTCCCGATTTTTAAAAAATTTCCCTCTCCGTGTATGTCATAGGGCCATGGACAAGGTTCCATTTAGCAGATTGCCTTGTTTTGAAGAGAATGCGTACTAATTCGGGTGAGTAGTGCTGACGCAGTAGCTACTTAACAAAGACTCCAAACTCCAAGAAAAATCACATTGTTAAAAGGATTAAATCCCTCCCCCACCCTGTTGCCGACCCCTCACCCACGGGGACTTTTAGTATGTTGTTTAAGACACGTCCCCCAATAACTGTGCCAAATTTCAGAACTACACGATTTTTTTTTCCTATTTTTCGTTCGTTGCCTGGGCTATTAGTGTGAGAAAGCTGTCCACAAGAGGTGTGCCACTGTCACTGTTGACCAAAAGCGGAATCATGTGAACTAGGGATGGCGAATTTTGGAATTTTTACATTCCAGAATCCGGAAAGTTAAATCGAGAAAATTCCGGATAGTGAAATTCCCGATTCCGGAAAATTTTGGCCATCCCTAATATGAACATTTCGAGAGAGTTTTTGGACATGTGGAAGCGCAACCCAAATGAGTTTCTGAGGTATTATGCAAATGTTTTTTAAAGTTTAGTACGTTAGTTCCAAGCAAAAAGCAAAGAACAATGGATTTTAGCGAGAGAACATGCTTCAAAAAGAGCAAGAACTATTTCATCGGCTGCCAAATCATAGGAGCGACTTTTTTTTTTTTTTTAATTCGCTGTCATCGTTTACATCTACTCCTGTAAAATTGTAAAAGGCTAACTTTTCACTGCTATGCCTCCTCGTTAGGTCGCTTTCAGAAAGAACCGGTGAAAAAAACTGGCTCCATTTAGTGTACAAAAATATCGTTATTAGTATTATATCTGGGTTCCTATCTGTGCAATTGCCGTGCTGGGAACTGTCAAATTATACAATGAACTGCTATCTCATCTACCATATTTAGAAATCTGAAACCCTACCTCGTTAGAAGAAGATTAGCATTTGATGCGAACATGCTGGACACAAATTACTATCCTGAAGCATTTTGCAAAGCTTATTTTTCAGAAGGCGTGACAATGTTGTAAAAACATTAGACAAAGTGTGTCGAACTGAAAGAGAATTACTACTGTATCAAGGAATAAATTGATTTTCAGTGCGAAAGTCAATTCTTTTGTTTGAAAGTGACTGACTTATAAACATTTCTCATATATATAACGCTAAGAAAGTTACAAAGGGTTCAGAATGCATGCGTTCTGTTTCTTTTTAATCTTAAACGTTCTGATCACCTGACGCCATTTTTTAATGAATTGGGCTGGCTAGATATTCAAGCTCGCTACATATACCAATCAATGACAATTTTATTTAAGTTTTGACATTTGGTGTGCCTATATATCTTTACAATAAACTACAGTATGTTAGAGATAGCCACAATCGTGATACCCGCTCTAGCCGATCAACACTGCTGTCGATACCTCGTCATAATACGAATCTAATGGCTAATTCATTCACAATCTCTGGTATTAGAGAATGGAACAGACTTCACCCTCAATTGCGACATTCAAAAGAAATTTGAAGCGATATCTGACAGCCTTAGCCAATGTACACCAATCTCGGGATTTTTTTTTTTTTTTCACAGAGCTGAGCAGTAGCAACCAAATGTAAACAGAAACTTGAGGTATGTATCTATAATACTAGGTTTGTGGGGAGGTATGGGAGAGGGGGTAATGTAAGGTAGTATACTTTTAAGAATACATATATCGTTCTGTGTATGCTGTATGTATAGTTTACTTGTTTTTATGATAAATAGTATGAGGGTATGGCGGGGGAGGGGGTATGTAAGGGAGCATATTCGTGTGTAGGGGTATATATGTTGATATGCACATATGCATTAATGTAGCAATTGTAATTTTTATGGATTTGATGTCAATGGTAGTACGTATATCTTGTATACATTTGAGTTGGTTGAGTGTAAGAAAAGGCAAACATAGCCTTAACTCTGCCGTTAAATAAATATAAATAAATAAATAAATATGCATTTTTGGATTGCGTATGCATGACTTCCTTTACGCTAATAAGGATTACCATCCACAATCTCTCGAATTCGAAATTGGACCTCTTGAAATTTGGCTTTTTCGCGATTTTGGACAGCTCTAGCTCTGAAACTATGCACTTTTCGCGATAGGTCCATATGAACTTTTTTTTTCTTTTCTTATTTTGATGTGAGGAATCACCTCTAAAAGTTTGTCGGTATAGTTCATTAACACCCTGTATATGTACTAGTATACCAGCAGTAAGAGTGTTGTTGGATACGTTTACAAAAACACCTCAAATTTACATAGAAACGTGCCTGACAATCCCATGGTAGAATGTAGTTAGTTGGTAGTCTGATAAAAGTTTACGCAGCAAATGCCGTAAATTGTCGCCGAGAAACTCCTCTTAACTTCATGAAAGGTGTTGTATGGAAATAGTTTTGGGAAGTTAACGTGCTGGTACCATCTTTTAAGATGCAGGTAGCAACTTCCAAGTTGTGTAAAGGAGTTTTCAAGTCACTGATACGCGACAAGGCTTGTAAAGACATTTGTCCCTTCCAGCAGCCGGGCGAGTTCTTGGAAATTTGGTTGTCATTCACCTAGCAACTAGGGAACGAACTTTATGTAGTGTTACTCTTTCATTTTATCTTTCCCGTAGTTTGTTTCAGTAATTAGCTTTGTTTCACATCTTCGTTCTCGTGATTCTCAGAAATTCAGATACAGCTGTTGCAGGATTTTAGCAAAAGTACGTATTATTGGAATAGTAGAATGTAATCCTGATACTGAATTTACTACTGCTGCGTCATGCTTAATTCTTAAGTAGTTCTTGTTTCAATATTAAATTAATATATTCACTTTTGTATGCCTGTACTTCGTACGGTAATTAATTAATTTCACTTCATTGTTTCGGTTCTTGATATGTTTACTTAAATGACGACTTTTCTCTCTGCCCTGCTAAGCGAAAAGGCCTTATCTTCATTTCACATACTTTCGAGAAAATAAGCAAAACGCGATTTGGCTTAGGCTGTACGTTCAAATTTGTTGTATTTCAGTAAAACTTTATTAAATATATTTTCACGGACTAAAATTTGTGTGGTAATACAGTTAAATATTTTTGCTTATGAATTGCCACTTAAGGCCTTTTTGCGGGGTCGCGGTGGCTCAGTGGTAGAGCGTTCACCTCTGGTGCTTGGGGTTCCGGGTTCGATCCCAACCCCCGCCAAGCGAACTTTGTGGTGGACAAACGCCGCGTGCGTGGGTTTTCTCGGGGTTTCCCCGTTTCTTCCCACTTTCTTCATTCCACCATTTCATTCATTACTCATTACCACCGTCTCCTTTAGCCTAACCGGCATAACCGTTGGACGTAAAACTCAAAGATTTCATTTTTTAAGGCCTTTTTGCTTACTTTCAGTTACAGTTTTGAACCTAGGGTAAACACTCATGACGTCATTACCCCATATCTATTGGTTAAACCACGTCAGTTTCACTTTACATAGATGCAGAATTGTACTACGAACATTCCCATACCAATATCTCGATTTTCGAAAAATGTTGAGTTAAGGTCTTTTCGCTTAGGACGGCAGCTCTCTCTTGAACCGCGTTATATTCTCAAGACCAAAGTTGATGGATGATGTGCAGCGCAAGCCAAAATGATGGCCCCGAAACCTATGTTATTGTGAGATATGCGCTTCGAAAGGTTAACTTTCAGTGTTTAGTTTCCACACAGTGATTCCACTCTCTACCGCTAAGAGAGAGGAGCGTGCAAGAAGGAAAATGGCGTTCACTGGAGAATAGAGATCTTTCTGTGTATTTGACCATCATGTAAACAAGACTGTGATTAGTGGGGAACGGCATTTCCGTTCCAAATATCGGAGAGAGCGATCTATGGTCCAACAACATTGGATGACCTGCGTGCCAACTTCACAGCAGCCATGCTCATATTGATTGCAACATGCTGCAAAAAGTTTGGCAGTAGATAGACTATTGGCTTGATGTGTCGTGTTAGATGAGATGCTTACATACAACACTTTTCATATGTTTGAAGTAAACTTTAACAGTTTACGTTGTTTAGCACGTGCCTCACAATAACATATGTTTATTAGATGTCACAGAATAAATTTCGTCAACTGAAAAACAAAAATTTGCCAGACGATCCAAAACCGGCGCGCTTTTTGAATAACCCTTTATATTTGTTTAACTGTAATATTTTGCTCAACGTTTTGTTTCTGAATAAAAATTCTCACAAATATAAAACAAATATTTTCAAGTAAAATAAGTTCTATATAACAGACTCTCGTTTTAATATTGTAAAACACGTTATTTCATAAATAATCATGTTTTGTATTTTTTAGCTTTTTTTTATTGATTAAAAGGAGTTTTTGCGAAGATCGGTAGATCAAGTGCCATCAAACTAATTTATATTTCGCTTATAATTTCGATCATACATTTCTTCTGTCTCCAATATGTACGCAATTGTGAATGACTACCTGGAGATTTCTTGAATTCATTTGGATAATCGCGGGTTTTTACTAAATTTAAATTAGCTGGATAATAATTTTTTTGTCGCTATAATTAAATTATCGCGTGTGATGTTGATGTCATTCTTTGGCCAATGGCTAACACGCGGAACAGATGGATTTGTTTTGTCGTGAGTTCTGTGTTACTGTGAAATGCTCTGCAGCAAAACAAACGAAGCATTCAGTATGTGAAGGTGTGTTCAGTTTTTACTTTTCTTCCCCTGTAAATTTCTTTTTATTGTGTCTGTAAAAGTATTTCATTGGGTTTTTGCTATTTAGTAGTTTACTATTGCAATCAAAAAAATAAGTAAATAAAAATAAACGTAGCCTAGGTTTGTGCTAAGACAGCTTAAAATGTGACACGCTTTGTGTTGAAAGTAAGCATGTAATCAGCATGGAGCTCGCTGTTATGAAACTTAAAACTATGTGAAGTGTTTTCTTTTTCTTTCGTGTTAAATGCCTCTTTAAATTAAATCTCAATTGAGTTTTACTCCGAGCTATTTCTTCGCGATTCAGTTTTGTAGTTTATATCTAATAAATGTCTTCAGACTGCATATTCATCGCCACTGTGTGTGTGTATAAGACTCTCACTTATTTCAGATGATTGTAGTCTTCTCATTTGTAAAGCGATTTTGTGGGAACACCCTATTCCTTAAGAGTTTGTTTCACATAACTTAATTTTCCATGTAAGACCCAGCAATGTCGAGGCATTTTTGAAATCAACTGGTTCGTTTTCAACTGCCAGCTGCAATATGCTGTACGCAGAAACTCTTGCTTTCAGTTCGTCCACGTTTCATACGTGTCCTTTTTCTTTTCTTTCTTTTTGTCCTTTTTTCTTTTATCTTTCTTTTATTTTATTTTCTTTCTTTCTTTCCTTCTTTGCTTGCTTGCTTTCGTTCGTTCGTTCATCTTGATTCGCCCATCCTTAGATATAGTCACATCAGTCACACTCCGCTTTCAGTCAAGCCTTTGGGCCCTGTTTTCTATCCATCGGCTGGAAAAACTGTTATACAACAAGTTGCGAACATGCTTAACGAAATGCGGGCCGCATTATTCTGCATAAACAAAAGTTATGCACTCTAGCCCCATTAAAAAGTTGCTGATGTTGTAAGTTTCTGGTGCCATATCACTCCACCACCTGGTCCCGGGTTCAAACCCTGCTCCCGCCAAGTGAACTTTGTGGTGGACAAACACTGTGTGCGTGGGTTTTCTCGGGGTTCTCCCGTTTCCTCCCACTTTCTTCATTCCACCATTGCATTCTCATCATCACCGTCTCCTTTAGCCTAACCGGCATAACCGTGGGACGTAAAACTTAAAAATTCCATTTCATTTCATTTTTCACTCCACCACCTTGCCTTCCGTTCTCCTTTTAAGCAGAGATGTGCGGATTGTTACTTGTCTAATAATGACAGTTATTTCTTTACAATTCCTCTGGACAGACATAATGTGGATTCCATTGCTTAAAAGAGTTTTTTTTTTTCTTTCTTCAGAATAGTTCCAATTGCATAACGTGCAAGGCCACCTTTTTGAGACGATCTCTGTGAACTCTTTGTCGTATCTCATTACTTGTGGTCAGGATTGAAGGTTCCTATCTCTTTGTGTCGCACTACTGCCCATTAGTAGTGGCTTATGATGACAATTTATAATTGTTTTAACATTCATTGTCACACTCTCATACGTTCAACCCTCCATTAACTTTTCAGTTGTGCTATAAATCATTCCTGGACACTCTTTTTCACACTTTAATGCTCTCTATCAAATAAGAGAGAGAGGAGAGAGAAATAAATTAGTGGAGACTTTCTGATTGGAAAAGCGAAAATTTTTAGCTTTTTACTTCTTTGGAAATCGCCTCAACGATGAAATATTCTATACCGAGAACTAGCACATACTTCTTGGCCTTAATGGATCTTTTTTTTTTATTCTCTTGTGAAATGTGTTTTCTGTTTGTTATTAAATAAATATATTTATCAGTGCTGCTTTATTAGTTTATTACAGTTTTTTTCTCTTTAATTTCAGTATCAACTGATCCGTAGATTTGTAAATAGCAACGAAGTTGTTACTCTCTAAAATGCAGAAGAAACAATAAGTTAATCGTATAGACGTGTTAACCTAATTCCAAACACCCAAAACGCAAATATTTTCAATGTAAGTTTCATGATCATGCAAAAGCCGAACACCAGTGGCGTCATGAAGTTTGCAAATTTTATTCGATCCGATCTTTGACATCAGTGCCGCTTCACTTTGAGCAGCCATGCACGTCTTTGGAGAATCTATCTATTAAACTGCTACAAAAGCTATAAAAGCGCCTGATTTCCAACCTCTAACTTTGGATTTCAAACCCTTGACTGACGGTTATTTGTGATTTCACGTTTAACAAAGACGACATTTTGAAGTAGGTGTACTTTAAATAAATTATTATTTAAATACATCTTTTTCTATAAAGTTTGTTTTAAAGGTATTGTTCAAAGCCTTTGTATTTTAATGAGCCTTCTCCAAAATCAATGCAAATGAATTATGCTACGATCTTTAAAGTTCTTTTAAACTATATGTTTGCGGACGTTTATATGTTTGTGGCCAATCCTTTCGACAATGAGATCTCGGAAATACAGGCTCTAGAAAGATGGTGGTTTCACTGATCGATTGCAAATTTTGCATAGCTTGTCCAGTTCTAATGAATATTTGAAAAAAGAAAAACATGACCATTATTTCTTTATTACATTTTTACGGATACACTGGAAGTGTTGGAATTTAAAAAAAAAAACCTAAAGCATCATATCCCACGCATTATACATTCCAACACCACATTGTTGTATATACGATTTGAATATGTCTCAGGCGTTTGTTCCCTGGCCAAATAATACTGAAAAAGGAAGGATAACCATTTCTCCAGTCTAAGATTAATCTTTATTGGATCGAAAGATACAATATATTTTAGACAGAAATTTTCTTATAGGCCTTATATCTGGAAAACTACATATATTGTAGCCAAACCAAAACTACCACTTAACTCAGCATGATGCGTTTATTCCGTAAAAAATATGAAAACTCAATTTAGGGCCCATTCAAAATTTTTATGGAACCTGATCCAAAAAATCCAATGTTTTTCATTCAATTACAAATTTTCTTGTAGGCCGTATATCTCGAGAACTACATATAGTGCAGCCAAATCAAAACTATCTCTTAACTCAGTATGAAGAGCTTATTCCGAAAAAAAAAAAAAATAGGGTCTTCAAAATTTTTGTAATCCCTGATCCAAAAAATCCTATATATTTCATTCAACCAAACGTTTTCTTGTACGTCTTACATCGGAAAAAACTACATATAGTGTATCCAAACCAAAACTACCACTTAGTATGAAGTGCTTATTCTGTAAAAAATACGAAATCTCGATTTAGGGGCCATCCAAAATTTTTATGGCACCTGATCCAAAAAATCCAATATATTTCATTCAACCAAACGTTTTCTTGTACGCTTTTTATCTGGAGAACTGCATATAGTTTATCCAAACCAAAACTACCACTGAACTCAGTTTGATGTGCTTATTCCGTAAAATATACGGAAACTCGATTTATCTAGAGGCCTTTCAAAAATTTTGTGGCCCCTGACCCACCATCTAATTATTGGCCAAGATCTTTTGATCCATTTTTGGATCATTCCTAAAATTCTTGTTTTTGGAGTGTTTTGCCCAATGAACACCATATATAGCTGACATTATAATTAATGTAACGTATTTGCTTATTACATACTGCATGCAAGAAGAAAGAAAACACTGGTCATACATGACTTGGAAACTCCAACAGGAAGTAGGCTCAAATGTTGCAAACGGTGCGAGATATTGAGAAAAAATAATTTTAAAAATCTCCTCTTTGTGATACTCCTTGCGGATTTTTCTTTTTCTCAAGATGTCTTTCACTTATGTCTGTCACAGGAATTTGTGAGGAATGAGAAGATTTATGCTCATATGCGAATGATGCGCTGTGTAGAGAGCGCAGGTTCAGCTAGTCTGCATATTAAAATGCTAGGTTTATATGTTTGTCCGAAACCCTTGACTATGAGATCTCGAAAACCACAAGTGCTAGAAACGTACCGTTTTCATTGGTCGATTACAATTTTTTTGTAGGTTGTCCAGTTCTCATTCAAATTTTCGAAAACCGTGTCATTATTGTTCTATTCAACATTTTAGGGGTCGTTTTGAGCCCATAAGATTAATATTTTTGCAGGCCGAAACTATGGTGTTAGGCATCCAGGGAAGAAGTTACGTATGGCGGGTTAACGGACATTGCAGGCGCTTTGCTTAAATCTGAATGGCAAAATCTATTGCATGCTGGCAACTTCACAGGCCTCAAGGGCTGAAATGAGGCGTACTCGGACGGATATGGATTTATTAGAAAAAAAATACTTCCAATTGATAGCCTATCGTGTTACTTCTACAAATTTGCTACAAACTCATTCCGACATCTGTACATGGCAGTTCAGTTCCTTTGTGAGTCTCCTATCCTTTACTTGCGTGAGTAAGGAGACATGCATAGTGGGAAGGAGATTCATAGTCATAACAGAACGATGCGCTGAATAGACAGCGCAGGTTCAGCTAGTAAAATAATTAAAAAGATGGAAACAGTTTTTACAATACACAAACTTATACATCGAAATACACAGTAAATTAGGAAAAAAATGCCGTCTAAAGTGGACAAAATATTTTCTAAAAATCAACCATTTATTATTGAGATATGCCTTAAACAGCCTCTACTGCATGCATCAGTAGTATTTTTGCTTTTAATACATGATAATGACAGAAAGGCAATAAGACAATTTGGAAAGTACGCAGTTAATGTTTAAAAATGCTATTAAACGAATTACTGGTTATTTTCAAAATTTTCTCAGATAATGAATCAGTGATGGAAACTGTTAGAGATATGACGCAGAGAAGAGGAAGTGTTTGTCATTATTATACTTGATTCGTATTCTCCATGTGTAGTAAAGAGCTTTTGTCGCTGACTGTACTCATACCGAAATTGAATCTGAATTCCAAAGGCGAGAACCCTCAACATTGAGCCACGACGGGCTCACATATTTCAGTCTTGTAGTACTTGCATCAGAAAGTACTGACTTCCCGAAAGTTAGCAACAACCGGGAAGGGAAGGCAAATAGGCTGACCATATATAAGTGAAGTTAAGGATCTTCACTTAGCTAAATTAAACTACCGCTAATTTTATAGTTTGTCTGTAATATTTTCCAATATATATATATATATTCGAAAATCAGAAACGTACTGAACTAGACAATACGATTTTGCATGTGATACCTTTACCACAATTCACTTATCTGCTTTTGGTATTGCGATATTTACAGAACCCGCAAAAAATGCTAAATCTATCTACAGTTTTAAATCGAAAGCAGATAGATAAGTTGTGATAACAGTATTACATGCAAAAACGTATTGTCTAGTACACTACGTTTCTGCTTTTCGAATATTTTTATTTGTTTTTGAAGATATTACAGAAAAACTCTAAAATTAGCAGTAGCTTAATTTCGCTTAGTGAAGACCCTTAAACTTGTGTTGTGTCAACACGTCATGGAGCATAATTTTCAAAATACTTTCCATTTGCCGAAAGAATTTGTATTTCAGTTCAAGTTGCGTTCCTAAACCCACTGCATTAAATCCATGTTATAAATGTCAAGTTCCTTCTTTGTGGGTTTTAAATTCTATGAACAATTTTTATATATACAATTATACGTTGCGTATGTGCAGTGAGTCGTGCCGTTTGTTTCCTTGCAAGCACTCATAAAAGAATGATTGCTATTTCAAGAGCAATAAACCTCTTTGTTCTGTAGATATTCCGAGGTGAAGGAGAGCCAACTCAAATAAACTGCATTGACCTTCGGGACGAATATAGATCAGCGCATTTCATGAAAACGAGACCACACGAAAGGGTAGAAGGGATTAAGGGACATGAAAGGGTTGAACCAAGGGTACCAAGGTTATGCCCAAACAAAGACGATCACAGTGATTTATTAGACTGTTGGAACACTGGATATCTTCATGTTCCTGATCAAATCTTTTAATTTAATTCATTCACTGCAGAGAACTAATTTTAAATTAAACATTTGCTTTAAAAAAAACTTCACATTTTTTTCTTCTTTTTTTACTTACAAAAAAATTACGGTACTCCACACATATCGTCAAAAATCATTGTTTACGTCATCAAAATAACTTTGATTTAACGTCACGTCTCAGCTTCAAATTCTGACAGCTGTCTGCTACCTACAAAGAAACGATTGAGAGTCTTTTCGAAAATTATAGATTTTATGTCATCTGTAATGTTCCATCTTTGCTTCTGTTCGTGACGATATGACTTTTTTATTATTATTATATTAGGCTAGAGATGTTAGAACTGGGATTCTTTCATCGTTTTGTATTTTTTTTAATACTTAATCATAGCAAATGAAAAGTATTGATAATGAGGGAGAAGTACGTTTAACACGGTAACATCGTTAATAAATAATGATTGATTGTCCTTAGTGTTTGTGTGAATTATTAAACGATATTTTCCTTGACCGGTTCATAGATTGTGTACAATGCAACTTATTCAAGCAGACTAGAATAGGGTCCACGGCGAGTTTTTAAATTTTGCAGGCTTCTTCAAAATTAGTCCCAGTGGTATTTCAAAAGATGTAGTGGCTGCACGTATGACAGTACATAAGTGCGTATAACCATACTTCCAATCACCCTGCCGGGAAGGAAAAGTTTGCCCACTCATATATGCGTAAATTCCCTGCGCGAGTCGCTCCGTGGTACTTGTGTCTTAAGGTTCTTCAATACTTCTAAGTAGTTTGAAGCTGAGCCATCAGATGGCGCAACCCTCGGCCAATAGAAGTATATTAGAAAATAAAAAAAGATTGAAACACAATAACTACATTATTTAAAGCAATAATAAAACCAAAATTAGAACATTATCGTAGCTCAACATTATCTAGTGCATTATCCTTGCAAAATTTTGATTTAGTAATTATTTCCATTGTTACAACCATTCATTGTTGAAAACTCGGAACACGATATCTCAGTCAGTAATTCACCAATCGATCTCAAATCACGCAGACGTATGCACTAGTACAATATCTAGTGCATTATCCGTGCAAAATTTTGATTTAGTCATTATTTCCATTGTTGTGAGCAATCCATTGTTGAAAACGCTGGGCACGATATCTCGGTCAGTAATTCGCCAATGGATCTCAAAACACGCAGACGTATGTACTAACACATCACCTAGTGCATCATCCATGCAAAATATTGATTTCCTTATTATTTCCATTGTTGTGAGCACACCATTGTTGAAAACGCTGGGCACGATATCTCGGTCAGTAATTCACCAATGGATCTCAAATCACGAAGACGTATGCACTAATACATCACCTAGTGCATCATCCATGCAAAATTTTGATTTCCTTATTATTTCCACTGTTGTGAGAAATCCATTGTTGAAAACGCGGAACACGATATCTCAGTCAGTAATTCACCAATCGATCTCAAATCACGCAGACGTATGCACTAGTACAATATTTAGTGCATTATCCGTGCAAAATTTTGATTTAGTCATTATTTCCATTGTTGTGAGCACTCCATTGTTGAAAACGCTGAGTACGATATCTCAGTCAGTAATCCACCAATGGATGTCAAATCACGCAGATGTATGCACTAATACGTCTAGTGCATTATCCGTGCAAAATTTTGATTTAGTAAGTATTTCCATTGTTGTGAGCACTCAATTGTTGAAAACGCTGGGCACGATATCTCGGTCAGTAATTCACCAATCGATCTCAAATCACGAAGACGTATGCACTAATACATCACCTAGTGCATCATTCATGCAAAAATTTTGATTTAGTCATTATTTCCATTGTTGTGAGCACTCCATTGTTGAAACGCTGGGCACGATATCGCGGTCAGTAATTAACCAATGAATCTCAAATCACGCAGACGTATGCACTAATACATCATCTAGTACATTATCCGTGCAAAATTTTGATTTAGTCATTATTTCCATTGTTGTGAGCACTCCATTGTTGAAAACGCTGGGCACGATATCTCGGTCAGTAATTCTCCAATGGATCTCAAATCACGCAAATGTGTGCACTAATACAACATCTAGTGCATTATCCGTGCAAAAATTTTGATTGTCATTATTTCCATTCTTAGAACCATTCATTGTTGAAAACGCGGAACACGACATGTCAGTTAGTAATTCACCAATGGATGTCAAATCACGCAGACATATGTACTAATACAACATCTAGTGCATTATCCGTGCAAAATTTTGATTTGCTAATTATTTCCATTGTTGTGCGCACTTCATTGTTGAAAACGCTGGGCACAATATCTCGGTCAGTAATCCACCAACGGATGTCAAATCACGCAGACATATGTACTAATACAACATCTAGTGCATTATCTGTGCAAAATTTTGATTTAGTCATTATTTCCATTGTTGTGAGCACTCCATTGTTGAAAACGCTGGGCACGATATCTCGGTCAGTAATTCATCAATGGATCTCAAATCCCGCAGACGTATGCACTAATACATCATCTAGTGCATTATCCGTGCAGAGTTTTGATTTGCTAGTTATTTCCATTGTTGTGAGCACTCAATTGTTGAAAACGCTGGACACGATATCTCAGTCAGTAATCCACCAATGGATGTCAAATGGCGCAGACACATGTACTAATACAGCATCTAGTGCATTATCCGTGCAAAATTTTGATTTGCTAATTATTTCCATTGTTGTGAGCATTCCATTGTTGGGAACGCTGGACACGATATCTGAGTCAGTAATTCAGCAATGGATGTCTAATCACGCAGGCGTATGTACCAGTACAATATCTAGTGAATTATTGGTGCAAAATTTTGATTTCCTAATTGTTTCGATCGTTGTGAGCAAGGGCGCACATCAGGGAGCAAGGTGGGGCACTCGCACCCCCTAGAGGAAATTGTACTCCGGAATATCGAAAACCCTATAGAATTTTAGAATAGTTACAGCAAAATTTGAAACTATATTTGAAATGTCGCTTTTTCTTGCCCCCCCCCCTTGGAAACCACAACATGAGCGTCCTTGGTTGTGAGCACTCCATTGTTGAAAACGCTGGACACGATAGCTCAGTCAGTAATTCACTAATGGATGTCAAATCACACATACATTTTTAGCTCCGATTATGTACTTTGATGTTTGTAATTGTTTATATATTTTTATTTTGGTTATTTTTGTGTATTTCCGGTACTAAGGACCCACACACCCAAACATTCTGGATACGCTGCTGAGTGCACGATCCACATGGAATTTCGATTACCTCATTATGGGACATGGACACATTCAATAATATAAAAACAGTATGAAAGTTTACACAGGTTATATAGGAGTCGTTCCTCGCTTTTACCATCAAGTAAAATATGATATGACGCTAGTTGTTTGACATGTTTTCAACAAATTGTCTTTTACTGTTATCGAGATGTTCTGTTCATAGTTTGCAAACAGTGGGAGTTCACAGAAGTTGCATGGGCCTGTATATGAATGAAACGTCCTTCTTTGTCGAGGGATGTCACAGCTGGTGGGCTGTTTTTAGGAGAAGCAGGTCAAGACACTGTATGCCGTGTTTTTGTTCCGATGTAGTTTGGTACATTTACTCATTTTTCACGTCTATGACAATCTGAAAACCCCTTTTTCTTTTATCATTTCTTCATTCAACAGGTAAATAGTGAAGAGTAGAGAACTTACAAAAATGTGTTATTATTTTAAAAATCTGCTCACCTTTGAAATAATAATCTTACGGAGGCCTTGTTTGAATTATTCATTTCCCTTCGCTAAAATATCTTCGAAGCCACACCCACCTCCCAACTGAAAATACGGTTTAGACTTCCGAATTATGCTACGCGTAAGCATGGGTATTATAAAATGACTATCCGTCCATCTGTCAACAGGTATCAGCGCAAGAACCGTAAAAAATATCGATAAGCGGTTTCTTGGAATTGAGTCAGTGTCTCAGCAATAGGTTTCAACTTCTTTGTTCATTCTCTATTCAAACCGGAAGTGGTAGAAATTAACAATTTCCGATTTCAAATTTGATCGCCATAGAACAGAAATGGTGACAAATAGCAAAAAGCGGTTTTGTGGAATTCATTCTTCGTCTCAAGAAAAGGTAAAGTTTCACTCGCATCTCCCTTTCTTCCAGACATGTTTTATCGGGGACACTGCTTCTCCCCGGAACTCTGAGAGTGCCCCCGGACGAGACCAAAATAATACGTCTATAATATAATAATAAATAAAATAGTGCCCCCCGGAACATTTTTTCTGAAAGAACGACTGCTCCCTACTACAACTAGAAATAGTAAAATATTACCAATTTCTTCCGTTTTCTATGGACTAAAGAGCAAAACTTGTTAACGAGACAATGGCAAGCAGTTTATTTTTGCCTTTGATTCAGTATCCCAGCAGTAGGTATCAACTCTCCATTAACCATTAACCCTCTGCTCAAATTGTAAATGGTAAAAAAATAAATAAGTAAATAACCTCTTCCGGCTTTGATATTGGTCGCCATAGTGAAAAAACGGAAAGAAGCAGTTATTTTTTTCCGAATGTACTCATTGTCGAAAGAATAGGTTCTCCGAAGTTAAACTCTATTCAAGCAGAAGTTTAGAAATTGCCGTTTACGGTTCCCCATTTCATCGCTATAGAACAGAAACGGTAAAATAGCTAAAAGCATGGTTTGGGAACCGATTCCACGTCCCAATAGTTTATTCGACTTTCACGCATATTATTTTACTCAAACCGGAAGTGCAAGATAGTGAGTAAATAATGGCAATTTCATATGGATACAGAGTCGGAGGAACAGGTTCTATCTTTTATCTTATAACTCTGGTTACTTGGTGTTTTGCAGAATCAGTGTACAGCGTTGCCAAGTTTACCCATTCCCGTTCTGAAGAAGTGTCCTAGCAGCTAAATGTCGACGAGTAATTCACCTCAATTTCCTCCTCTTTCGCATGAAATGAAAACAAATCGAATGTAAATCTAAGAAAGAGGTGCGACTCGGAATAGAGTTTGCCTTTGTCTGTCATTAATGAGCAAAAATCTTTTAGTCATGATGTTTGCTTCCATGGAATCAATTTCCAAACGAGGGATCAATTTCTCAACATGTATTACAAGTATCGGCATTTCTCAGCGTATAATAAGGATATCGGAATGTTTCAGGTGCAGTACAGATTTTCCAAAAACCTTCCACCAAAAATCTGCGAAACGGGAATGTACACTCATTGCGTATTTTTCTGTTCTTCGAAACATGGCAACACTGAACGTGGAAAACCAGTTGGAATCCCTATCTGCGAAACAAGATTATGCCAAACGAGAACACCAGGATCATTCTATTGAAAACAAAAGTTATAGATGTACTACTTCCAGTTTTATTATTGAATTCCCATAGTTTGGAAGCTACTT
This sequence comes from Thermobia domestica, assembly GCF_964235325.1. NCBI lineage: Eukaryota > Metazoa > Arthropoda > Insecta > Zygentoma > Lepismatidae > Thermobia > Thermobia domestica. The sequence goes on along the minus strand of NC_137460.1, from coordinate 250,259,421 downwards.
ATTGTAGTTTTTCACTTTGAAAGGAAACTCACTTGTTTCTCAAATGAAAATATTGTTCAAAAGTCTTACCATTTTACAGTACTTCTTATGTTTCTACATGTGATATTCAAATAATATTAAATTAAATATTGCCTACCAGCTTTTTTTTTAATGTACTCTGTTCCGTGGTGGAAAATTTAGATATAACTTTTTTAAGAATTGTAAAATTTTATGTTTATTTTTCACCTTTTAAAATCTTATTTGAGGCAGACGGGTATACTGTAATTTGTAAAAAAAAAAAAAAAAAAAAAAATGCACAGCAGAATGCATTAGTTTCCCATAGTTACATGGGTGTACTTTGGACTCCTACAACATTTCCTTCTAAGATTTGAGATTATCCCTCCTATCACAAAATTGTATCTTCTGACTTCATTTTACTCGAGGATCCACCAACCCTGGTAAAATATAACACATAAAATGTTTGTAATTTTGGAAACACTTTATTCAAAAAATGATAATCTCTTCGGATACGTTCAATGGATAGTCCCTTTGGTGTCCAAACGACGAAGTCACATCACTGTCTACTTGTCACTCGTAACTGTCCCTGAATTGGATAGTAATAATTATGGTTACTTTACAGTTTCAGCTCCTTGTTGAGATAGTCTATGTGTAAGTAAAACTTCTTCAATTTTGTAGGCGCTTCTGTTGGAGTATTATCACGATCTGAACTTGGACACTTCACCCCAAACAATCCATCGTCGTTTATAAGCCCATCAAGACTGGCAGCTAACAAACGATAGAGACTGTGAACTACCAGTCCACATCTCGTGCTCATATATAAAATGGAAGAAAAAAATAATAAAAAGTGCTCAAAACCAATGAAAAGCAGGGTTTATTTTTGAAAATTTTCTTACCCTTCCCACCAAACATGGTGGCGCTTCACGGCTGGTCTGTCGACCTCACTCATATGTGCAGGGGCGCCGTCGTATACTCTCGTCCCGGGTACTAATTTTCCATTGCACGGCACTGAGCAATAAGTAGAACTTCATCGCCATCCTCAGACTTTATTCTAGACCAATTTGGGTAATTTTCCTCGCATAGAGAAATTGAGATGAAACCAGCATTTGAATTGGTCGATGTATTCCAAAGATTTTTGTGGAACAAAATCTAACGTTGGGATTGCACTTTTCCTTCTGGCTACTAGAAATGTCACGTTTTGAAAACAAAAGGAAAGAAAGAAAAAGAGTAATCTAAGGTTCATGATCTTGGAGAAAAGAAGAACTTTAGGTATACTTGGATCTCATATTAATTTTCTTGGTACCGATAAGACACTATGATCTGCATAGTTCTAGAACACTGAAAGTACGAAGTTGTTATTGCCACCTAGTTATTTTACTAACGATTTCCCTATCACATAGAAGGGTTTATATAGCCAAATGAACAGCGTTTTATTGTATTTTATTTTATTTTCATTACGAATAAGTTTATTTGTTACTTTTGTTAAATTTTGTACATACAGACTGAAACTATGACTTAAATTGCGTCGTTGTGAATTTTAGCAGAGGGAAGTAACGAAAAAAGTCCAAATATTAAATTCATAAAGTAAAAGAGAGTAATTTATGCAATAACATATTTTATCAGAAATATTAAGTTTCAGTGGCATATTTAGGATTTTGTTTAGGAGACGTAGGCTATGCACAATATGCCAATAAGCACTTTAATTTTCCCTTATGGGTGCCAGCAAATTTTAACGATTTTCGGGCCGGGGAGGGGACTGGAGCCGGATAGCCTCCTGAATACGCCAGTGGTAAGTTTACGAGTTGGTACTACTATTTTGAATAAGGTATGTAAGGACAATTTGGAAGTTGACATTACGTACAACGTGCTTTCTTGAATAATAATAATAATAATAATAATAATAATAATAATAATAATAATAATAATAATAATACAAACTTTGGGTAATGTATTTTATGTAGTTGACAGGTGGGAAGAAGGAGACTCATACGAGAATAAAATGGAAAGCTTATCTGTAGTAAAAGTAAAAACTATTGGTTATTTCATATGAAAACAAGACTTGCGTCCCAGCATAAATGCTTTGTGAATCTCCCCTTGAAGAATTTTCTGGCTACGCCACTGGAGCCTTTCATGTGCTTCGGTCCTTTGCTACTCTAGTCATTTCCACATAAGAATTGAAGAATTGCACATTTACGTAGGTATAACTCTGTGTAATGTGATTTACGTTGAAAGATGAGCGTTTTGCTATTAGTTTTTATATTGAATAATTCTATATACATTGAAAGTTTTCCTACGACCCGTGTTACATATAGAGGCAATAACATCTAATTTTTGTGTAAATCATCGCAAGAGAACGGTGTTTACCAGACAGAGAGGCTACAGATCGAACAGAGGGTTTATAATGGACAAGAATTTTTTTTTTTTTTTTTTACCACCATTCTCTGCACAGGGACAAGATATGTGACTCCAGGGGGTAAGGCCGGATGAGTTTTGACCTGCACCCCTACTGTGTTTGCTGTATTTGTGTGAGTTACACGAAGTGCCACTACGTGGCGCATTCGTCTAACAACAAAATTCTCCAGATGCGGGAATACCTATTGAAGGACCTTAATATTCGGTAGACAGGACCGGGACTTGAGCCTCTTCCTAGTTTCAGGAAGCTCCTGGATTGGATTGGACTATGGTGGGCTGTGTTCAAACCGTAATATTTGGTACCTGGTACTATTGTGAGAAGCTTCCGGACATCGCTGGGTGGGAATGGATGTGCCTAAAAAAAAACTCTAGTGCCGACGGTGGATATGCCTATAAACGACTCCTCCTCCAGTAGGTGTGACTGGGAGGTGGGTTGGGTGTATCCATTCCATTACCCTTCTTTGGAAGAATGTTAACAAATCCTACAGATGGGAGGAGATTGTTTGTAAATAATGATAGTGAGTAGCTCTGTGAAAATTCAAATTCTTAAAGGCAGTTATTCGAATAATTACTCAGATAACTAGTAATTATTTTGACAACTATTCGGGTAACGAGTATTCGAATAATTTTGAAGCACTAGTGGTAAGCATACTGGAAATCGCTGTAACCAGTGGTTAATTGGCAGAATGTCTTAAGTCTTCTGGATATCCAGTAGCCGTGGAGTCATAAGGCAGATGATGCCCACCGTAGTAAAGCTTGACGTGAATCCACGGAAGTTGGTCTGCTAATCATTTCAAACCCGTGCCTCAGAAGGTTGCACATGCTTTATTTTCAATGTTTTATTTGTCATGAATGAATCTGAGCAAACAAGATATGTTACTTATTATTGTGAGGCCTCTTATGAATGTTCTCTTGTGGGTAGAATCTTTAACCCTTTTAAGTTTTTTCGGTCGTTTTCGACCGATATTGTAGTGTCTTAAAGATTCGATTAAAAGTGAACTAAGAATGCTATTTAGTTCCGGTTTTTTTTTTTTTTTTTTTTTTTTTTCAAGAGAGGAGGCATTCAAGAAAGCCTTGGAAGGGTCTGTACGCTTCCGAGCGTGAGAACATAGAGGGGTATGACGTCATCATTTTACAAATTCCCTTTTTTTTACTGAGGTCTAACTTCAACATTTTTTGGTGAGCTTCTTTTTAATCCTAGAATCCTAATTTTTTCCCTAAACAACCAGTAGACCAATTAGTCTTTATGAGAATTTTTTCGGATCTCTTCGTCAACATAGGAGGAGGGTTCAGAGGGACAAAAGGGTAAAAAAGGAATTTTTTAAACCAAAAATCCCACTTTCGTGATTCTTGCTCCGCTCGGCTACATGATACGGACATTTCAGTAGTACTTTCTGAAAGCCTACTCGATTCTGAAGAGAACGACGTATGAATCACCATCCTACGATAATTAGGTACGTGTCAGGAAATTTTTGAAGTTTGTGTAGTATCCTTGGGAAATTTCGGAAATATTCGCAGAAGCAGGAAATATTTTTCCCGTCCCGTCCTTATGTTAGTATTGAAGATAGGAAATTGGTGTTTGGCACGAGTAATTAGTACACTACGTAATATTTTTGAAAGTGATTTCCAGATCTCTATGTTTACCCAGGGCCGCACCAGAGGGCCCCAAAACGGGAAAAAAGGGATTTTTCAGCTAAAATCCCTGTTTACGCAATTTTTCTCTCCTTAGGGACGTCCGAGGGACATGAGGGTAATACAATCTGGAACCCTGCTCTATTCTGAAGAGAATGGTGTATGAATCATGATCCTACGATAATTAGGGACGTGTCAAGAAATTTTTGAAATTTATATAGGGTATTCTGGGAATATTCCCAGAAGAGGAAAACATTTTTCCCGTCCTTAGTGTTGAAGATACGAGATTGGTATTTGGCACAAGCAATTAGTACACTACGTAGTATTTTTGAAAGTGATTTCTGGATCTCTATGTTTACCCAGGGCCGCATGAGAGGGCTCCAAACCGGAAAAAGGGATTTTTTCAGCAAAATCCCTATTTCCCTCAATTTTTCCCTCCTTAGGGATATCCGAGGGACATGCGGGTGATACCATCTGAAAGGCTACTCCATTCTGAACAAAACGACGTATGAACCATAATTTTACGATTATTAGGGACGTGTCAAAGTTTTGAAAATTTGTAGGGTGCATGTTAGGGAAATTTTGGGCGTTTTCTTGATGCTCTCTCAACATGGGTAAAAAAAAATTCCCGCCCTTACCATTCAAGACAGGAAATTCGAACTTGTCACAAGTAATTAGTACACTACGTAGTATTTTTCCAAATTTTTGGAGGTTTGTGCTCACACCCGGTAGAGCCTCAGGGGGCTTTGAAAAAAAATTTTTTGGTAAAAAAAATCCCGATTTTCCCTCAAATAATTTTCTTCTGGCATATTATAGGGACATGTAAGTGATACCGTTTGAAAGGCTGTTCCATTCTGAGAAAAACGAGGTATAAACCATGATCCTAGGATAAATAGGGATGACGCTGTTGCTGATTATCTGAGACTCAAGAAAAATGCCTAAAAAGGCGAGAATTTAAAAGGGTTAGTGGCTTCGTTGGGTCACTTTTGCTAATGGAAGCACTCAGTCTGAAATATAAACATATCACAAAATAAAAGGCCCAATAAGTATCAGTGTATTTATGTTTAGAAGTTGTACGAACACTCTTACCCTAAACTCGATACTTACGATACAAGCTTACTCATACTAGATCTCAGTTTTAAGCAATTCTCCTCTTCTTTCACATTTTAACACCACTAATATTAAGAACATGATCTGAACCTCGATAAGCCAGGAGACTTGAAGAACAACAACAACAACAAAAAAAAAAAAAAAGTATACGCAGTAAATTAAACGGCATTAAAGAGTAAGCAATGATGCGTCAGAGGCACCCCGTAGTCTTCACTTACGAGGGAGGATCAGAAACTAAGGTTACGAGGCCTTATTTCTGAAGTTTCGTCTGGTATAGAGGAAAGAGGAATGTGCGGTGATTTTAATACATGGAGTTCGCAAATATGTAGAGTTTCAGCCACCCGCCACCTACACCGCTAGTTGTAGGTAAACACAAATGGGGACTAATTTGGGGAACTGGTCTCGCGAAGAAGTCCGCTTAGTTACACGACTTCTGTGGGCAAAACATGTTACCGCGGCTGAAATTCACCTGCGGCTGTTAGAGGTTTGCGGAGAGAGTGTAATGTCTCGTCAGCATGTCTCAGAATGGTGTCGAAAGTTTGAAACCGGTAGAGAAAACGTCACCGACGAGGAGTGGCTGCATTTATCCCAGAAGACCACCACGGTGTTGAAGCAGTTTCAGTGAGACATCATCGACTACACCCTATACAACCCGAACGTTGCTCCTAGGGACTTTTACTTATTCCCGCACTTGAAGGAGCACTTAGGAGGCCGTCGCTTCGCTTCAGAGGAGAAGGTGAAACACTTAGTGACAACGTGGCTGAACACGCAAAAACAGGATTTTTACCAGAAGGGAATCTTCAAATTCATTCCAGAATGTGACGGGTTCCTTAACCGATATGGAGAGTATGTCAGAAAATAAACCTGATTTATGTACTACCTGATGGCTGTATTGGTTATATGAAATAATATATACACGTTTCACAGCAGGTTCCGTAACCTTATTTTCTGATCACCCCTTGGAGTTAAATTCGTAGTTAAGTTTTAGTAAAGTTGGTTCAGTGCTAAAATGATATACTCCTTGAAGACAGCGACTCCAGTTGAAATGTGAAGCGGAACGTCCGTTGATGTGTACACTTTTCTGGAAAATTGTATTTATGTGGTAGTGGAAAATGAGATGGAGTGTCTCAAGGTTTCTGAGGGCTTTCATGTTGCATTATATGACGTTGAGTGATGGGGGTTGCATGGTTATTAGTTTTTCCTGTCGTTGGGAGTCACTGCCACCCTCACCCATAGAACCGTACTTTGCTATTTTTATCTTTTATGTTCAGCCGTTGAAGAACATATTACCCACTGCAGCACCATTCGTTACAACCCCATTAAAATATGACAGGTTTCCCTTTCTCTCGGTGTGTGTTCGGAACTGAGTTCACGAGAGGCGACACTTCCCAAAGAGAATACAATTTTATAATTTAAATTAGTAGCGTTATTTAAAATGTCACTTCCTATGTATTTGTTTATTTACTTATTAATTCTCTAAATAAGTTTTGTTGTGTATTACGGCGTGGTGTCACATGATTTTATTTTGGGGAACGGATGGGTATCGATTAGAGATGAACGTTGGCTATTTTTCGTTGCGTTTCAAGCGATGGCTTCAACATAATTTTCTCTAGATCATTATTATTATTATTATTATTATTATTATTATTATTATTATTAATAATAATAATAATAATAATAATAATAGTAGTAGTAGTAGTAGTAGTAGACCTACAGTTCAGATTGCTCTCCACCTGAAGTGAAACATTAGAAAATCAAGAATTTTAGGAATGATCATAAAATGGATCAAAAGATTGTGATCTTGGCCGAGAATTTCAGGAGTGATTCAAAAAATGCATAAAAAATTGCAATCTTGGCCAATAATTAGTTTTTGGATCAGGGGCCACAAAATTTATGAACGGCCCCTACATCGAGTTTTTGTATTTTCTACGGAATAAACACATCATAGGGTATACTGAGTTAAATGATAATTTGGGTTTGGGTATACTATATGTAGTTCTCCAGATACAAGGCGTACAAAAAAATTCTTGATTGAAATATATTGGATCATTTGATCCAAAAAATGAAATCTTTCGATATTACGTCACACATAGGATCCAATGTCTCCGATGCCACTCGTGAGCCACGTCTCATATAGCGTAAGTGCTGGAAGCAATACTAAGATCCAATTAACGACTGATTTTAGGCGTGACCGACTGTGCTACAGGTTGACCGTTGCCGCTTGTCTCGTTTCACTGTGTAAATTCAATGGACTATGAGTAAACATGGAATATTTTTACGTTAAATCATAGAAAGCAAATTATTTTTGCGTATAGCATTTTTTTCTCGTAAATGTCAGGGTTTCGCAACTGATGACAGGAATAATAATTTTGCGTTATAGTAAATATTGATATAGTCTAGTATAATATAGTCTTAAGATACAATAGTAATCTTTGTAGTATAGTAGTAATAGATATAGTAACAAATATCGTATATTCTTAAGATTTGGTGGCATCTTATTCGTTGCTGGAGAAACATCTTATTTTCAGCAAATGCGTTGCTATACTTCGTTTGCCGTTTTAGTAATTATGAATTTGTCAAAGATTCGGCTTCTTGACACCATAAATCAAATAGATCTATATTTGTAAGTAACATGTACAAGTGACATATGAAATAAACTCATAATAATGTATTTCGTGTATACTTGAAATGTGTAAACCTAATTTCCAGTTAATTCCCATCACTCTAGCTCTGTAAATTCCAGTTATGCTTTGGGACTGCGGTGGCTCAGTGGTAGAGCGTTTACCTCTAGTACGTGGGGTCCTTGGTTAGATCCCAGCTCGCGCCAAGTGAACTTTGTGGTGGACAAATACCTGCATGGGTTTTCTCGAGGTTCTCCCATTTCCTCCCACTTCTCTTAATTCCACCATTTCGTTCATTTTCTCATCGTCGCCGTCTCTTTTAGCCTAGCCGGCCTAACCGTGGGACGTAAAACTTATTTCATTGTTTCCAGTTATGCTTATACCATTTAGAGGCATAGGATAAGGAGGACCTGTCTCTCTGCTCTAGGTAAATAGACTAGAAACTGCCTTCGGGGAGAAACACTTATATAGAATCATATACTAGTTTAGTTTAACGTCCATTTTCAAACTCGCGTGAAGTAATAATGACAGATAAACAAATTACAGAAACGGTACGGCAGAAATGATTAAAGTTTTAATATCGTGCAATTTGCATTTGTAAGAAGCACGTGAGGAATTTTTGCTTGGTGACACACAGCTTAATAGCTATTTATGGTGTCACGATTCAGGAATTTCTGAAAACAAGAGTGCAGATAACATACCATTATTAAAAATCATAGTTGTAGGATTAAATACACAGAGAATAGACGCACTGTTGCAGGCATAATGTCACTTGAGATAGCTACATATTATTATCCACTTAATAAATTTCAATTAAAGTTGCAAGGGTTCGAAAAGAAATTAACCACCGAAGCCTGGAAAAATTTAGTCTTTTTAAAACATTTCACTTTTATTGAGAAATAACAGTATCTTTCATATTTGTTTTCCGACCATAATACAAAGAAGACAATTTAAACGGAGAAACCTGAAACAAGTTCCAAAAACATGGAACAGTGATCGCATTTCAATCTACTCAGCAGTTTCTTTCATGTGCTATAGCGATATAAATCGTATTACTTAATAATGTTATCTTCTGAAAACCCTAAACTACATTTTTCCATAATAGCACCAAGGATGTCAGTAAATTTTCCACTATGAATTCAGAACATAAAATGAATGAATAAATTGTGATAAAATAACAGCAAATTTCCTTGTTTTCGTTCAGTGTATTAACTGCGTGTTCAATATTCCTAAAATTTTATGAGAGTAACATTCAGTGATCGCACCAGATGCATCTGTTCTTATATCGGTCTTACAAGAACAATTCTTATATCGGTTTATTGTATACAGATGACTTACCTAGCATTTTTCAACCTCTTCTGCTAATATTTGGCTCTCCGCCGATGACTGTAAACTCCGTAGATAGAAATGATTCTTCACTGCAAGCTGACAGAGATATGTTAAGTAACTGGTGCTCCAACTGGAATCGGACCTTAAACTCCAACAAATGTCCTACCCTTTATATTTCCTTTTAAAAAAAGGAGTATACTTTTTCAGATGTACAAGGTATTTCAAAACAACGCCGACAGCGTTTGGGAGGTGATTCCTGACACCAAGATAAGACAAAAAGTATAGACCAATTTGGGTGCATAAATGCTTCCTTTCGCAGTTATAAACTGCCGAAAACATGAAATAAATTAACTTTAATGATCCATACTTCCATAACTATGAAACCTACCGTAGTCGGGTCACTTAAGAACTAATATGTACGATATCCAAAAATACATGTTTCGGAATCATAAGATACTCACGCAAAAATTTTACAGAGGGAGTTTGGCTACGCGCATATAATTTAAAGTACCCACCAACTAACTATAAAAATTGTTGTGGAAGTACCACAGGATTCTGAAATATGTATTTTTGGATAGCGTACGTATTAATACTTATGTGAAGTCTTGGCCCGACTACGGTAGGTCCCCAGCCCCGAAGGAAGCATTTGTGCACCCAGGTTGGTCTGTTCTTTTTGTCTCATTTTGGTGTCAGGGATCACCTACCAAATGTCGGTGTTGTTTTGAAATACCCTACATAAGGATAATAATGTATCCATTAAACAGGTCCATCTCAAAAGGGTGCAGGTGTTATCTTTGACGAAAAACTCTCCTTTGCGGATCACATCATATCGACCTCATCCTGAGCCATGAAACTATTTGGTCTACTTTTTAGATTTCCTGAAATACAAAGTCTCCCTGCCCTTACGATGTTTTACAAGGCCTTTATTTCCCCGGTCATTAAATATTGTTCACCTGTATGGAATATGGCAGTACCTACTAATTTATTTCGCATCGACTCGATTTTAAACTCATTTCTTGCCATAGTTAAATTTAGAATTCCTAAGTTACGTGGTCACTCGAGACAGAAACTAATGTCTTTAACCCTTTGGGGACTTTTGGATCAAATGTTTACCATGGCTTCGACCTTCCAAATTTGCTGTATGTCTCTAGTAAAGCTTTTCACACTTTTTTTGGCATTCATTCAAGCGGGGAGCATCAAACAATATCTTTCATGGGCATTTTGCAGTCAGGCGTACAATGTCTGGGGGCAGTGACGTCACAAACATGGGCGAAGGAAAAAAGGGTAAATTTTAGTTTTTTTTTTTTTTTTAAAGTTCTGATACATCGTTATTAATCCTAGGATCATGGTATGTACTTCGTTGTGTTCGTAATGAAGGAATGTTTCCAACTGTACCACTCAAATTTCCCTATTATGTACCAGAAGCGGGAATATCCCGCCCAAGGTGGGAAAGGGAATTTTTTCAGGAGATATTTTTTTCCTTTTCGGGAATTTCTCCCCTCAGGTAAATGATAGGGATATGTGAGTGGTACCGTTTAAAACCTAGCAACATTCCGAACAAAGCGAGATACGAACCATGATCATAGGCTAAATAGAGATTTTTTTAAAAAATGGATTTTTCCCGTATTACACATTTTAGTCAATGTGTTTAGTAAAGTAGCTACAGTGTCATTCCTATTTGTCGTAGGATCATGGTTCGTACCTCATTTCGTTCGTAATAATGCAGCGTTTCCAATGGTACCACTATCGTTTCGCTGTCATGTACCTGAGGAGATAAATGTCTGAAAAACAGAAGTTTTGAAAATTTGAATTTCTCGCTACTTCTTTATACATTTTGGGCAGGGATTCCTTTCCTCAGGTACATGATAGGGACATGGAAGTGGTACGATTGGAAACGCTCCTTCATTACGAACAAAATTAGGTACAAACCATAATCCGAGAATAAATAGTCTTGGTGCTAGAGCTGATTTACTAAATTTCCCTCCCCATCTTTGGCTAATTATTACTAGTGTATTGTAATTCAGTAAGCTCTAGCGTCGAGTGTGTTCATTATAGGATCATGGTTTGTACCTCATTTTGTTTGTAATGAAGCAACGTTTCAAATTGTATAATTTACAAAAAAATCTTTTTCCCAATTTAAGGGGGAGTTGTCCACTTCTGGTACGTAAGAGGGATATTTAAGTGATACAGTTGGAAAAACTGCTTCATTACGAACACAATGAGGTACGAACTATGATCCTATGATAAAGAGTCTTGACACTAAAGCTTATTGAATAACAATAGGTCAGTAGTTATTAGGAAAAAATGGGTCGGAGAAAATAGTGAATTAATTTTAGCACAAAGACTATTTACCCCATGATCATGGTTCATACCTTGTTTTGTTCGGAATGAAGCTTTTTTTTTTTTTTTTTTTTTTGGTAACATTCGCATGTCTGTGTCGTGTACCGGAGGGGAGAAATTCACGGGAAACGGAGACTTTAAAAAAAAATCCTTTATCCCCACTTTGAGCGAGAATTTTATTGCCGTAGATACATATTATGGAAATTTGACTGGTACATTTGGAAATACTGCTTCATTCCATAAGATATGAATGGTAAAATTGATTCTGAATTTTTACTAGCACAGATTAACTTTCGAGTTTCTCACCGGCGAACTCGTTCTCTTAATTTATTAACCTACGAGACTACTAGGTTATCAATTGTTAAGCGCTCCTTGTTTTACAGACTAGTGCAAGATTATCACAGTTTCAACGGATTTCAACGTTTTTACTACTGGACGCATGGGCGGCGATTAGGGGGGCATTTGCCCCCCCCCCACTTTTTTGAAGTAGCCCATTAAGGTATATAGTTTCATTTGGAAATGTAACTGGTATGTATGGTATGTATTACTGGTTCATAGAAAAAATGGTGCCATATATTTGCCGTTGCGTGAGTAGGTATTGGTTGTCTTCCCGTTGAGTTAAGAAAGCTACAGCTATTGGGTTTTAATTGCCACCGAAAATAACTCCAAAAATTAACCCATTGGAGCACAACAATTCCAGCATACTTTCACTTTTTACAAGGGCTCGATATGCTAGTCAGCCGCTTTGAAACTAATTGAGAGAACATTTCGCAAAAAATAAGTTTTCACAAGTTATTCTTTAATTGCACAAAAATTGACAGTTCCTAAAAGTCTTTTCTTTCTAAATAGTAAAGAACATTGATTAAAAAGGGACTAATATGAAACAACTTCTACCTTTTCGATTGTTTTGCAGTGTATGCCAGTGAAGTGGTGTGTTTAGGGTTGTATGAGTGTATATACAATTAAATTTAGTGAATTCTAGGTTTTAGGATTATTTTGTATAACTGGAGTGTGGAGTGATTCTAAGTATTGTGTTTTGGTGTGTTGCAAGAAAGTGAAAACTGTACCGGTACCTAATGGCAACGAACATGTTTCGGGAAGCTGTAAGGTAAATCTTTTTTTAAATGTAGCATATGCTTGTAGTATTCACTGTTTTTCATTTTCTAAGAGTAATGACATACATTTAATAGCATGTGTGAAATTAATAATTAAGTTGTTTACTAATCCCCGGTTTCAATGTAACTCCGAAACAAGCCTCATTATTCATTACTATGATTAATATTATCCTTTCTATTTATTTGTTTTGCAAATTTGTTATTAAATAATCTGATATCACAATTTTCCAGACAGAATTTTAAGATGTTCATGAGCAAGTAATCAAATTTCTTCTTACACCTTCGTGTTTACGAGTACAAAGAGCTAGTACCTACTTCTGTTGCTTTTGTCAATTTATTTAATAAAATACGAAATACGATATACGGTACTTTAACTGAAAAAGATAGTATCCCAGTGGCGTATTTAGGGGGATGGCTTCCGGGCTTAAGCCCCCCCCTGAAATCTTACTTAGTATAGTAAAGTAAATGAAATATCTTGCAGAATTTTCACATTTCCAGGCAAAGCCCCCCCCGAAAGTTAGCAAAGCCCCTCCCGAAACAAAATCGTAAATACGCCAATGTAGTATCCTATTAGTTATGCAACCTTTCGGCAGACAAAGTGTTAGAAACAACCAAGGAAATTAAGGTTGATACACAAATATTCAGATCATATCTTGCTCTTCCCCCCACTTTTAACGTCCAATCGCCGCCACTGACTGAACGAAACTTTAGAAATCAGCTGAAGAGAATATTGTAAATTTAGAGTTATAGTATTAATTAAATAATATCAGTGAGTGTGTATTATGTAAAATTATGTGCACTAATAGATGTCGCCATAAGGGAAGAGTTGGAAAACAGTGCCCAAACATCAGTGATTTATTAAATGATTCAGGGAAGGAGAAAGTGATTGTTCTTCTTTCCTTTGCTTGTGGACCTTCTACTGACGCTTTCATTTCAGTGAAGTTCTGTCCGTGTAGAATTATTGCCACAATTTCTCTCATGCATTAAGTAATAATGAAAGTTTTGTACTGCAACAAAGACAAGGAAAAAGAGTAACACATTTCCCTGAATTGTGTCTGAACATATGCCGGTGTTTACCACTCTGCTTGTTTTCTTTCATGCGTATTGTCCTTGTGACATTGCTATTTCATTATTGTTATCTTTGGTTTCATCTTATTTTGAGTCGCATCAGTCCTTTAGCAAGGATACATTCACCATCGTCGTGTGTGGCAATCTAGCATTTATCCAGTATTTGTGAGAAAAGTTACACTATCATAAATAAATATACTACCGTATCATAGAAAGATTGTACCGATAATATGACATCAGTTGTAGCATATACTGTAGTCTATTTCAAAGGTTTTAAACCATCAAAACAACTACTAAACTTATGATTAATCGTAAGAAATCATCCTTCCCTTTGACTTCTATTTTACACACAACCAAAGGTCTGTACACCATAACATTTCACAAGCTTGTTTGTATACCAGGTTATGGACTACGACCACACCAAATTTGATCCAGATTATGTAAAGTTCGGTTGAACTCGTATGATATATATCGTGCCCTTCTCATTGATTTTTCAAGGAAGCATTAAAAGGACGAAAAGAGTGAATATTTGTGTTTACTTAGAGTTCACTTGAAGTATTATAGTACTACATTACACGTGTTTCCATCTGAACATTGCTGAATGGATCTAAATAGCCAGAACTTATCCTTGTTTTCGGGCAATTTAACTTATGCTTTAACCCTCGGGATTACGGTGTATATATATATATATATACACTATGGCGCTAAATTCGTTGTACAAAAGCAGAGGGGTGATTCCTGAGAGTAAAACAAACAAAAAAAGTTCTAATAAACATAGGGCGAAAACCTCGTCGTTTACGTGTTATAGGCTGTCGAAAGCGTGGGAAAACAAGTTAAATATTACACAAACTACTGAGCGTAGACCTGATGCGGCATGATATCATCAAAGCATCCTCACCTGCTCTATCAAAATTTGCAGTTTTCAGGTTTGTACATTGACGGCACAAGACATTCTCCAAAGGACGTTAGTGATTAATGGACATTTTATGATTTAAATTGATTAGACAACAATATGTAAAGGACGTCTCACTGCATGGAAATAATACTACATGGCAGTACTCATTCTCACGCAGATTAAAAGATGGCGGATGAGATAAATATCACAGTGCGTAGCTGCTTACTCCTCAAGTACAAGAGTTCACTGGAAACGTCACGTCGCTACATAGTAAAAATATTTACAACACAAGCCGATAAATAACAGAAAATAAACAAATTCCAGTTACTGATCTGCTCATATTAATATCGCAACGCTTTTTAGAACGCGTTTAAATTTGCTACAACAGGAATTGAACAAGAACAACTATTTAAAAAACGCGTAATATAATAATAATAATAATAATAATAATAATAATAATAATAATAATAATACACATAACTGTTTGAGCACATTCATTTCGATCAGTATATCACATAAATACGACTACAGTCATTTTTTCAATCAATGTTCTAAACTGACGGACGTGAAACAAAATATTCGTTCCACTTCTCATATTTGTTTTAACAGGGGCTGATATTTTTCGTCCCCAATCGTATAATGGTACGACATACCGAACAGAGTTGTACGGAGCAAGGTACAGAAAAGACTTTGTTGATATGAAAAGAGGGTGTTATTAGAACTGTCACTACAAAAGTGTTCAGCGCGGTGGCTCAGTGGTAGAGCGTTCACCTCCGGTGCTTGGGGTCCCTGGTCCCATCCCAACTCGCGCCGTGTGGACTTTGTGGTGGACAAACACAGTGCTCGTGGGTTTTCTCGGGTTCTCCCGTTTCCTCCCACTTTCTTCATTCCACCATTTCATTCATTTTTCATCATCACCGTCTCCTTTAGCCTAACCGGCATAACCGTAGGACGTAAAACTTAAAGATTTCATTTCATTTACAAAAGGTGTTCAAAGCTTCGATCCGACACTTCAGTGCAAAGGTTGCAGCGTCAACGAAGGAACCGGTGGACTCATTGAAACAATCCTGGTATTTCCCTAATGCTCCAGACAGCAGCAACAATTCGAGCAACCAAATCCTCCTCCGATTGTACAAGCATCACATAGACTAGTTGTTTCATATGGCCCCAGAGGTCTGTTGAGCGAAGTGGCCAAGATACTGGTCCTTCTCTGTTGATCCATTTGTTCGGAAAGGATGCGTTTTGATTGGAGTACTGTCGTACATACGCCACATGTTTCGACAAACAGTCATTGGCATATTCTCTAATAGTTCAGGAAGAATCTCTTCCAAAAATATTGATACTCTCACCCGGTCAAGCGTTGTGGTAGTAGGTACGGTCCGATGAGATAATTATCAACAATTCCTGCTCACACATTCACATAACTCCATTCCTGATGGGCACGAATTGACATTCCGTGTGGGTTTGTCTCAGACCACAGATGTTTATTGTGAGTATTGAACACTTCATGACGGAGAGCGTAGCTTCATCTGTGAAAAGAACACGAGACGTGAAGCGGGATATATTAGAATTCCGTTTACGTAGCCACTGGACAAACTCCCGCCTACGTGAATAATTAGCGTCGTATAATGCATGCATCTTTTAGACGTGGAAAGGGCACGTATAATTTTCGTGAAGCACGTTCCATACCTGCCGATGATGGGCGTTAAATTCAGCAGGTGCTACGCGTGCGCTGGTGGAAGGGTTTTTCTAAACTCGAGCAAGAACGTGCTCCTCAAAATCCACAGTCCGGACGGTTCTCTTTCGTCCAGTATTGGGCCTGTGGGCTTCCAGCAATCCTGTTTCTCGTAGTCTGCGATCTACACTGGAGAAAGTTGCGTGGTGTGGAATTCTACGATTAGGAAACTGTTGTCTGTACAGCCGTTATGCCAGACGACCATTACCATCCACTTTCCCGTATGCTAGATGAATGTCTTCTAATTCCTCACGCGTGTACTCCTTCATCTCCTTTGTAATCACAGCTGTTGGGCATGTACACCGTATGGTGATGAAATGAAGCGAAACTAAATCGGAAATGGTGGTGTGTCCTCCGCCGTTGTAGTCGCTGTCCAGAATCGAAGATAGCGAGATTTCAACTTAGTGCAACTCTTCGGCCAAAGAATGATATTTGTGTATACAGATTAGAAAATGTACAAGACCTACAACGTGACGGAGAAAACACCGCATCACAAGACAGAAAAGTGCACACACCACTGATGCGATAGACGTAGTACATTAATATCTTATGGAACACATTCACAAATACCGTATCACCCTCCTGTAAGACCCACTTAATGTCACAAACCATGTTTTCGTCATTAAACAAGCACACACAACAAAATACATCCAAATTAGAGGTGCAGTGCCGTTTGATAAACCCAAATAAACAAACATAACCTTTAACAGAAATAATATACAATACGTAGTTTTTCGTTTTGAAACGGTTGATGAGAAATACACGAGTAGAACTAGCCCTGAAAGGAGAATTCATTTAACTGTCCATAGAGTCGATCCCGTTCTTCCGCAAGCGACGAACAAACTAGCTCATTTACTCATGTCCAATGACTCCATCGCACGCACGGGGGGCGCGGTGGCTCAGTGGTAGAGCGTTCACCTCTGGTGCTTGGGGTCCCGGGTTCGATCCCAGCCCCCGCCAAGTGAACTTTGTGGTGGACAAACACCGTGCTCGTGGGTTTTCTCGGGGTTCTCCCGTTTCCTCCCACTTTCTTCATTCCACCATTTCACTCATCTCTCATTATCACCGTCTCCTTTAGCCTAACCGGCATAATCGTGGGACGTTAAACTTAAAGATTTCATTTTTCCATCGCACGCACAATGCAACAAACAGATGAAAGGGAATAGCAAAAGAACAAAACAAATATCAAGTTGTCGAAGTTGTGTTGTTTCTTGCAAAGATACTGGAGAGTTGGTTTATTTTGAATGTAACGTCCCTTTCATCAGTGAGACTATAAGGGACGGAACCTACTGATTAACGTGGAATCTGAACCACATGACCTCCCGCCGGAAATTGAACCAAGGTCTTCCACGCCAAAGACGCGTGCGCCAACCGCTTGGCTACGAATGAGCTGAAAAAGATACTGGAGAAAATGACAGACGAGTATATACATTACGAAACACAAATAAACTAAACGACAGTAGCGGTAGTAACAGATCATCATTAAAAGCGATGTGATATCATTAATATGACCAGATCAGCAATCATAATTTCTTTATTTTCTGTTACCTATCGGCTTGTGTTGTACGCATGTTTACATCGTAGCGACGTGACGTTTCCAGTGAATTCTTGTACAATGTCTTTACTAGTACTTTTTGAGAAGGTATGCAACCACGCGCAGTGATAATTACCTCATCCGCCATCTTTTAATTTGCGTGTATGAGTACTGACCTGCCACCTAGTATCATTTCCAGGCAGTGAGATGTCCTTTACATGCTGTTGTCCAAGCAATTTACATCATAAAATGTCTAGGAATCCTTAATATCCTTTGGGGAGTTCCTTGCGCCGCCATTGTACAAATCTGAAAACTGCAAATTTTGATAGAGCAGGTGAGGATCCTTTGACGATATCATGCCTCATCACGTCTATGCATAGTAGTTTGTGCAATATTTAACTCTAAAGTTCGTTTTCCCACGCTTTCGGCAGCTTATAACACGTAAACGACGCTGTTTTCGCCCTATGTTTATTAGAACTTTTTTGTTTATATTACTCTCAGGAATCACACTTCTGCTTTTGTACAACGAATTTAGCGCCATACTGTATATATATATATACCATACATATTGTTTTAAAATGTTCATTTAACATCTACTACTGCTGGATTTTTTATTCTCCAGTCGTAGATGCATTTGCGAAACAGGTTACATGTGTTTTGGAAAGGAACTCATCAAGTTGGTAGGGGTCATAAGGTCATCTTTTTGGCCTTCAAGAGTACAACCTAAAACCCTTGTTATGTTCCCCCCCAGATGCTACCTAAAAGGTTTTATGTGGTCGAAGAAAACATGTCGTCGATATGACTACCAGACAGAATACACGTGTTATGGATTATTGGTCCTTCTCTTCCTTCTCCCTTATACAATTTCCGATCTTCAGTTTAAAATCCACTCTTTATATAAACACAAAGTTACCCATTTTCCTTGAATTTCCCCTTTCAGGTATATGATACGGCAGGGTTGGCTGGTTTAAACCATGGTTTAAACCAAGGTTTAAACCAGCTGGTTTTTTCAAAAAAAAACAACTGGTTTAAACCAAAAAACAAAAAATGTTCGTAAAAGTGTAAGTGTTTGTAAAATCTTCATGAACACACATTTGTGGGTTATCACGTTTCACTCCCGCACATTATTCATATATTCAGACCTAAATTCCCCATTCATTACTCAAAAAGATTATACTACAAAAGCAACTTTTTTTACAAGTTTATAAATGTTTATTTTGTGATTTTTTTTGTAGTTATTATTGTTATGTAATTGCAATCGAAGAAAAATTCTAAATATTGTTTCGTTTCAATGTTTATTGTCCGTTTACTGTAGCTTGGCGCTGTGTTTTGATACAAAAACTGGCTAGCGAATCTTAGCAGTCCTTCCCCTTCTTTCCCCTTATCGCAGTGGTAACAGTGGCACTAACTCATCAACTTTAGCACTAGTAGAGTTTGATATTTGCAAGTTGCGTGAATTTCGAAACAGTTTACCTCTTCTCTAATCAGGGCCCGTAACTTGTGTGGTGCAGGGGAGGGGCAACTGCCCCCCAGGGAGGTTCCACGCCGTTCGAAGGGGCCCATTTTGAGGCAAAATTTTCTTAATCCATATACGATACGAACGATGAAATTATAAATGAAGAATCAAACAGTTTCACTACATTACATAAAGCAGCGCACAAAAGGTAAATAAAACAAAAGTGAGTCGTGGGCCCACTTCAGTAAAAAAGTCTACTATTAGGGGCCCTAGAAATAACATTTATTCGTATGGTTTTGAGATTTGTCAATATTGTCCCCTGTCATGTATGGAAGCGGCCCAGGGGCGTAAGTAACGGCCCCGCAAACCTTGCCGTGAGGGAGGGCCACAGGCTCCGGGGGACATAGATAGTAAGAGAAAGATAGAAAAGGTGGGCCTTAGAATGAGAAAAAACTTTTTCTAGGAGGCCCAAATACATGTATTAATGCTTGCCCCCCAGAAAAAATCTAAGTTACGGCGCTTTCTCTAATGTAAATTTATTGGTACAGTTCTGCTAATATCAGGTTGGTCTCTTTAAACCTTGGGTCGTGGAGAGAAACAATCTTACAGGAGGATAGTATTCAGATTTTAAGAAGGTGAGGAAAAGAGAGCGAGGATGAGAAAAATGAGAAGAAAGGAAGAAAGAGAATGAAAGAATCACTTCTACATTTACTTCATAATGAATTTAAACACATATAAACGAAAAAGAGATATCCGAACCCAACACCATGATATTTGTGGAAGTGTTGGCAACATTCTGGCGTAATATATTTCCCGCCAATTCTGGGGCCTCAGTGTTTGGACCAATTCTGGCCTTACAGCAGTGGCGGATCCAGGGGACGATCAGGACCCCCCGGAGAGGAAACTTTCTTATTTTATATATTTAAATAAAACGCATCCCAGAGTTTGGAGCTCTTAAAAGTAGCTCTAAGTAGCAGTACTAAAACCCACCGCCCTCCCCAGAAGTCCGTCCTGAATCCGCCTCTGCCTTACAGAAGCTATCGTCTAGGCATTCACCTCGTGGGACTGAGTAAAACCTTAATAAGGAATACTAGCCAGAGCTGGGTTCATGCCCATGCTCGATCTACCTATTTTAATACCTTTTCTTGTGTTGGACAGTGTCTGGTAAGGGCACTGAAACAGGGTAAATGCGTACTGTTTTAAAATATTTACATGTGAAAATTCGCTTTATACTGTACTTTGAATACGTAATTCAATGTGTATTATATTCTTCTTACAGCAGCATGCTTTATTTCCTAATACTTTAAGTCTATGGTTGTTAGTATTTACAATTATTGCATCATACTAATCCTTCTCAAAGCTCGTTCAATTAGTATGAAATCCTAGACTCGGCAGTTTGCAACATTGCAAACCTTCACCAACAGGCAATCATGTGGCAAGAATATTTCCACCTATACTCGCATCGAAATTCCCAGCCTCTGTTTACAATCAGTACAAGATGTTTCTGTCGCCTTATCATGAAAACAATACTGTCCAGCGAACCTAACAGTGTTCGCTTTCTCTGTTTATTGTTTACAATACAAGCTGCATGCTTCCAGTATTGCCAGGCGTACAAGGTTTTCGCACACTTTCGAACAAGAACACTTGTACAAAATTGAGTGTGCATTATATGTAAGATTGTATTACATAATAACTAACTCGATTTGTCATAACGTTAATATCTCAGTCATCCCAAAAGCAGCAATTTATGTAGTAATAACAATTTTTCTATGACTGTGCAGAAGTAGGTAATTCGGTTCGGCGATTCATGTGCCTGGCAACCATGAATTTACCATGTAGGGGTGAGAAGAAAGGTGTTGACGCTCGCACTACAATTGTTGTTTGTAAACAATCTTCCATCCTAGAGTGAACGGACAATACTATTAATAAAATACATCGAAAATGCCGCACTTTTTGTGTGTGTGGGGGGAGTCATACAGACCCCACGAGAGGCATTTAGTGAAATAAGTATCTTTGGTATCTATCTATGTATAAATGAGTTTGAGCCAAAGTGGACTCAAATAATTCGTATCTTTATTCACTTTTCTTATTGATATGCAGATTAAGTCGGTGTATTCCTTTAATTTGGACCAATAAAAGTCGTTGTTAACTAACTTGAACTAAATTAGTTCTTCTGTACTCCGTAGTACTTTGAAATTGTTCGTATGTAATTCTGTGTAATGGTTTCACTTGTGCAACTGTTTATCTTTTTGTCCTTCTGAAATGACTCTTGACAGTTATATTAAGAAGCATGTAAAGATCAGCACAACGTTTTTTTTATTATTATTATTATTCCTTCGTGAGTGACTCGGCAGACGTATCGCATTTGTGGCCAACTAGTCCTGGTTCTGAGTTCAAATGGAGGACAATTTCTCTCGAATGTAACACGAGAAGCGGTTTTTATTCCGCTTTAAGCTTATGTGACCCCTTCCAGTATAACCCGGTTGTTGCATAATAACATCAAGGCGAAACAAACTTATTTCTGTCCATATATGATATGAATATATAGAGCAAATCATTTAAACCATAAAAACCTGGTTTAAACAAAAAAACCGGTTTTTTTTGGTTTTTTTAATAAAAAACATGGTTTTTGCCAACCCTGTGATACGGACATTCAAATGGTATCGTTTGGGAGGTGGTTTTATTCTGAAGAAAATCAGGTACGAAACAAAATCCTACGATAAATATTGAAGATGCAGTAGCGTGGTTGCAGTTAAAAGTCTAAAACGTAACTTAAGAATCCTAAAACGGTAAATATATGCTCGTATGTAAAAGAATAGTAACATATCTTAATTTATCATCGTTGAAATATCATAGATGTTTCAGAAGGTGTCTAACGAGGAAACCGATTCAAATGTGACACGAAATTGTGGACGAGTTTATGCGTAAACGAAGTGCTTTTGTGTACAATTAAACCCATTACAAGGAAAAACCCTCGATCTCAACCGTTCCGAAGATATAGAGGAATAAGGGAAAGGTTGGTGCTCCGATATTTTGCGAATTTTCGGCTATGTTGCGAGTGAATATGTTTGAAAATTGCATTCAAACGTTAAAAATAAATAAATAAATGCACCAGGGTGGAATAGGTGTGGTTTTTTGAATGCTGAGGTGAGTGGCGTAGCTTTTATCCGGGGCTGGAAAAAAGAAAGAGCTTAAGGAATAACAAACGCCATTGACACGAAGAACAAAATTGTATCATATTACACCACAAATTATGTGATTCTAGACATTTTATGGCATTTGATTCCCGACCTTCTTTCAGAAGCAGACGAATTATTACTACCAAATAAACTATGACATTATCCTATTACAAGAGAAAGTCACGGATGATAAATAAGGATGGATAGTAGCATCAACTGTATGAAATAGTCGACTTAAACTTTACGTGGGAAAAGAAAATCTTTTTAGTTTAATGTCCTACGTTATGCCCTGTAGGCTGAGAGAGACGATGATGAATGATGATGGGAGAATTAGTGAAATGAGAAAGTGGGAAGAAACGGGAGTACCCCGAGAAAACCCACGGACGCGATGGTCTCCACCACAACCGTGCTTGACAGGGGATCGAACGGGGACGTCGCGCGTCAGAGCTACCATCTTGCCACCATGCCTCCTACTTAGGATAAAAAACAGGTTCAGCGAAATATTCTTGCTTCATATAACTCACTACCACACTCTAGTGCACTTGGAGGAATACAGTCATCCTTTGATTGGAGGAGGACTCTTTTCGTAATGAGAGCATGAGGTTTCAACAAATCTCTCAGTATTTTTATTATTTTTTTTTTTAAATGACTCTAAGGACTATGTGAGTAGTTAGATCACATAGGAAGCTATTTCTGAAAGAGGAGCAAACTGAGCCAAGATAAACAATATGTTAATGACCAGTTTGCTTTATTTTGAGTATTATCATTGGTTTTTTTATTGTACTGAAATAATAATAATAATAATAATAATAATAATTTAAAAATTTGGCACTTTCGTAAGACACGATGACTCGGTTGCAGTGAAAGGAAACTATAATTAAATTAAACCAAGGAGTGATTGAAATGAATGGAAATGTAAATCCTATGAAATGATTATTCATTTCAATCATTATTTATCCTTTGCTGTAATTTGAGATGGGATGCCCGAGTTCGATTCCACGGATTGTTAAACCCCAAAACTGTAACATAATTGAGTGATTTGTAAATGTTTTCAATTTTCGAGATCCTAGTGAATACAATACCAGAGACGAAGTAGAGTGTTCCAACAACTCCACTATTGATACACTGCTATTAACATGATTTATAGTATGCTTCTCGGATGGTGGCAGATTTATTGGAGATGTGTCATTCAGGTCTTAAACTTACCTGATATAGAAACAGCTAGTCTGCCTTCCAGAGAAGAGGTGAAGATAATGTTCACCTGTATATACTATATGTTCCTTGTTTCAGTTTTATCGCTTTTCTGTGAAGTGCTTGTAATAGTCATTGACAATTATTGGATTGTTGCATAAGTTTGTAGCGATTTCCAAATCTTCTACGTATTTAGGTATTTTTTTATACCTTATCCATAGAATATATATAACACACAGTGGTTGATTATCATAATTTACAATTTGTATCAATTTTCTCAATATTTGACGCAGATTCTCGTGAAGAAGATCTTCATCAAAGTTTGATGCTCGTGCTGACCGTGGAACATCAGATAAGTCAAATTGGCTTCCCGGAAACGAGAAAACTATTTCCTTGCCGCTGTACCTTTAGCAATGACGTTGGTTAGTTCCCATATTTGTGGAACATTTTATGAGTATTTTTCGTAATTATTAAACGAAAGATCCACGAAATAATATACTTCATAAATTATTATTTTGCCATTTCTATCCTTGTTTTTATTTTGCGTTCCTATTCTGTGTCTTTACTAACAATACTACCTAATGAACACACAAGTCACACCACACTTCAAAACCGTGCTTGTCAGCTTACACCTAAAATCGATGTTAGCTTCTCCCATGTGGGGGTAGTGTGTGTTAATTATATAGAACGAGCTTACATTTGTGGTGGACAAAACCTTACATGTGAGTGAGGTCTCCTGACATTTCGTCAGTTATTTCATTTTTTATTGTTTTGGCTTGGTCACCTGCTTCAGCCTTCTACCGAGCGAAGTAGCTCAAGTGGTAGAGCGTTGGCTTCACATTCAGCAGGTCATGGGTTCGATTGCCGCTGCCGATCATCCTGACGGATTTTCCAGGATTTTCCTCAGTTCTACCAAGCAAATGCCGAGGTGGTACCTACTAAACAGGCCTTTGTCGATACCTTCCCCAATCCTTTCCGTTGTTATTGTTGTTGTAAGATATCCAGTATAAAATGTCCTCTGAGCTGTATCTAATGATTGTTAAATAAAAATAAATAAATAAAGAGGTTAAAGCAAGTATTGCTTATTAACGAGAGTTTTGAACTCGAAAACTCCATTGCACTGATTTTTCTGCATTTTATCTTACGATAAAACATTAATAGTTAATATATATATATATATATATATATATATATATATATATATATATATATATATATATATATATATATATTAGAGTTAAGCTTATGATAGAAGGAGCTAAGATTTGAAACATACTATTTTGTTTCATGGCCATATTTGTTTTAGTCTTTGGCGGTTGTTTTCGTTACGTAACTGGTTATATAAATACACCCGAGACAAAGAAAAAAAATCTTTGATACGAGTATCTTTGCGTGATAGTTCACTCAGATTTGAGTGTGTTTTAGTTTGCAGCGTTTTATTTGAAATCTTAAGAGCTTCCCGTGATGTATCGTAGGATACGTTGATACGTGCGTGCAAAGGAGATAAGTGTTTTAAAGTTCATTGGTCACGCATATGTTCTGTGTTGAATGAAATGCGTGTGAAGAGTAGAAAACCTAGTAATAAATCTTGTCATTTCCTGTAATTAACATTAAATTCTCTTCATTAGAGATGTAACATTTTTATGCATAACCAACTGAAGTGACCATTCTTTTACGCGGGAAGAAGATGTATGGAAAATATTTCAACCCCCTTTCCTCCCTTAGGATACACATTTCAATGAAAGGTAATGGTATAAACTCATAACATTCTATATTTTTGGCATAAATTTTGAACAATTCTACTCTTCTCTTAGGCCTCGTTAATTAATTAATTTATTTATTTATTTTAACCTACACTTTCCTTTACTGTTGCCAGTTACTTCAGGGCAAAAATGAATAACGCAGGTAAATAGCGAATAAAACAAAAATAAATAAACAAATAAATAAATAAAATAAAGGTGCCGGTACCTGGACGTCAAGTTCGTAATGGTTAAAATGTTAACATGTCTTTCAGGGTATTAATAATAACAATAATAATATTAACAATGTCCAGTAGCTTATCACTGCAGTCTTTTAAGTAAAAGTTCTTACGGAAATATATATAAAGATGCTTTAAAAATGTCTGATTCTTTCATCTTAAATTTTGGCGTGGGAGACTCGGGTTCGATTTCCGGGGGAGCTTATGTAGTTCGGATTCCACGTTAATCAGTAGGTCCCGCCTCATATAGTCTCGCTGCTGAAAGGGACGTTAAACTCTAAATCAACCAACTCTAAAATGTTAATTTTATAATACAATAAAAGTAATGATAATCAGTATTGGATATATCGCATTTCAAGGGTACACATTTTATCATCTCTTTCAATCTTCAATAAGAAAGCAAAAGTCTTCCTTGTGCTCATCCAACCGAGGAATGTCGTTGGAAGCAATCAGATAAGAAATTTTGCAGATGTCCACTCAGCCGTGGACGCAACACTTCTTGTTATCTCTCGATCAGCGTTTTTCTTCTAAGATCACTGTAAACATTCTCCAAGGAAGTGATTCCTTGTCACGCATTAAAAATAACAGGAAATCACTAACTAGTTCATTTTTAAAATACTGATTCTATTTCACAGGTAGTGAGGTACATAAAGACACAATTATATAGGTATATGAATCTCCAAACTTCACTGCTATTCCAGTTAAAGTTGTCTAGTATATGTTTCAAATAAATATTCTTGCTTTGAATTTCTTATTGCTGATCATTGGGAATAGTTTATAAAAGTGTAGACATATATGGACGTTCAAGTCAGGGCTTTACGTTGATTGACATAGAACAAAAAACGATAATACATAGCTAGAAACTGTATTTTTAGAATTGAATCAAATTCTCAATAAAATATATCATCTCTACTCTTAACATTCTTCTAAAACCGAACATTTTTGAAATATACTAGTACCTCTGGTTTCATTATTGATTTCCATTAAGCAAAAACGGCGAGAGATACCGAGAAATGTTTTCCTGGAATCGATTAAACGTCCCAACGATACATGCTATCTACTCCGTTAACCTTCTATTGAAACCGGGAGTGTTAAAATCAACAATTTCAAATTTTAACGTTGATAGCCGTACCATAAAAACGGTAATATATAGGGACGAACGGTTTTTGGAAATCGGTTAAGCGTTTCAAGGAATCATATCATTTGCGCTCGTAGCACTCTACAAAACCGGAAGAGTTTAATTTTTCTTACTTCTTCCGGTTTAAAATTTGATCACCGTAGATCAGAAACTGTAAAATATAGCGAGTAATGACTTTCTAATACAGGGCCGTCATTTGGGAGGGCAGGGAAGCAATTGTTCCTACTTAAGTTTGAGAAATACTTTTTTTTTTAAATGTAGTCTATACTAATATATAACAAAACACGCCAAGCTCTTGTCGGAGCATAATCTTGCCTCTCTGACAGAATCTGAAATGCCGCCACTGTTCTCATATGGATTCAATGTCCCAAGAAAGGAAGTATTTATTTCTCTATCCTCAATGTTTTACATTAGTTATACTTATCTATATGACAAGCTGTTGTGGGCCCTGTAATAAGACAAAAATATTTACTTTCACAAATTAATGCACGTTAATCACATCTCAGGTGCGTTTTAATCTAAATATATAATATGTATTGCACTTTCTAGAAATCAGTTTTCCTTAGTTTATTACCAATTAGACTAGTGCATAAATTTTGAGTTCCTTTTTCAAATCGAAGTATTGCTTTTTTCAATGCCAACTTCCGTCTGCTCTTGTATTGTAGTTTCGAAAACTTGGGTCCTCTTTGATACTTCGTATTGCAATTCACATGCTTATGTCCAATCAAGTGCGAAAAGTCTTTATTTTACGCTTCGCAGAATTTATTCGTACGTGATAGACAACATTCATTCTATGCTGGCAGATATAATGCCATTACCGTTCGGTTCCTCAATTAGTTACTGAGTTCGACAAAAGACCTCCTCACATAAGTCAAAATAATCTATCAAGTCTGTCTGCTGTTCCTCATTCTTCAGTATGCTCTGCAATACGTTCTACATTACATATATATCTCAGGCCCCTTTCAACTTGGTTCACTGCTAGAAATGCTAAGCACAAATCATTCCACTACGTGTACGCACTGATTTATCTTCCTTGTATACAGCTCGTGAATCTAATGCTTGAATCTTCCTCCACACAGACTGCGACAAAAGGTAGAAACAGCCGTTCACATTTACACTCGGTCCGAAACTTTTTTTTAAAGCATTTATTATCGCCATTTCGAAGCCCATCCAATAGTCAAAGAGTCAAGTATTATACTTAGAGAAACATATTTTTGATACTATGTATCTCTTATCTCTCTGAATAGAATAAATTTTAGCAATATTGGGTAGGGATGGCCAAAAATTTTCGGATCCGGATATCCCGGACCCAATGAGATCCGGATCCGAATCTTGTCAGATCCGGACCTAGAACCGGACCTCGGATCCAAATCTCAGATCCGGATCTCGGATCTGGATCCGAATTTCGAATCTCAGATCTTGATTCGTATCCAAACCTACATCTGAAATTGTAATGATAAAATTGAACATCTAAAATTCGTTAAAACTTTTTTTCGGATTCACTAATATAGTAGGTTGCTGTGCTTTTAAATGTTTCCATAACACGTCTGTGCTACCTTTCTTCTTTATTTTATTTTAACCTTGCAATGTTCTTTACATGTTGCACTTTCTGACGAAGTCTAGTAAAATGTTTCCAAGTTTGATTTCTTCCCATTTCAGAGTATAGTGAACTGTCTGAAAACTGATGTAAATGGTAACAAATTCTTCTGTTTAGCTCCTCTTCAAAACTTAATGTTAGCTTCAGATTGAAAATGTTTATTTTATTCTTAGAAAATAAACTTTACTGTTTTCTCATATACGAATGAAATATCTTTTAGATAAGGCCCTTCTAATCGCAGGAATACTAGACAAAACAAACTCTTTATTAATTGTAGTTTCTGACTCACTAGAGTCCAACAAATGTAATAATGAATATCTTTCACTTCAAAGGTACAACAAAAAATAAGACTGGTTGGCGTGGAACAACAGTAGATTTTTAAACATATACACGAGAATTTCAGGAAAGCGATATGGTTATGTAGTATTATTAGTATTAATAAAAGTGTTCGTTGTGTGACTTTATCACGTACTTTATGGCTTGCCCTTCTGAGGTTGGGAGTTTGTTGAAGGAGTAAATATAAAAGAGATTTCTGTTATTTTTCTTCACTCTCAGGTTTCTTTTATCATACATGGCAGGACGTAACCAAAACATATTCATGCATCGTATCATTGAAGCGTTTTGTGTTTTGTATATTAAAGTGTTCAAAATATTAAACATATTTGCATTTGTTCATGTGATCTCAGGTTCAATTCTCGGTGGGAACACACATGACACAATTGGAAGCTAAAACAATATAAAAATAGTATTTAAAAGTCAGGAAATTGATATTAAAACTTGAGCTATCTGTTGGAACTGTAAGGCCGTAGTTAAATTAACCCACACGTTTCGTAAAGATATATTATGTCGTTATTGTTTATTTACTATAAGCTACCAGATACATCCTCAGAGGCCACTTTACACTGTAGTAATCAACAGATGAAAACAACATTGGAAAAGGAATGAAAGGAAGGTTTCCAGAGCCTTAGATCAAGGTACTAACCTAGCATTTGCCCAGTATTTTGAAACGGAAAATTTTCCGATTCATAAAAACATACTCCACTTATTCCTACATCGTTGTTTAGCCGTGATGTGAGGTGGAAAATTTTCAGCTATATTTTTCCGGAAAATTTTCCGTTCTTAACAAATATCAGTGATCAAGTAACAATTCCTCAGTATTCATAAAATTGATTGAATTTATGTATAGAAATGTTAAAAATGGAAAGATCGTTTAAAGAATCTGAAAATTTTCATGGCTCACACACTTTTCAGTACTATGTAGGAACAAGTGAAACAATGTTTCATAAATCGAAATATTTTGTGTCTTGTATGAAAAAATTGAAGAAATTTTTAGTCGGAAAATTTTCATCATTTTGAAGCAAAAAGTAAAACAACTTTTTGTGAATCGGAAAGTTTTATTGCTCTGTAGAAGCAAATTTAAGGAATTTTCATGAATCGGAAAATTTTCATCACGATGTAGAAACAAGTGAAAACTCTTTTCATAATTCGAACAGTTTTGGATATTATATATAGTGATGTTAGGTGGAAAATTTTCCACTATATTTAACTGCACATTGAGATATACAATTCCTGTAGAGGAAACTTAGACAGCAACAAATTATAATTTTCCAATTAGATTTCGGGAACCAGAAAATTTTCTAATATTTCAAGTTGGGAAGTAAAAATTTACCTAGTGTTTCTCTTTCTCTCTCTCTCTCTTATATCTACTTATTTCTAAATGTTGCAGACTGTAAATCTATAAAAGTAGTAAAGCTATGAGAAAACCGTCTTATGCGTATTAAACTGACGAAATCTAATATTGTAAGATCAAAGGTGGATTCTGAGGGAAGAACGCATTGAAGTTTTTGAAACATTCTTGAAATGAAGAATCGTTAGATTTTTATTTCATGAAATTTTTAAGACAATATTTATTACCAATAAATTCTACGGCTAAACAACGATGTAGGAATAAGTGGAGGATTTTTTTATGAATCGGAAAATATTCATGACTTTTAATAAATTGAAATTTTAATTAATAGAATGGGATATTTGTACTCTACGAACTCATGTTCTCTGCTCTTTGCATACACACACACACACACACACAGAGAGAGAGAGAGAGAGAGAGAGAGAAAGGAGTTGAATTGAGTTGGTTTTGAACCCACGGTTATGCCGGTTAGGCTAAAAGAGACGGTGATGATGAGAGAGGAGTGAAATGAAGAAAGTGGGAGGAAACGGAAGAACCCCGAGAAAACCCACGAGCACGGTGTTTGTTCACCACAAAGTCCACACGGCGCGAGGTGGGATCGAACCAGGGACCCCAGGCACCGGAGGTAAACTCTCTACCACTGAGCCACCGCGCCCCCAGAATTGGTTTTGAGTTTAACGTCCCTTTCACCAGCGAGACTTGATAAGATGGGACCAAGGGACCAACTGATTAACGTGAAATCCGAACTACATGAGCTCCCGCTGGGAATCGAAGCCAGGTCTTCCATGCCAAAGGAGCGTATGCTAACCGCTTTGCAACGAAGGAGGTCGCAGATGAAGAGAGAGAGAGAGAGAGAGAGAAAGACTGTGTAAAAGTTTACTTCCCAACTTGAAATATTAGAAAATTTTCCGGTTCCCGAAAGCTAATTGGAAAATTATAATTTGTTGCTGACTAACTTTCCTCTACAGAAATTCAGTTTTGTAGCTGAATGTGCAGTCATAGTGGAAAATTTTCCAACTAACATCAGTATATATAATATCTAAAATTCTCTGGCTTATGAAAAGTTTTTTTCCACTTGTTTCTACATCGTGATGAAAATTTTCCGATTCATGAAAATTCCTTACATTTGTTTCTACAGAGCAATAAAACTTTCCGATTCACAAAAAGTTGTTTTACTTTTTGCTTCAAAATGATGAAAATTTTCCGACTCATAAAAAGTTCAATTTTTCCATATAAGACAGAAAATATTTCGATTCATGAAAAATTGTTTAACTTGTTCCTACATACTACTGAAAATTGTGTGAGCCATGCAAATTTTCAGATTCTTTAAACGATCTTTCACTTTTTTACATTTCTGTACATAAATTCAACCAATTTTATGATTGCTGAGGAATTGTTACTTGACTACTGATATTTTTTTTTTAGAACGGAAAATTTTCCGGAAAAATATAGCTGAAAATTTTCCACCTCACATCACTACATATATTGTTACAGATGGCTGTGGGTGCTGTTGTTCACTCTGAGAAATGAATCTTCTTAATAAATCTCTGTTAGAAATTCCATCAGACTAAATATGCTTTGCTGAGTGAGCGTCAGTGAAATGGACATACACCATTTCGCCGTCTAAAATGAAATAAAAATCATAGTGTAAACTGGTAGTTAAGTCAGCAGGCGACAAGAAAATTGGTCAAACGAGAAGACACCATTAGAGACACATGATCCTAGGTTTTAACCCCTATGGTCTCACTGGCCTCACTAACTGCCTCCAATAAATAATTAGATATATTAGTACAACATGTGGTTATCTTTGATCTCTTGCGTACTATTACATCCAAAAGTTTCTTTCCTTTTACTTTTTTTAATTCAAAGCTTTAAACATACTAAATTTTAGTGTTTAATTCGTGAGAGGAAGGTTGGGATACATTCGCTTGTTTTTTTAGCCTACTTCTGGTACTTGAACCACATTCAAATGTTGTAATTTTTGTCATCTAGCATCTCCTTTTCTAAATTTCATAAATCGTAAAGTATTCTAGTAATCTGTTCTATGTTTCCATTTGAACAATCTATTTATATTCTTATTCTTTAACTCGGTTTTTTATAGGTATTGCATTTATTTGAATCTGGTCTTTAAACTTATATTTAGATAATGAAAATTCAAAGTATATACGTATATTCAAACGGATGTAAATGCTCCCCTAAGCCATCTCTTGGAAGCGAGAAACAGTAGTAAGAAAAATCTACCATATACTCATATAACATGAT
The DNA here is from genome assembly GCF_964235325.1 of Thermobia domestica. Lineage (NCBI taxonomy): Eukaryota > Metazoa > Arthropoda > Insecta > Zygentoma > Lepismatidae > Thermobia > Thermobia domestica. Next base: position 250,227,145 of record NC_137460.1, on the reverse strand, counting down.
TTTTGATTTACTAATTGATTGTAGAGTTAATGGGCACATAATTATTGATGCGTTTGTTCCCCGTTACGAGGAATTTGATTTTGTATGATTATTTATGTTCGCACCAATTCCTCCGGATATAATTATAGAACCGTGCTAACCGGGGAAATACAAACTTGAGTAGTGGTTCAGATCCACTTATGTCCCGTCTCGCATATCAAAAAAAGGAATATGTATGTATCATATATATTAGACAATTTGAATCGAAATAGCAACTTGAGCTTTTGTTGCTTACGAGTTTAAAACTCATATAAACGAATTTTATATAAATCTCAATGCACAGATTTTTTGTTTTAAATATCTAATTTATAATTCAATTTTGGAGATTTATATATAATTGTGTCTTCATATACCTCCCTACCTGTGAAATGAAATCAGTATTTTAAACATGAACTAGTTAGTGATTTCCTGTTATTTTTAATGCGTGACAATGAATCACTTCCTTGAAGAGAAAGCTGATCGAAAGATAACGAGAGGTGTTGAGTCCACGGCTGAGTGGACACCTGCAAAATTTCTTATCTGATTACTTCCAAAGACATTTCTCGGTTGGATGAGCAAGGGAAGACTTTTTCCTCTCTTATTGACGATTGAAAGAGATGATAAAATGTGTACCCTTGAAATACGTTATATCCTCAGTATTTTGTTAGTGATTTGTTTTTTGCTTTTCTCTCTTTCTGTAAACGGGTAAAAATATGCTTGTTTTGAAAAGGCATCCAGCAAGAGTTCCACACACTGAATTTCAGTGACAACACACATACAATACCTACATTGTTCACATAATGTTCTTCAGAGTAGTTACTAGTCATGCTACCAAAATGTTCTACAAACCTCTGCTAAATTAATAAATAAACTTTGCAAAATAATAATAATAATAATGTTAATCTAGGGAATAATAATGTTAATCATTTTCCATTTGTTTACTTTTTTTTCGCTCAAATTTTCACTTAATTCTCTTCCAAATAATGAATAAAAACAATTGAATGGATTAAAATGGAAACTGAGTAAAGGCTTTTCTGCAGAGGAACTACAGAGGTGGAGTCTCGACAGAATTTTTGTATATGCTTTCAGTTTAGAAGAGAATATACTCCGTTATCGTCAAAATGTGCCGGTACGTCGTACCGTTCCGTACCGCCAGGAAAAAAAACAGTAAAGGTATAGTGAAAAGTGAATGAACGTTGGAAATCGGTGAAGGAACGTTAAAATAAATAAATAAATAAATAAATAAATAAATAAATAATAGGTGAAAATTTGAGCGAAAAAAAAGTAAACAAATGGAAAATGATAATCGAAAATATAAAATACAACAAAAACTACCATCAGAAACCTGAAAGCTTAGAAAGAAGAGAACCTACTGAGGAACTTAATAAAACGGAAATGAAGACAATCCATCCAAATGGGATTAATGATATACATGTACGTAAAATATAAGGGAGAAAAGAATACAAGGAAAAACGAAGACCTGTGACAAGCAGAGGCATAAAACAATGACTTCTGACAAAATGACTATAAACACTACGTAACAATCTTTGTATTATTTATTTTCGTTATGAAATGTGTTGTTGTGTTAAATGAAATAAATAATAATAAATGAGAGTGTATGATCAGGTAAAGTGCTAAGAACAGGTGCCTTGCCCCCAACTAATGGAGGATATATTGGAGAGATAAAAACGAAAATAAAAAATGAATTTTAAAAGAGTAAAGAGAGTAACAGAGAGTAGAGTCTATATCCTTTTAGGATACATCCTTCACTCAAAATAACGTGATAAAAATCCCCACCTTGAGGTAGGTAATGACCGTGATCTGTTTTGTTGTTGTACGATTACAAAGTACATCTTCAGTTCTCTGTAGCGAAATATATAGATACTATCCCTCTTTAAAACCGTAATTTCGAAGAACGCTTGTACAAGTGGCTACTTATTTGTAATAAGGTGTTTGTATATATATATATATATATATATATATATATATATATATATATATATATAATATTTATTTATTTATTTATTTATTTTACAAAATGTTTGAGATCATCTCATTTCCCTTAGGTACACCCTTTAATCAAAATAACCTGATAAAAACCTAACTTGATGTGGGTTCTTTGTTATAAAATTCATTTCAAACTGTTCAACAGTTTTCCCGTGATGCGATTATAAACAGTAGACAAGTCGCTTTCAATGTGGCCAAAAATGTAGCAAATGTCCCATCCCTCTTAGAACAGGAATTTGAAAAACTCTGAGACATCTGCCCGCTTATTCATCGTGAGAAATTTATATCCAAACTTCACCTTCTTAACTTTACAAGCCCACGAGATTGTTTTCTCATAAATTATGGACCTCTCACTCCCCGCTCCCAAATTACAATATATTTACATTTTATTCAAATTCACATAACTCGGTTGGAGGTAGGTAACCTGATAAGCATATTCCAAAATTCATTTCAAGCAATTCAGCCGCTTTCCCTTAATTTGATCACAAATAAAATCAGTTTCATTTTTATGTATTAGATTAAATCGTGTTTACCACAGTGGTTACCCAATGTTGAGTTTCCATATGAATCTCTTGCGTATACCACAGTGACTACGCAATGTTGAGTTTTCATATGGATCTCTTCGAGATTACCACAGCGGATTTCCAATGTGGAACTTTCATACGAGACTCCTCTTTCATTCATGGGGTCCTGGGTTCGATCCCAGCCCCCGCCAAGTGGACTTTGTGGTGGACAAACACCGCGTGCGTGGGTTTTCTCGGGGTTCTCCCGTTTCCTCCCACTTTCTTCATTCCACCATTTCATTCATTACTCATCTTCGCCGTCTCCTTTAGCCTAACCGGCATAACCGTGGACGTAAAACTCAAAGATTTCATTTAATTTCATTTTTTCCTCTTTCATTCACGACAGAGACTATGGACATCGTCATCCTTCAGAAAACAGATAGTTTGAAGCCGTGCAACCAAAAATGACTATCAGACAAGTTGTAAACGCGTGATTATCGCAACTGACTGGTAAGTTGGGTGTGGGATGTGCTTAAAATATCGAAACATGTCGATATCTTGAGTTTACAATGTATAGGTTGACAATTAAATAACATGACGTCAGCATAAAAACCTAGTTTTCTAAACATTTATTGTCTCCTAGCAACACTGAGTACCAAAGTGTACCACGCAATGTATAGAGGACATCTTCGTGTTAATAGGGGAAGAAAATGTCGCTATAGCGGCGAAATAAATGACTTGTAGTTTTTTACAATTTACTGTAAGATTATGTTACATTGCCCACGAGACAGAAGGTGAGGGTGTCTCGTCTCGTTACCTGGGCATCCCTAAATATGTAATTATAGAATTATGCGTTCTCCTTTAAATAAAAGAAAGTAATAACGTCAAAAATTGAAGTTCAATATTAGTGGAAATACTTAAGCTCGACCCGATTGTTTTTTTTTTTTTTTTTTTTTTTTTTAATATAGTTTCTCTGTATGTGTGTCTGCTGAGATATTCGCAGTTATATATTGGTTTCTGTTTATTGTGTAAGTATCTATATATTTTTTCTCTTTCTATTACAGACTTCAGGGATTGGTGAACCAAGCGTATACCATGCTTTGGTCGTTATATTTTTGGAGTTCTTCGCGTGGGGTCTGCTTACCACACCGATGATCACAGTAAGTACCACACTTAAAATCATTCATAGTAACATGCAGTCAGTTTTCATTTGTTTCAGTGGAGATCTCTGAGACCACTTTATATGACGTATAGTTCGACCAGAATAACTTTATCGCAATCGGAATTCAGTGTAGTTAGTAATATAGTTCACTCGGGCATTGGCTGTTTACGAAGATTCGAGATGACTCCACGTCGCTAATAGCGTCATTTCAAAAGGTCTTCATATTTTTATCCAGTAACATACCAGTTTCTTGTAAATCCCATGGTGATGATACCCTTGTTAGTTTAATTATACAGTGATTCGTCTGTATATATGCACTCTTGGAATATGTTTCATTGTGGGAGAACGTCTTCGTTCCCTGCTGTCTCCCTTTCCCGCGAAAAGTCTTCTGTGAAGAAAGGAAAAGTCTTCCGAGGGAATACTAGGTACGGTCCAATTACCTGTAGATATTCCAATTATTCTAACTTTGTTTTAATATAGTATTAACACTGCAGTTGTTTTGGAGGCGAAGGGCCCGCTCACAAGGAAAGGATATGAACCTGTCAACGGGACTTCCTAATCAAACCTAGTCCGTTCGATAAACATAACAAAGATATGTTCATGCATAAAAAATTAGGTGCCATGGACAACAGAATAAGTCCCTGATGCTCATTGACCCTGTTAGTATAAAGAAAATCGTAGACTCGCAGTAAAATAGCTATTGCATCAACACTGTTCTTTGGAAAGTCATGGTGTATATAGTTCATTCTTTTCAGCATGAAACAAGCTTGCCAGAGGTGCTATGCATTGGGGCTGATAAAGTACATGAACAGGGAAAATTGGGAGAATGTCGGGAAAATTCCCTCCAGAAATCTCTACAATCAGCTTTGGACCCCTCTGGAGTAACCCCAGGTAAAAGTACATAATCCAAATGTATCTCGAAAAACTACTGTAGAAGATATGAAATGTGTGTATCAACTTTTGTATTGCTAGACAGAATAGGTATAAGGGGAAATCGTGTATTGGTGTACAAACTTTTCCCTCATATCTATTCCGTCTATCAATATAAAACTTGGTATACACATTTCTTATCCCTTATACCAGCGTTTCCCAACCTTTTTCAACTTGCGGCACACTCATGTAGATATTATTATTATTATTATTATTATTATTATTATTATTATTATTATTATTATTATTATTATTATTATTATTATTTGTAAATATAAAATACCGTAGTAATTTATTTCTGTAATTACTGATCTCCTCACAGAGAAAAAAGCCCGATGACTGGTTTTCGGTAAATTATTATGTTATTTTCCTTCTAATTTAAAAATAGGAAACAACTGCTATGAGATATAGGACTCAGATTTTTAAAAATATACTTTCTTTTTCCATAACTGTATTCAACCTTTCACTAAGAAGGTAGATCACAAAATAAAGAACGAACAAACAAATCTCTTACTTTTAAAACACAAATGTAGGTAATTTGTATGCATGTTTGCTTTGTCGAAAAGATTGAATGATATTACGAAACAGTCTGTAACAGTAAAGAAGCAATAATGGTCATAACAATGATGATAAATACTTTTTTCAACATTAAAAATGTATAGAAAAGTAACCGAGTATGAAAATTATAATTGTAGATTCATAGTAGAGGTTCATAGTAATGTGAAATACAAATATACATTTTCCCCTATGTTTTGCAATTTGATTGCCATGAATTAATAATTTTATTTCGATTTTTTCGCGGCACACCAGCGGACCATTGGCGGCATACCAGTTGGGAAACGCTGCCTTATACTATTTTTTGAGATACATTTAGATTGTGTGCTTTTGCACGGGTCCATTCCAGAGCGGTCCAGAGTTGATGGAAGGGATTTCTGGAGGAATTTTCCCGGCATTCTCCCAGTTTTCCCTGTTCAAGTACGTGAGGGGCCCATCTGGCGAGTTTGTTTCATGCTGAAGAGAATGAACTATAAACCATGACTCTCCAATGAACAGTGTTGATGCAAGAGCTATTTCACTGCGAGTCTACGATTTTCTTTATACTAACAGAGTCAGTGAGCCTCAGGGACTTACTCCGTTGTCCATGACACCTAATTTTTTTGTACATGAACATATCTTTTTTATGTTTATCGAGTGGACTAGGTTTGATTAGGAAATCCCGTTGACAGGTTCATATTCTTTCCGTGTCAGTACGAGGCACACTACCTGCTAGATCCTTCATAGAGCGAATTCTGCGAGGCTACTTTGTATTCTCTGTCCAGAAACACAAGAGTTATTCCCTACAAGAGCTAACCTGCTCACTTTATTTGACAGTAAGAGCAGTGTAACCAAACTTCAAAATTCTTGTCAGTCGTACCAATTAAAGAACCTAGACAAAGAGTCCCACGTTCAGTGGAGTGTAAGTGGCAGCTACCCTTTTCTTCCCTGAGCAATGGTATCTTGAGTTGCAGAATGGAAGACACGAGAATGACAGTTCTTCAAATTTAAAATTTTGTAAATATAGCACTTATAATATTGCAAGGTTCCTCGTGTGCTCCCAGCACCACGTGTTGGCTGTAAACACCCTAACCACGAAAAAGACGTCAACCATCGCTAACGATCAGCAAGTGACGTATATTCAAACAGTCGGCAACATTTCTGGATAATAGGAGCCGGGACATCACAAAGGTCACCAATCTCCACCGATTGATCATGCACCACTCTAGGACACCTGTTTCTGCAAACAAACGATGCCTGGCCATTGAAAGACATCTACCTACATCTCTGCGGCAAGGGGTCATTGGGCACCCACAAATTCACCAGCAAACCACCAAGATATATCTAGGGGAACTTATATTTTATATGTAATATTTATTACTATTGTATACAAGAAGGAACGTTTATAATAAAAGGTAATGGGAAAGTCCAAATTCCCGCGCATCGTCTTAAAAATAATAATAATAATAATAATATGTAGAAAGGATACGGTAGTCTGCACAGCGTCAAATGCATCGAATTCAAGTCCCGGAGTGAGTCGGAGCACAAGTTTTTAGGCACATCCTTTTACAGGGTGTCTACTGGTCATGAAAGTCATGAAAGTCATGAAAAAGTCATATATTTTGCTTAGTGGTCATGAAAGCCATGAAAAAGTCCTTTATTTACCCAACTGGTCATGAAAATCTGAAATCTCAGAGTATATTTTTATACTTCATACTTTTATACTTCATACTGCACGTACTGAAACAGTTGTATCAGGTCAGTAATTGTGAGAATTTCCCCCACCAGTTAGTGCTGGCTAACTGGTACTTTACTGTCTTCCTAGCTGCTCCCCATTTCATCTTCTAGTCTCTGTAATATAGTAACAACTTTTTACTGTCCAATTTTCTGATCTGCTATTTCTTTACTTCTAAGAAATGTAAATTGTGTATGTTTGGAACTGAAACGTAAAGCTCTGTGACTCAGTAACTTCAAAACTTGATGGAATTGATGTTCAAATTAACTCATTGAATATCAGAACTTGTGATATTCAATCAAGATGTCCATTTTTGTGTTCACTTTTTTTTTTAAAGTTTTGATGTGATACTAGTATGCAGACTGTGAGGAAAAAATATTTGTAAAAGTACCCTTGAAAAAAGAGAAGAAAGAAGGCATCAGACCCCATCCAGGATGAAGGTTCCATTATGAACAAATTCAGTAGGTCTTATCAGTATGTTTATGTACGCTAATTTCAGATATGACACGATGGAAAAGAATTGTATATTTACGTAATTAGTCTTTTCTTGTAAACGAAAATTATAAATGCAGAATTCAGAGTACATAAAATGCAGATAAAAAAACAGCTGAATGTAACGGGGCTGTTCACAAGATTTTTTTAAATCTATAGAACCTGGTAAGCCTTAACCCGGGAAAGCCCGGTGTCCCCTACAGGGGACAGCAATTCAAATGCCTCTTATTTTCCATCTGAAGGAAGTATTCCGGTTGTGTTTGGATTTTTGGAAAGTATCTAGTCTGAAGATCATCTAGCACTACTGTGCGATTTTAGATCCACCTAGCGGCGGAGATATGAAGTACAGAATTACGCTTTCTGAGTGGCTGTTTGCGCACTTCACTGCATGAAAATGGCTGCCAAGAAATGAAACAAGTGACTATATTTTTTTTAAACTCATGATTTATTATCTTGAAATATTCATGTTTACATATAAAATGTAAGGTTTGGTCACAAATGTAAGGGACACTGGGCACTGTACGTACATAATCTTTTTCTTTGTATAATTTCCGATTTTGAGAATATAGTTTGAATCTATTATGTCGTAGATTTCTGACACTGTATACAAAATAGATAGGCAATACTTTGCTTATTATATACTAAGTTTGATTTATGTCCAGTATTCCTCAAAGGCGAAAAAGGCCTTCGGGAACGGTTCTTGTCTACAGAAAGGTTTTTAAGATGAATTTATCTAACTACTACATAACAATGATAATGATTGTTGTAAGTAAAGTAAAAAAATTTAAAAAAAAAAAACAATTATAAAAGTTGCATTGGATTGTTGAAGTTTACATAACCAAACCAATCCTAATCAAATCTCCCTAGCACAATCTGTTTGATTACGTTTTCTATCTGTAAGTATTTTGTGCTTTGTGTGATAATTTACGTGAAGCTAATTTTCTTTTCAGCCTCACGCTCCATGAAATCCACTAAGATTTGACTATAAACTATTGTCGCTGCCACCCGAACAGGTTATTTGATTGCTTTTGAACTCTATCAGGGAGCTCAGTATATCAAGCTACCGTATCAAGAGATCTTGGTCTAGGTCCAGGTGTTGATTTGGATATGGAATCTAGGTTACCGCAAGGCCTTGGTCCTTACAATTTTTATTTTGATAGTTTTTTACAACATTGCCACTTATTGAAACTTTGTCAGCGCATGGAAATGGAGGCACTGGTACAGTACGAGAGAACCGTATCCAGAAATAACCGTTGCAAGAGACAGAGGCACTGAAGAACAAGAAGAGAAGTTCGTTCTCTTTCGCAGCAAAAAGTGATAGGCACGATAATAGTTTTGTGAGTAACAAAAATCTGTGTGGACAGCCCATCTCTTATTCAAAAATACAATAAATATATAGGGGGGCGACAGATTTGATAAAAATGTACACTCAATGGGAATTGCTTTCCAAGGGAAAAAAATGGTGGTTCACTCTCTTCGCGTTTGGTATGGATGACATTCTCATAATGCATGGCCAATGCTAAAAGAATGCGGCCAAGGTTAAAAACTCACTTATTGTCAATTTCGTAGAATGGTTGTTCAAATTTACTGCGGTATTTATGGGAAACCACCTGTGAAGAGTGTCACTTGTAGTGCACCATGAGACCAACGAGTTCCCAATGAGGTTCGCCTCAACTCTGACCCTAAGGACCATGTACAACAGAAGTGCACATAAAGAGGTGTGGTTTGTGCCACAAACACACAAGAATCATGTGCGAAAACTGTGAGATTGGGTTACATGTTCGTTGTTGGTATGACTTTCACAGCCAAAAGTGAACATAGAAGGTCCCTATTGTAATTTGCGTTCTGTAATGCTATTGTTTTACCTTGCTTTGTGCAGCGTATTGAAATGTTATAACCAGAATATCCGTATTTAATATTTTGCATTTTGTATAGTTATTCTATGTATACGTGATATTTATGTTCATTTATATTTTATTTACAATAAAACCTGTATCTTTTAAGTCAATAGTCGTTTCAATATATGCCCATTGTATTTCTAATGCCCAGTGTCCCCTACAGGGGAAACCCCTATTTCTCCGCATTGGGTATACGTATGGAAATGTTTTCCCGATAATGTCGATTTAGTGTCTATAAAAGACGCAAAAAGCAAGAAAATTATTCAATACCCACTTTGTAGTAAGTATGGGCTTTCCCGGGTTAAACCCATACTTGAACCGCAATTAAAAATTTGTTTACTGCCTTTTAAATTGCTCTTGCATTTTAAAATTAGTTGTCAGCTAATCGACATTATGTACATTAGACAAATAAGAACATAATGTGATCTTCATCTTAACCGATGCACTACTGATGGTAGGGGTTTATTATTACTAATGGTAAATTTTTATTGCCATGGTCATGAAAATTTGAACAAAAAGGTCATGAAAAGTCATGAAAAAGTCATGAATTTACTTTCTGGTATTCCAGTAGACACCCTGTTTTATGGCTTCGGTGTTGCATAACATCACAAACAAAGATAGTTTTCTCTTTAGTTTGAGTAGTTAACCTATCTGAGATTTTATGGTTGTTGTTCTAACATAAACTTATCCATCTCATTCTCATCTTATTTTCGTATTTTCACTACAGTATTTCTGTATGATTTGGAGAAAGTATGTGATGATTTGGAGGTAGACATAGATAATCAGAAGATACATTTAGTTTAATAGGTAGTAGCTGAGTTCGTCTGGTTACAGAGACTACGATTGTCGGGTGCGAAATCAGAAGGTTGCGAGAGATATACGTTTTGATTAATGATCGAAGTTTCCTACTTTTCAGGGTCACTAATAAATTTTTAAAACGTGATGTTCTTGTTTCTCAGTAATTCACTTTTTTTTTAAAGGAAGAAATGAACAAGAATGAATAGAATCTATTAGTGTTTGTGTGTCTGTGAAATCCGAGGTCGTGAAAGATCGATAATTGTCGCTTGCAGATGATTCGTGGCAGGGGGAAGGGTTTTGGAATGCTCTACCCGAAGGGGGTTTAATCCTTTCATTTCGTCATTTGGACTGGCGGCTCTTGTCACGTTGGATTAATTAGATAGACTAGAGTTCACTTTGAGTGTGGAAAATGAAGTAACTATGGTGATAACTAGTGTTGGATGGCTTTCGCACCCGACTGCATTCATGAAAACTATTTAATCTTCTTTGCCGTGATTAGCTGTCATTTATTGTTGACATTTTCTCCATAATTTCACCGTAGAAAATATATCATACCTGATATATTTTTCTTTCATATTCATCAGCAATTAATATCATCAAAAGTGTGTAATGAAACCAACTTAGACACTTGTCACAATGTTTATCCTAGAGTTTTAAAAAAAATATAGAAAGAAAAGAAAGTGAAATGCTGTTATTACTTTGTAAAATATTCTCTATTCAAATGTTGTCAGTTCAGAAATTTCATATTATTAACATAGGTTATACTGCGTAATAACTAACAAACGCTGTGGCCTATGGAACTCGGAGGTTCAATACCACGTTCACCAAAGCTATCCATTGACTTCTGTCCTTACCCAACTGGACCCAATTTCTACTTTGTATTTTTAAAAACACCGTATGCGTGGGTTTCCTCGGGGTTCTCCCGTTTCCTCCCACTTACTTCATTCCACCATTTCATTACCATCACCGCCTCCTTTAGTCTAGCCGGCATAACCGTGAGACGTAAAACTCAAAGATTTCATTTCATTTTTTTTCTACTTTGTATTCCTATTTCTGCTAGATCCATCTCAATATTATCCTCCCATCTGCACTTAGGTCTTCTTAATGGTCGTTTTCCGATTGGTCTTCCAGTTAAGACTTTAAAAGCGTTCCTACTTTCATTTTGTCTACATGACCTGTTCACCTGAGCCTCCTAGACTTGATGACTCTAACAGTGTCTGGTAAATGGTATAAATTATGTAGTTCCTCGTTATAAAGTTTCCACCGTTCCTCTTGGGACCGAATATAATATGTAAAATCATATCAAATAATTAAATTGTGAAGATTTATGAATCGTAGTTTATTCGAACTGCCAAAAGAAGTGTAGAATTTAAGTAGAAAATGAGTAACTGCACCGGAATTTCCTTTCCAGTTTGAGTCTCAATTTTCTCTCTGCATTGGTATCATTGCCTTTATTTCCCGTTCACATTCTAGATTTCCACAAATAATGTTTCCTAGGTATATGAAAGCAGTCACCGGTTTTACTTCACCCTCTCCTACTTCTATACTTTAGTGCAGTTCAGTTTTAATCGCTATAGATTATTTCCAACCCTCTAAATGCTCTTTCAGATACCACTATTATGTTTCTCCTAGGCTGTTTTCACCTATTACTATACAGGGTGGCCCAAAAGTAGACACACCTCTGCATTGATCTAGTATAACATTCTAGTTTATGAGTTTATTTTCTTTTGCTGCTCCGAGCTTAAGGTATAAGTAAAAAGACATTAAGAACAAGTAATAAAGAAACTAAGTCTACCTAATGGATAACAATAAGAAATTATATAAAATGCAATTAGCTTATCAGTAGGGTACTGTATACCTATTTTTAAGCCATCCTGTCTTTTTTCTATTCTCTCTCCTATACAAGGATAAATATTTGTTTATTATAGTTACTCAATTATTTCTCCCCTGTTAGTGTCCTCTTTTTATCCATTTCTTCGTTGTTCAGTGTGTGGTCGGGACGTATGTCTCTTATGAACAAGTTTACTATAGAGCTAGGAATTTTAGGTGCAAAATTTTTATTAAAAGAGATGAAAAATGCAAAATTAAAAAAAATAAGTAATTTCAAATGTGAATATTCATAAAAACAGTAGCAAGCCTAATTACGTATATGCGGAGGGTTAAGTGCCAGAGTCACCTAAGTGCCAAAACCTATTTCCTTTAGTTATGTCCATGAAACGTCCCTATATGTCATTCTTTACCCAAAGGAAACATTACCTTATGGGGTAGCATGATTCATTCAGTGCTGGAAGGGTAGTGATCCTCGTTGAATTGTTAAAACTTACAGAAAGCTGGACTTTAGATCCAATTCTCTCCAAAGTATGAACGTAGCACATAGGCTACTCTGGCACTCAACCTTTCATATGAAGACTCGAAATTAATCTAATTTATAAACAGTCTACCTAAAACAAGTTTCAGAAGGATGTTTTAAAGTCACAAATCTAGTTTACTGTTAAACAGATAACATTAAACATTTCAATGAAATTCACAACTCTGGAAAAAAGTTAAACAATACAACATGTGAACAAACGTTATATATGGGATAGAAATAAAATGCGGCAAAAGAGTAAAAAAAAAGTTTTAAAAAATGCAAAAATGTGATTACATTGAGAAAAAGTGCAACCAAAACACATTTAGGAGTGTTTTTTTCTTAAGCAACAAACTAATTTGAGCATTTTAATAGCAGAGAAAATTACGGTGTAATACCTAAATTTCTAATTATTATTATTATTATTAACCGGATTTTAAGGTGCAAAAATGTGGTAGGAAAAAGGGAATAAAAGGTGCTGAAAAATAATTCAAAAAGGTGCTACATGAATGTTCTTTATTCATTACAGCAGCAAATATTGTTAAAAACTTGGCTTTAAACATTTGACACAAATTGCAAAATTGTTTTATTTAATCTCAAACTTGTACATTCAACATTCTTGTAATAAAATTGTAGTTAAAACCAACTCGGTTTTTAAAAAAGACATTAATTTAGCAATATTGTGGCTTGAGAAACCGTTACATACTACTGAGTTTTCGGAAACTGGTTATACTTGATTATGCACAACATTTCTATATTTTCGAATGTTTTCCCGGCGGGAGCTCATGTGGTTCGGATTCCACGTTAATCAGTAGGTCCACGTCTCATATAGCCTCGCTGCTGAAAGGGACGCTAAACTAAAATCAACTCAACTCATTTTCGAATGTTAATTTCTGTCGCTTGGGGTTCAGGTGATCCTTAAATATTGCTCGACATTAATGGAAACCAGTGGTGCATATCTTATAAGTATGATCTGTCAGGAAAGTAAATGTACACCTATTTTTCGAGTCTGGCATTCCTGCGCTCCATCCGTGGAGAGTATGAGAATTAAATCAATCAAATGTTTACTGGGGGGCAAAAAGAAAAGCTTAATCTGAATAAGACATTGCAGAGGGGCACAAGCTGTGAATACGAATAGTGCATTGTGTAAATAAAGGACGACACCGAAAGAGAAAGCCAGAAACAGTTGTTAAACTTACAAAAAAAGAGTAAAAATTGTCGAAGTGGGAACATAAAACACAAATACAACAAATGCGCCGACAACTAAACGATCACCGTGCTATGATCTTGGTGTTGTGGTTAAGGTGCTGGCTTACAAATGCAAAGGACGCACGTTCGAATCCTCGGCAAGGACATTTTAAAAATTTTTGTTAATAATACATACAACTCATGAGAGATGGTAAAAGAGGTCGTATTTAGTTTTTCGTAGCAATTATTATTGGTAATGTTTAGTACTGATAATACTTTTTGTCTTTGCGTATTGCTTTTGTTCTTGTCTTCATTTCGAAAGAGAAGAATATCCGAACAAATGCCACCAAAATTCCTCATATTTTGAATGTAAACGCCATTTGCAATTAGTAAAGAATAAAAATTGAACGTTCCGAAGTAGCTGCAAAAAGTAAAAGGAAAATAATGGAAGTGGACCATACTCATGGTTACTAAAAATACAATTTCTACATGCCTTACACCTCCCGACCACGTTTCTACGTTAGCAAGTAAGAGGCTTGTGTTTAGGTTAGGCTCGTCAATACGTTTCGCAAAGGGGCCCGGTTTAGCTCTCACGCACCACAGGTGCGAGAAGGGAGAAAAACACTTTTTCTCTCTCCCTCTGTGTGTCTATTTATCTATCTATTTGTATATATATATAACGCTATTTGTGAATGCCATAACCACCCTAATTTTCAGCGGATTGAGACGAAACTTGGCACAAACATTAATTGTTAAAATATCTTGATGATTTCGTTAACCAGAATAATCAGATGAAAATGTTCAAAATGTTGGCCCTTCAAACTCTTAAAAAGTTCCAAGGGAACCAAATTTCGCCCATAAATAGGTATTCAGAAAGTTTGAATAAATTTTCCTCTTTTACTGAAATATTTGTGTGCAGAAACTTATTGAAATATTGGACCCGATTAATCGCCTAAAGAAGGTTCACGCCCTTTCGCTACGGTCAGTTTTTTTTTTTTTTTTTTTTTTTTTTTTTTTTTTTTTTTTTTTTTTTGCAGGAGGGGGTTATTTTCCTGTCGGAACAAGATGATTGTTAGTGATGATATGAAATTACACATTGAAAGTGAAGTAACTTGTGAAACGTGTTATTTGAAAGAATAATATAATAAATGTGCATTCATCTAACACAGAGAACTGTAAATCATGTATTTCGAGTTCGGGAGCCTGAATGGTGAGGAGTGTTATTTGATTTGCTTTTTAGTAACACATTGCATTGCAAATAAAGGTAGGCAACATTAGTGGTAAGTAAAACAATAATAATAATAATAATAATAATAATAGGTGTTGTTTGTGGCAAGGCAATATCTTCCTCAGTTATTCTTCAAACGTAATGATTGTAACGCCATATCTCCCTTACAAACAAAATATTAGCAATTTATATCGAGAGAACGGGAAACTGTAGAGCGATGGGACCAACGTTGGACAGTATGCACTCATAGTACTCAGAAAAGTAAGCGATTTCAATGCAAAATGAACGAAGAGTCATTGTCATGGGTACTCATGGGGCCACGGCAGAGCCCTCTTTAGGCAAAATGTCGATAGCTTATATCGAGAAAACAGGAGGTGATACTGGGATGGGACCAACGTTGGACACCGTGGACCCATAAGGCGCATCGAAAAAATTAGGGAGGCGGGCGCCAGTCAGCCTTACTTATTTCCACATAATAATATAAAATTATATTGTCGAAATACACACACGAGTTAGCTACTAATATTCATATTCATATTCATATTATTATTATTATTATTATTATTATTATTATTATTATTATTATCTATAGCGTCTTTTCATTACGTCCGCATGTTTGACATGAAACCAAAGAGAAAATCCATCCTGTAGCGAAAAGAAACAATACTTTCTCTCAAATGGATAAAATATCAAGCCGAGATTGATTCGAACTCGCATGGACGGCGCGAAAAGCCAGTGCTTTGTCCACTATATTTTTAACTGACTCACCGAACGCGTTCCAGTAACTTACTTATTGCTAATTTTACTTGCTTCACTCGTTTAACTTGCTTTTTCTAATAACTTATAACGACAGGGACACGAACACAGAAACATCGAGAACAGTTAAAAATCATAGACGCTCTCCCGCCGGGAATCGAACCCGGAACTCCATACACCACAGGCGCACGTGCTAGCGACTAGACCAGCGGGAAAGGCACCACTCTCTCCCTGTGTCGTTAGGGATTACGACCACTGTATTGCCAGCTATCACTTCTGTGGGTTGTATACTATGATCACATGTTTCTTCTTTGCTGGAAGAGTAAAACCTACATTATATGTAATACATGAGGTATTTAGACCTACATGCTCTTCATATAATGTAATAAAAGGGTCATGGTGTCGGATTTTAATACATGACGTATTGCAGTATACAACATGCTTTGCATTATTTGTTTGTTTGTAGACAGCTACTAGGTTAGTGTTCTGAAAGGTTGTGTATAAACTAGGGATAGCCCGTTCCGGAATTATTAGTTTTCGGACTCCCGAAAGTAAAGCCGGACAAATTCCGGAATTCGGAAAATTCCAATTTTGTAATAATTTCGGAATTCGAAAAAATCCGGAATTTAGAAATTTCTGATTTCGTTAACATTCCGGAATTCGGAAAATCCGGATTTTTTCGAAAGTCGGAGTTTTTCTCAATTCCGGAATTTTCTAAATTCCGGATTCTTTCCGAGTTCCGAAATTCTTCTGAATTCCGGAGTATAACTGAATTCCATAATTTTGCGAAATCCGGAAAGTGAAAGTTCCGCTTCCGAAAAATGAATTTATTTTGGTTAATATGAATCGTGGCGGAAATAAGTCTTTGACCAGGTAATGGCGACTGCTTTGAAAGAAATGGGGAGTATGAGAATTCAATCTGTCATATTTGTAGTTTCGTGTGGAGAAAGAACGAACTTGTGAACCAGTGGTTTAAGAAAAACTCAAGTTATTAATATAAACTTTGCCGACTTCATAAAAGAAATACGAAAGACATTTTGAATCGAAAAATATAACATACAAGTTTGCAAGCGGAGACAAAGAAACCTAACGTAACCAGACTAAAGACGGATCGTTTACCGAGTAGCGATCGCTGTTCAGTGGTCAAGGTGCTTCTGCGAATGCACGTTGCAATTTTTTTTCTTACTTTAGAATTTTTGATGGCGATTGATCAGCGATAACATACGTTTTATTATATTATGATATTTGAATACTCGGATGTTTCAATACTTGAACTATCACATCTTCAGGAATAATAATAGTAATAATAATAATTATTATTATTTCGTAGAAGATTAAAAGCTAGAAGCTAAATTATCGCTCAGGTCATACCATTACAAGGAGAAACGTGACATTTGGAAATAATATTTCGGTTTGGTTTAATGTTGCTCACGAGAAGAGGAGTTTCTCATCTCGTTTCTAAAACAAATAAAATAACATGAGAATTAACATTTTACATTCGAGACGGGTCAGGGCTAAATCAAAATTTTCGTCTCTCTTTGGAGATGAGAATCGAGACGAGACGAAAAGTATCGTAAACATTTCCCGTCTTGTCTCGATTCTCGAAATAGTGTATGTCCATTCTTTAAGTAACAATTGCTCTGTAGACTGAATCTCACAGGCTATTTCGTTACATTGTATTTCAGAGCTCATTGAATTATGCTCTGTGTAGGTATTTTTGTAGCAAAGCTTTTATATTTACCTCTGCATATTCTAAAAATTAGTTTATTATATGTCTTACTGTCGCGTGATATTCAGTTATATTTATTACAGTTATTTTCCTCAAAACATACTTTCTACATGAAACTTCAATAAAAGGTTCTAATTTAAAATGTTGGAAGTTGCAGAGGTGTGTCTTGAAGGTACGGAACCCTTTCCCCGAAATCTCTACTTTTAAGTAAGTTTTGCCAAATTTCAGTGCAAGTTTAAAACTATTATTATTATTATTATTATTATTATTATTATTATTATTATTATTATTATTATTATTATTATTATTATTATTATATCAACTCCATGTATAATCTTTAAAAGATATACGGTTTGTATCTGAATAGTAAAAGCTAATTGACTGTCGATCTCGGTCGTCTGGAAGTCTTCAGGAGGCAAGGACATCGGTCACGTTCTGGGTTTGAGTTCCGAAGGGGCAAGTATTCGGGCTCGAGCAAAAAATTGTTAAAAGTTATAGGCTTCATCCAAACATATTCAAAACAGCAGGGACCGGGTTTGGGCTTCTCAACGGCTCGAGCGGCTCGACTTACAGCTCATTCAATATCGAACCGAATCGAGAAGTGAGCCGAGCCAACAGCTCACCACACCGAGCCGATTTGAGCCATCGGCTTAGTTGAGCTGGGTCGAAACGTGCTGATGAACTAGTTTCAACTTAGCTGGCTCGAACCGGTTCACATGAGCCGAGTAGGTGACCCATCCCAACCGAGAAAGCTCGAGCCATCGGCTCAATTGAGCTGAGTCGATGCCTTGTTCCAACTAAGCCGGCTCGGGTCATCGGCTCATCCCAACCGAGCCGACTCGAGCTGTTCGCTCAGTTGATACGAGCCGAGCCGGTTGATATCACTACCCGAGTTGGTCTTCTGCTTGGGCTCAAGAATTCGACCGTGCTGATCTCAGCCTTGATTTTAAGAACTACAGTATATACTTATATTGGTGATTACGACATTTGAGGCTGTCTCGTAATAATAATAATAATAATAACCTCTTGTCTTCTCGTTATCTAGACGAGACGAGATACACTAAAATTGCCCCACGAGATGCACTAAAATTACGAGATGAGACGCACCTCTGTCGTGAGCAACACTAAAAGTATTCCACATTACTGCTTACATTTCTCATGGCTTTTGCTTTCCAGTCTGATCAGGCCAATATTTCAAAACGAGTTAAAACGAGCTGAACGAGCGAGAGAGCCATTATCAAACTCAACTCAACTCGAAACTCGACCTCGAAAACAGCGACTTGGCTCGGAACTCAATTCAAGAAAATTACCTTTGACTCGACTCAAATTGTACTCGAGTCGAATTGAATTTTGGCTCGACTTGTGCTCATCCCTATTCGTGTTTGTGTTTTATGTTTCCAATTCAACAATGTCTACTCTTTTTTCTCATTTTACCTGCTGTTTCTGGATTTCTCTTTCAATGTCGTCCTTTATTTACACCGTGCACTATTCTTATTCCCAGCTTGTGACCCGCTTCAATGTCTTATTCAGTTTAGGCTTTTCTTCTTACATTGACTTCACATGTGATTCATTTAATTCTCACTTTCCGCGCACGACCGATGAAAATGTTTTATTATTATTATTATTATTATTATTATTATTATTATTATTATACTATTGAACTTGCACGGCGAAATTACTGTATAATACGATATCATTTCTGTCCATTGTATGTTATTTAGTTTATTAATGGGCACTAAATTGTCTCCATTGTTCGTTCCAAACATGTTCATGTAATGATATTTCCACCAAAGTGCATGCCGTAGTTAATTTATTCGTTGATCTGGAGACAATTTAGTGCCCATTAATAAATTAAATAACATACAATGGAATAAAATTACAGAAATGATATCGTATTATACAGTAATTTCGCCGTGCAAGTTCAATAGTATAATAATAATAATAATAATAATAATAATAATAATAATAATAATAAAACATTTTCATCGGTCGTGCGTGGAAAGTGAGAATTAAATCAATCACATGTCAAGTCAATGTAAGGAGAAAAGCCTAAACTGAATAAGACATTGAAGCGGGTCACAAGCTGGGAATAAGAATAGTGTATGGTGTTAATAAAGGACGACACCGAAAGAGAAATCCAGAAACAATAGGTAAACGAAGAAAAAAAAGAGTAGAAATTGTCGAAGTGGAAACAAAATACAAATACGAATAGGGATGAGCAGGAGTCGAGCCAAAATTCGACTCGACTCGAGTTCAATCCGAGTCGAGTCAAAGGTATTTTTCTTGAGTTGAGTTCCAAGCCAAGGCGCTGTTTTCGAGGTCGAGTTTCGAGTTGAGTCGAGTTTTATAATGGCTCTCTCGCTCGTTCAGCTCGTTTTAACTCGTTTGAAATAATGGCCTGATTAGACTGGAAACCGAAAGCCATGAGAAATGTAGGCGGTAATGTGGGATACTTTTAGTGTTGCTCACGGCAAGGGCGCGTCTCCTCTCGTAATTTTGGTGCATCTCGTGGGGCAATTTTAATGTATCTCGTCTCGTCTAGATAACGAGAAGACAAGAGTTTTTTTTATTATTATTACGAGACAGCCTCAAATGTCGTAATCACCAATATAAGTATATACTGTAGTTCTTAAAATTAAGGCTGAGACCTGCACGGTCGAATTCTTGAGCCCAAGCAGAAGATCA
Source organism: Thermobia domestica (assembly GCF_964235325.1). Taxonomy (NCBI): domain Eukaryota; kingdom Metazoa; phylum Arthropoda; class Insecta; order Zygentoma; family Lepismatidae; genus Thermobia; species Thermobia domestica. Next base: position 250,207,135 of record NC_137460.1, on the reverse strand, counting down.
ACTCGGGTAGTGATATCATCCGGCTCGGCTCGTATCAACTGAGCGAAGTTGTTGTATTACTATACATCTGCTTCCGCCCCTGTCAAATCTGGTCGATCTCGTTGACGCGACATATTTGCTTTTTAATACCCCTTTCTTCGTTTACTGAACAAAACAGTAACTATTCTGAAATATACTACTGCGCATGCCTCGTAGATAAATATTTCTGATGCCAATAGTTCCGTTTTGTCTAAGGAATGTTCTTTTTCTTATTCCCAGCATGACCCTTTTACATTATATGAAGAGCATGTAGGTCTAAATACCTCATGTATTACATATAATGTAGGTTTTACTCTTCCAGCAGAGAAGAAACATGTGATCATAGTATACAACCCACAGAAGTGATAGCTGGCAATACAGTGGTCGTAATCCCTAATGACACAGGGATAGAGTGGTGCCCTTCCCGCTGGTCTAGTCGCTAGCACGTGAGCCTTTGGTGTATGGAGTTCCGGGTTCGATTCCCGGCGGGAGAGCATCTATGATTTTTAACTGTTCTCGATGTTTCTGTGTCCGTGTCCCTGTCGTTATAAGTTATTAGAAAAAGCAAGTTAAACGAGTGAAGCAAGTAAAATTAGCAATAAGTAAGTTACTGAAACACGTTCAGTGAGTCAGTTAAAAAAACAAATGTGGACAAAGCACTGGCTTTTCGCGCCGTCCATGCGAGTTCGAATCAATCTCGGCTTGATATTTTATCCATTTGAGAGAATATTGCTTCTTTACGCTACAGGGAGTCCACTCTTTTCGTATTTTTCGCTGTCGTTCACAGTTAAAGTAACTGACTATTATTCTTTCTACGAATGATGGATCTTCTCTTTGGCTTCATGTCAAACACGCACACGTAATGAAAAGACGCTGTCGATAATAATAATAATAATAATAATAATAATATGAAATATTAGTAGCTAACTCGTGTGTTTATTTCGACAACATAATTTTATATTATTATGTGGAAATAAGTAAGGCTGGCTGGCGCCCCCCCTATTTTTTTCAATGCGCTTTATGGGTCCACGGTGTCCAAAGTTGGTCCCATTCCAGTATCACCTCTCGATATAAGTTATTGACACTTTGCATAAAGAGGGCTCTGCCGTGGCCCCATGAGTACCCATGAAATGACTCTTCGTTCCTTTCGCATTGAAATCGCTTACTTTTCTGAGTACTATGAGTGCATACTGTCCAACGTTGCTTCCATCGCTCTACAGTTTCTCGTTCTCTCGATATAAATTGCTAATATTTTGTTTGTAAGGGAGATATGGCGTTACAATCATTACGTTTGAAGAAGAATTGATTAAGATATTACCTTGCCACAAACAACACCTATTATTATTATTATTATTATTATTATTATTATTATTATTATTATTATTATTATTATTATTATTATTATTTTACTTACCACTAATGTTGCCTACCTTTATTTGCAATGAAATGTGTTACTAAAAAGCAAATCAAATAACACTCCTCGCCATTCAGGCTCCCGAACTCGAAATACATGAGTTACAGTTCTCTGTGTTAGATGAATGCACATTTATTATATTATTCTTTCAAATAACACGTTTCACAAGTTACTTCACTTTCAATGTGTAATTTCATATCATCACTAACAATCATCTTGTTCCGACAGGAAAATAACCCCCTCCTGCAAAAAAAAAAAAAAAAAAAAACTGACCGTAGCGAAAGGGCGTGAACCTTCTTTAGGCGATTAATCGGGTCCAATATTTCAATAAGTTTCTGCACACAAATATTTCAGTAAAAGAGGAAAATTTATTCAAACTTTCTGAATACCTATTTATGGGCGAAATTTGGTTCCCTTGGAACTTTTTAAGAGTTTGAAGGGCCAACATTTTAAACATTTTCATCTGATTATTCTGGTTAACGAAATCATCAAGATATTTCAACAATTAATGTTTGTGCCAAGTTTCGTCTCAATCCGCTGAAAATTAGGATGGTTATAGCATTCACAAATAGCGTTATATATATACAAATAGATAGATAAATAGACACACAGAGGGAGAGAGAAAAAGTGTTTTTCTCCCTTCTCGCACCTGTGGTGCGTCAGAGCTAAACCGGGCCCCTTTGCGAAACGTATTGACCAACCTAACCTAAACACAAACCTCTTACTTGCTAACGTAGAAACGTGGTCGGGAGGTGTAAGGCATGTAGAAATTGTATTTTTAGTAACCATGAGTATGGTCCACTTTCATGTTTTTCTTTTTACTTTTTGCAGCTACTTCGGAACGTTCAATTTTTATTCTTCAGTAATTGCAAATGGCGTTTACATTCAAAATATGAGGAATTTTGGTGGCATTTGTTCGGATATTCTTCTCTTTCGAAATGAAGACAAGAACAAAAGCAATACGCAAAGACAAAAAGTATTATCAGTACTAAACATTACCAATAATAATTGCTACGAAAAACTAAATACGACCTCTTTTACCATCTCTCATGAGTTGTATGTATTATTAACAAAAATTTTTAAAATGTCCTTGCCGAGGATTCGAACGTGCGTCCTTTGCATTTGTAAGCCAGCACCTTAACCACTACACCAAGATCATAGCATGGTGATCGTTTAGTTGTCGACGTATTTGTTATATTTGTGTTTTATGTTCCCACTTCGACAATTTTTACTCTTTTTTTGTAAGTTTAACAGCTGTTTCTGGCTTTCTCTTTCGGTGTCGTCCTTTATTTACACAATGCACTATTCGTATTCACAGCTTGTGCCCCTCTGCAATGTCTTATTCAGATTAAGCTTTTCTTTTTGCCCCTCAGTAAACATTTGATTGATTTAATTCTCATACTCTCCACGGATGGAGCGCAGGAATGCCAGACTCGAAAAATAGGTGTACATTTACTTTCCTGACAGATCATACATGAACAGGAAGCTCACTTGAAGTTGCAAAGGTTTCTATTTCTGGATTGTTACGCAAATTCAGTTCAAATTTGTCCCTAGAAAATCCGTCAGGATTGCGTCTAAATTTATGGAATATGTGTAAACCAGATTGAAAATAAAACATATTGTTCTGTCCAAATTTAAAAGAAAAAATAGAAAAAAGGGACAATAAATGTGCTGAAGGCTACAAAAAGTAAGAAAAAGGGGAAATTTTATTAATTTGGTGTATTAAAAAAAAGTGTGTTCATTTCAGTTCGTTTTATGTTCGGAAATACATATTTTGAACTTTGGTTGTTTAACAACTAGGTACATTTTTAGAAAAGATGCTGCACCTTAAAATCCGCTCTCTAATTATTATTATTATTATTATTATTATTATTATTATTATTATTATTATTATTATTATTATTTCGTGATTCAGACGATACCAACTATGTCATCAAAATATTTTACTTCATTATTTTTTCTTTGTCACTTTGTATTGCGTTCACTTTTTCCTCATTAACCAGGAGTAGAGCAGCGTAATATCCGTTAACTATTACCACACTATCATCCCAAGTAAATCCTTGTACTTCTAAACAACTTTAAATGATTTTACTTTATCTTTCTTTTCCTTCCTTCATCTTTGCTATTTTTTCTTTGTAATATGCTATGTACGTTATTTTTTATTCGTATTCGTCGTATTTTACTGTTACCTTCTAGTATAATTCTTTCTCCCAAGTCTCCCAGCACATCTCTGCATCTACCACGATTATCACAGTTGAAGATAAGTTATCTCCAGCTTTTTTTTTGTCTCCTGAAAAATTATTGTACGAAGTATCTTACATCCCGTTTACGGCGAACTAAGAAAATAATGCAGGAGTTTGTCGTGATTTTCCGTATAGCAGTTTTTTCAGCTGCCAAAGTCAGTTCGACCTCACCTGAAATTAAGGCAAGTTGCTGTACCAATCGTATTATTTCCGCCAACTGAATACTGGAAGAATGTGACCGTCTTTCAGGTCACTTCGCGTGCATATCCCTTTAGACCAAATTTGGTGAGAATTAAAAATGAAACTGTCACTTGATCTCGATCTCGCTTTTCTGGCCCGGTGACCCAGACAGATCCAGTGACGCGAAAGCATGATGAAATACCAATTCTGTAGCGTTTTATAATATAGGTCGGGGTGGATCAATGGTAGAGCGCTCAGTTCCAGTGTGTAGGAGAGTACGATAGATGGAGAAGAACCTGGAATCCGTATTGTTGAATAGCAGCTTTCGTATACATCGCTGCCAATCAGCATTCTGCATCTTACGAAAAGCGAACGATAAATGGCACTTCCTTCTACTTTTCTTTTTATGAAAAGGACGAATAGTGCAGTCGTTTTGCTGGGTTTCGTCGTCTCACAATTGTTCTCTCACCCTTATGCTTAGAATGTAATGAACGTCCGTCGTATCTGACCAAGAGGTGACATGCCACCAAATTTAACATTGCTTGTCAAATATTGTGATCTGGAAATCCCGCGTTTAACCCCTAGTAGCAAAGACAGATGGGAAAGATGAAATGAAAGACAGGTTAGATGCAATGTAACAAACTTTTTATTTCGACTTGTTTTCATGCAGTAGGCGCCTATCGACGCATGTATGCCATACATGTTTAAAATTTCAGTTGTTTTTTAAACATTCCTATTACCTGACCAGGATATTAGTGCGGTTTTTCGTGGAGGGCGCTAGTGTAGTGTTTACATCAGTTTCTAGGTAAACGCGGTGGGACAGGGGAACGGAGAGCGTCACTCTGCAGTGTATCCAACGATTTTCAAAAGTTGCAGTTTACATGTTATAAGTAGCCTAATCTGTTTCGCTTAATAAAGAACTCCATAAATTATATAGTTGTTATTGAATGCAGTAATGGTTATTCCTGCAGTGATGCAGATGTATTGTGGATAATGGCATATGCATGGAAATTAACAATTTAAGAACAAGATAGCATACAAGTGAGTTTCTACCGTGTATCAAGCAGATTATATATAAAAAAAATGATCACGTTTTATTTGATTTCATTATAAAACAGTAGAAACCTGTAAAACTCAGTAATAAGATGTAATGACTAAAATATTAATTATGGGTTGGTAGCTTAGATACTTGCGCAATATCTTGTAACTGTAAGTTTAAATCAAGTTAAGGCTCGCGATGCTTGTATTTGTTTTAATGTAGGTCTATCGATTGACAACTAAATTATTTTCTTGAGTTGTAGCCAAGAAAGAATTCCGATACGTTTCCACTCAAGAACTGTGGAAGTTCTCTCCGTTGGTCTATTGGCTAGCGCATGTGTCTTTGTTGTACGTGGTACTCTGAGAGCCCAACAATTAATTTTACAATGTTTCACTTTCATTAATCATCTGTGCATAAAGAGCATAATCATGGGACGTTAAACTAAAGAAATTTCATTTCATTTTTTCGATGAATGTGAACCCTTTGGGGAAAAAGGAAGTGAAGAAGAAATTTTCCTTAATTTTTTAAAGGGCTACGGGATTGGATAGCTTGTCTTTCGGGATTGCCTTGTAAAACCTGATTACAATGTATCTTTCTTTTAGGATTATAATCGTAATCCAGCCTTTTGGTAAATGTGAAATAAAAGTATCGATAAAACATCAGCGTATGGGTAATGTAAGCATAAATATCATTGGTTCAATACACAATAAATTTACAACTTTTATTTATGAGTATAGAAATTCCCTCTGAATTTCTTTCATATCCTAGGTCTCTTGTGACAAAGAATTAATTCTATTATCTGTTTTCATACACAATATAATTTTGAAACTTGGGAGCCTAGTGTTGTCTTTGTGTCTGTAATACGTAATCATTTGTCGATTGACTTCAGAAGACTGAGTTTAGCCCGTGAGCATAAGTTGCATATAGTTCAAACATATCAAATGTACTGTCTTGTTTAACAAATCCTGTATGCACATATGACATTCAAAGACAAAGGTAATCAATCGTCTTTAAACAGCAGTATTTTTATTTCAAGTGTAAGTACTAAAATGTGCTACGTAGATTTCCGGCCAATTGTTTCATCGCCAGTATCTTTGAGCAATGAGATAGCAGTGGAAGACAAACTTCGTTCTTCTAACTTGATATTTTAAAAAACTTACGCAAGTGGTTTTGTTACTTAAATACATATCTATTCACTCTAATCAATTTCAAAAGTACCATTAACTTTATAATAACATAATGAATGTAAGAGTTACCCTAAAATGTATTTTGTATTTCTTTTTTAATATGAAATTCATTTTTTCTGAATTTCACGAGCTATAAGAAATCAATTGTCAGGCTCCCCACTTTAAATTTTAATCGCTCCCCTACCGCCTCAATGTAACATTGCGTTTATTTATTTTAAATATTTTTTTTTTCAAAATATGGTAGAAATACTGGATTTTTAAATTACCAAGCCATGCTAAATAATGACAGGTTAGATATCAGAGAAAGTTATCTTTATCTACCTTCTTAATTAGGGGCGGATCCAAATCTCCTTCAGAGGCGGTTAGATTATCAGTTTCTCTCTCACCAGTCTTTTGCAGCACATCCGAAAATGATCTCAATGCAAATTTGTTACTGAAGATACTGCCAATCGATCGATCACATGGTCCAAATTGGTAGCAATTTCGAAGACGCCTTATCTCAAAACTACACCATAGAACTTGCTTTAAACAATGAAAGCGCAGTTGCCAAAGTATAACTGATTCACAAAGATGAACTTCGAGGTTTCGTTAACAGATGAATTAGGAATTCCTTACACTCTAATGCTACGAAGTTCTCAGTGTTCCTTTGTACAACACTGAGGTTAGTTTATTCGTAAGTTATTGTCATATTAATATGGAGGGTGTATGTACTTTTTTTTTTTCAGTCCCTTAAAATGTTCTGAAAATAACTTCCATAACTTTTGAAATTGTGTTTGTCTTAACTTGAACATATGCGTGAAGTGGTTTATTATGAACAGGGCAAAAACAACTGTGATAGATTAATTACAAGTGATCCAGTTAGAAACACTGCTGTTTGTATTTTAGTTCCAAAATCGGCCGCCCGCACTCGTTCGCTGGTGGACTAATACCTGCAGTAAAAAAACAAACAAAAGGAAAGTTTTTCTTCCGAAATCTTTCCACGTTTATGCTGTGTGGGCTGAAGAACACTGTGATGATGAGAAATGAATAAATTGTTGAATGAAGAGAGTGGAAGGAAACGGGAGAACCCCGAGGAAACCCACGCACATGGTGTTTGTCCACCACAAAGCCCACTTGTTGCGAGCTGGGAATCGAACCAGGGACATCACGCATCAGAGGTGAATGTTCTACCATTAGGCCACCGCAGCCCCTTCACCTGCAGTAGCGAGTATGGCTGCGAGATCTTGCTTGGAACTAGTCAATGAGGATACGGCACGTAATACATTTCAGATGTCTCTATAAGAAGAAATCCAAGCATGACAGGTGTGATATCCTGATATTAGCGGTAAAGTATACATACATACAAATTATGATGCTGAAACCAGCTTCGTTGTCAAATAAACTCAGGAACATGGTCCAGCGACAGTTTCCGTTTTGCAGGAAGATAGCATACATGTGTCCATTCAGGAGAGAAGGTAAGATGTACGGTCGAATTATGTAATCGTTTCCGGTGGTTCTGTTGATAGTCTCTCCGTTTAACAGCTGTAGAAACAGGACAAAAAGTAAACAGGACACATGTAAAGGTTCGTTCCAGTACATGTTGTGATATTTGTTTCTTTTCATCTTTCCCATTTGCCTTCGCCGCTGGTGGTTAAACGCAGCCTTGCTGGTTTCACTTTTTATAGGAATAAACGTTTATTTCCGTGTTCATATAGTTTCCGAACATCCTGTACAGAATCTTAAATTCATTTTAAAATTAATTTCCTTTAGCCTATAGGGCATAATCGTAGGACATAAAACTGAAATATTTCGTTTCATTTTTAAATTGGATTCTTGATACTGTTAGGCCCTACAAAGGAAAGATACAAACTTCATAAAATAACTTTTTCTGTTTGAAATAGTCAAATCAAAGAATGTTCATTTTGCGCTGAAAACCTTTGTTTATTTATGTCTCATCATTTGAGTTATCTTGAATGCTGTTAAGATAGTCCATGTCATTTGTGTAAATATCCTGACATGTGTATATTATGATAGGAGGTACAACTTGTACGTTTCTAAATAACAGTTTCGCACCGAGTTATTTTAAGCAATGACTTAAAGTCGCTGGATAATATTTTGGGTCTTTCATTCTCTTGCTGTCTCGCCATAAATGGCGACTTTCAGTTATCTAAATCAGCGGGAAACTCTTTGTAAGCAGTAAAGAAAGGACAACTTTGTAATATTTGCTTCTATTACTTAAAAAAAAAAAAAAAAAAAAAGTATTAAAACTGTAAATTCATTTCATGTCACTTTCGTTTACCAGCAGTATTATTTACTCCTTAACGTGTAGTAAGATGATAATTGAATTAATGTATTTCTGTGGGTGTTATCTGCCCGCCTTTTGCCAAACGTGTCTCGCATTTTATCATTTTTCACCATGTCCGACAAGATTTTATTTTAGAATTGTTCAGCATTTAATCAAGTTTAAAAATTATAATCATATTTGTAATTAGAGTTTATCATTATAAACATGATTTTAACCTATGCCTAAGTAGTATACACAGAAATGTAAGCTTGAGCGCAACAACTAGTTGAAATTAACGTACAAAAATAGTTTTCATCTATGCCTGTATCCTTATGCATAGGGCTTTCATATTTGTAGAGTAAAAAAGCCGAGACACGGTGTGGAAATTTAACAGTATATACTGAATAATGGACTGACTTGTTGCTGAAGTACAGGGTGGCCCAAAAGTAGATATACAATCCCTAGTGATCAACTCACTGCTTTTTATATAATTTTTTATTGTTATTCATCAGGTAGACTTACTTTCTTTATTTTTTCTTAATATCTTTTTACTTATATCTTGAGCTCGGAACAGCCGAAGCAAATAAACCTATAAGCGGTATTATAACAAATTAAGTAATTTAACATTAACCAAAAGTCAATGACAGCGAGTAGATTATTGAGATAGTTGAGTATAGATGACCAGCAGTTTTTTTTTTTTTTTTTTAATACTCCAGTCATGCTTTTAATTTAAGTTTTGATGAGAAACTGGAACATTCGAAGTCTCGAATAATTCCTGATTAGACAGATGGTATAAATCAAGAACACCTGGGAGTTCAGTCTATACAGAAACCCAATTTATTACTCTCGGTTTGGATATTGTATCGGAATAGTTTGAAAGGGTACTCTAGTTTCAGTGAGAAGTATTATTTCTATTGCTTCCATTGACACAAATCTTATTACTGATAATAGGCAACTTACGAAAGGTCACGTTTTGTTACTGATCACACAATTATCCTGAATATTGTGATGCCATAATGCTTTATATTTGGAGCTAGTGAGGAAGTGAGTACAAGGTAGAATATGTAAGTCCACCTTCTGCAGAAAAAGAAAATATTTGATATGCCCCGGCAGGTCAGAGTAGAGTGTTTGCCTGTCGTGGAAGGGTTACTGATTTACTCGTAGGGCTGGGAACAAACTGAAATATGATTATTTAACTTCGGTAGAATTTTGCTAATTCGAGAGCAGGTGTTACCTGGAAGAACAATAACACTGCGCAGTGCCTTTTCTCCTTCTATATTCATCCTCATGATAGGTATTCTGTCATTATTGGCATGTCTCTTCCTGCAGTTGGGAAGCTTCCATACTTCACTGCTTTAGCTAACCTCTTCATCTCCACGTATGATTTTCCTGTTTTGATATTGCCCGTTAATTGTAGTGTCATTCGCCCCCTCTCTCTCTTTCCTGCCACCATACCCTGTAGGACATCTCACATTGTGCAGTTCCTTTTTTACCCAATGTCCCAATCAGTTTCACTTCGTCTTCTTAATAATATTTAAAATTGTTGTTTTTCCCCACCATTTCTAACACCCTCTCATTCGTTTTTCGCTCGAACCAGCTTATTCACTCCATTCGTCTCCACACCCACATTTCAAAAACTTTCAGCCGTTTTTCATTATTTCTGCGTAGTTTCCATGTTTCTGACCCGTATAGTACAATACTTCACACGAAGCATTTTATGAGTGTTTTTCTTAACTCTTTACTCAAGGTCTCACTAAATAGTATTTTCTCCCACCTAAAGACTTCTTTTGCCATTCCTGTCCTTGCTTTTACTTCAATTTCACACTTGCAAACAGTTACTAATAATAATACTCAGGTATCGCAAATTATTCACATGTTCTATTTCTCCTCTCCTATGTTTGACACCGACCGCTTCGCTCCAATCACCATGGCTTTTGTTTTTCTAAGATTTCTTTTCATCTCGTTTTCTTCACAGCCCTTCCTCAAGTTTTCTAACTTCTTATTGATTTTCTCTTCGGATTCTGCAACAAACGCCATATCATCTGCAAACGATATACAGCTAATCATTGTTGTACCTTCTACTGAAATGGCGTCTTTATTTGTAGACTCTTTTTCACTATCTTTCCTCGATAGATATTAAATAATATAGACGAGAGATAGCATCCCTGAGATACGATAAAATAGAAAGAAAGGAAAGCAGTTGGGAATAAATGTTTTTCAATCCAAAATGATGGATTTTTTTTAATCGTGTGAACTCTACGTTCGTAAGGCGCCCCATGCTAAAGGAAAAAGTAGCGTTTTCACTGCACCACGCTATTCCAACGGAACGTAAGGGGATGCAAAATTTAATCGTGAACGCGCACAAATTGTTATGTGAGAGAAGTTAGAACATCTCAAAACTGTTTGCCAACAATGCTGTATTGTTGGTGTAGTGAGGGCCCAAGGGAATAGAGTGCTGAGCTGGGAAGGTTGTATTCTCACTTAGCATTAGGCGCTTTAGTAGTGTAGAGCTCAAACAGCTGAAGTCATTGAAAAAATGCTATCGTTTTAGATCGAAAACTATCTGTTTCCAACAGGTTTCCTCTGTTTCCATTTTTTAGTTTGTTTACTCAATGAAATTGGTAGGGGTTCGCGGTGACTCAGTAGTAGAGCGTTCACCTCTGGTGCTTGGGGACCTAGATTCGATCCCAGCCCCCGCCAAGTAGACTGTGATGGACAAACACCGTGTGCGTGGGTTTCCTCGGGGTTCTCCCGTTTCCTCCTACTTTCTTCATTCCACCATTTTATTCATTACTCATCATCACCGTCTCCTTTAGCCTAATCGGCAAAAACGTGGGACGTAAAACTCAAAGATTTCATTTTCATTTTGAATGGAATTGGTCTGGACTCTTGATAGATCCGCTGTTAATGAGATCATATAATTTTAACAGTAAACTGCTATTCCGTTTAGCCTGGAGAAGTGTAATTGATTGTACTGTATGTTTATGGAAGAGTTACTGGAATTAAAATGTAGCAAGAACGGGAAATCCCCGAGACAACCCACAGACACGGCTTTGAAAAGTCCTTTACGCTAATCCTCATTTGCAGTTAAAGCAAACAAATATTAATTTTGTTTGACTCATTGATATTTATTTAATTAAAGTATTTTAATTTCTTACGTTCGGTTGCCAGAATATGGCATTTTAAAGCAGTGTTCAGCGAGCCTGTTCAACGAGAAAAGAATTATCAAAAATGTTTGCATAAAAATCTCAGGTTGTCCATTATGTGCAAATTCTCTTTGCTTATCATTAATTAACCTAAAACATATCTGTTTCAGTAACTTTACGAGAACAATGTTAGCAGGGGCCGCGTTTCTACCATTTTACAAACTTGCATTAAATATGCTTTTTACATGGCAACACTGCATCAACTTCGTTATATTTTCGCACCAATGAATAAATATTGATGCATATTGCACATATACATAGTGATTCACCCGCAAGGAATAACTTTCCTGCAACTGAATAATGATTTTCTTAATTTCTTACTTTTTTCTTTTCTTTCTTCTTCTTTTTAACACTTTCGGTATTTGCTTTCGTTACTACACAAAAACGTTACAAATTCCAACATCGATCACGATCTCGAAAATATCTACGTAGAACATGCTTACATTCGTTTCAAGTCTCAGGTTCTTGGTTCAAAAGATACACGCAATCAAATTTTGGATTGCGCAACTTTACGGACACGCTGTATAAATTATAAGAGTTTATCTCACTACTTTAATATTATCTAGCGAATATAGAAGAAAAGTCATTGTGCAGTGTTCTCCCTCCTGATAACGAATACCTGAGCTGTCGTATTAGCCGAGTTCTTCTGAAGGTAATCACATTTTCAGTGTCTGTTAGTTGGCTTACGTATTGTATATTATTATTATTATTATTAGTAGTAGTAGTACAGTGAAACCTCCCTTAACGGACACCTCTCAATAACGGACACCTCTATAATACAGACAGATTTTTTTGTCCCGGGAAAAATATATGTTCTCTTACAGAACAAAACCCCTCCTTTTACGGACACAGATACGGACGCGGACAGTCCTTTTCTCCCCCAAACATTTCAATAACCTCTTCATAACGGACAGGAATTATTTTCGGTTCTGCTATATATTACAGTAGACAGGATTTTTTTTTTCCATAAGTGTGTATTTCATGAGTCTACACATGGTGAACCATCAAACAGAGCAGCTTCAAGCTGAACTTGAATTTTTTTTTTTTCTGCCAGCAATAAACTGCTCTCTGAAAATCCTAGAAAACCTTCAATAACACTTATGCAGGGACAGTTGGATGGTCAAGAATTCTATGCGAAAGATCTTCCGTTCCCTAACAAATTTAGTTCTTTTTCCTCTGGTCCTTTCACCTTTTCCCGGTAATTTCATAGATAACAAGTAAATTAATGGATTTTTACAGGGTGATGACATGTGCGTAAAGAAATTACCATACACACATTATCTTTTGCAGTATATGAATATATTAACACAACTCTGAGTAATAATGTTATTTAATAGAAATGAATTTCTCCTTTGTCCCTCCCAGTATTTCAAATATGTACAAAATAGTATTTTCGTATTGAATTTTACGTATTTACGGTCATACATATGTATTTACTGTATATTACTACATACAATTACCGTTGTGAGAAATTAAATTTCTGTAACCTCTCTGTAACGGACACCTCTCAATAACGGACAAAAATTCATGTCCCATTTGTGTCCGTTATTCAGAGGTTTTACTGTATTTTATTATTAAGTATTATACACCTTTTATCAGGTCCTAGGACTAATGAGACTTTTTATTTATTTATTTAGGTTTATGCCTGGCTTTTAACTCCAAATATTTTCTTCTATTCTTCTAATCATCGATCATTCGTGTTCTTCTTCCTATTCCTCGTTTTCCTTCCATTTTTCTTCTATAGCGGTATGAAGAAGAGAATTTCTTTGCAAGATGTGTCCAATCCAATTGGCCTTCCTACAAAGGATGCTGGCTAAAAGCGTCCTCTTCTCTCCTACCCGTTTTAAAACTTATTCGTTTGTTGCTCTCCCCCTCCGTCTGTCTCTCTTTCTTCTCTCTTCTTCCAAAGGGAGCTATCTGCGGAACCGCTTTGTTGCTACTTTCATTTATTATCAAAGGAATTTGAGGGGCGCGGTGGCTCAGTGGTAGAGCGTTTACCTCCGGTGCTTGGGGTCCCTGGTTCGATCCCAGCTTGCACCGTATGGACTTTGTGGTGGACAAACACCGTGTGCGTGGGTTTTCTCGGGGTTATCCCGTTTCCTCCCACTTTCTTCATTCCACCATTTCATTCATTTCTCATAATCACCGTCCCCTTTAGCCTAACCGACATAATCGTGGAACGTAAAACTGAAAGATTTGATTTCATTTTTATCAAAGGAATTTATAAAAATGCATTTGTTTTTGAATAAAACGAAGCCAGGCTTACCAAGAAAACTGGGACACATTATCTTTGAAGTCAGTCCAGATGGAAAAGTAATTGACTCATAATTCACTGTTATTCTTTAACGCAAGAAAATATCAAGTTTAATAGTCAATAATGTAAATATTGCAGAAGATAAGTTGATTTAAAGGCAGGATTTATCGGGATGGAATTAGCTATAATACGATAACGAACTTTGAACATCAAACATTACTAACTAGTCCTTAAAAGAATGCGCCTTGGGTTAGAATTGCAAGTATTTACAATAGTTTTATCTTCTATTATAGCTGATTGTGAATTTCCCAGCACAATATTTTGAAATACGTGTAAAAACAGTGACAGGTCATGTTGGCTAAACATTATGTATTAGAAATGTCTTTACATGACATAGTTTTATAAAGCAAAGGTTAATTTACAGAAGGATTTACTCAAAACAATAGTTTTTATTAGGTTATAGCATTTTTGTTAGCTAGTAATGGGACGAAGCGTCGGTTAGCAAACTAATGATTAGAAAGGAAGATGATGATCAAAGTGACTAGTTTCGGTACCTAGGTAAAATTATTAGTGAAGATAGCTATAGGAAAACTAAAATCAAGGAAGAAATGCCGAGTCAAACATGTGGAAAGAAAGAAAACATATTTTCAGAGCTTTTTTTTAACACGTTTAGCTCCGCGTAAACCCCATGGGACCTACAAGTACCTTTCTTAACAAGTCCCGTTTGTCGCATGCGACCTACATGTCCACTATGTTTCGTTACTTTCTTAGGTGACCATTGATGAGACTTTTCCATTAGAAGGGGATAGTTTATAACGAAATGAAAGCACAGTGGTTCAGTGGTAGAGCGTTTACCTCTGGCGCGTTAAGTCCCTGGTTCGATCCCTCGCCAAGTAAGTTAGTGGTGAATATAGTGTCCGTGGGTTTTCTCGGGATACTACAGTTTACTCCTACATTTTCATTCCACAAACTCTCCCATGATTCACTTGCCTAAGCCATCGTCTCCCTTAGCCTAAAGAGCATAGTCGTGGGACGTTAAAGTGAAACGCTCCGTTTCATTTTATTTTGGAGTCAAAAATCCAATATATTTCAATCAAAAATTTTCTTGTAGACCTTATATTTGGAAAACTGCATATATTTTAACTATATTTTAACTCAATATGATGTGCTTATTCTGCAGAAAATACGAAAATTCGATTTTTTGGCCGTTCAAAAATTTTGAGGCCCCTGATCCAATTGGATCAAAAGGTCCAATGTGTTTTAACAACAAAAATGTTCTTGTAGGTCTTATATCTGGTGAACTATATATAGTGTAACCGAACCCAAGCTATCAGTTAACTCAGTACGGTGTGTTTATTCCGTAGAAAATATGAAAACTTGATTTAAAAGCTGTTCAAAAATTTTGTGGCCCCTGATCTTAAAACTGATTATTGGCCAAGATCGCAATCTTTTGATCCATTTTGATTTTCCTAATTTTGTTGTTCATTTTGACAAACTATAAAAGCAGGCTGCGAAATAGAATGAGCAGCCAGTTTTCAAACGAAAACCATATTAGTTAACTCTTACTTTCGCTTCTTAAATAACATGAAAATTTTAGACCCTTAGAATTTTACTCATTAATACTTTAGTAGAAATATTATATCATTCCTTGGAGTAACACTTCTCATTTTGCAAGTTAAAGATTCTCGTTATACACTGACTGAGATTCCTTTGTTGTATATAAATTAATTTGTTCTCGGAAAGAAACTGTAGTGAAATGTTCAAACAAATGTAACGTTAATCGTTGCAACCAATGTAACGTCCACTGAGATTTCAATTCATGTTCGGATACAAGGAAATTGGTATATAGTGTAGTAAATCATTTCAGTATAGGTCATCTCCTTTATATATATTCAAGTACCGTAATATGTATTGTTCGTCGTGATTTTGTAGAAACTGATATGAAAAACTCGCAATTCCAAAGAATAGCACAAAGATACGATACAATCCTAGACAAAATCCAATGGGATTTTCGCTTGTCGGTTCCAAATTTTGTGTAGATTTGCCAGGTTGATACCTTTATGAAAGGCAACCAGTAGAGGAGCTATGTATAGCGGGTTGATGGACATTTCAGGCGCTAAATCTGACTGACATTACAAGCTGGCACTTTCGAAGGCTTGTGGACCCACAATAAGGCGTCCTTGAATATGGAATTACAAGAAAAAATATTTGCATTTGGTATCATCTATCACTTATTCAAGGTTTCCACAAACTCTCCCCAACATTCTGTATATTAAAATGCTACGTTTATATGTTTGTCTATAGCAATTCACTCCCTTTGAGAGTCTTCCTGTCCGTAAAGGGATTTACTCGGATATAGTGAGAAGTGAGGAGGAGATTCATGCTCATATTAAAACTGTGCGCTGTGTAAATAGCACAGGTTCTACTAGTAATAATAATAATAATAATAAAGTTTTTTTTTCAAACTCAGGGCATGGGACAGTTGCCTCCTGGCCTCTCCAAGTGACAGCCCTAGTAAGGAGTGAATCCTTTCGTTATCTTTACTATTTTTGTAGTTTCATATTAAGAAGAAAACACACTGTCATTTGGTAACTGTCTTTATGTGTGTTTCTGGCGTGAAAAGCAGACTTTTTTTGTAACTTCCAAACTATGATTCGCTTAAGTATGGGAACTCTTATAAACCAGCTATACCACTCTGACAGAAATCCACTACCACCTCCGCATATTAATTCCAAGATAGAAAAATAACATAATACATGGCAGAACATCTTACATGAAGTTCTGTTGAAGTTGTTAGAAATCTACTACGTCTTTATTGATTTCTATAGAACGAAAACACTGACAGATAGCGATTTTTTTTTTAATAATAGTTTTATGGTTCCAAGAATGCATCTCCGACGGTATCCCTGTGTTAAGAATGGAAGTAATTGATCTACCGCTTCGGGTTTCTGGAAACTTTTTAATTAAGAATTTTATATAAAATTCTCAATGCGGAATTAAATGCCCTTGTTTTGTACTATATGTCTGTACATTACCATCTGTTTTTATTAATAAAATGCTAGGTTTATGTTTCTGATCAAGAAAAGTTTATATGTATGTTTCTGGACGTTTGTATGTTTGTGGTCAATTCTTTTGACAATGATATCTCGGGAACCACAGGCTCTAGAAAGATGCCATTTTCACTGATTGATTGCAAATTTTGTATAGATTGTTCAGTTTTAATTGAATATTTAAAAATCGCCGTTATTTCTTTATTACATTTTTTAGGAGTACATTGGAAGTATTGAAATTTTGAAGTGAAACCTTATATCTTAGAGTTATACATCTCAACACCATGCGTTTGTATGCTGAATTAATCTCCGGCGTTTGTTTCATGGCCAAATGATAATGAGAAACAAAGGGTAACCGTTTTTTCCAGTCTAAGATGAATCTTTATTGTTTGGAGTATTTTTCCCAATGAACATCATATATCACTGACATTATAATTGATTGTATGTGTAATGTATTTGCTTATTACATGCAAGAAGAAAGAAAACATTCATCATTCATGAATTAGAAACTCCAACCAGAAATAGGCTCAAATCTTGCAAACGGTGCGAGATAATGAAAAAATAATCGGAAAAAATCTCCCCTTTATGATACCTCTTGCCGATCACTTGTGTCTGTAAAGAGACGTGTAGAGATGATGTGAGGAATGACAAGAAGGTTCATGTTCATATGTGAATGATGCCCTGTGTAGAGAGCGCAGGTTCAGCTTGTCATTTATATTATTATTGTTACCGTGAACAGTATTTCTTCTAGATATAGGCCTAATTTGGGGATCTTTCCACCACCCCTCCCTCTTCAGAGTGAGTGAGTTGCCTCTTCATCACTAAAATAAATTATGATTTTCACACATCATTCTTGTGCGAAGCGCGTTCTTTAGCAAATAGTGTCCCACTGTAGCAAAGGAACAAGTAGTGGAGTTCGATCAGGAAAACCAGTAACAAGGGCGATGTGCTGACCACACATCTCTTACTGCCGGCTGGTCACCTTAAGCTCTTCGGAACTTAGTATCAGCTGTTTATTTTTATCTGTGATCATTGCAGTTCTCCGTTCGCTTGCTCGTGTTATAAGACTGATACTGCTTGAAATGTGACATATTCGTGGAAGATTTCCGGACTTAATGCAAAACAGACTATATGACAGACATAGGTTAAATCGAGGGTTGTATTAATTTCATGCTCGAGTTAGATCAACGTAAGATAATCTTCCTTGAATTTAAGTTGAGTTTCCTTAATTCTTGACATTCCTTCATTCCTAGCTTGTTTGTGATTCAAGTTGGCAGCTAGCCCCGAGACTAACCAAAGTTAAGTGACAAGGGGTACTAATTTCTTCACACGATGTACTTTGTCCTTGATTACATGGGCAAGTCATCAGAGTATTACTCTGTGTACATTGTACCTCTGTAGCACAATTTTCTACTTATTCAAAGGTTGGGATAAAATACAATCTCTCTTTCTCTTTTTTTCTTCTTTCTTTATTGTGTGTGTGTGTGTGTTGTGTGTTAAGCTGTGAATTTATCAGGCTTCGTAGTAGCAATGAGCGGCGTTAGTTAATTAGTTAGGAGTTTAACGTGTCTTTCGGCACCGAGGTTATATGAAATTTGAACCTGCGCGCTTAACGTGAAATTCGAACACATGAAGTCCACCGGGAATCGAGCCTGGATCTCGCGTCGCATAGTCGCGAGGGAGTTTAAAGATAGGACGAGACACAGGTAATTTCATCAGCATCATTACCATCATCGTTATAAATATTCTTCCATTATTGGCACGTTACTTGCCGCAACTGCTAACAGAATACCCTCTAGCACGTCCCTCATGATACAATTCCTTTTCAACCAATGGTCCAAGCAGTTTTTCTTCCTCTTCCTAATAATATCTAAAATTGTTTTTTTTTCTCCCCACCATTTCTACTAACACCCTTTTATTCGTTTTCCTCTCGACCTAGTCAATTCTCTCTATTTTTCTTCACACCCACATTTCGAAAGCTTCCAGTCATTTTTCATGACTTTGACGTAATATCCAGTTTCTAGGTCATACAGTACAATATTCCTTTCAACAGGTATTTTGAAAAGGCAGATACAGGGGGCGTTTATGCTGTGTCAAAATACGTAATCCAAAATCAATTAAGAAAAAAAAAAATCTTAATGCATATATGAGCCACTGAAATGCAAAACTCGCATAGTCATTTAGAGATTTTTTTCAGAAAGCTGGAAACTCTACCATTCAACAAAGCATTTGGTTGAGTATCGCGTTTTATAGTCGCTCTACGAACTCACTAAGAGGAAGATCGAGAATATGTGATTGAGAAGTAATTAGACTGGCAACACTGCATAAACCAACAGCTCTGGTGTCTTTATACGGCAGTTAATTGAACCCTTGCCGTTGACTCAGTACAAGCTTGAATGTGCTCCAGTCGTTGTAATCGTGAGATCGGCAATGCAGTTTGAGCAGCGTTGTGCTATCAAATGTTGTGTAAAGATTGGCAAACCGCTACTGCAACTTGTGAAAAAGTTAGAAGGGGTCTATGGAAAACATTCCTTTTCCTGGGCATAAGTGTTCAGATGGCAGAAGGCGAACCTGGTGCCTTCACATACGTATGGCAGTGTGGAAAGAGTGAAATCATCGTCGATTGACGGTGAGAATAATCAGTAGAGAGTTAATTCCGAATGTGTTTACCGTCCATCAATTTTTAACAAGAGTGTGCGCTAAGATGATGTCAAAGAACCATGTTTATACAGTAGTCTCCATTAATGATTTTGTGGTAGGAAAAAAAAATCATTGTTGTTGTTCGTTAACTCCCTATTCGCCAAATCCCAGTTTCTGTGACTTCTTTTGTGCCCCTTGCTCGAAAATCACTGGAAAGTGCTCCATTTTGGACTTCGGATAATATTCAGAAGACCGTAACAGATGATCTGAAAAGTATTCCGGCACTGCTAGCAAGACTGAAAACAACATCTCTATCACTGTGTAGTTGCCTAAGCGGACTATTTTCAAAGGGATAAGCTTCATTTGTAAAAATAAATTTATTGTTGCAAGAAAATACCTCCTTTTCGCGTCACGAATTCGAAGGTATCAGCAGATTGAGAATAGAGAATGATGTTTTCACTTTTGGATAAAGTGATTTTTTCATGTGTTAGTTGTTATTATTATTATTATTAGTAGTAGTAGTAGTAATATAATAATAATACATCCAAAATGTTCTTCGAGCACGTGTTATGTCACAGCGGCTTCTTTATGTTAGAATCATGAAGATCACAGCCAGTTCTGTCAGTGTTATCATTAAGGCCCGGATTTGTATGTAAAAAGCTTTTTGTTTTTCAAACACGTACAAGCCCAAAACAAAGTTTTTTATCCCAATATAGAGCGTGCAGGTGTAAATTACAAAGTTTATTTCACATAAAAATACATATTTTTAATGTTTTTCCGTTATTTTATTCTAAATTTCACAACGAATTGTTTTTTTTTTTTTTTCGAAATAAATTAATATCGGGAAAAGAACAGGCTACATAAATCTAACCATCGTATTTATAAGCAGTTTCCCACCTGGAGAAATAGCGTCATCTTAAATTCTGCTTATCAACGCTGGGGTAACTTGTGCCAAACAAAGAACTTCTAAAAGAGCGCTTTGTACTAAAATGAACAAGTTAGTGTCAGAGGGGGGGGGGAATTCGTAAAATCGCCAACTACAATTCAACTTTTCAAAGAAGCAAGTCCCGATCTTTCACTTCCTTCAAAACCGTAATCACGCGGTGGGCTTAATGCAGTACTATGTTATGTGGAGAATTTTGAAGCATTTGTATTTGTAGTAACTGAACCAAACCCAGACGATGCTTCATCCATTGAGATGGTTCAAAATTTAGTGACAATGACGTGGCTTTCGTACCTGCCAATTTCGGTTTCTTGACTCACTCTATAAACAAACTACGGGAGATTGATTGAGTACTTCGGTTAAAGAAGTACAGTGCATTGAAAGAAAGCTGAATGTTCTTTCTGCTTCGAAAGCTAAAGTCGTAAGAAAAACTTTTAGGATTTGTTTGAGAAAAACATTGGCTATAAAACTGTATGTAAAATATCTGAAGTACTGGAACGCCAAAACAAGTAAAGTTGATTCCGTGAATATTCGTGATATGCCACTTTTCAAATACGCGAAGTTAATATCGTGTGATGTAGAACGTTCCTTTGCTCAATATAAGAAATTATTCCGTGACAATAGGCATGGCTTTACGATGGACAATTTGGAAAAGACATTAGTTATTCACTGCAGTGCCCATGGAGTTTCGACATCTGATTGATAGGAACTATTTGTGAGTACCGGTATTTTTCTTACGTTGGGTGTTTTTCCATACTTTTCCTTGTTATTTTTTGTTGCATGTTTTTTTTTATTTTAGCTGATATTTTTTTAAATTTTTTAGCACACAAAAATAATTTTACAGTTTTTTAGCACATAAAAATGCGGGCCTAGTTATTATGTTACAGCACTGATATCACGATAGTGGACATACTCGCTGTCAGACAACGTTCCTTTCTTGTGCTGTACTGGAAGTTTCTGATGTGAAGCATTGGGTATAGTGTTGCTAACACTCAATGAGAAAAAGTGGCTAAAATCAATAGTTAAAAGTGGCTAGAAAAAAGCAGGTTTCCGGCTGAGACAAAGATAAATAAATCTGAATCCTATAACAACATAAAATTAAAGCAATATTCCACGTACAGAGATAAATACAATCATTTTCTTCTTCAGGTTGAGGCTTCTTTTGTCACGGTTGTTTGTACTGGGTTGGGTTTGTTTCAACTAGTTGCAAAACTGTGGATAAAATTTTGTGTAGTGAATAATAGTTTTACACACGGCGCAACCCAGATTAGATCTCACCATTAAAATTAGAGAAATTGTTTTCGTTTTGAACCTGTTCCGGAGTCAGCTTTTGACTTCATTCGCCTGATTGAATGTATGCTTCAGTTCCGCGCTCGAATGTATAAGCATTAGTATACATATAATAGTGGCGGATCCAGGATATGATCAAGGGAGGGGCTAAACCATAGTTTGCAGCTTTATCCAGTGTAAAGCAGGATTGAAACCCATTTTATCCAGTGTATACCTGAGCATCAAGGGAAGCTATAGCCCCCTTGGATCCGCGCCTGAAGATGATATCGACAAAATTGAAAACCAGTGACGAACGTAAAATTCATGAAATGAGTAAATAAGTCTTCAATTGAAGAATTTTTGCTAGAAGTAGATCGCTGCACAGACGCTGGAGAAAAGAATCTATTTCCAATATTAGTTTCTTTTCTATTTCCAGAAAAGAAACATTCTTTAAATAGATTTTTTTCTCCAGCATCTGTGTAGCGATCTACTTCTAGCAAATATTCTTCAATTGAATAAAGACTTATTTACTCATTTCATGAATTTTATGTTCACTACTGGTTTTCAATTTTGTCGATGATATCTTCAAATTTCAAAGTGAAAGCTCAAGCAAAATCAGTAAAGACTGTTTTACCAGTTTCAGATCATTATTGCCACTGGATAGCAACATTTTCTGAAGGATCTCTATATTATCAGAGAGTCTGTTTTGATTTTTTAAAGTTTATTATTATTATTATTATTATTATTATTATTATTATTATTATTATTATTATTATTATTATTATTATTATTATTATTATTACTAAAACTTAAACATCTTCCTCGGAAACTTCACTCAACGTCTACTGGTAACTTAAAGGTTTTGACCTCATTTTTTACTAAGTAACCAAGATATGAGGAGGGATAAAATAACCATCAATGCTATATTTTATGGGGACAATCTTTCAGTGGGGTTTGGAATCTTAGCACTTAGAGAACACATCAAACTTCAGAAGATAGCAAAATGACTCACAGAATATATCAAAAAGTGGCTAAACTCAGAAAATGGTTAAAAGCAAAAAGCATATGGCGAGAAAAGCCACTTGTGGCTTTTTGAAAAAATTGTGGCTAGCTAGGGTCTCAAAGTGGCCAGATCTAATTACAAAGTGGCTAAATTGGCAAACCTAATTGGGTCACTTATTGGATAGCACAAACATCATATGAGTGTTCACTAGCCGTTTCACCTCCTGGGTGGATAACGAACATGAAGTGTAATAATTATCTAAGGGATTATAATAATTATAATATATATAAGGGATTATAATATATATAATATAAGGGATTATAATTATAATTTGGGGATACAGAAGTTGGTTCCCGGATGGAGGTTGGACTTCGGCCAAAACATCAGTAATTGCTATTTAGAACAAAGATTAAGGGAAACAAACTTTATTGAACCTTATTTTAGGTTAAACTGTTAAATATTAAATAAATACAATGTGCACTTATAATAATAAAGATTTGCTGAAATCAATAAAAGTCGCAATGGGAAATCTGATGACTTGATATAACTGTTCTCGTATGATCCAGAAATTAATTTCCCAAATAACAGTGATTTAAATATACGGTATCTTCAACTGTGCTGAAACAGGACACTACTAGATTTCTACATAAACTTACTTTCGTATTGATTTCGTAATTTTAAAGTGAAATATTAGCCCTACTGTACAAACCAAACTAAACCTGTGGCAGTAGTGTATCTTATAGGATTAATAGGATGCTTTAGTAGTTCGGTGTAAGTTTAGTTCAATTACGCATACGTGTATGGAGAAAGATTAGAACGAAAGAAGAGGGAAAGTGAAGGACCCATAATATGCTATTTATTTTAGGCCTTATAACTGCGAAACTCCTTGTCTTGGAGTTACAGCACGTTGTTTTTCGTAGAAGTGAGAGAAAGCATTCAGAAAGTAGAATGCTACTTCAGCATCTTAACCAACAGACGTATGGAATGGGCTTGACTCCAATTTTAGTTTGTATCATCTCATCCGTCGGTTTTTCTTGTGCAGCGGCCAAAATGTAGCCACGTGTCTTCATGAGGAGAAAAACGGAACAGAATACTATTGATAAAGAGGAAAATATGAGCTTTTAGGAGTCCTCAGAAGGAATAGATGTCATTGTGGTAGAATGAGGGCAAGGTAGAAGAACCGGTTTCTCTTTCGATTTGTTCGACCTTTGGTGATAGACTGCCGTTCGAGACGTGTTTCCTCTCTCAAGGTGGAAGGAGCCTATTTTTGGTGCCTGCAGTGTTTGTTTACTTCCTGAAGGTTAAATGAACTACGTTGGTGCTAATGTACTTGACTTCCCAGTACTTGTCATTACATGAACGTAGTCTTTATCAAGTTATACTTTGGTTATCGGCTTCCATTCTTACATCTACCATTAAGATGTGACACAGTGCATGTTTTTACTGTTTTCAAGTAGACGAGAATCAAATCAACACTACGCTTACATAGGTGCATGTAAAAAAAATGTTTGTAGCTAAATAAAATAATTTTACAGGTACAACAAGAATAGAAATAACGAATTTGGCGAAAAAAATTCTTTGGTGGCTTTTTTCGAGTAGCGGTAGGAGGTTTCATGGTTCCTCATTGCCGAAAAAGTAGTTTCTGGATGTCTGTTCGTCCTTCAGTCTGTATGTACAAAAGATTTAGAGACCCTGACCTATCGAGGATTTGTACGTCATAGTTCTGTTTATCGCCCGAGATAAACAAAAACAACTTGGCCAGTGGCATAGCAGATTTAGGAAACAGTGCAGAACAGCACAGTAGATTATATTGAATGCCTATCTTACAATTGTCAATGTAACGTGCTTATATGACTATGTTTCATGTATAGCTACTTCGCTTAATTCATGTGAATTCATTGACATCAGATGGCTATGCCCTTTACGCTAAAAGGGGTGGATGATGATCTTTTTGCTGACTATCTCAAATTATACCCCAAAGTAAGTTCAATTAATGATTGCGTGAAACTTCAACAGGACCTACAGAGAATTCAAATATGGTGTGATAAGAATAAATTAGTTCTAAATGTGTTCAAACGTCTGTTTCTTTCATGAGGAAAGAAAATCCACTTAACTTTACCTATATAATAAGTGACACTTTTTTGTCCGCCCCAAATAGTATCAAAGATCTAGGAGTTATATTGGATAGCAAACTAACCTTTGCTCAACACATTGACGCAATAACGAGTAGTGAATATAGAAACCTAAGTTTAATTTGTAGGATAGAACAGCATTTCTACAAAGAATCAACATTTATATTTTTCGTATGTGAGGTCAAAATTAGAATACTGTTGTGCTGTTTGGACAACAAATGTCACGAAATACTCTGATGCAATAGAAAACACACATTTATTATTATTATTATTATTATTATTAATAATGCGCTTCCATACAGGTAAACCGGTTTCTACCCAAATGAGGATTTAGTAACGAATTTTAGTTTTAAAACATTAGAAAAAAGGGATGGGTTTTTGATTTGTTGTTCTTACATAAATTAATAAACGGTAAAATTTATTGTCTAGAATTAGTTTCAGAAGTGTTATTACGTGTCCCAACAGTTAAGACTAGAACAGCAATCATTGGGAATTCTATTGTAGAAAAACAAGAACTAACATATTACATAAGTCTCCTCTGTGAAGAATGTGTGCTTCATATAGCGAAATGATTAGATTTCATGTAGTAGGTGTATTTAGTATGCCCGAAAACAAATTGAAAACAATTGTCAGGCAATAACTTCTGCATAATTAAACGACGTATATTTGTATGTATTTGTATGTTAGATAATACACGACACTGTAACTGTGTATTAAGCCTGTTGTGGTGTCTTTATGAAATAAATAAATAAATGATCTTAAAAGAATTTGGTAGAATGGAGATAATAGGAAGAAAAGGAAGAAGCCGACGAAAATGTTTGGAGACGAAGTTCACCACACGTTTAGATGGTCTATGATCAATCTCTCAACTCTTTACATCAGAGATGAGTGCTGTATCAATAAAGGCTTATGCCCTCAGATGGCCATGACAGCAGAGTTCCTTGTGCGAGAGCAATGTTACATATGCAGGTGATTATGTAGTAAAGCAGTAGTTACCTAGTTCTTCTATACGCTGTCCTAAATCAGAATATAGATTCTTTTTTTTTTTTTTTATCGTTTTGAATCAGGGAAATGAAGTGACTACCGTAGCCGTGCTTTGGTAGCTTAAGACAAACACTCAGAAAAAAAAAAAAACAGAAGCGCAACAAATCCCTTTTCTCGTACTATACTCTTTTGTTTTACCTTTATTTTGAAAGTTGTGAAGAAATAAATGAATCTGGAGGAAACCTCTGAAGGCCCTATCCTGGAGAAGCGCTGGAGATTACGTTTTCCCAATGAATTAATTGCCATTCACTTCAGTTATCCTTTTCGTTTAGCCAGAACATTGGACCAGAAACCCAACATTTCTTCCGTCTCAAAATCACAAATAGGATATACCTTAAGTGTATATTGAGGGTGATTCATTTAGATTTAATAGTAAAAATGCGGTGATATTTAATTGAATAATATTTTATTTAATGATATTAAAGAGAGAAATATCAAGCTTTGTTGAGAGTTTCCCCTGCGAAACCTTGGCTACTGGTATCTTACCAGTAGCGAATGGTAACAGCAAATAAAACTGAAGTTTAAGGATTATCCAGGCATCCAATTATGTTCTCAATGCTAGCTGTAAAATTGTTGTTTACAGATTGCTTCACGCATTCCGGGAGATCATCCGAATTCCTTAGAATGCGTAACCTAAATGCAACATTAAATTTATTTCGTTCGTAGGTTTCACATTATGAAAGAGTTGGTGTTGTTTGACGAAGCTTGCTGCTTGCAAATGCAAGACCTACTTTTTTCACACAAAATAAGAATCATTCGTCAGTAATATTCAATAAATTTCCTACTTCCACATTAAAAGCATTCCACTGCGTCATCAATGAATTTTATAACTGATCCTCTATATTTACATGTTCGTTATTCTGGCCTTCTACGTACGAAGAGAAAATAATAATAATAATGTAAAAGAAAACCACATTTCAAAATGAAAATTTATTTCCTTGAATTTTCGGTGCACCTGGTCCTAAGTCGTTAGAAGCATGCGTTGATAACGGAGTAGAAAATATGATGCAATAGAAAATAGAAGACAAGGTTTTAGACGTCAGATGGGGACAAAGTATTTTTTTTTCTTGGAAGTGAAATTTGATAGTTTCAAATGTAACACTTGGGTTAATTAGTGCGTGCTGATGAATCTCGAGAAATTTGTTGTGTGGTATGGAATTTGAAAACGCTTTTTTGGTGGGAAACGCTGGCTGCAAATACGGTTCGCGAACATTTATCAACGATCTTAAAAAGTTCGTCATTGAATTCTCTCTCTTTGTGTACGTGTGTGTTATTTCTGAATTTTTAAATTTTGAGTTCGCCATTCGATAGAGCATCAAAAACTACCTCAAAGAAGTCATGGAAATTTTCGCGTCACTCTTACCGTTCCCGAGATATTGGTTTTAAAAAAGTTTCGATTTCGGAATATTTAAGGAGCCATATCTCTGAAACCGTAAGTCATAGAGAGATGATATTGATGTTGATCAATACCTGGGAGGATGGTAAACATTTTGGTATCAATTAGTAACCTGTGGCCACTGGTGAACGGGCCACCGTTCCCTAGATATTGGCCAAAATAGTTCAGATTTCGGGAGATTTAAAGATCCATATCTCAGGAACCGTAAGTCATGGAGGGATTATATTTTGCGATTTTTTCCATTTTGAACATGTCTTCGTAAAACAACACATCGTATAACATTTTAACAGAACTCTTAAATAAAACATGTAGAGAAAAATACAGTACTCAGGGAAATTGTAAATGGATGATACATTACAAGAATTGTTTAATGAGTATAATAATAAAATGCATAAAACAATCTGTGTAAAGTCTGTAGAAGTTAATAAGAAAAATTAATTCTTTTTAAAGGAATTATTTTTTTCGAAATTTATATGAAATTGTATGTTAAATTTATTTGATTAAATTCAATATATAATACACTTACATATTTGGAACCTGCGTATTAGGAGATGTATTGAATTAGCTATATTGAGCTGCCACTTTTTATCACCGTATATATACTGAAAATGCAGGTATAACTAACGGCCACCGATTACTGTTTGGTACCAAAATGTTCACCTTCCACTTAGGTATTGATTAACACCAATATTATCTCTCTATGAATTACGCTTCCCGAGATATATCTCCTTAAGTCTCCCGAAATCGGAATGTTTTTACCGATATCTCGGAAATGGTAAGAGTGACGCGAAAAATTTCATAACTTTTTTTTTTTTAGATAGTTTTTGATGCTCTATCGAATGAAGGGCTCAAAAGTGAAAAAAAAATCGCAAATAACAGACACACACACACAGACATAGAGAATTCAGTAACAACATTTTAAGTTCGTTGAAAATGTATTAGATCTTTATAAATTCTCAAAATTTTGATCTAGATTCTATAGTTCAAGCTAGTGCTTCAAACACTGTTTTTCGTTTTACGGCACGATGAAACTCTTGAAAGGACGGAATTTTCGAACCATGATAATTGAAATGAACTTAAAATGAATGAAATCTTTTAGTTTAACGTCCTACGTTTATGTTCTTTAGGCTGAGGTATACGATGATTAAGGCAAGTACAGGGTGACAATTAATGAACTATATGAAATAAAACCGTCGTAATTTGTGAACGGTTCACGTGATGGTGTCCAAACTGCGTGCCTGACCACAGGGCTTGATGGGAATTCGTATGCACATGCGACGAAGCCCACTTTCATTTGGATGGGTTCGTCAATAAGCAGAATTCGTGCATTTGGGTGACAGAATCCGTATTTCGCAATAGAGAAGTCTCTCCATCCTGAACGGGTGACGGTGTGGTGTGCGATGTCCAGCCATAAAATAATCTGTGCGATATTCCTTGACGGCATGGTGACTACTGCACGATACATGATGACGTTTTTTTGGAAAATGATTCCATACCCATTATCGAAAGTGACCCTGATTTCGACAAGATGTGGTTCATGCAAGACGGAGCTCGATTCCTTCGGACCATGAGAGTGTTTGATGTCCTGGAGGAGTATTTTGGGGACCGCATTCTGGCTGTGGGGTACCCAGAAGCCACTGGAAGGGGACTTGGCCGCCATATTCCCCGTATCTGAACCTATGTGACTAATTTTTGTGGGGCTATGTTAATGACAAGGTGTACAGCAATAACCCAAAACCATTGGCGAACTGAAAATGACAATTCAGGAGGTCATCGAGAGCATCGATGTTCCGACACTTCAGCGGGTCATGCAGAATTTTGCTGTTTGTCTGCACTAGATCATCGCCAGAGATGGCAGACATATCGAACGTCATAACTTAAATCCGAATGTCTGTAGTAGAGACCTGCACGGGCCGAATTTTTTGGCCCGAGCCCAATCCAGCCCGAATGTACCTAGGCCCGGGCCTGAAAAGTGTTGGAGATTTTCGGCCCGGCCCGATAAGTTTTTTAAAATTATTGGCCCAAGCCCGGCCCGGGCCCGATAAATTTTAAAAGTTTCCCTTTGTAACACTTTTCACGGGCACACTTCGTCAACGTTTGCCTTTATTCTAATTATCGTTTAACGAAAGTCAATAATTATTAAAGAATTGCAATTAATCGGCCCGACCTGAAGAGAAATCAGTGTTGGCCCGCCCAAGCCCGGCCCGGCCCAAAGAAATAACAGAGTCGGCCCGTGCAGGTCTCTAGTCTGTAGTGCCTTTTACATGTGCAGTACAGTTTGTGTACTACGTAATTTGTCACTAATTTCCGTTTTATTTCATATAGTTCATTAATTGTCACCCTGTAAATTCTGATGGAATTGGTGGAATTAGAATGTGGGAGAAAACGAATACCCGAAAAAACACGGACACGATGTTGTCCACCACAAACTGACTTAACCAGGGACTCGACATTTCAGAGCTAAGTGTTTTGAGATTGCCTACAACAACATAATCATGAGTAGTATTTATGAACACACTTTTATTGTACTATATGAGTTGCCTTTCTGTCTCAACATTCAGCACTCTACCGTTCTCTAGTCCGGGAAGGTATTCTGTAACGGTTATAGATTCGACTCGGATAATGTAAAACGTTGGTTAATCTACAACCTATTCGATTATAAATTAATTTGCTCACTGGGCTAGAAATTACGTTGATAAGAATGACGCTAATGTCCACGGATTGTGTAATAAAAGTTCTGATTGATCTGAGCTGCAACCAACCATTTTGTAATTGTTTTCTTTCGATGATTACGTAATAAAAGAAAGGAGAAAGAAAAGAGGGTAAGCAAACTATATTTCATGAGACGTCGCCTTCGTTTCCAGGTCAGACCCTACGTAGTCTCTCGTATTGAATAGTTGTTAGATTGTAAAAGTGATGAAAATTGGTTATCGACTCGTTTTATGACTTAGCGCATGGGTTCGATGCTCTGTTGGCACTTTTCCTGGAAGGAAGCTAGGGTGTGTTTATGGGACTTTAATCGCTACTAAGTTGGAGAAACGCCGCCTTGGTGGAATTTTGGCGTGAAATTAGGACGGCAGGCGTGGTGCCATCTCTTTAGTTGCAGATATTCTCTGAAAGTGCTCGTTTACAGAATCCACTCACCTTTAATCCTGCCTCTCCCAAAAGAAAGAAAAGAACACCATTAGGAAGACAACCCCACTCATTGTCCAGGGTTACCAGTAGTTAAAGAAATTACTGAGTATAGCAGTGTGGGACCGATCTTAGCAAGTTAATCTCTGTGATGTTTTAACCACCGACTGCTGTTTAGGAATGTATTACTCTTATGGAAATATAATTTTCCTTCAATAAAAATCTTTGCTCAAAGAAATCGTCTTCCAGACAGGTTTTTACTGTAGTGCTGTCTGATACCCTTTTCGTTGTCATGGAGGTCTAATCCCTCTCCACCATAAAACACATCGAAGAATACTAAAATAAAGAAAAAAGAAATTGGACATGTCTTGACGTTATGTAGGACTATAAACATTGCACTGTTAGGGTATTAGTAAGTTTCTGCGTATCCAGCAAAATAATTTTATTGAAAAGGATGAGAAAATGAATCTATTTGTCCGTAATAGTTAAGATGGTAACTACCAGTGGCGGATCCAGCCCTGGGCCGGGGGGCGTAGGATTCCCCAGTTGTTTTGAATGACAGAAATAAGTGAAGCTATTATTTATGTATTTTTGAAAGTTTATAGTACACGTTGCCGCTCCTTTTTTATTGAAAAATTGTTAAAACATTAGCTATAGTTTCTGTTGCAATTTTTCTGTTATGTAATTTATGTGAAACAATAACTTACTTGAGGTCGACAATATCAACGTCCAACCTATTCTCTTTCCAGCCTTAGAAAAAAGTAGATGTAAACAAACCCAGCTGAGTATCAGTGGGTCGATGACCAATGATTGGGTATTGGTCTCATTGCACTAGTATCCTACCGCAATATAATCCCTACTAAAAATAATAGTTTCAAATAAAGGTATCTGAATTTATAATGCATTTTGTGATAATAAACGCAATATATAAAATATGTAACAACAGATGTAGCTTTATTTCAACCTCACCAGTATAAGAACATACTGCGCATGTGTATGTGTTTGCGCGCCGACCCCGTTCATTTGAAATTGCAGAATGCAGAGTTTCATGGCGACGATGGGTGACAATAATCCATCTTCGTCTCGTGTTATAAAAGACCAAAGAGGAGTTTAACGATTTAAGAAAATACACATTTCCAACATAGCAGTAGTCAGTGTGTTAATTATTTCCAACCAACCGTAGCCTTACACTTTGGAAATTATGCGACGACAGTAAGTAAGCAGACGACTTTGCTGTTCACGTCTCTCGCTACCGAAGCACGTGAGAGTCGCGAAGTAATACATTTCGCTTTGTTTACGTCTACTTTGTTCAAAGCTGCAAAGAGAATAGCCATAATATCCACCGGGAGAGTTAAGTTGCAAACTTTTGCAGGACCCACAAAGAATTGTAAACTCATATGCCCATCAGTCTGGCTTCTGGTTGTCCCCCTTCCAATTTTTACCTTCTGGATCCGCCACTGGTAACCACAGCAAATGCAAGGCAAACAGTACTTACTAGAGCAGGGCTATTGAATAATAGTAATAACTGGTAGCAAATGACGAGATTACTATTCCAGTCTACTGAACTAAAACTACAAGTTACTCTTCCTTTGTTACTGGACGTTACCGCATGCAATTCATGACAGAAACGCCACATTTTAAAACTGGGAACAAATGTTTTTAGCCATTCCGTATATGTAAACCTTACCCTGTAAGTTGTGTCTATGTATAAAGTGCGAGTATTTTCATGAAACTATGCTCGGTGTCCAATTTTCAGTTTTCGCGGTGCTGTTGTAAAGGGAATGCGGCGTAGGATCGAAACTGCGTAGCATCGAAACTGCGTACGATCGAAAAATTCAGCTCAAAACCTGTTTCGATCCTACGCAGTTTCGATCGTACGCAGTTTCGACGCTACGCAGTTTCGACGCTACGCAGTTTCGACCGTACGCAGTTTCGATCCTACGCAGTTGCCCTGAAATAATTTAAGTTTTAATCATGCGCTCAAAAAATATATTTTTTTTTTCTCTCTTTAATTTGTTTAACCTGTGCAGCTATAAATTAGGGTTACATTCATGGACTCCACACGACCTAAACTGCGTAGGATCGAAACTGCGTACGGTCGAAACTGCGTACGGTCGAAACTGCGTAGCGTCGAAACTGCGTACGGTCGAAACTGCGTACGGTCGAAACTGCGTAGCGTCGAAACTGCGTAGGATCGAAACTGCGTAGCTTCGAAACTGAGTACGGTCGAAACTGCGTAGCGTCGAAACTGCGTAGGATCGAAACTGCGTAGGATCCACACTGCAGGTAGGATGGACAAGTTACAGGCGTATGGATTGAGAATCAATTATGATTTGTAATGATGACTATGTCAGAAGTGTAATACTAACTTTGAAACAGCTTCGACGGAATATAATGTAAAATAGTTATGTAATATGAAGAATTTAAAGTAATGAAGAATATGATGTATAATGAATATTGAAGGATAATAATAATAATAATGTTTAACGAATATTTCGATTGTAAAGATATTATTTCTAAAGGCTATCAGAAAGTTAGAGAAACAAAAGTCAGATAAAGATTCATATGCTGTTCTGTGTGTACTTGTCTGCGTAATATGAATGAAAATTTATATGATTTTATGTACAGCTTAACGACCTAATCACCAGTTATTCATATGTATGTCAACAACGTTACAATATTGTACTTCGCTTTGGGAGTTTCTCATTTGTACGCTGAACCTCAAATCGATTTATAATTGGAACACGTACCCGTGGGGGTAGGAGCATTTCAATGTATTCCGTTACATTTCACAAAAATATTTTTAACCGTAAAAGATTCGAAATTAAACTACTATTCAAATAGAGAATAAAATTACGAAAGTTTACAACTATTACTGGAAATCAATGCTGTCATCCATTTTGAACATTTTAAAAGAACATAGTTTCTAATGTATTGAAATTTCATTTCTTATGAATAGTTTGAAACGTTGTAAATAGTTGTAAAGAACCTGCAGAAAATTCGTCAAAATCCTCCTACAATGGGGAAGCCGTGTTAGACATGGAGTTAGTGGATGCAGATGGTGGCATTGGAAAAGTCCGGGTCTCCCGAGCACAGTGGTGATATCAGAAACCGGGCCCCAGCCATGAGGCTCCAGAAAAATGGGGTCCCGAAGTTTTGGGCGCGGGTTCTTTCTATACGCCTATTAAACATGGAATTGTATGTGGGTGGGTGGTGAAGTTTTTAAATGTTCGGGTCGTCTGAGCACAGTGTTAACGTCAGAAATTGGGCCCTTGTCTCAAAGGTCCAAAAATGGTGTCCCGAAATTTTGAGCTTGGCTTCATTATATTTTTCTTTTAAGCAAGGAGTTATTGGATACATATTGTGGTGTTGGAAAGCTCCGGGACCTGAGACTCCAGAAATGAGATCCCAAAAGTTTGGGTTCAGGTCTCTTTTATTTGCCTATTTAACATGGTGTTGTACTATATTGTTAGTGTTTGAAAGGTCGGGGTCGATTAACGAAAGCGGTAATGTCAGAAATTGGGCCCTGGCCTCGAAGCTCCAGAAAATGTGGTTCCGAAATGTTGGGCTTGAGTCCACTCTATTTCTCGTTTCAGCATGGAGTTGTTGCATACAGATGGTGACGTTGGAAAGATCCGATTCCCCTCAGCACAGTGGTGGTCAGGAACCGGGCCCCCAACATGGGGCCCCAGAAATGGAGTCCCAATGTTTTGGGCATGAGCCCCTTCTATACGCCTATTAAACATGAATTGTTGTACGAAGGTGAAAAACTTGTATCTTCGTAAAAAAAAAAAAAAAAAAAAAAAAAAAACTTGTATCTTCCTTATAATTATTAGATAATAATCTCAGCTCCTAAACACGTATAAAAGATACCGAAGTTATATTTCAGCAAAAAACAATTACCATAAAACATCTCTTTGCATGTGTAATGACTGAAATGTATTATACTTTGCTTCCCTCCCAAATAAATAAATAAATAAATAAATAAATAAATAAATAAACGATTACAGTCGATAAGCGTAAATCTGGCAGAACCTATTTTCCGAAATCTAAAACAAATCAGGCAGATTGTTTATTGCTTGTTCGCGATTGTCCACATCACATTTTCGGTTTTTCATTGTATGTAATTAACTATACCATAACAGAAATTCCCGCTACGAACAAATTACACGTTAGGTATACGCCTATGTGTCTCGTCTCGAGGACTTCCGGGCCGCAGTGGCTTAGTGGCAGAGGGTTCACACATGCTGCGGGGCCCTGGTTCTATACCAACTTGCGCAAAGTGGGGTTTGTGGTGAACAAACACCGTGTGTGAGGGTTTTCTTGGAGTTTCCCTTTCCCACAACTCTTTCATTTCACCATTCCATTTATTCTCATCATCTGCGTCTCCTTTAGTCTACCCAGGATGACAGTCGGACATAAAACTTAAAGATTGCATTTTCATTTTCACATTTGGAGACCCTGTATCTGTGTTCCTTGAGTGCCCCAAATGCTAAATAATAATGGGTTGGAAGGCCCATGAAGTTTAGTACCTGGTACACTCATTATCTTAACTTGCCCAAAAAGTTAAGGGCTCACGTTAAGTTAACGCCCCAAAACTTTGATTTTCACACCTTATTAACTATATTGGCCCAAAAGATGAAATTTGTTAGCCCATCGATCTTTATCTCGACTAGCCCAGAAAGTTGGGAGGCTCTGGTGAAGTTAGCCCCCAAATTTTCG
The DNA here is from genome assembly GCF_964235325.1 of Thermobia domestica. NCBI lineage: Eukaryota > Metazoa > Arthropoda > Insecta > Zygentoma > Lepismatidae > Thermobia > Thermobia domestica. The sequence continues at coordinate 250,172,000 of NC_137460.1, read as the reverse complement.
GCGCCTATATCACATTAACTGTGGGAGAACGAAAGCTGAAATTTGGTAGCCTATCCAGCCCGTAGACAGTACTATGTAGGCCATTCATTCTCTGGATCAGCCCAGAAACTTTGGGGGGGGGGGGCTCACGTTAAATTAGAGCCCGAAATCTTTGGCGCGCATATCTCATTAACCCTTTCGGGACAAAATCGATTTTGGGGTTTTTGGTAGACTTTCAGTTAATGATTTATTGCCCAAACACTGTTATCCCGATTGATATCGTTTACGTCTTGTATTTTAGAAGAGGGACATGGCTATTTTTTGGTGTAAGTTAGATTGCAGTGTTGCTAACGGGAGGGATTATTGAAAAAATGTAGGAGTGAAATTTAAAAAAAAAATCCCTAGCCGAATTTCATGATTTTTTCTAGCTGGGAACACCGAAGCCACAGGGGTTCAAGTCACCTAAAAAGAATTTTCTGGTATGTTGACAAGGTACAGTAAAAACCTGAAGTCGCTGGCTGCCATACAAAGAGAGAAAGAAAAAAACTCTCTCATAATACACATCAAATTTTGGCACTTCTTACGCGTCAGAAGCAAAAATCAGCATACATGGTGGTTCACCGTCTTCCCTAATTATTCAATCGTGCTCCTCTATGGTGCGTTTTGTAGGCCAAGAATGATTCCAGACAGTTGTACGTTGGTTTGAATATAGCCAAGGACACTGAAATAATAGGGGGGAAAGGATAAACTTCCCAAATTTTTTACAAACAATTACAATTAACATTTTCTGTAGCTGGCAACATTGCTACCACTCAGAAGCAAACAATTTTAAAGTAATATTTGGCCCACCAATAATATATTCAGCTAGTATCATGATGATATCTCTCAAATTAAGCATGTAATTTTAAAAAGTATATCATTTTTCCTAGAAAGTCACTATTATCCTTAAAATTATGTAATGTGGTATACTGTAAGACCGGAATTGTAGTGTCCCCAATTATCCAAGTGAAACTTTTTATAGTGCGTTGTGTAAGTTAAGGATGAGGCTTCCAGAATCTGGTATGTTCGTTCCAATGTAGCCAATAGAAGAGAAGGAAATAAGAGGCAAATTTTAGAAGGGAAATTTTTACCAAAAAAAGTCTGGAAATAAATAGTTCTATGGCTGGAAATACTGCTAAGAGACAGATGCAACTATCTTCAAATAAACCTTAGCCCACCACTAATATATCCTGAAAGTATCATGTCGATATTGAATAAACGAAGCTAGTAATTAAAAATTAATAGATTATGGTAAATATAAAAGTGAGAAAAATCAAGGATTAGAACCTTAATACGAAAATGAAATGAAATGAAATCTTTTAGTTTCACGTCCTACGGTTATGCCGGTTAGGCTAAAGTAGACGCTGATGATGAGAAATGAATGAAATGGTGGAATGAAAAAAGTGGAAGGAAACGGGAGAACCCCGATAAAACCCACACACACGATGTTTAGAACCTAAATACGAATTTATGGTGCGCCTCCTAATTACGCAATTGCAACGATCTGTGCCCAAGTTTGTTCAGTAAGGACCGATGTTTGACTGACGTAGTTCACTTGCGCTCGGACGTATAGGTACGGAATTATAAACATAAACTTCGAAAATTGACAAATCTGAAAATACTTTATCTTCGCATTGAATTTGGACCCCTCCTCCAAAGTAAGTTCATGCGTATGGTACGTACCACCATACTACGATTTTTAATTTCAGTAAAAATCCCTTTGTTTTCTCTCCCCCAGGATAACTATATACTCTGCCAGTTAATATGTTTAAAACATTTGGAGTGATGTATCGTCATGTGTATAGATTAACCTCTTGCACACAGAGAATGTTTCTTTTCCAAGATTTAAATAAAACTGAAATGTTTTCCATTTCCATACAGAATTCAATTCACCTAAGATGTCCAAAGTTCACCTAAGATGTCCAAAATTCAATTCACCTAAGATGTCCACAACAATTTTTATGGAGGTAGTTGGAGAATACTTTATATCATAGGCCCGTAGTTAAACTCCCTCTATAAAAATTGTTGTGGAAGCACCTCAGGATTCTGACATACGCATTTTTGGATAGGGCACATACTAGTTCCTAAGTTAAGTCTTGACCCGACTGCGGTAGGTCCCATAGTTTTGGAGCTATGGACCTTTAAAATTCCTTTTTTCATGTTTTTGGCAGCCTATAACACGTAAACCGTCGCTTGTAGAGGGATAAATTCTTAAGGTCTTTTGAATTTGGCTAATCAGAGTGCTCCTTTAACCCGCGTATATTCGACGATAACCGTTCGGGATAAAATCTGCTCGCCATGTAGACCTAATTTTATTACAAAATGACGACTGTCTATTTACTTTATTTTGTAGTTCTTCCATATTCACTTTCAAATGATCGGCGCCAGTTGCCATCTAATAAAGTTGATGCGTTTGTTGCTTCTAGTACACAACCGCTTTGAAAAAGAAGCAATAAATGCATCAAATGTGGGAGATGAATTTAGAACACCAAAATGGTACATGCCTAGCACATCTTGTGCTGTTAGGGTTTCTTCAGAAACATTTTGTAAAACAATTGAAAACACATCGCGCGGTTTGTATTTTGAAATTTTGCGTATACTTGGATTTGTTTAAGTATTTCTTTCTACTGTGTTTGCCTGTAGCTTCAGTTCATAAGCCTTTATAATTAGATACCCAACATATATGGCAATCACGCAGAAAACAACACCGAAGATTCTACACTTGTGTTAACACACAGGCTGTGTGTCATTTCAACTAGCGGCATTTGACACACAACTCCAAACGGAGAGTGAGTTGTTCTAACCACTTGTTTGTGTTATATTTTAACACAATCGTGCTAACACATAGGCATGTCGTTGAAATAATACAACGATTTTTTACAGTATAGGCACTTCCAGTAGAACTACAAGGATTAAATTTGGCAAAGTTTTTAGCCTCCTGGGACTATATAGAAAATTTCCAAAAGTGAATATTTTCCATTTTTAGCAGCTTTAAAGAGACAAAAAACTGTGTAATTTAAATAGACTTTTTGGATGTACAAAATCTCATATTTTAGGTACCGTAATTGAAATCGGAATAAAAACTAGGAATTTTGGTATGTTAGTAGGTTTATGAGGCGCGAGGCCGTAGGATGAGAAATTTTGTATCTGGCGACAAATTCCCACCTACTTAAAACTAAACTGATTATATAAACATTCAATTTTGCCAATTGCCAAGTTCATAAAGAAATTGAAAATCACAGCAACTGGGTAAGTAAGAAAATGCTAATCCAAATGTCAATTGAAAGAAACGGAAGTCTTTTAAGTAAATATTGGCAGCAACGCATTCTAATTTTCCAACTTGGTCAAAAGTTAGCAGGGTTGGAAAAAATACAGTTTTTTTTTTTTAAAAAAAAAAAGAACAAAACGCGTGTTTAAAACATGAAAAAAGTGTTTAAAATGTTTTAAAGATGTTTTAAAAAACACACAAAAAAGTAAAAGTACATGTTTTAAACATTTTGAACAGTTTAAAATATTATTTTAAACATATTTCAAAATCGTGTAATCACGTATTTATTAAGACTTTTTGCTCTTTCAACCGATCTTTTCATTTATTTTATTCTCTTTAAGACTACACAGTGTTGGGTACAGAACATTTCCGTATAGATTAGTAATTTTCAACTTATTTCATATAACGACCCCTTTTATTACACCCTCTTGCCAGTGACTCTCATACAGTAAGTATTTTCTTGGATATAGTAAGCTTTTAAGGTAGATTTTAAAATTTACCAACTATAGAGGTTTCACACAATCTATCAATATACATGGCAAAACAAAAGTCCTCACCATCCTTGTGCGTTGACAACGGGTTGAGGGAGAATGATGAATCTTGGAAGTGGTCTGACACATCAGATGGTGCTATCAAGCATCATGGCGAACATCTGTGCTTAGTATTCGAAATTTCAAATGCAAATGGTGTCATGTTACATGAGGGCTAGAATTTTACCAGAAATGCTGTTGTGCGGTTATTTTAACCATAAAGAAAATCATTTCGAGTTACTGCTTCTAAAAGTTTTGTAGTTATGCCTTTAGGGGCTAAGCTAGCGTTTCGTGGAGGCGGGTGAGATTTTTGTTGCAAAATTTGATTACTACTTCATAACACTGGTGCTAATAAAATTATTTTATAATAATAGGACTACGTTTTCGAAAAGTAATGTTTGAAGCACACTTCATATTGTGCTAACTTTATATTTTCTGCAAGTCTATGTAATTGGTTGTTTTTTGAGTCAAAAATTTATTGACGAAAGGTAATATTTGGGGCGTTCAGAGTACAATAGATCCAAATCCATTTTCAATAAACTTCAGTTTTCCTCAGCAAATGAATTCTATTTCAAAAAATAATACTTCGCAGTCAAGAATCCAAACAAATGTAACTAAAACCATGCGAAAAGGCGTGGGATAGTTTCATATGACAGCCGCTAGTAAGGGCGTCAGTGGAACAGGAGGGCAACCACCCTCATCCGCACCCTGCATTTCAGATTTTGGGGACGGTAAGACAGTTTTAGAAATCTTTTGATAAGCAAAGTCCAACACAATAAGCCTGAGGTAATTACACCGAATAAATACGAAGAACATACAGATGATTAAAACTGGGAAGTTGCTTAGGTCCAATTTCCTGAATTTTAAGCAGGCCCGAAACTCGAAAGTAGAGCCACCTTTGAAATCCTTGGGTAAAAAAATTATACAAGAAAGCAATATAGGCCTATAGCTCCTTACGGCCAATGATCAAAATCCGTATTTATTCGGTGCAAGGACTTCAATTTTTAAATGTTGGACTTTGCTAAGCAAAATGTTTCTAAATCTGCATTACTGCCCCAAAAATCTGAAATTCAGGGTAGAAGGCTAGGCGGATGATTTCTAAACGAACGCCCCTATCTAGCGCAGGGTGTCTACTGACCTGGAAAACCTTGAAAACCTGGAATTAGCCTGGAATTTACTTTTGGACCTGGAAAACCTGGAAATAGCCTGAAATTGGACGAAGAACCTGGAAGTTTTAAAATTGTTTTTAAAATATTGTTTTGGCGATTGGTGGGGAATAAGTATATTTTTGTAAAATGCAAGAAAGTTATATACTACAGCATAAATTAAAAGCCAGTATTAACTTATTCATTGGAGACGTAGTTGAGAAAGACAGACAGACGTGAGCAGAGTGCAGGCGGTGAATGTTTTTGGAAAGTATGTTGAGGGTACAAGAAGAGACTGAATAAGATTTTATTTGTTTGGCATGGTCGTTGTAAATAACAGTAACTACAAAGAGCTAAATTAGTTGTCGATGATGAGAGTAAGGTAATTGAAAAAGTTAAATTTGACGATCTATTAAGTTTGTGTCTTACACTAAAGGGATACCGACATACAAGCCAGAAGCTTTCTCTGTAGTTGCTGCTTATTTGCATAATATGAATCAAGCTTATTTGCTGCTTTGTGAAGACATTGGTTTACATGTTTCTGGAGCAAGAGTAGTAGACAGGTCTGGAACAACATTCCACTTATACTCCTGTGCCGAAGCTTTTTTAACAGGAGTTCAAGCCCGCGAATGTCGCAGTGAACACCATTCCCTGTGGCCGAAAGGTGTATCACCGGAAAAAAGTAAAATTGCCCACATCTTAACGGGATCTCTTTTTTTATTTAGGTTAACATTTTACTAGTCTTGCAATAAATCCTGTTACACAGTAACAGTTAACATTTTATTTTTCACCCATTAAAATGGGGAAAAGTAAAACTAAATTCCAGTACTCGTGGAAAGGCCAGTGGAAATGGGTTATCAGGTCCAGCGATCCATTTAAAGCAGGTTGTAAACTGCAGAACTGATTTTGACATTTCAAATATGGGAGCTGGATCATTGACATCTCATGAAAAAGGAAAGAAACATCAAATAGCTGTTAAAGCTCTTAATGCACAATGTTTGATTGTAAAGTTCCCAAGCAATGTTAACAAGGAGCCTTCCTGTACAAAAAATTCTACAGCGTCTTCCAGTTCAGTGACTGGCACATCATCCACTCTAGTTGTTCAGGAGAAAAATGAAAGCCCAACAAAAACTAGAGGTGTAATAAAGAGTTATCTTATCAAAGATCAAGTGACGAAAGCAGAAATAACCTGGACATTACACAAAGTTACAAGTCATGCATCGGCCAGAAGTCAAGCGAGTGCAACGGATTTGTTTCCTTTAATGTTTCCTGAGTGTGAAGTCGTTAAAAATATGCAGTTACACAAAGACAAAAGGTTATGTTATCACTTTTGGATTGGGTCCATATTTCCAACAGACGTTACTTCGTGAACTACAAAATTGTGATTTTTTGCAGTATCGTTCGACGAAAGCGTCACACTATCTCACAGAAAAATCAAATGAACTTAGTAGTTCGTTTCTGGCACAGTGACGAAAATAAAGTTTTAACACGTTATTTAACATCAGTATTCCTCGGACATGATACTGTCCAGGATTCGTTAAGTGCATTTATAAATACTTTCAAGGACAAGGGTCTCGATTTTTGTAAGTTACTTCAGGTTTCTCTTGATAGCCCCAACGTTAATTTGAAATTTCTGAGTGATTTGAAGACCTATCTGAGTGAAGAAAATGGTGAAGTCCACAGCTTTTAGAGACAGGAACGTGCTCTTTACATATTGTTAAAATGGGGCTTTTAAGACTGCGCATACCAAGGCTGGTTGGAATGTGACAGAGTTTTTGAGAGCGTTGTACTATTTATTCAAGGACTTCCCTTCAAGAAGAGCAGATTTCATGGCAGCATCTGGAACAGCAGTTTTCCCTCTTAAATTTTGCTCTATTAGGTGGGTGGAGAATTCTAAAGTTATCAACCGTGCCATAACTATGATTCCTGCCTTAAAAGTTTATGTTGATGCAGTGAAAACAAAACCTTCTGAAACATCAAACTTCTCTAAAGTAAAAGCCTACATCTCGGATGTACTGTTGCCTGCCAGATTAGGGTTCCTTCAGTCTGTATCTGTAGAACTAGAAGAATTCCTCACTAAGTACCAGACAGACAGTCCATTACTACCGTTTCTATGGAATGACCTAAATATGTTGATTCATAGTTTGTTAAGCGGCTTCGTGAAAGATGAAAGATGATGTCTTAAAATTAGCTAAAACTGCAAGAAAACTGACATCAATAGATGTTTTTGATAAGGACATCTTAAAACCATTTAATCTAGTTGATGTTAGATTTTCTGCGGTTACATCGCTTAAAAGAGAGAAGGAAGTTGATATATTGAACTTTAAGAAAGAATGCAGAAGATTCTTGTAAGAACTGTGTAAAAAACTTATGCTAAAATGTCCTTTAAAATACAGTGTAACAAGAGCCGCAAATTGCTTGTCTCCAGAATTTATGACCAACGAAACCCTTCGTGAATCACATATCACACTCGCCCTGGAGACATTTGTCGAGAAGGAGCAAATAACACCTGTAAATGCTGATATGGTGAAACAGGAATATTTAAAATTTTGTTCAGACCAAGACACAGCACGAAAACCGTCAAATTTTAGTTTCAAAAATGACAGATTAGACGTTTTCCTAGATGATCTGTTAAGTAAAGAAGGTGTCTCCAATGCGTTTAAAACATTCATGCATAAGATATGTGTACTTTTCCATAGCAACGCAGCAGTGGAATGGAGTTTCTCCATTAACAAAGAGTGCATTGTTGAAAATCTCCAAGAGGAGTGCTTGATTGCCCAAAGTGTGTTGGATGCTGTGTGTGTTGCTGGTGACATACGTAATATGAATATCACAAAGAGTATGATCCAGTATGTGAGGAATGCATCAAGCAGAAGAAATGAATATCTGAAAGACCGCGGTGAAAAAGAAGACAGAGCAGCTCGAGAAAAGAAACATATTAAGAAGAAAATAAGAGTTGGAATTAAAGAAGAAAAGAATATTAACTGACGCCGAAGCAGAAGTAGATGCGTTGGAAGAACAGGCGAAAAAGTTAAAACGGATGTTGAGCTCTAGGAGTTAAATGTCAAAAACTGTTCACTGTGAAAGTTGTTTTCTATATTTGTTCATATAATGTGCGTGGTTCCATAACATTTTTAGTTTTTTAAACTTTCATGTTACAATACATTTTTAAATAAAATATAACTGATGGCCAGTCCCCATCCAAGAAGAATGTGCAGTAACGTTTAACAATATGGACTACTTTGTGTTAAGAATTTGTATTATATATGATCATTTTCTTCTTACTTCTAAACTAATACTAGTTTGACAAACATGGCGGGAAAATAGCTTACTCACCGCTAAGTCCTACCAGTTCTTAGCTTAAAATACCACAAGAGTACTTTAAAGGGGAGTGTTTGTAGTAAAATACTGTCGTGGTATTTTATCCCATAAGTTAGCGGTAAGCTATTTTCCCGCCATTTTTGTCATTGTTCATCAACACTCACGTGCTACTACTATAATATTAGTTTATTTGAAGTAATGCTTTGACGGAAATTTACTATTATACAGGGCGAACCTTAACTAAACCGATAAACTTCGGATTCGCGAGCCCGAAACAAGAAAAGAAAAAAAAATCCTCTAACTTTTCTCCACGGTACATAGTTTTGGAGCTACAATGTGCCGAAAGTGTGGAAAAATGAACTTCCGAGGCCTATATTTACAAACCTATCCGACGTAGAAAGTGCAGCTTAATATCTCTTTAAGTAAGTCTTATCTGTTCTGAACATATGATTTCCTTTTTGAGATTTTAAGCAGCACTCTCTACTTTGGATAATTTTGGAAATATAGGCGTCGGAAGTTCATTTTTACACACTTTCGGCACCTTTTAGCTCGGAAACTATGCGCCGTGGAGAAGAGTTAAAGAGAATTTTTTTTTCTTGTTTGGGTGCCGAGAATCATTTCCCGAAGTTTGTCGGTTTAATTAAGGTTCACCCCTGTATATTATTCCTACATTAGGATATTTAAAGCTATTGCACATTTTTCTCAACCGGACTTCTGGTAGGGAATATTTTAATTAAACATTTTCTTGTGTAAAATGTTTTGAGAACCTACATTTCAGTCAGTTTTTTCTTTTCATCTTGTCACTTAAAGAAATTATCACTTGCTATATGCATTCTCTAATTATAACCAGTTTTTGTTAAGAATTATATAAAATTACATTAACTTATACGTGTTACAATAAATGTCACTCTACTGAATAGACCTGAAAAAAAAGGAAAAATAAGCCTTGAAATCCTTGATAAAACCTGGAATTTGAAAATGAACATTTAGTAGACACCCTGTAGCGGCAATCATACAAAATTCTAGATTCCTTTTTTTCAGGTAGTTTTTCTTTCTTTCATCTCGGATTCGTGGTTGTGAAAATATGACATTTTACGTCGATGTATTCTTTTGGACACATTCTGCATTTATGTAACGTAATTATGCATCATTGACTATGACATTCGGAGCTTGACTTGTTAATCATTCCAACGCTGCAACATACACAATACAAGTATAATGTTAATATCTTAAATGTATGAGCAAGGAGGGGGAAGGGAAAATTAGCTCTCCTCCCCATTCCGTCAACGCCCTTGTCTAGCGGTTGTCCTATGAAACTCTAGTCCACACGCTTTCCCGTGGTTTTTGTTTCATTTATTTCATACCCTATGCTACGAAGATATTACGTTTGCTGAGCAAAAGTGAACCTTTCTGAAAATGAACTTGGGTCCCTTGTGCTCTAAATGTTGAGTTGAAGCCAAATTTATCCTGCAACCCAAGTTTGTTCGAAACATATAAAATTAGTTTGTTTAGTTTGATTGATTACATCTTGCATCAGTAGCAAGGCTATATTAGACAGGGCTTTTTGTTTAAAGTGGGATCTGACCCACTAATTTTGAAATTTTACGTGGGATCGCAGTCAAAATCTATACAGCAAATTCCGACGCCTCGTGTCTCTATCCTCAAAAATTAATGTTAAAAGACTGAATATTGCACCCTGTAGCGTGGTACATACATACAAACAAACAAATTGAGATCAAATTGTCCCAGACCTTGACGTTCAGCACTAACGTTATAATAAGTATCACACTTGGTTAGTTACGTGATCGACTGCCATACCTTGCGTTTCTCACCTGGTCTCTTCATACAAGCTATGCCAAGTTGTAAAGTTTCAAAGAAAATTTAGAACTGTGGTGGGGAAGAGGTACGAAATAAAATTTTCATAATATAATGAAAAAGATATTGTTGATACAAAATTAGTTGTTACCTGAAGTTTCCAGTTGCATCTCAGCCACACCACTGACGTTAGATTCATCAGAAGCAATTTTCGGATCAACATTTTTACCATTTGTTTGGGTTTCCATTTTTACCAAGCATTGCATTTTTTATAATGATTTTCGTTCTTGGAACTAAACCACCCATTTCTTTCTTACACGTTTTGTGACAAACTCGTTTGATCGTTTACTTACCTGATTGAGTTTGAGTTACTCTAATAAATTTGTATCAAATCATGTCCTTCTTTTCTTCACGCATAATCCATGTTAAACGATTCCATGTTGTACGGAGACAGAACTAACATGTACTGTACAAACGAATGCTTGCGATATTTTAATTTCAGAACCTCAACGTCGCAATGAATACAACACAACAGTTTGTTTCCATGATAATTATTTTATTTATTTTTTAATATCAGTTCTATAAGTAGTCCAACCTTCGACTACGACACTTTCTCGCAAGTTAACTGAGAAGCATTTAAACAATACAATATACGTTAAAAATAAGGGGGAAAAGAGACAAAATAAATTGTAGATCACCACATTGACCTGCTGTAGCCACGAGAAATCAAACCATTCACATGTGAAGAAAATAGTCTTCTGATTGGGGAGCACTTTTGGACAGTTCTCTTGCTCTGGAAGATTTCTTTTTTTTACGAACATAAAATAAAATGCAAATAAACATATGTTTAAGACAAGTCTTCAAAATAAACGTGTTTAAAACAAAATGTTTAAAACATAAACAAAATTTGTTTTAAACAAAATCAATTGTTAAAAAAAAGTTTTAATCATTTGTTTTAAATATTTTGTTTTAAACAAAACAACCCTGGAAGTTAGTAAATTTGGGACGAAGCCCAAACTAGCAAAAACTTGAACTAATTACATGAACCTTCGATTGTGCCACCTGCAAAGTCTATAAAAGAAGTGACAATTCACAGCAACTAGGTAACTAAGAAAATGTTAAGCTAAGTCAATTGAACTTAACGGCAATCTTCTGAACAAGGAATTTGCCAACTTGATCAGAAGTAGTGGCTTTTGGGGGGAGGATTCTCCTTTCTCCCTGCTGAAACAAGACTTAGCTTTTTTGGTCCTCCTGAATAAGTCATAGTCCCCCAAGAAAAACTTCCTGGGTACACCCCTGTATGATTATTTAATTATATTTGTCACTATTTTATTTCTCAGTTTCGTATCTATGCACTTTCGATCGTACGCAGTTTCGACCGTACGCAGTTTCGATCGTACGCAGTTTCGATCCTACGCAGTTTCGACGCTACGCAGTTTCGATCGTACGCAGTTTCGATCGTACGCAGTTTCGACGCTACGCAGTTTCGACCGTACGCAGTTTCGATCCTACGCAGTTTCGACGCTACGCAGTTTCGGTCGTATACAGTTTTGATCCTACTCCGATTTTTCCCTATATAACTTAAAAAAAATACTATTACTTAATATTCTGTGATTATAAAATAATTGTTTTTTTATTGTTCGATCATAAGACCTTATCTGTTTTCGATCCTACGCCGGTTTTAGTTTCGATCGTACGCAGTTTCGATCGTACGCAGTTTCGATCGTACGCAGTTTCGATCGTACGCAGTTTCGATCGTACGCAGTTTCGGTCGTACGCAGTTTCGATGCTACGCAGTTTCGATCCTACGCATGTAACCCGTTGTAAAGGGCTTTCCATAAAGAACGCAGCTTTCGTAATGTCCACCATTTCTATTCTAGTAAGTTGGCAGCACTGGTGCCAATGGCTTTCATCTGTGGCTTTATGGTTAGTAATCACGGAGCGCATGATTGTCATCTGTTTTTTGTACGCATAGAAATGGAGCACTTTACGACAGCGTGTTATCGTAGTAAAAACCTACTAAAAATGTGGTGAATATTGTGATTTCACAGTATGCGATTTCTTTCCGTCGGGTATTTGAAATCTCGTTTATACGCAAACAACATGGTTACTTCCAGAGCTCAAGGCCGAAATTTAGCGTGTAATTTCAGAAATAAAGCTTGCAAGTATGCCGAAAAGTAATGAAAAATTTCATTGAAAGATCAAGTGTGTGCCTGGATAGTCGTGTAGAGCATTTGAGTGATATCATATTTCATACATAATCACAGGCAATATTTCATAATACATTATCATATTACATACATAAAATATGGAATATGTAAATTAATTAATTTCATCAATAAATTGTATGTTATTATACACTCAAAAATTGCGTTTTCTTATGGAATACCCTTTAGATGAAGACTTCTTGCATGAAATTACTTTGAGAAGTTACATGTAGTTTGGGCTGCTTTGTCATTGATTACCATGAGATGAACTTGAGTGAGATGGCGATGAATGAGGCCGAAGTACAGATCTTCGCCAAAGGAAGGTCAGCCTCATTAGTTGTCTCTTGTTCTTTGTCAATGGATAGTCGCTACTCACGGAACCTTCAGAAGACCTACCAGTGTATTCATTACAGACGACGAGGGTTTTCATTACCCACTGCTTTTACTAAGCCCCATCCCTTTACTGTTACTGTTCGTCCGTCTAAGAAGACTTGATGGAAGTTCCTTCTTGTCTAAGTCAGTGGTCGCCAAATTTACGAAGCCTTTGAGCTACTGTACCGTTTTTAAATCCTACTGAGAGCTACCAAGCAAAAGAACTGCCTACTTTTTTTTCCTTTTAAAGAACCTTACATTTATTTATTGTCTATAAATTTGCATTTCTAGTAAATATGAAATCAGTTTTAATCTCTCTCTATATATATATAATTGAAAATCACTATGTTTGTGACTAAATATCCTGAACCGACCGACCGATCTCGATTAAATTTTCAACACAGATGAGGTTCAGGTCTGGGATATTTTTTTATTAGAGATGCAAAAAAGCCGGCTTTTTTGAATCGATGGTTTTTTCCACATAAAAAGCCGCCTTTTTTGGGAAAAAACGAGAATTTTGGAAATTTTGGCTTTTTTCATTTTCATGATTTTTCTATCTAAATAGCTTTCTTATAGTATATTCTATAGTTAGATAAGAATTCCATGACCTAAATGCGATATTTCACTCTGAAATTCACCATCAAGATGGATGGAGCACATGTTTTACGAATTAAAGCTAACATGAAGAATGTAGTATTTGAGGGCAATTTTAGAGGCTATTTAACTTTATTTTAACTTTTGAGTTATCGACATTCTTTTTCTTCTCTAGATCATTTTAGTTTGTCATCCGTGTTTCATTTCTAAGAGCTTAGTACTCTACCTTCTAGCACAAAAGTTGAACTTAGGTTTTTCTATATATTCGGCAAAGCGTACGTTTTCAGTATATCCGTCAAACCGTACTTCCACATTTCTGTTATACTGTAGCTGTGCAGTGATTTAGCAATAATTTTCCAGACACAAACTTCAATACCAATTTATACAAATAATCAGTAGCGGATTTAGAAAAGTACTTTAGGAGGGGTTTCTCTGATTGTTTCGTTTTCTAAAAGGTACTAATTTTATTTGGGAAGTGCTTGAAGTTTATGAGTACAGGCATAACTAATATTTCGTTTCATTTATATGTTTAGCAATAATCTTCCGGATACAACCTTAAAGATCATTTTATACTGAGAATTAGTGATGAGCAAATGCAAGACCAAGACCAAGACCCGGGTGGTCTTGGTCTTGGTCTTGCACTGGAATTCTCGGTCTTGGTCTTGGTCTTGCACACCCAGTCTTGGTCTTGGTCTTGGTCTTGCACACCCAGTCTTGGTCTTGCTTGCAAGAGTCTTGCAAGTCTTGCTTTTAAGAAATTTATATGTTTCATAAGTAAATTTTACTCTGGATATAAGGGATAATAAATTCTACATTGCGTCAATAGTCAGGGAAATACAATGTATGTTTCTAAATGTAATATATTTTACCTTCGTGTAAATGTGATGATACTGTACAACATAGGCGATGACCTTTACTTTTTTTTTTCAATGGGTGATCACGCTTCACTACTTATAAGATAAATAACAACATATCGTAATATTTTTATTTGTTTTAACAAATCCAATACTCCACTGGTTCCCAAACTGAAGAGGCTACCCCTGACAGTGAGACGCATGAAAGAAAACCAAGATGGCACAGATTACTGAAATACCATAAATTGCAAAATTATTTTTACACTCTAAAGGCGTCAGAGTTTTTTCTTTCCAACTACGATTAGCTCATCTTTGTATTGAACAAATTCCCAATTAAATATTGAAATTTTGTTTTACTGATTCTATCTGTATGGGGCAAAAACAAGGACACTACGCAAAAACGATGAAACAATTAGACTTTCGAAATGTGGGCATGGAGAAAAAAGGAGAGAATCAGCTGGGTTGAACGGAAAACGAATGTGAAGGTTTTAGAAATAGTAGCAGTAGGGGAGAAAAGAAGAATTTTAGATATAATTAAGAAGAGGACATTGGCTGAGGAGGAACTGTATTATGAGGGACGTGCTAGAGGGAGGGGGCAAAGGAGACTGTAGTTGAAGAAAGATATTAAAACAGAAAATTACTACGTTAAGACGAAGAGACTAGTTGAGTAGTCAATGAGTACCACAGTTATCGAAGCTTCTCAGCTGCAGCAAGTGACCTGCCAATAATGGCAGAATAGCTATTATTATGACGATGATGATATGTTTTGCAATATTGACCAAAAAAGAGAGATAAAATTAAAATAATAATAATAATTAAACCTCTTAATATTTTAGAATATGAAAGGAAATTAAACTTGTGAGTTTTACGTCCCATGCTTATGCTGGCTAGTCTAAAGGAGACTGTGATGATGAAAAATGAATGAAAATGGTGGAAAGGAGAAAGTGGGAGGAAACGGGAGAACCCCGAGGAAACCCACGCACACGGTGTTTGTCCACCACAAAGTTCACTTGGCGGGGGCTGGGATCGAACGCTGGACCCCAAGCACTAGAGGTGAACGTTCTACCACTAAGCCACCGCGGCCCCAATATTTTTGAATAATTTGAATGAAAACTGAAAACGACTCAACTGTCTATGTCTTTTGTGTAAACTCAATTTATGTAAATAGTTTTGACCTACATTAGAAATACATAATAACAGCATCAAATTTCAAGTTATTTGAAATAAGTACGAAATCACTCTCAGTTGTGAATATAGATTATTTATTGTTGTATAATGTTATATCGTTGAATCCTAGATATGCCGTATACCTAAGGAGGCTATAAGTTATATTGATAAACAATTATTCAACGTATAAGCATCCACCTATGAAATCAAACTTGCGGTCACATGCACTAAGCTCTTGTCAATGTCATGAAAATATTATTTCAATATTACTTTTATGAACACATATTAAAAATTTCCAACGGATGCTTGAGCCTCAGATCCAAGGCCATACCCATGTAGTCGGCACCTATGGTGTACGGAATTGCCGATGTTCAATACTACATTTATTTTGTTTTGGAAGAAGAACACCACTAATATGTTGAACCGTTGAAATGAACTTTAACGTCCCACGATTATTACACTGAGGCTAAGGGAAACAGTGATGATGAGAAATGGTGGAATGAAGAAAGTACGAGGAAACAGGAAAACCCACGCACAGGATGTTTGTTCACCAAAAAAGCTCACATAGCGCAAGCTGCGATTGAACCAGGGACCCCATGTACCAGAGGTGAACGCTCTGCCACTGAGCTACCGTGGCCATAACATGCTCTAGTTTATTTTTGCTTATCCACTTCTTATGGTTACAATTATTCTTCGTATGATTTCTCAAAATCCAATCATGGGCCGTCGTGAATGATCAAATGATGACCAAAGCAAATCAGACACTGAAGTTATTATATCTTGTAACAATTCATAGAATTATGCTGTCGGTCGTCTCGTGAACAACCGATTCAAAAAAACGACATACTGTAGCTATATGTTACAGGAGCAGATCGACTCACATGGATTGCATAAACTACTCCTAACATATTCACCCCGGCGGTGTTTTTACTGGAACCAAGAAGTTCACGTGAAAGATGTAATGCTTTTCCCCCTTCCTTTTTACATTCTATAAAAAATCAAGTAGTGCCGTACTTGTGCAAGACTCTTGCGCAAGAGTCTTGGTCTTGGTCTTGGTCTTGCAGGTATGGTCTTGGTCTTGGTCTTCCACCCCTTGGTCTTGGTCTTGGTCTTGCATCGGGATTCCTGGTCTTGGTCTTGGTCTTGGTCTTGGTCTTGCATGCAAGACTCTTGCAAAAACTGCAAGACCAAGACTCTTGCGCTCATCACTACTGAGAATCAGTGGCGGATTTAGAAAAGTATTTTGGGAAGGGTTTTTCTTACTAATGTTAGTTTTTCTAAACATTCGTAATTTTTATTTGACGGGAGCTTAAAGTTTATGAGTAAAGCATAACTAATAGATCTTTCGTTCGTTGCAGACATTCCGTAACTTTGGGGAACAGGCTTCAGTCCAAAAGACCGCCCCCCTAACCTTCGCAAAACCGTTACTGCTGGTAATTAGTAATAATAACGATTTAAAAACAATAAGAAAGGAAGTCGGCCAACTCACAGTACACGCACTATTTCTATATTCACAGATGGAATGAAGAAAAGCTTTGTCAGAATGGTCGAATGCTGGGTTGAATCCCGGACTTCCCGATAGAAGCGCAAAAGCTAACCACTCGGTCATGTTTGTTGTATTTAGCTTAACTTAAATATATTCCGTAGTCCTTTTTTGGGGGGGCGGGGACTTCCGTAATGATATATTGAATCCCTCTTGTTAAAAATTAAGAAAACTTGAGGATTGGGAAAACCGTGATGGTGGTTATATAAAACTTAACTGTAAAATTTCAAGAATATACAGAACCAAACACTCTAGATGTGCAGCCTAATATTTCTCTTATCTTTTTTTAATTTTATTTTGTTTCAAAAAGAGGGTGTGGAATATTTTGAAGTAAAAATACTACTTACAATTTTGCTAGTTATTTGTGTATTTTTTAAAAAGAAGTGTTTACTTTTAGGGTTGGCTGGTTTACACCAACTTTTTTTTTAATAACTGGTTTAAACCAAAAAAATAAAAAGAACAAAAAATGCGAATCGTGTGAACTTCATGATGACGTTTCCACATATCAAACCACCTGCATTAGTTTTATTTCCCTTTCACCTTTTAATCAAGGTGTCCCATGTTCAATTCTCGGTCGAACCACAACCCTTCTTTCATGCGTAAACCAAGTAGCGGTTCGGATGACACTTTAAGCGAAAGTCTTCTCCTTGATAACCTCGGTATTACATAAAGATGTTGAACCTAAACATACGAAACGAAACCAAATTGTATATTTCTGCATGCCTAAATGCCTGTTGATTTACAAAGAAGCCAAGATTGCTTAAATATATTTGTAGAAATTGGCAAAATTTATCGATTGCCTACGTAGCTTCCATCATTAGCTTGCATTGGACTTTCAATGATATCTACGTACTAAATTTGTAATTTAATACCTCATTTTTAGCGTACTGATTATGATACGTTGACCTTTAAATTTTACATGCAAAGCAATAACAGGATTTTCTCGTTATTGTTTTACATTTCAAGTAATGACGGGATTTTCCCGATGGCTAGGGCGGGAGCTTCTCAATTTAAGAAATTTACTGACCGGACATCTTTAAGCTTATGGGACTTCTTCCAGCATAACCCCACTGTTGCATAACAACACCAAGGCGAAACAAACTTATTCCTGTGAATATGTAATATAAATACATAAAGCAAAATATCTAAATCAAAAAACCTGGTTTAAACCAAAAAAGCCTGGTTTAAACATCCCCCCAAAAACGGGTTTTTGGCATTTTCAAAAACAACCATGGTTCGTGCCAACGCTGCTTACTTTTGTATATAGGAGGTTAAAAAATTCTTATTATATACATTGGTTAATCCTTTGGAATTCATAATTTAAATATGTTGAAATAAAATTGTTTGAAATATTTTTTCGAAATTCATGGCTTATTTTCGATGTTATATATTATTATCAGCATCAACCACTAATTAAATGACGTTTTGTGTTATAAAGAAGCGAAACAAACTCTGCTTTATCAATTTTGCAGAATTTTGAAAAAAGCCCAAAATTTCCCAAGCAAAAAAGCGAAGCAGAAAAAAACGAGTTTTTTCCAAAAATGACCAATTTAGTATTGAATCCATAGTTTTCGGGGTCAATGAGAGAAACAGTGACACTTCTGATGCTGTTTCAATCAGAGTTCAGCCCTAATAATTGGGGAGTAGGGGAGGGGATAGACATTTAAAAATGATCGAAAATGACTAATAGTGTCGAATCCATACTTTTAGGAGTAGCTGAGATTAACAGTGACAATTCTGATACCGTGTGCCGCAGCACGGAGTAGGGGGAAGGGGAGCTCTATATATAATTATGATCGAAAATGACAAATATTAGTGTCTAATCCATAGTTTTCGGGATCTTTCAGATGAACAGTGACATTTCCGATCCAGTTTAAATACAAAATCAGCCTCGCCATTAGGGGGAGGAGAAGATATAAGATTATATATATATATATATATATGTGTGTGTGTGTGTGTGTGTGAGAGAGAGAGAGAGAGAGAGAGAGATCGAAAATAGCCACTATCAGTGTCGAATTTATAGTTTTCTGGGTCCCTTAGATGAACAGTGATACTTTCGATCCCGTTTAAATCCAAATTCAAACCCGCAACTTTGGGGAGGAAGAGATATTTAAAAATCATCGAAAATGACCGATATTAGTGCTGAATCCACATTTTTTGGGGTCGCTGAGATGAACGGTAAACACGTCCGATGCCATGGGCCGCAACATGGGAAGGGAAATGGTATAAATGGTCAAAAATGACCGATATTAGTGTTGAATCTATAGTTCTTGCGGTCGCTGAGATGAACAGTGACACTTCTGATGCTGTTTAAATCCATTTGCAGCCCCGACACTTGGGGGCATGAGGAGGGGTGACAACATTAAAATGATGGAAAATGAACAATATCAGTGTTGAATCCATAATTTTTGGGGTCACTAAGATGAACATTGATACTTACGATACAGCATAGATCCAAATTCAGCCATACAACTTAGGGGATTGTAGAAGGGGGACATCATACTTCAGCATAAAATGTAAGTTATTATTAATCTACAACATCGTATTATATGATCTTGGAACTTGGTGACAAGCTACATAGTTCGTATCATAAGATATAAATATAAAAATGTAAGAATAATGGCAATAAAATACTTGAGATACAAAGATGTGCATTTAAATTATTTATTTCAATGCAGCGAAGCGTGTAATATATGCTAATTAAAAAGAAACAAATTGAGTTGTACATACATACAGCTCCTCCGTGGCTAAGCAGTTAGCATACGCGCCTTTGGCGTGGGAGACCCGGGTTCGATTCCCGGCGGAAGCTCATGCGGTTCGTATTCCACGTTAATCAGTAGGTCCTCGTTTCATAGCCTCGCTGCTGAAAGGGACGTTAAACTCAAAATCAACTCAACTCAATTGAATTGTACATAAGAAATAAATTGAAGTGTAGTTAGTAATAGGTAACAAATGTAATAATAGACTTTTTTATCAGACTCATCATCATCATACGTATTCTGCCTTTATTGGCAGGTCACTTGCCGCAGCTGAGAAGCTTCCATGCTCCACGGTCCTCCGCTAACTTCTTCGTCTTCGCGTATGATCTTTCTGTTTTTATATCATCCATTAATTGTAGTCTCCTCGCCCCCTCCCTCTCTTTCCCGACACCATACCCTCTAGGACGTTCCTCATGATACAATCTCTTCTTAGGCAATGTCCCAACCAGTTTCTCTTCCTCTTCTTAATAATATATAAAAGTGTTCTTTTCTCACCCACCATTTCTAACACTCTCTCATTCGTTTTCCGCTCGATCCAACTAATTCTTTCCATTCTTCTCCACACCCACATTTCGAAGGCTTCCAATCGATTTTCACCACCTTTACGTAGTGCCCATGTTTCCGCCCCATACAGTACAACACTCCACACGAAGCATTTTATGAGTCTTTTTCTCAACTCTTTCTTCAAGTTCCCACAAAACAGACTTTTCTTCTTCTTAAAGGCTTCTTTCGCCATTCCTATCCTTGTTTTTATTTCACGTTCGCACTTCATGTTATTACTAAGTATACTACCCAGATATCGAAAACTATCCACTTGTTCTACTTTCTCCCTTCCTACTTTTATATTTGACACAGACCCCTTCAGTAGTAGTGGTCCCCGTATGGCGAACTGAGTCAGCAAAAATTTTTGTGACGTCATAGGTCAAAGGTCAATGTCCTTGGCCCGGGGTCAATGACCTAGGGGTACTTAGGACCACCCCCTCTAAAATTTGGCAGGGGTACCATGGCCCACCCCCTAAATTTTGGCAGGGGTACATAGGACCACCCCCCTTAAATTTTGGAAATTGCCAAATCTAAAAATTTGGTATGGTAACCTAGGACCATAGTATGTACCTCTATTAGTATTGGGTGTCTATGTCGTTCCCTTTCATGGGTAAAAAATTGCCAAAAATTCAAATTTCGAAGGTTTTTGACCTAATTTATCCCCTTGGATGAGGTATTATTACCCTATATAGTTATATGGGCGTATACAGGGGTCCATTACCTTTCATAAGACATGGGTATATTAATGCACCCATTGAAAATTTTGGGAGGGGTACCTTGGCCCATCCCTTAAATTTTGGAAATTGCCCAATTTAAACATTTGGTATTATAGTACAGGACCCTAATATGTATTATGATAAATTTGGATGGTCCACCTCGTTCCCTTTTAGGGGTACCAAATTGCCAAAATATAAACGTAAGCAATACGTAGTACCACGTGTTTGGTTTTGACCTAATTTATCCCCTTGGATGAGGTCCTATTACCTTATATGTTTATATGAGCGTATATACAAGAGTCTATTACCTTTCATAAGACATGGGTATATTGGTGCACCCCTTTAAAAATTTGGGAGGGGTACCTTGGCCCACCCCTTCAATTTTAGAAATTGCCCAATTTAAACATTTGGTATAATAGTATAGAACCCTAGTATGTATTACTATAAATTTGGGTGGTCCACCTCGTTCCCTTTCATGGGTACACAATTGCCAAATTTTAGTACAACCACGTGTTTGGTCTTTTGACCTAATTTATCACCTTTGATGAGGTGTTATTATCTTATATCGTTATATGGGCGTATACAGGGGTTCATTACCTTTCATAAGACATGGATATATTAATGCACCCCTTGAAAAATTTGGGAGGGGTACCTTGGACCACCCTTTAATTTTGGAAATTGCCCAATTTAAACATTTGGTATAATAGTATAGGACCCTAATATATATTACTATAACCTCGTTCCCTTTTAGGGGTACAAAATTGCCAAAATATAAACGTAAGCAATACGTTGTACCACGTGTTTCGTTTTTTACCTAATTTATTCCATTGGATGAGGTCCTATTACCTTATATGTTATATGGTTACGTATGGGGATTCATTTCCTATCATAAGACATAGGTACATTTGTGCACCCGGGAGGGGTACTTTGACCCACCCCTTTAATTTTGGAAATTGTCCCTTTTATATGTTTGGTATTATAGTATAGGACCCTAATATAATTTACTATAAATTTTGGTGGTTCACCTCGTTTCCTTTCATGGGTACGAAATTGCCAAATTTTAGTACAACCACGTGTTTGGTTTTGGCTCAATTTATCCCCTTGGATGAGGTCCTATTACCTTATATGGTTATATGGTCATGTATATATTGGTCCATTTCCTATTATAAGACATGGATACATTGATGCACCCTTTAAATTTTTGGAAGGGGTACCATGGCCAACCCCCTTAAATTTTGGAAATTTTCCAATTTGAGCATTCGGTATCATAGTACATGCCTCAACATGTATCATGATAAATTTGGGTGGTCCATCTTGTTCCCTTTCATGGGTAAAAATTGCTAAAATATAAACATAAGCAATATGTTGTACCATGTGTTTGGTTTTTGGCCCAATTTCTCCCCTTTGATGAGGTTCTATTACCTTATATGGTTATATGGTCATGTATATGGGTTCATTTCCTATCATAAGACATGGGTACATTGACGCACCCTTTAAAAATTTGGGAGGGGTATCTTGGCTCATCCACTCGGTTTTAGAAATTGTTTAATATAAGCATTTGGTATCATAGTACAGGACTTCAATATGTACCACTATAAATTTGGATGGTCCACATCGTTCCCTTTCATGGGTAAAGAACTACCAAAAATCAAATTTCGGAAGTTATTGACCCCTATTTAGCACGTTATATGGGTATGTACAGAGGTTTATTACCTTTATATATTTATGTTCCCTTTTAAATTTGGGAATTATCAAATAACAAAATTCGGTAAACGTTTTGTAGGACCCATTGGTATTCCTCTTATGACCAAATATTCAAAATTTAAAGGTTATTGACCGGCTTTATTATTGAATAAGTACAGGATTTATTACTTTTTCATAAGACACAGGTGTATTTGTGTACCAATCTTAAATTTTGGGAGGGGGTACATTTCTTATTGTCATATCAATAATTGGTAATTGTTCTTAAAATTGGATAGTCTCTCATTCATTGGGTAAATCATTGTCAAATATGAGTATGATCACGTGATCAGTTATTAACCTATGATGGGATTAGGAGTCCAGAACATTGGTACATTGAAACTTTGTAGGATAATTTGAGAATTGTCAAATGAAATTACGTCATTGGTTTTGATTATTCCCGCCAAATATAAACGTGAGCAAGACGTTGTACCACGTGATTGTCCTTGATGAGGTAGTGTACAGGGATTCATTTCCTTTGTTGTGGTACTTCTTAAGTTTGAGTACACACACTTTTAGAAAACAGTTGGTTCTACTCAGGTAAACAATTGACGGACATTATTGACCTTATTGAACATATAATGATATGATTAATTCTAAGACTTAGGTATATCAAGAGAAGTATTCTTTAAATTTGGGAATGGTGATAAACAGAATTTTAACATAAGGCGCGAAATTTGAAACAATACATTGAACTTTAGTCACAGCTCATAGTCTAAGATCATTGGTGGTGATTGATTTGAAATCTGATAGCTAACCTTATTGAATCTTATGACTCATAGACGAAAGGCAATACATGCTACAACAGTTTGAAATTTAATCATAAGGTGATGTAATCTGACACTAGCAAAGTTATTGTTAATGCAATTTGATTGGCTGATCACTATCTTTCCTGCAATCTGATTGGTTGATCACTATCTTTCGTGCAATCTGATTGGTTGATGATTTTCAAATCTTTGCTGCATTCAGTTTTAAGTTTTGTTTAACATTTAAAAATCTTGGTTTCGTTCAACATTTTGCACTCACTGATAAATATGATCAAAACCGTTTATTTGTTAATCGAATAGTTAAAAAAAGGATAAAGTTTGACGGTTAACCGTGAAACGTAAAATTTTTTGAAACTTTTTGTTTGAAAATTCTTGCTTTCAAATTTTTGTTTGAATTTTTTGTTTAAAAATTTTTCGTTTGAAATTTAAAAAAAATTTTCGTTTCAAAATTTTGTTTAAAATTTTTTGTTTGAAATTTTTTCGTTTCCAAATTTTTTGTTTGAAAATTTTTGTTTCAAAATTTTGTTTGAAATTTTTTTCGTTTCAAAATTTTGTTTGAATTTTTTTCGTTTGAAATTTTTTTGTTTGAATTTTTTTCGTTTCCAATTTTTTTCGTTTCAAAATTTTTTTCAAACTTTTGTTTCAAAGATTTTTGTTCGAAATTTTTGTTTGTAAACTTTTTTGTTTGAAATTATTGTTTGGAAAATTTTGGTTTGACATTTTTTTAAGTTTGTGCACTCATTAGTAAAGAACCGGAACTGTTTAGAGCAAAAATCTTTGACAACATTGTTTTTTCATGATGCAATAGTACACGTCAGAATATGGAGTTGTACTTGAAATGAAAAAACACAAATCATTGAAATGGATCATTTTATTACACTCCACATACATCCATACCAGATAGTGGTTCTGGATATTGTAGATACAATGTATTTTGAACTTCTTGCACTAGTTTGTCTTTAGCATATAATTTTAATTCCAATTGAAGTCTTTTAAGGTCTATTGCAATATCAATTGGTGGAAACTCAATGTCCATTTGATCACAAATAAACTGTTTATCAATACAGGTATGCACCCACGAACCTTGTTGACAACCATCACAATGTCTAGATACATGTTGTACAATATGAATAACACATTTTTCAAAATAGTACTTTTTCAGGAATATACTTGTTTTGTTGCACACTTCCACTGCATGTTTCACACACTGAAATACGCTAAAGAATTTGTTCCATTCCGTTTGTGTTAGATACACCATGTTGCGAGGGACATGGAATGTACTCTTTTTACGTTACAACACCATCTTCTCTTCGAGGACTGTACGCAACACCACTTCATGATTTGAGCCTAATGATTTGACTATGGTCACATTTAGCTCATCATGAAAATAATCGTTCATTTGGTCGATTCGTGAACATAATATTTGCCATTCTTCACAGGTCAGTTGTACACCAAATTGTTCTGCTTTGCCCAATCGAATTACTGGTTCAAATGTTCTAGCACTGATACCAATCATCACATGTTTTGTTTGAAATATATTTATTGGATAATAGTTTGCGAAGATGAATTCTTTATCGTTAGAAGTACACATCTTTCCTCCTGAAAAGCACTTGCTCAAATGATTTGTGGGATGACAGTGTATTGGTTGATTTATAGAACTACGGCTGACGTCATTGGAAACGAATGTGCTGACGTTTGAATTCATGGTTTCATCACAGTTGCTGACGTCATGCTGACCAACCAAATTCATACAACTATGTCTGACGTGCTGACGTTTGAATTCATGATTTCATCACAATTGCTGACGAATCTGGCTGTGTACTAAATTCAAATTGACGACTTCGACCCAAGAATCCTTTATAACATAAAGATACAGATCCAGTATTTAAGAAACGCAGCAGTTCTTCTTGTTTTGATGTTTCCATGGGTAAATATCTTGCTGGTAAAATTATATTCTTATCATTTTCAAGCTTCACTACGATTCTTAATCCAAACTTTGTAGGGATTTTTTGGCTAGCTAAGATTCTATAAGGTACATTCTGTTGTAAATCAGTAATCTTGGTAAATGATTTCATCACATCACGTGTGTTTAGAAACTGCAGACAAGTTGCCATGATGATGTTATTATGAATACTAACTCGAACGATACTTATATATGATGCAAAACTGATGACGTTGCATTATCATGTTCTGACGTGTACTATTGCATCATGAAAAAACAATGTTGTCAAAGATTTTTGCTCTAAACAGTTCCGGTTCTTTACTAATGAGTGCACAAACTTAAAAAAATGTCAAACCAAAATTTTCCAAACAATAATTTCAAACAAAAAAGTTTACAAACAAAAATTTCGAACAAAAATCTTTGAAACAAAAGTTTGAAAAAAATTTTGAAGCGAAAAAAATTCAAACAAAAAAATTTCAAACGAAAAAAATTCAAACAAAATTTTGAAACAAAAATTTTCAAACAAAAAATTTGGAAACGAAAAAATTTCAAACAAAAAATTTTAAACAAAATTTTGAAACGAAAATTTTTTTTAAATTTCAAACGAAAAATTTTTAAACAAAAAATTTTGAAAAAAAAGTTGTCAAAAAAAATTTCAAATAAAATTCTGAAACAAAAAATTCAAACAAAAATTTGAAAGCAAGAATTTTCAAACAAAAAGTTTCAAAAAAATTTACGTTTCACGGTTAACCGTCAAACTTTATCCGGTTTTTAACTATTCGATTAACAAATAAACGGTTTTGATCATATTTATCAGTGAGTGCAAAATGTTGAACGAAACCAAGATTTTTAAATGTTAAACAAAACTTAAAACTGAATGCAGCAAAGATTTGAAAATCATCAACCAATCAGATTGCACGAAAGATAGTGATCAACCAATCAGATTGCAGGAAAGATAGTGATCAGCCAATCAAATTGCATTAACAATAACTTTGCTAGTGTCAGATTACATCACCTTATGATTAAATTTCAAACTGTTGTAGCATGTATTGGTCATATATTTGGTCATAAGAGGAATACCAATGGGTCCTACAAAACGTTTACCGAATTTTGTTATTTGATAATTCCCAAATTTAAAAGGGAACATAAATATATAAAGGTAATAAACCTCTGTACATACCCATATAACGTGCTAAATAGGGGTCAATAACTTCCGAAATTTGATTTTTGGTAGTTCTTTACCCATGAAAGGGAACGATGTGGACCATCCAAATTTATAGTGGTACATATTGAAGTCCTGTACTATGATACCAAATGCTTATATTAAACAATTTCTAAAACCGAGTGGATGAGCCAAGATACCCCTCCCAAATTTTTAAAGGGTGCGTCAATGTACCCATGTCTTATGATAGGAAATGAACCCATATACATGACCATATAACCATATAAGGTAATAGAACCTCATCAAAGGGGAGAAATTGGGCCAAAAACCAAACACATGGTACAACATATTGCTTATGTTTATATTTTAGCAATTTTTACCCATGAAAGGGAACAAGATGGACCACCCAAATTTATCATGATACATGTTGAGGCATGTACTATGATACCGAATGCTCAAATTGGAAAATTTCCAAAATTTAAGGGGGTTGGCCATGGTACCCCTTCCAAAAATTTAAAGGGTGCATCAATGTATCCATGTCTTATAATAGGAAATGGACCAATATATACATGACCATATAACCATATAAGGTAATAGGACCTCATCCAAGGGGATAAATTGAGCCAAAACCAAACACGTGGTTGTACTAAAATTTGGCAATTTCGTACCCATGAAAGGAAACGAGGTGAACCACCAAAATTTATAGTAAATTATATTAGGGTCCTATACTATAATACCAAACATATAAAAGGGACAATTTCCAAAATTAAAGGGGTGGGTCAAAGTACCCCTCCCGGGTGCACAAATGTACCTATGTCTTATGATAGGAAATGAATCCCCATACGTAACCATATAACATATAAGGTAATAGGACCTCATCCAATGGAATAAATTAGGTAAAAAACGAAACACGTGGTACAACGTATTGCTTACGTTTATATTTTGGCAATTTTGTACCCCTAAAAGGGAACGAGGTTATAGTAATATATATTAGGGTCCTATACTATTATACCAAATGTTTAAATTGGGCAATTTCCAAAATTAAAGGGTGGTCCAAGGTACCCCTCCCAAATTTTTCAAGGGGTGCATTAATATATCCATGTCTTATGAAAGGTAATGAACCCCTGTATACGCCCATATAACGATATAAGATAATAACACCTCATCAAAGGTGATAAATTAGGTCAAAAGACCAAACACGTGGTTGTACTAAAATTTGGCAATTGTGTACCCATGAAAGGGAACGAGGTGGACCACCCAAATTTATAGTAATACATACTAGGGTTCTATACTATTATACCAAATGTTTAAATTGGGCAATTTCTAAAATTGAAGGGGTGGGCCAAGGTACCCCTCCCAAATTTTTAAAGGGGTGCACCAATATACCCATGTCTTATGAAAGGTAATAGACTCTTGTATATACGCTCATATAAACATATAAGGTAATAGGACCTCATCCAAGGGGATAAATTAGGTCAAAACCAAACACGTGGTACTACGTATTGCTTACGTTTATATTTTGGCAATTTGGTACCCCTAAAAGGGAACGAGGTGGACCATCCAAATTTATCATAATACATATTAGGGTCCTGTACTATAATACCAAATGTTTAAATTGGGCAATTTCCAAAATTTAAGGGATGGGCCAAGGTACCCCTCCCAAAATTTTCAATGGGTGCATTAATATACCCATGTCTTATGAAAGGTAATGGACCCCTGTATACGCCCATATAACTATATAGGGTAATAATACCTCATCCAAGGGGATAAATTAGGTCAAAAACCTTCGAAATTTGAATTTTTGGCAATTTTTTACCCATGAAAGGGAACGACATAGACACCCAATACTAATAGAGTTACATACTATGGTCCTAGGTTACCATACCAAATTTTTAGATTTGGCAATTTCCAAAATTTAAGGGGGGTGGTCCTATGTACCCCTGCCAAAATTTAGGGGGTGGGCCATGGTACCCCTGCCAAATTTTAGAGGGGGTGGTCCTAAGTACCCCTAGGTCATTGACCCCGGGCCAAGGACATTGACCTTTGACCTATGACGTCACAAAAATTTTTGCTGACTCAGTTCGCCATACGGGGACCACTACTACTCCTTCGTTTCAATCACCATGGCTTTTGTCTTTCTAACATTTATTTTCATCCCATATTCTTCAAAGCCCCTTCTCATTTTTTCTAACATTTTGTTGATTTTCTTTTCAGATTCTGCAGCAAGCGCCATATCATCTGCAAATCTTATGCATTTAATCATTCTACCTCCTACCGAAATACCATCATCATCATGTAAACTCTTTTTCACTATCTCTTCTAAATAGACATTAAATAGTGTTAGCGAGAGGCAGCATCCTTGTCAAACTCCCCTTCCAATTGCACTCTCTTCCGTCAGTTCTTCCCTTATCCTAACACTTACTTGTTGGTTCATGTATAAGTTTCTTATTAGTCTTCTATCTTTCCATTCTAGCCTTATCTTCCTTACAACTCCCAACAACAATTCCCAATTCACGCGGTCAAAAGCCTTTTCTAGATCAATAAATATACACCTCTTTCCCTTTTTCTATAAATCTTTCACCGATCGCCCTTAATAATCCAATTGCATCTCTTGTGCCCTTGCCTCTTCTGAACCCGAACTGCTCCTCCTCAACTTCTTTATTTGTTCTTTCATATAACCTTCTTTTCTGTTATCAGACTAACATTTGTGTGTGTGTGTCTGTGTGTCTGTCTCTAGTGTTTTTGTTTATCAGACTAACTAACTTTAATGAGAAGGATGGAACTTTTTGTCATCAAGTTTGTTTTTTTTTCTTGAAGGGTGATCCCCTAAATTTAGCGACTTTTATCCCAAATTGGCAACACTGATCAAGTTAGTGAACCGGAGCGTTAACGCGATATACCGAAAATGTCTCCGCAAGCTACCAGTAGCTCGTGATCGATGGTTTGGCGATCACTCGAAGCAGTCCAGATCATTTTTTAAATGTTATATTCATATTTAAAGTTAGCCCCTTTTCCTAGTCAAGTGAGTAGTGTGTGTGTGTGTGTGTGTGTGTGTGTGTGTGGCGCGTGAGGTCCCGGATTCGATTCCCAGTAGAAGAGCATTAACCGCATTACACTCGTTGAGATCCCTCTTTAAATTGTATATCTTGTCACTCATAATTTCACTGATTACAAAACACATAAACACAAATCAAATTACATTTATGATGTATACAATAAAAAATAGATCTTCTTTAGTTGATTGGATTGGAATTTAGTGTCCCATCAGTGCTGAGGCAATGTGAGACGAGAATCGAACTCGAAATCTTTGGCCATTAGGGACTGCTTCATTTGAATGGTAGGAGGCGTGTTCGGAAAGTAAGTACCGTTTCGAAAAAGAAAAAAAGAGTAAAAGAGGTTTGTTCAAGTCAAATGTACTTTTACATGGAAGAGCACACAAACTATTTTTCGATATAGATATACATCGCCCCCAGAAAGCAGAAAGGTGCTAAGCGCCAAAATGCAAATTACTCAGAAGATGAATAAAATCAAATGAAATACTAATTAATTCCGATTCTTTCTTTCTTCTAAAATTCAGTTTCACTGCAGACCTTTCTTATTGTGTACTGCCACTTGTCTTCTTTCTGCACAACATTAAACACGAAATTGGTATTCAGGTATCCGAAATTGGTATCCAGAATGAACTTAGGTAATTTCGCCACCGGAATTTTCGTCACGGTAATTTCGTCACCAAAATATTAGCATGTAGGTAATTTCGTCACCGAAAATTTTGACGTAGTAAATTTGCCACCGGTAATTTTGTAACCGAAAATGCCCAGTGTCTTATAGAACATGACACAATGAATAAACTCGAAAAAGTTTTTGAAATTGCATAGATTATTAAATAAATAGTTACAATAGTTACATATTATTTTAAATATTATGTCTGAGATAAGAGAAAATTTTCAATAATTCTATCACAGAAATATTAATCAGCATGGAAAGTTTGTCACGGTTATCTTTTCATATTTCTTAAACTAAGTAGAGACAAACTAAGTGACCAAAAAGCTTACCTGATCTTAATCAAACTTGGAAAGCAATTCAGTTGGTATTGTACTCTGCAAAATCGAAGTTTCGGATACTCGACGCAAGAACAAACACCAGTAGAAGATCACAATGGCAGCTTCTTTAAATGTTAAAAGTACAGGCAAAATGGCCCCTAATGAGTTTGTATATTACTATTTACACATTTTATGTTTTGCCAATATCAAAATTTCCAAACAGAAAATAATAAAGAAAATGTAAGTCGTTATAATACCATAAGCGTTTTACATGTCCATTTTCTACTGTGCATCACATTAAATGAAACACCAAGCCAAAAATCTGTCAAACTTTTAGTTCCAGCGTTGTACGCTAAACACAAAGACTGGAGCCGTTTCTGCAAAGTCTGAAACTCTTTTTTTGGTTGGCTCACAGCATCTTGATCAAGCATAGTTGAAACCGTTGCTTCATCTTGTTGAATTCCACAAATAAACCTCCAAATAGTTGGGTGGGATATTCCTACCAGTTGATGAAACTTCTGGTTCCACGATTCACAAATATTATTTGTCCTAGGATTGTTGTTCAGGGTGGCTTAGTGAACATTCCAGGTGCCTGGAGGATATAGAGGGGCACATTGTGTAAACGAATATTTCCAGATCGAGCTTTAACACGGCGATATGTGCCGGACATGTAAGTACTATAAGAACAGTCCAGAAGTTCCCGCTCTTCCTCCAAAGACTCTTGTATTAATCGATGCACATGTGCTATGGGAAAAAATGCCAATCAGTTCATTTTCTCGCAAAATACGCAAAATGCTCTTCTACCGTTCTGTGAGTCCAAGCTTTTCGACCTTCCTTCATGTTGACTGAGTCAGGTGAAAAAAAGCAACGCTGTACACGAGTTGAATTTCCAAAAGTTGCTTTTACAGCCTGCATTTCCGCTATCTCGAAATCCAATAACCACAGTTACAGGGTCCGGATATTCACTAAATTCACTTCACTGATGTACCACCTCACGAAACAGTTCTTCATATGAATTTTATGTCTTGCTCTGTATTAGGGCGTACACCTGGTAAAGGAAGTGTCACCTCAAATAATATTTTTTTTTTTTTTTTTTTAGGAGCCATTGAAAAGTTCCCTTCCATCATCTATGTTTCACTTCTCAATAGCTCCATAAGGCTATATTTAAAGGAAACTTCCAGAAATATATACGTTTTTCTTCCTTTTTATAAGTGTGTTTTCTTTACATATATATCCAATAACAATTTGCCAATGTTTACTCAAGGAACTATTGAAAGA
The DNA here is from genome assembly GCF_964235325.1 of Thermobia domestica. Lineage (NCBI taxonomy): Eukaryota > Metazoa > Arthropoda > Insecta > Zygentoma > Lepismatidae > Thermobia > Thermobia domestica. Next base: position 250,140,219 of record NC_137460.1, on the reverse strand, counting down.
AGAATATTATATTTCAACTCTGAGTGAAATATTTCAACTATTGAGAAGTGAAACATGGATGGTGGACACGAGTTGTTTCCAAAAGTTGCTTTTACAGCCTGCATTTCTGCTATCTCGAAATCCATAACCACAGTTACAGGGTCTGCATATTCACTAAATACACTACATTGATATATCACCGCACGAAACAGTTCTTCATATGAATTTTGTGTCTTACTCTGCATTAGGGCGTACCGTACTGCTCAAATACCGTAACATATAGGGCTTTTTTTTTAGGAGCCATTGAAAAGTTTGTCCACCATCCATGTTTCACTTCTCAATAGCTCCATAAGGCTATTTAAAGAAAACTTCCAGACATATTTATACGTTTTTCTTCCTTTAAATAAATTTGTTTTCTCCACATATATGCAATAACAATTTGCCAATGTTTACTCAAGAGTTGAAATATACTATTCTTCTTTCAATAGCTCCTAAAAACGATCACTCGTTTCACATGACAGTTAACATGGAAGAAGGTCCAAGAGTTTGGGCTCAGAGAATGGTACAAGTACGATGCAAATTTTCGTCCAGTTTGCGGGGAAATGAACGGATTGACATATCTTCCTATATTTGTTTGCTATTTTCTGTTCTAAAAATTTGATATTGGCGAAACTTAATATTTGTAAATAGTGATATATAAACCCATTGGTCCCCATATTGCTGTGCTTTCAACATTTGCTGAAGCTAGCATTATTTTCTTCTACTGGTGCTTGCACCTGCGTCGAGTACCCGAAACTTCAATTTTGTAGAGTTCAACACGAACGGAATTGTTTTCCAAGTTTGATTAAGATAACGTAAACTGTTTTGGTCATTTGTTTGCCTCTATTTAGTTCAAGAAAGGTGAAAAAAATAACAGTTACAAAATTTCCTATATGATAATATTTTTGTGATAGAATTACTGGAAACTTTTATCTCTTGTCTCAAATACGATATCTAAAATAGAGCTATGTAACTCATTATTTAATAATAATAAACTATTTTGATTATGCTGCATAGTTTTGCTTCAGTTGAAGATTAAAGAAAACAACTTCAAAAACTTTTTCGAGTTCATTGTTTGTACTTGTATTATGCTCTAAAAGAAACCCGTGATGAAATTATCGTGACAAAATTTTCGGGGACGAAATTACCTATATGGCAATATTTTGGTGACGAAATTACCGTGACGAAGTTTCCGGTGACGAAATTACCGCCGCCCATTCAGAATATGCACTTAGTTGGAAATCAAGGAAAATGGCGCTTAATGCATTTCTGCCTTTTGGGAGGGGTATAATTTCCACCAATGTCCAGACACTTGTCAGAGCGGGTGACCAACTTATCCAAACCTTCCTCAATGAAACATCCCGCCAGTGTCTGGCAAGTACACCCCGTTTCGTTTGAATTTGAACGCCCCAAAATCAAAACAGCAATCAATGAGTGGCGGAACACAGGATCTCCCACAAAATAAAAGTTCAAAAGTACAATCTTAGCACCAAAACTCATGTGCACAATGTTTTGGGATAGAAAAGGGGTTTTGCTCTTCGATTTTGTACCCAGGGGTGAAACAATGAACGTGGAACGATACTGTGAGACTCTGAGAAACCCTTCGGCGTGCAATCTAAAACAAAAGGATAGGAATGCCGTCTAACTACCACTTCTTTCTGCACTTGAAGCGCCATTTTGGTATTAAGCGCTTTGAAAGTGACGACGACGCAGAAAACGATGTGAAATTACGGTTGTCTTCACTAGCAGAATGTTTCTTTGAGGAAGGTTTGGACAAGTTGGTCACTCGCTATGGCAACTGTTCGAACATTGTTTAAGGTGTGCTCTGTCCTGTAAAAATAAATTTGGTTTGAACAGTTTTGCTTTTTGTTTGGAAAACTATACTTACTTTCCGGACATGCCTCGTATAATACACAGATTTATAATAGAAATGTCAACATTAATTTTCAGATGAGCAGAAAAATCCACTTAAAAGTACATCTTGTTGCGGACCAGAATATGGCATTCCTTGGATATGGCGCCTTCTGATATGGATTTTATAATGAAAAATGTTGCAGAAAAAAAGAGAGGTTTACAGTGAAAAATACGTGAAGCGTACTAGGGTCAAGAATGAATGAAATCGAGTGAAGACTCTCTTGTGATGCTTTTAATGAAACATGTATTGAATTAGCAACGCTGTTGGAGATGGAGCTGTGAGCGTTGCGTAAGGCAATGTCGCCAGCGGGAGTGGAGTGGAGTAGAATAGAATAGAGTAGAATGGATGGAGTCTATCGATTTTTAGCTGGAAGCGAAACGGTGACGTGACCTTGAAAGCTCTCTGAATCACTTTTCAGAGAACAACGAAAACAGATGATTGATCCGGTGGCCATTTTCACATTTCTCAGGTCTCGGTGGCTCCTGGTACCGGTAGCATTGCATCTGGGTTACCGGTAGATGTGGGAAGGAAAAGAGAACCGTTCCTCGATACAATTGTAATGTTCGATCCTCTCCGTCTCTCTCCTCGCAAAGGAGCAGCGAGATGAATACCTGTATTTCGTACTTCCGCTGACCTAATTCTTGGATGAGCGGAGTTTCGCAAGCGAAACGCCCAAAACAGCGTCATATATCACCATTGTCTTTGTGTGTCCGCCGCGTGGAGTTACGGTGACATCGATGTTATAAGGAACGTGTGGATGAACTTGATACTTCACAGACCCCAACGTGTATTGCATTTAAAAGATTTTTAAATGCAGAATCCGAAGTGACATTTCATGAACCGTAGCGCTCATCAGTCTTGTTCTCGCATTTTTACTTTTGGGGATGGTGGCTCAGTGGTAGAGCACTTACCTCTGCTGCATGCAGTCCCTGGTTCGATCCTGGCAAAGTAAATTTGTGGTGGACAACGTCGTGTCAGTTCTTGCATCATTATTCATTTGCCTTAATCATCGTCGTCCAAAGGGTATTAGCGTGGAACGTTAAACTCAAGGATTTTATTCCATTTTTAATTTTTCTCTCTTTCCTTTGAAACTATCGGGAAATTCCGTGCATAAACACTTCATCTTTGGGAAATTAAAATGTTATAGCAATGTTCCTCTTGTGCTGTAGGCCAGTGGTGGGAAATTACGGCCTGCGAGCCACATGAACATTCCCTCTGAAACGTTCTATCCATCCCATGACATGATTATTAATCTGACCGAATGAAAAAATGATTTCTGCGTATTAGAAATGCAGATAAGACAGATAACCATTTCACTTCACTTCCTAGAATCAATACATCTCAATGCCGACCAGATTATGAGAAGCTTCAACCATTAATAGGGCTTCAGCATTACATGAAATTTGTAAAATGCCTCATTGTTATTTTTTATAAATTATGTTTTCTCGCCTAAGGTTTTAAGATTCATTCATTCATTTTACTTCGTCTTTGATTATTTAATATATTGCACGAATTCGTGTGTATGAATAAGACTTGTCAAGGTTATACACAGTTCCGACATATAGATACCGATTAAATTAAAATACTAGGCTATAACTACGGTATAAGAGAAACAAAAAGTAGACGTTTTCAATACTATCAACAAACAAAATTCATTTACGCATCTAGGAATTCATTCAGGGAACAAAAGCAGTGCTTTAACAGATAGGTTTTCATTAACCTCTCGAATTTTCCTCTTTGTTCTGTCACTCGAATATATTGAGGAAGTTTATTATAGAGTACCCATATATGTTGAGTTCCTTTCGTATAACTTTGTGCAGTGCTGTTTGCTGGGGATTTTATCCTTACGCCTGGTATCTTATTTATGTGTTGATGGTGTGTCAAATAAGTCAATGTTGGTTTTAACAAAGAGCAAAAAGCGAAATATGTATAGGGAGGGAGGGAGAGTAAAGGCAATATTTTAAGTTCCTTGAAAATTAGCCTGCACTACTTGTTTATTTTGGCCCCTGTCATGGTTTTTAAACACTCTTTTTTGAATCACGAACAATATATTACTTATTTGAGAAGTTTCCCAGAGGATTATGTCATATGTTAGTAAAGACTGGGAGTCCGAAATATAAATTACAAAGCGTATCTACATTTAAAACATGTTAGATTGATTTTAATGCATAGAGCAATTTATTGAGCTTTTTGGCCAATGAAGATATGTTTTTTTTTTTTTTTTTTTTTTTCGAGAGAGAGAGAGAGATTGTGATTTAGCCAAAGTTACAGAAATTTGGTTGAGTCTGAGTACTTTATTTTTGATTATTTAACATTATGTCAATATCTACGCAATGCTTCTTTTGAATGTGATGCAATGTTGATTTGTCTGCGTTTAATTTTAGCTTGTTTTGGGCAAACCACTTTTCTAAACTATGAGTTGTGTCGTCAGTTTTATCGCGGACAATATCATAACTTGTTCCTGTTATATTTAGACTTGTGTCGTCGGCGTACATAGTTGTATTTGCTGATGTTACAACATTTGGGAAGTCATTTACATGCAACAGAAATAAATGGTCCTAATATTGATCCCTGAGGAGCACCGGTAGAGATGCTTTTAAATTTAGATTTATAAGTTACTGATTTAGCTATGTTTGATATAAATGAAATTTCAACGGCTTGGGCACGATTTTGCAGATAAGATTAACTCCATGAGTTAACAACTCCTCTTAAACCGTAACTGGTAAGTTTATGGATAAAAATATTATGAGGGACAGAGTCAGGAGCTTCGGATAAACCTAAAAACATTCCCAAGCATTTTTTGTCTTGTCCAAGGCTTCCGTGATTTCATTGATATAATTATACTTAGATAAGAATGATATAATTTGGTTGAGAATAGCTTTCTCTATGATTTTTGAGAAGGAAGACAAAGAAATTGGTCTGTACTTTTCAATTTTTGTTTTGCCCCTTATATAACGGTTTGACCTTAGTGTATTTTAACTTCTCGGGAAATATGCCCCTCTGAAAGAACATACTAATGAGGTAGGACAACAGTTTTATCTTTCCTTGGGCCCTCTCCAAAATAAGTTTGCCCGTCACTGCTCTAGACTATGGTTATGACGGGATTTTCTGAAAATTCAGCATCTGAGAAGACAGAAAAAGAGATCAAATGTTCTCTCGAAAAAACTTAACATTGGAAGAACCACCGGAGCCAAACGTCTTTTGTAATAAAACTGAATACTAATTCAATCCATAGTATCAAAATATACCATGTATTCAGCAGATCAAGATTTGTGTGACAGATAAAGAAGCATAGGAGGTTTCTCCTTTCAGTGGCCGGCATGTAGTAAGTCAAAATTTTGTATAAATATATCCTACATATTCTAAACTTTGTATAATACGAAGCTTTGAGTAATTCCAGAGTTACTGCTTTCCAGGTTGAGTAATTCTCGGAAATTCACTGGTGTAGTGAATTTTACCGTAGCTTGTACAGCGGTGGACACTTCTAAATGGTACACCTTAGCCATAAATCTCCATATGGCTGTACCATTTAGAAGTGTCCCCCGCTGTACCTTTGGAAGGCATTGCGTGTTAAATCCCTCCAGGCACTTCGCGAATAGACACTGCAGAGTAATATCAGTTACGCTGACGTTTTTTGATGTTGACAAATCAAAATAGTTTATAACTGGGAAAATACTGTAGGTATAAACAAACTCTTTACAACATTGTGTATTACACTTCTGTGAGTGATTGTTATTACTTCATGTTATACTGTAGCAAGAAAGTATTGTACAGGTATTACGGTCAAAATGCCAAATGTAAATCTAGATACGGCCAGGTTTGGGTGAAGACCTACTATTTCCGTATCTGTGTGTCTGTATGTATGTACACTCATGTCCAAAATTATTGTCGCATGTCTATAAATATGTTGTTGTAGGAATATAATTTGATAGCGAATTCGCCCGGTATTTCTTATAATGTTAGTATGTGTATAATCAGCAAAGACATGTATGTAGCAAATTTCATGTCAAAAGAGCAGTAAATAAGAAAAATAAAACGAAAAGAAAACTTTCTTGGCCATTTAGCAACATTTTGTTGTACTTACTCTAATTTTCGTATTTATGATTCTTTTCCTATGAAATTTATCACAAATATACATTTCCCGATTATACACATAGTATCAGTATTAAAAGTAGCCTGCAAAATCATTATCAATTTATATTCTTACAAGAAGACAGTTATACAGTATATATGCGACAATCATTTTGGACATGAGTGTACATTGAGAGAATATCTCGTCAACCATAAATCACTTAAAAGATTACCTATACACACAGGACCCTGCACAATTTTCTATTAGGTTCAATAATCGTGAAGTGCTTCATATTTAACATGCAATACCTTGTAAATGATACAAGCTACGGTAAAATTCATTACACCAGTGAATTTCCGAGAAAATTGTACATAAATTTGATATATCACTTGCACCTATTCCCATTTGAAAAACCGAAAGTTAAATCCAAGATGGCGGCCAGGGTGTAACGTGTCTGAGAAGCAGTACTTGATCCAAGTTGTTTTGCATATGCCCACATTCATGTCCAGTTACATCTATATAAAAAAAAAAAAAACATAAATATGCAAACTACCGGTATGGGCCGCTAAAATTAGTACAATACACATTGGGCCGCGAAGAACTTTGCATTTGAATCTATTTTACACGAATGTTTGGGGAACATTTCGCGAATGTACTTTGTGAGATAGAGAAGTGTTTTATTTTAGTATTGTGCACACACACATACATACAGACATGTATGTATATACTTGCGGGAAATAAGGTCCAGTGCAAAATTTCCTATATTAGAAGCACTGTAGAAGAAATCTGGCAATGTCACAAGTAGCGATTACTCACACAATGCCTATTTGAGAGAGCTCATCTTCCTGCCCATGGTTAGACGGAACGCTGGCAGGATTGAATCATCGAGAAGTCAGTGTCCATGTGTTGATATGATTTACGGAGGCAAGATAAATTCATCTTTTGTGTATAGAATAAAGCTAACACGAAATATCTTGTATATTTGTGATGATCATATTGTTTAGTATTTGGGATAGTAATTACTTCGTTCTAGTGTGAAACATGTTTGTAAATAACGATTTATAAAATGACGAGTACATGGTCGGTAAATAAGGTCCACCAAAAATCTACTGGCCTACATTACCCTACAAAACATGTATACGTTATTAAATACTTAGAAACTGGCAACTTGAATGTGTGTTAGTTTGTTATTCTTTGTTGGCCAATGCCAGCCTCTGTAGTAGGACGGTCTATCATGTTCACGCCTAGTTGACTGTGGAGGTTCGCAGGTTCGAGTTCTACGTTGGTGTCTTTCGTAATGTGTATCTCTAATTATAATGCATGCGAATGGATGATATCACTGTTTTTGGGTATATTCTAAGCACATTTTCGTGCTGCGCCAAAGAATGGATCAGTGACATACGAAGCTGTAAAGGATGCGAATGCATTGTTTTGGTCGACGTCGATGATGAGGAACGCATTTGCTACAAGTGGTATCAACAGTAAACATTGCTGAAAATTAGTGTGAAATCTGTTGCCAATGGTGACATGTTTATTGTATGTCCAGCCTTATTCTTTAAAATTCAGTTAGTTGCCACGACTGCATAACACGTGGGAGATTCCTATATCCTTATTGTTTCGTATCCATATTGTTACTAAATATCGTTTTATTATTAGTATTTGAAGTGCTATAAAAATATTAGGTGTTAATTGAGTTCCAGTGCTCTCAGGTCGTAAAATTTTACTTTTCAAATGGTGGGCCTTATTTACCTAACGTGCGGGTAATAAGGCCATTTTGTATGTTTCAATACGTTTTTCATCTAGTTAGCTCAAAGTTATATATATAAACTCTTATTTGTTTTTATCGTGTCTTTTTTCACAATTCATTGTTTTATGTATTCCAGTGAAGTAATGTTATGCAACCCCAAATTCCGAGCATTATTTCACAGCAACTCTTTATTCACTGCATATGATTGTGTACATTGGAATTTAATGTTTATTTTCTGCACCTATGTTACTTGAGACATGGACTTACAGTTCAATATAAGATGTGAATCATCACTATTGTTGTTATTTGTAAATGTTTTATTTTGTTGAAATTTAAAAAAAAAAAAAAAAAAGATGCGAAAGTGTTAACGAAAATTTCAACTAAGTCAAATTTTCTAGTGCATTTGTGTAGAAAAGAAGTTAGAACAGTTACATTGCAGTAGTATGAACTTGTTTGTAATGTTAAGTCTGTGCAAGCTGCGTGTATGGCGTTATAATTTGCAATAAAGAGAGGCAAAAATGCCCGATAAGATGTTGCTTTAATAACATCTTATAGAAATCGTATTGAACATCATACATTCATAGTAAGAAACAATTTTTTTTTTTTTTAATGAATTGAAGAGTTTGATGTAATAAGGATGTAAGTGAGTTTACGCCCTTTTTGCATCAAACGCATTTGTTTAGCCTCCTGGTAACATTTCAATTCAATATCGGAATAAAATGCTGCATATTACATTGTTTTATGTAAGAAAAAAAACTGCTTAAATTTTCAACATCGTTTTTCTCCAACTGCATGTTTCAGACTTACGCCCTTATTGTATCAAACTCCTCAATTGGTTCTGCTAAATAAAATTGTGTTGTCCTTTTTAATCTTGAAGTATACAAAGCCGATGAGCTTGTCATTCAAATGTTTGATACCAAAGTTGATCCTCTATGTATTTGTCCACTGTACTTTCTTATGATACAAACTGTCATGACTGTGGGATTTTTTTTTCCCTCGTTAAATTGTAGCGTCAGTGAAGAACATACCAATAGTTTTGAAATGAAATGAAATCTTTAAGCTTTACGTCCTACGGTTATGCCGGTTAGGCTAAAGAAGACGGTGATCATGAGAAATGAATAAAATGGTGGAATGAAGAAAGTGGAAGGAAACGAGAGAATCCCGAGAAAACCCATGAGCACGGTGTTTGTCCACCACAAAGTCCACACGGCGTGAGCTGGGATCGAACCAGGGACTTCAAGCACCGGAAGTGGACGCTATACCACTGAGCCACCGCGCCCCTTCCCAATAGTTTTGAATTAACGTGCTTTCATATTTTGTCTTGCTTATTTTGTTTCTATTTTGACTATTACGTAAGTTGTTTCATTTCCACCTTTCCCTATCTATATCATTAATATTAACATTAATAGCCGTTTCTGTTTGCTCTTTTCAGGTTCTTAATGAAACGTTTCCTGACCACACGTTCCTAATGAATGGGTTAATAGTCGGAATTAAGGTAAGTGGTAAAATTTTAGAGCATGCTAGGTACACAGCGGAAAATATTTCTGGGAACATTTTATGTAGAAATTGACATATTTAGTTATAAATATAATTCAATTATTTCATTAATGTTCAATGGGTGTACGGAGTATTCCTTGCAGGATGAAATTCCCAGACATGCCATCAACCGAATTTTGAGATATGCTCTGACTTTATGATTGATCCCAAGTAGGCAAATAAACCTTGACAGCAATGAATACGGAATCCTTTGGAGGGATGCCGGAAGTGTAACAGATCATCAGCAGCTCGGTCTCTCGTACTCGGGAAAACATGTTGCGATGTTTTCTTTCACGCTTATTATAAAAGAACACGTGAAATATACCGTGACGAAATACACGCCAGCACACATTATTCCAAACACAAAAATACATGGAGCTGCCGGTTCCTAACACTTCTGACTTCCTTCCGAAGCTTTGGGTGCTCATTGTTGTTAAGGCTTCCCTCCTGCCTACTTTGGACTTTCCTTGAAATCAGAGTATATCTGAAAACTCTATTGAGAGCATGTCTGAGAATTACATGCTGTGGTGAATACTCTGTACACCTAATGAAAATTTATGAAGGATACACTTTTGGATTGTGTATGCGTGACTTCTTTACGCTAAGAACCACTATCCACAGCTTCTGGAATTCGAACTAGGGCCTCTGCAAATTTAGCTTTTTCGCGATTTTGGACGGCCCTCTGAAACTATGCACTTTTAGCCATAGGTCTATATGAAATTTTCCTCTTATTTCGATGTGAGGAATCACCTCTTAGAGTTTGTCAGCATAGTTCGTTAACATCTTGTGTATATATATATATCTTAACTATATATAAAACTACATGAGCTGACATAAATTAAAGGGGTACTTCCGGTTGATGTGGAAAGTTGAAATTCGGCATGATTGTAGCTTTCCGAGACTAACCGACAGGAAAATTGCCAAAAGTGAATATTTTTAATTTTTAGGGGGTCTAAAGGAGGGATGGAGTATTTCCTCATGTTATTTAAATGGGTGTTTTTTTAGACCTATAATCTCATGTTTTAGGTACTTAGAATTGGAATAAAAACTTGAAATTCGGTATTCTTGTGCGTTTTCGTGAGCGTTAACTAAGCAAATAAGTAAAAATAAAAATTTCCAACTTTAGATTGGTTTTATGCGGAACTGAAAAGTCTTTCCCGTGTTATTTATATGGAACACCTTTTACACCCCCAGATTATTGGGCACTTCCTGTAGGGCTACAATGATTAAATTTGCCATGGTTGTAGCTTTTCGGAACTAACCGACAGAAAAATTACCAAAAGTTAATATTTTTAAATTTTAGGGAGTCTAAAGGGGAGATGAAGAGAGCCTTTTTTTATTTTTTTATTTTTTATTTTATTTATTTATTTATTTTTTTTATTTTATTTTATTTTATTTTATTTTATTTTTTTTTTGAGCTATAAACTCATATTTTAGGTACTTGGAATTGGAATAAAAACTTCGGTATGCCTATGTTTTCGTTAGCGTTAACTAAGTAAATCGCTAAAAGTAAAAATTTTCAAATGTAGAGTGGTTTATGGGGAACTGAAAAATCTTTCCCATGTTATTTATATGGGACATCTTCTACACCCCAAAATGTTTAGGCACTTCCGGCAGGATTAGAATGATGAAATTTCGCATGATTGTAGCCTTCCGGGACTAACCTACAGGAAAATTGTCAACTGTGAATATTTTTAGTTTTTAAAGGGTGTAAGGGGGGATAAAGAAATTCCCATGTTATTTAAACGGGCATTTTCTTAGGATACAAAATATTATCTTTTAGATACTTGAAATAGGAAAAACAACTTGAAATTTGGTAGAATTGTGGATTTAAGAGGTGCGAGGCCGTAGGCCTAGTAAACTTGATGGTCAGATAGGGAAGCACCCAGCTGGGCCAAATTCAGGAAATATGAAGAGCAAATGCACAAAATGCACTCTTGATGCAAAGGTTGATATCTAAGAGATGCGAGGCCGTAGGCCGAGCAAACGCGGAGGTCTGGGACAGAGCCTCCAGCTAGTCAAAGGCTAGTAGTGTATATATAAAATTGTACACCTTTCGGAGATTCGTCTACAGATGGGAATTGCACTATGTGGCAGCGCGTCACAGATAAAGAAAATTAGCAATCCATCAAATAGTTACATCGATTCTTTCCAGATGCAGTTAAAGTCAATAGATGTTGACCTAGCACCATTTATTAACGTAACAATTCGATATAACTGCGTGATGAATTCATAGAGCAATGCTAATGGTTTGGAATAAATTTAGGACATTGCCACATAGTAAAACATAGTGCCACATAGTGGGACGTTTCATTTCTTATAGCGGCTGAAGGAACCCCAGGGGGTATACCATTATGTAGCATTTTCGCTTTGTTTTGACCTGAAGAATAGCTCTCTGTTGTCTGTTGGCGCCATTTTTAGAATACCCGGTATATGTATATACGTATATTAGTAATCAATGGCGTGAGGGCACTTAATATAAAAAGTTCTTTTTCTGACTTTGAATGAAGTGTGAAGAGATAAAAGAAATGCAGAACTTAGGTGTAGAAGAGATTGCACAAGGAAAGGCTCCCTGGGCAGTCTCAGTATCCACAGAACATGATTGCGCCGAAAACAAAAGTTTTTCATGTTTCATAAAATGAAATTAAACAAAATGTAATCTTTGTTTTACGCTCTGTAGGCTTAAGGAGGCGGATGATTATGAATGATTAGAAAAGGAATTGCATGGAATAACAAATCTTTAGAAAACATACGGAGACGACACTATGTTATCTCATGTGAAGTTTACAAGAACAGGTATAAAGCTTTGAAAAGTTAGCTTTAAAATAGAATGATGATTATGATCAGCTGCTTGGAGAAAGAAAATAAGATGTGTTACGAAAAGTTAGGGTACAGAAAAACAACCCACATTTGCCAATGATATTATAAAAGCTCTGGTGGAAGCTAAAAAGAGGAAAGGGCCTAATGGTTGTAGGAACTGATAAGTTATATGAAAGAGTGGAAAGAAAGATTATAGCTGAGTACTTTAGTGGGCAGGTGATCTGCCAGCAATGGCAATTCTACTTGCACAAATTAAAAAGATAACACTAAATATTTAGGAGGATACGGTGGATCAGTGATAGAACGCTTATCTCTGGTGCACGGAGTCCCTGATTCGGTCCTCGGCCAAAGTTAGTTAGTGGTGGACAACATCGTACTCGTGGTACGAGCGGTTCCGGGTTCGATTCCCGGTGGGAGCACTCAGTCGTAAAAGTGTAAAACTCTTTTTCATGTTAGCCATTCTGAGTGAGGTTTTCTTGGGTTTTCCTAATTCACACCAAGCAAATGCCAGGATGGTACCTAACTTATAGCTCCCAGGCCGCTTCCTTCCTTCTTCAATTCCTTGTTCCTTCCCTTTCATTGCATAGTGTGCTTGCCGAGATACATCATCCCTCATACGTGACGGGCTAACATGACTTAACATGCTGAAAGTCTAGAAATCTAATTGCTAATCGTGCTTCTCGGTTTTCGTGGGGTACTTCCATTTCCTCCCACTTCCTCATTCCACCAATACTTTCATCATTATCGTCATCAGCTTGCTTTAACCGTCGTCTTTCTTAGCCTAACAGGCATAATCATGAGACGCTAAACTGAAAGATTTCATTTCACTAAATATTTAATATTCAAAATATTAAATACGTTTATAGCAGGACAAAAGAAATATTTTTTAGTAAGTCCAGTTATATGAATCACTATAAGAATGAAAGTTTTATGAGAATCAAATGAATTGCAAATGAAATTTAAAAATTCCAAGAAAGTGACATCGGGAAATGGAATTAGACGATAAAAATGAAAATTATGTCTTTGCCACTAACACCAAGCAAAAGTGGGTTTGTGAATACCACATCGTTCACTAGATCTTTCATGCAGTGAATATCTATTCCATTGGCGAAGAAGCTAAACATTTCTTTACACATAAGCAAAGATAACAATTTTTGTGTTCATCGTGTGTGGTATATCAAGAGCGTTCTTGATAGCAGATAAAGAAATCAATCAATAAATAACCATTAACTGATAACGTACTTCACATTCACATAGTCGCTTTTTTGTAGCCTTGGCATGTTCTAGTTCAAACAATACAGTTTCCTTGGTGTAATGTTTAGACTAGAAAGAATATAATATAGTCAACAGTTTCTCGATTGATGCAATAACTGTGAACATTTCGCAAAATGCTGCAGAATCTTTGAAACAAAATGTTAATGGTATTTTCAATCGCAGATGTTTTTCTTCCAAATAACCACTTTTGTACCGCACTTACCTAATAAGGTTTGCAAACCTGGGAGAAGAAAACTGATTATGAATTATTATATTACTATGGAGATGTAAATTTATGTTATAGTTGTAGGGAAGGACGTCAGATAAATGTCTCAAGAAGTTTTTCCATTGCCTAAAGAAGAACACATCAAGAGGCTGAATCCTTCCAGTTATTTCTGTAGGAATGGCTTCTATTTTGAGATACTCTTTTGTTCTTAAAATATGTTCAAAAGTTGATGAATTATGACCAGTCTACGAATCGAGTAACAAAATGGACTTTACATTTGACGCTGGGAGAAAAACCTGTTGTAACCGTGATCTCATGCACAGTGTTGGAAGTGGAAAAAAAGCAGAGGCGGTATGTTTTATTATGATTTTGACTGAACATACCTCTTATTTAAATATTGTCTTGATCACTGAAAAACCAGAGGCGGTATGGCATACCACCGCATACCGTCTCACTTCGACCACTGCTTATGCACTTTAATTAAGCATCTCGTTAAAATAAGTACAGAAAAGAGTTTCAAATCGGTCTGCAGTTTTCTCGCAGTAAATCGTGCCAACTATACGAGTATTTCAAACCAGAAAACTTTTTTTTTTTTTTTTTTTTTGTAATTGTAATCCGCCATTGTAAATTTTGTAATTTTGACGTCAGATTCTGAATCAGCTGTCCTAAAACCCCCTTGCAGTATATTTCCTTCTACATTAAATGATAGTTTTCTGTCTTGGAGACCACCCTAATGTTCAAAGGGTGGTTTCTACCCTTGAACTCACATCATTACCGAAATAGAAAAAAAAAAAAATACGTTCCTATTATTTTTCGATGTTCTACAAGTATGCGAAATTTCATTGAAATCGGTGAGTTACACTTCCGTAAGTCTCCTTGCGAGTAAAATCCGCTGGGTTTTTCTCATTCCTGATTTTGATACTTTTGTATCCTATCTGAGTGACTTTCATCGACTGCAGGAATTAAATATAGTTTTTTTTTTTTTTTTTTTTTTTTTTTTTTTTTTTTTAAACGGAGAGGCTATTTATCGTTCCGTAAAGCATGAATGTATCCAATTAACCTAGAATATCTCTGTAAGAATTGCAAAGGTAGTTTATTAGTATGTTATTATAGTTGTCAAATGAGTGTGTATGTTGAAATACAACAGTTGTTGATTCATTTATAAGAAAAGCATATGTATTGTGAAAGAACGTCTGCAGACACACAATAACAGGAGTGTTTGGGAGTGAAGCACTATAACTAGCAGGTGGAAGTACAATCGTTTTCCTTACTAAATATTAACTATATACTGTAACTGCTAGATTGTTCACGTGTACAGTGTAAATGACTTCTAATAGTTCTCTCTTTTTTAAAAAATTGATGGGATCTTTTTCTATGTAGTTACGGACGCGTACAGGGCCGCAGTTGCACGGAGCGGCAAGTTTCGAGGGGTGATAAAATTTGTCATAACTATTTATTTAAAATAAATGTTTCTTGTTGGAAACAGACTTCGTGATAATGGTACTTAAATTTACTAAGCTGACCTTCTATTTGAATACTACATTTATAAACCATGTTTAGGTCGCATTAGTTTAATGGCACAGGGACAGTGATAATTCAAATTGTCAGACAAACCCCAGCGTGAATTGTTGTCAAATACAAAAATTCAATTCTCGAATAGTAGCGAAGACTTCATCAATTTAATTATTTATCACAATTTTAATATGAAAACAAACACCGTGTGCGTGGGTTTTCTCGGGGTTCTCCCGTTTCCTCCCACTTTCTTCATTCCACTATTTCATTCATTACTCATCATCACCGTCTCCTTTAGCCTAACCGGCATAACTGTGGGACGTAAAACAAAGATTTCATTTCATTTAATTTAATATGAAGACTAGCCTTGTCTTTGTCATAAACAAGTTAGTCACCTTTAAAATTGGAAACACATTTTCTTTTTAACAGTTGTATAAGGAAAGTCATGAAATAAAGATAAAAGAACTAGTTGCATTGGAATTGCAAACTGATATATAGCTTCTATAAAAAGGATTACCATCTTTCGTTTGCAGATGTGTTTGCTTTATCTTTCATTAACATAATAGATTATTATTGAAAGAAAAAAGGCAGAACGAGATTGTAGTGTTTAGGCCTTTCTGGGTGCGAGTACTTTTTGTCTCCCTGTCGTTGTTCATGATGGGGTAAGATAAATAAAATCGTGGCTTATAAGATTTGTTCTTCCTGAAGATAGGTGGGCGGCAAATGGTGCCATTTCACAGGGTAGCTAATTGCCTAGGGCACATGCTGGAACAGTTTAAGTAGAACATTCACTTAATATGGCGCTTTCGATGTGGGGAAAACCGAATTCGATTGCTGATGGGATCTGTGGTTGGGATCCAATGCTAAGCTGTAGGTGCAGGTCCCATATAGCCTCGATACTGAAATGGGCGCTAAATTTCAATACAACCAATCAATATCAACAAACAGTCAGGCGAACCAGCTGAATGACACTACGAGGTACACGATGGTAAAATCGATTCCAATATGCAAATTAATATGCACAAGTCGACAAATTGCGTGTTATCGCCTACGTAAAGTGAGTAAAAGTGTCGGCAGGTAGTTCACTGTCCGTTCTCAACATCATTTGCATATAGATTTTTTTTTGTTTGTTTTTTTAACGTTAGAGCCTTTCTATTTCATGTGTGCCCTCGGAAAATATGTGAAACATACTTCGGTCTCCCCTCCCCAATCTTCTTCCACATGAAACCTTCCTTTTGCTTTGGGGAAACATGTGAATGACCTCGGCTGTGTTGCTAATTTGTCATTCTGTCGTTTGGTCTAGGCGAGTGAAGATTGTAGACTACTTGGAATGGCTAACATGACAGTGCACAGCGAAGTACGTCAAACCTGTCAACATTCCCCTTTGGAGGGAGACAGCAGCGCAAGCAGGGGGAACACTTCAAACAGAAAGGCTTTAGAAATATGCAATCAGACTTTCTTCAAGTTTCATGAAGTTTACATGTGTTTTTTCAAGGATAAATTGTTGTTTTGTATTGTATATTTTCCCCTGTATAATTGTTATTCCATATTATTTGTTTTATAGTGTTACAGTCAAATGACCTTCTACTGCTCTGAGACTTCTAAAAATAAACATATACCGACACATCTAACTGCTATATTTTTCTCTCTTTGTAGGGAATTTTGTCTTTCTTGAGTGCGCCACTCATAGGGGCTTTGTCAGATGTATGGGGCCGAAAGTTCTTCCTTCTCATCACAGTGTTTTTCACATGTGCACCAATTCCACTTATGAAAATAAACACATGGTGAGTAATTGAATAATTGCATTCAAATGTGTAAATGTCGTATTTTTAATCAGTACATGAAAGTGTAGAAAATAAAGTTTTCTAATTAGATAGTGCAGTTGAATGTATTTTTTGTGATTTGGGTTTTTAAACACCAAAGTAGCAGCTTGTTCTCAATTCTCGATTGTATTTTCTAAATACGAACATTAAGCGTATTGCAATAATATTATGAATTTTGTAGTTCTTTGTTTTCTTTAACGTGTAATATTATTAAAATGATTATTTAGCACACTTAATTAAATATTTACCTAAAGGATTGGGATATTAAAAGATAATAGATAAAGGGTCTTTCCTAGTAAGATATTGAAATCGGCCCTTGATCCAAATTGGGTCGCTATTCACCCAAAAGGTTACCCTTGACCTAAAACTACCTTTCAAAAAAAATTTTGACCCCCTACCCCCTCTCCTCACTGAATTATCGTATCATACATGCTCAAAATTGAATATTTTTAAAAAAAAATTTGGTGGGGTAGTCGAAAATTTTCGCAAGTTTCACAGATTGTAGATACTATCTACATGTAAATGTGCATTTAAAAAAAAAAAAAAACATCAATGCGTATTTTCTTTATTTTGCGTGTTGAAAATTTCAAAAAATTGTAGAAAAAATTTGGTGAAGATACGTTGCTGACTTTTTGGTTAAAAAATTTGTTATACCCTTGGGTACAACATATATTTCTTTCGTGGCCTGAAAGTGATGGCAACATTGTCAAAAAGAAGTAAAACTGAAAACAAACATGTTTATCGCGCAATTTTCTCACTGAAGGCCCCTTCAAACAATCCTTTGCCAGAGTTCACAATTTTCCTTTGTCTTGCGTCCCTTCCTATTCTGTCGTTCTTCGGCTGCTTCGATTTTGTCCGTTTCGGAATAGAAACTCCAAACATATCTCCGTAGTAGTGCTTCCACTGCAACCAGCTCTTGCACAACGAAGGTACACACACCTCGCATCGGCTCCTCGTATCTATCAGTGCTTGCTTCACTGGCCACACACAGTGGCGCTCTCTACCGCGAGCTGTGTAACTGTTGTGCATGAGTCGGTTGAAGTGGAAGCACTGTTACGGAGATATATTTGGTGTTTTTATTCCGAAATGGACACAATCGAAGCAACCGAAGAACGACAGAAGCGGAAGGGATGCAAGAGAAATGAAAATTGTAAACTTTGGCAAAGGATTGTTTGAAGGGGCCCTCACCTTGAGGGCCTTAAAATGGTGGGAAAACTGCGCGTAAAACACGTTTGTTTTCAGTTTTATTTCTTTTTGACAATGTTGCCAACACTTTCAGGCCACGAAAAAATATATGTGGTTCCTAAGGGTATATCAATTTTTTTAACGAAAAAATCAGCGACGTCCCTCCCTCCCAAAAAAATCCATAATTTTTTGAAATTTTCAACACGCAAAAATAAAAGAAAAAAGAAAGAAAAAAAGAAAAGAAAAGAAAGAAAATACACATCAATGGTTTTGAAAAAAAATTGCACATTTACATCTAGATCTAAATCCGTGAAACTTTCAAAATTTTTCGACTACCACCACCAAAATTTTAAAATATTCAATTTTGAGCATGTATGATACGATAATTCGGTAAGGGGAGGGGGTAGGGGATCAAACTTTTTTTTTAGGTAGTTTTAGGTCAAGGGTAAACTTTTGGGTCAATAGCGACCCAATTTGGATCAACGGCCGACTTCACTATCTTACTAGAAAAGACCCTTTCACTGCATCTTTCTTGTAATGTTTCAGCATCGTAAGAGTACCTTCATAGTTGTAACTATCCAGTTTTTTTTTTACTTATTTATTTATTGTAACGATATGTATTTTTATGCATAAGAAGTGAATGAAACAAATGTAAATCTCTGTGAGGGATTTGATACCTACAAGTGTTCCAGGACACCTTTGTTCGTGACCAGTTTTTATGAACGAGACTTACAATTAAAATGTAATAAATTTATTTTGATTCTAGCCGATATATCTCTGCATAGAAACTTGAATGTATCGGCCAAAATTTTTACGTTACTTCTTTACTGTATCTTGAAAAAGCATATTTTACGTATTCCAACAATATAGACCACCTATAGGAAACCCATCCAAGGTCATATCCAACATGTATCTTGTGGTGGAGATAAAATAAATCAAGGCTGAAAGTTCTTACGTAAAATAAGTGACTAAAAATGAAGAACAAATGAGTGCAATGTATGTTGTTAAAATATAATGCATGTTGTGTTGTCTAATTGATGTGTTTTGAAGATAAAGGAGTCATTTCGCAACCATATTCGACTTCGATTCTTCTTTATAAAAAGATGTCATAAATCTTCCATCATTCCTATCATTAAACCATTAAAATAGCAACTTCCATGTAGTTAATAATGCGATGAAATAGACTATCACTTTTCAACATAGATCATAATATTGATTCGTTCTCCCTAACTATTTATTTATTCTGTTTAAGCTCTTTCAACCTTGATCTATTTCGCCTCCTGCCTCTTAGAACTAATAGTTTATTTAATTGGAGAGAAGGAAAATAACGAGAAAAACAGGAGTCAAAGGGATAAAGATAACATGCATAATTTCAGTGTATAATATGAATGATTTCGTGAAATTATGATAAGAAATCACACACATAGCAGATATATATGGTTGAGGAGAGAGCGATTGATGAACTTTTGTCGACAAAACTCGCTCATGATTAAAAAATGTGATTCAATCAACACAGCAAAGAAGGTGCTCCTCTTTATGAGCAGAAATAGTGGTACGTGTTACGTTTCGAAAAAAGCTTAAAGGACACAATTTTTTTCCTATTTTAGTCGATATTTCCTAAAATTACAACTTACGTTGTCTGAAGTGAAATCCAGCTGAGAAATGAAAAATGAAATAAAAATCTTAAGTTTTACGTCCCACGCTTGTACTGGCTAGACTAAAGAAAACGGTGATGATGAGAAATTAGTGAAATGGTGGAATGAAGAAAGTGGGAGGAAACGGGAGAACACCGAGAAAACCCACGCACACGGTATTTGACCACCACAAAGTTCACTTGGTCTGAGCGGGGATCAAACCAGGGACCCCACGCACAGGAGGTGAACGCTCTACCACTCACCTAGCTCCTGCAGGATGAAATCAGAAAATTTCTAGCAAAATGAGAAATGAAAAGGCAGTGCAGTAGATAGTGCAAAAAGGGGAAAAAGAAATGCGGTACTTGATACTTTTTTTTTTCCTATTTCAAAGTTCAAGAATGAATGTTTTGGTGAGGTGGTTCTATCGCCTTTTAAATTCATACCTTAGTTCATAGCGTTGCTAACAGAATAACACAGTTCTGTACTAGTTCCGTTGAAGTAATTAAAGAAAAGGAAAATTTATTTTACTAATGTTCACAGAATTAATGTGGATCATTCTGTTAAAAATTAACAGATCCTACTTGTAGTATTGAAGTTTTCCAACCCCTATCCTCATAAAGAAGGACAATTAACATTAATGATAATGGAGGCCAGATTTAAAATCCCTTTGCAGAAAAGGATGAAGTGACACATATTTCAATGAACTTAAGGCTGACACTTTGTACCCATCCTTTGTGATGAAGATATGAATGAACTAGTGTAATTATGTTCTTGTTTGTAAGTAGTTGTGTGTGTTTTCATGTATATGATCTGCATAAGGTGAAGTTTATCGTATGAGCCTTGTGTATATTTACAGTACCAGCATAACTTGTGTACCATGTGATTTAGTTGTTTGTGTTAGAATGTACATGATAAATGACTTACCGTACGGCTAATTATACTTGAAACTTCCCGGTTTTTGTGTAGACAGAGAAGATTGTTTTTAAAATGCCACTGGCATTTATCATGCGTGGGAACTTTATGTAAACAAAGAAAAAAATTAGGTAACAAAGGTGAATTCAAGAAAATTAATTTTGTCTGTGTAGAAAAGTGATTCTATATTTATACTGCTTTCACGAAATTAATCTGTAATTCTCATATACAGGGTGGCCCATAAATTATGTACATGATGCTTCAAAGACAGCGGTAAAAAAAAAAAAAAAGCTAGCAACATAACTTGAATATAAATAAAGACATTCCTCCCATATCTTTCCTTACAAGAATTTTAATCATTGTTCTCCATGGCATGGTCCACCAATGCACCATCCAAATCGATGCATGCCTAGAGCCGAAGAGCAACGTTGTCACTAGCAGCTTGACAAGCCCGGTGATAACTTGCCCTAGTTCGGTCAAATTGATGTGTGATGTTGATATTGTCCTTTAACGTTGGTTTAAAGGGACAAGTTTTCCCGATAGATGGCACTACAGTCTTAGTATCTCTCCCATGTATGTTTTACCTTTCACGAAAATTCATAACTTCTCTTACCAATTTCAACCTACAGACTTCAAATTTTCAGAAAAAGAAACTTCATAATCTATCTAAGGCAATAATCCGTGCCGATTTTTTATATAAAATTTTCTTCATTCTTGAAATGGTTTGATTGTTGAAATGGATATCCAAACCTTTAACAATGGAACTGTTTCAACAATGAAGAAAATTCTAAATAAAAAAATCGGCACGGGTTGTTCTCTTTAATATATTATGAAGTTCCTTTTCTAAAAAATTGAGTTCTCTAGCTTGAATTTTAAAAGAGAATTTTTAAATTTTCTTGAAAGGTAAAAGTACATGGAGGACATACGAAGACTGTAGTGACATCTATTTGCAAAACGTATCCCTTTACACTAACCTTAAAACACCCCATAAGAAGAAGTCAGCTGGTATCACATCCAGAGATCGAGCTCCGTCTCACGTACGCGTAATTGTTTGTTGCAGAATACAAACGCACACACTATTCCAAAGACAACTGTTCTGCCATCCTGTCTGACATACACTAATGGTTCAGCGACCGGTTATACCCATTCTCTTACTACACAGTTTTGCCAGATCGAAACGTTTCGTCCAGAATTAAAATACTACAATCAGTCAAATATCATATAAATAATTCCTGTATAAATTTGACTGAATTTCGTTGATACAGCGCTTAATTTCCTCCTTCAAACCGTGGGTGGTCGTGGGCTTCTTGGCATAAGACTTAAGACTTAAGTCCTTGTACCAATTGAACATTGTAAGCATAAAGATGCATATCTTTCGTGAGAATACGCTGTAGAGAACTTCTCGAAAGATCCAATTCTTGACCACGGTGCCGTATTGATATTCCTGGACTCTCAGCAACACACTCACCAACTCCTTCGATGTTTTGTGTTGAACGACTTATTGAAATACGTGAAGAGTATTTAAGGTCACAAATTGATCTAGACTCCCTAGATTTTTAAATTAATCTCTTCACAGTTAATAAAGTTAAATCACAGTTCCGACCATATTTTGTATGAAAATTGCGAATTGTAACTGCCAAAGTTTATTATTTTTAAAATATTGTTCATCAATGAAAACGAGTTGTTCTTTCGTTTAATGCTCCATTTTTAATAACGTTGAACTGTCAGCTATCAACCTTCTTTTTTCGTTGACAACACCTTAACGCACAAATGGCGCAAAATTTAATACAACACCCTTTACTTTGTCAGAAACGTTAACCATCAGTTTCCATTTTAGAACAATCTTGTAAGTATAGAGCATCTCCTTTAATGAAGAAAGATTTCGAGAGTGTTCCTTTCCATCTGTATGGCTGTTAATGTCATAGTTTCTACCTACAAATAAATAATGAAATCCCGCATTTACTTTTAGATTTATAAGTACTTATGAGTAAAGAAATATTTCCATTGTGTGATATTGATTATGCGTTTCTGTTTTTCAGGTGGTATTTTGCCATGATCTCCATCTCAGGGGTGTTTGCAGTCACATTCTCTGTTGTATTTGCATACGTAGCAGATGTCACAGAAGAGCATGAGCGCAGTGCAGCTTACGGCTTGGTAAGTCGATAGATTTTAGCGTATAATTGAGTGAACTTCTGATATATTGTGTGGTGGCCATGTTGGAGTCTATACGTTGTAATAAAGTGGTGAAGACTGCTTGCATAATAATAGGTAGCTCGTTGAAAGGAACAAAAACTGGTTCAAAAAAGGGAGGAATCCTACTGACTCAAATCGTAATGCTTTAATTGCGTTATAACGCAGATTTAATGTGTGTCCCAAAAGGAAAATTAAAGACATCATGAAATTATATATGCGCTGGAGGGAATAGATAAAAATTCGAGTTATCGGGTTCTTCGAATAATCAAGGTTCTGCTTATCAAAGGTGGCCAAAACAAAAATTCGAGGTACCAAGGTTCCACGTTCCTAATGAAAAGTAAGTGTATAAGCTCTATAAACTATTTTATTTATTCAACCTCTAGAACTCGGAAGTTGTGAAAGATCCTTAAATTAAATAAGATGACTAGTTAAAATAAAATATTGTCCATGTGTTTTGGAAGGAAGGGGGAGGGGGCTTTCCTGTCTATGCATGAGTAAAACACAATTACAGTATACATTAGCAACAATGACAGTTACGTAAAAGCATAGAACTACGGTTTCGAGTTATCGAGGTTACGTCAAGATAAATTCGATTTATACAGGTAAACTTGGACTCGTAGAGGTTCGCAGATCCGAAAATTCGAGTTGCTGAAGCTTTTAAATTGATTATGAAACCCTTAAAATTCGACTTACCGAGGTTGTAATTTTTAAACATTCCACTTATAGAGGCTATTTTAACATTGAGTGATAAAGGGAGTGGAGAGTTCAAGGGAATCTGAAAAAATTCGAGTTAACTATATATATATATATATACCTAAGGATACGCAATTAATCCGTTACAGAACCCAGTTTAAGTTCCAATACAATATATTTTTCTTTTAGAATAGGACTTAAAATAATAGAAAAAGTGGACTAGTCCGTCTATAGGTCTCACTAACTCGAATTTTTAACATGATTTTAGCAGTATTAACAAATACAGTTGGATCTCGATAACTCGAATGTTTTCACATTCCGTTGAACTCTCCATGACATTCAGTGTTAAAATAACGTCTGTAAGTCTAATGTTTAAAAATTATAACCTCGATAAGTCGCATTTTAAGGGTTTCATAATCATATTTAAAAATCTCGGTAACTCGAATTTTTGTATCTGCAAACCTCTATAAGTCGAAGTTTACCTCTATAATTTGAATTTCTCTTGATATGACTTCGATAACTGAAAGCTATAACTATATGCTTTTACGTAGTTGTCATTACTCCTAGTTTTGTCATTATTGGTAATGTGTATTGTAGTTGAATTTTACTCATGTCTAGACAGGAAAGTCCTTACCCATCGAAAACAGTACATGTACGGTATTTTATTTTTACTTGTCATGTTATTTAGTGTAAAAGAACTTTCACAACTTCGAGCTCTAGAGGTTGGACGAATAAAACTTCGAGTTACAGACGTTAGTTATAGTCAATTTTCATGAGGAACGCGGAACCTCGATTTGTTGTTCTTGTTGTTGTAGCCACCTTGATTACTCGAAAAACTCAATAACTCGAACTGTTGTCCGTTCACTTCAGTTTTTAGTTATCGAGATAGCAATGTACTTGAATAAAATGAACTTTTTAAGACTCATGTCGTATACATTAAGCTAATATAAAACTCAAATCAGGCACAACAATATAAAATCAGCAGAGAAAATCACACGGGATATTTTCATTACAGCTTCTGATACCGAAGTGAACGACAAAGCTTATGGGTGGACCTAGCGCAGCAGGGACGTACGCAGAAACACGCACGGGAAACATGCTGTATGTTCGTATTCCGGAGCAAAATTTGGCCGAATTTGTTCGTATTCCACATTGTTCGACTTCTAGTGTGTTCCGATTTCGAGGCAATACTGTGTGAGAGTTTTGAAAATCGTTGTAGTTGTTCAATATACAGGATTTGATAAGTACTTCTATTATTATACTTACGTGTTATACAAACGGAAATAGCACATAATACAACTTTGGATTTGAAGTAAATTATAAAATAAATATATTCACTTCTCGCTTCACAAGAATGTTGTATAGATAAAATTAATGTGATACGGTTTAAAATAATTATATTTGTATTATTATATTACAAAACGTGTTCCTTTCTTTTAAATCCAAGTCTGTATTTCAGTTACTTTCCCATAACCACTCTACAACTACTTGTTCCTTGTGTTCTATTTTTAATTTTAAAATTATTTTTCTTAATTCAAGAAATATTGTTTACCGTAAAGAGAAAGAAAAGATACACACAAGTTACTTACAAAGGCCAAGTATGAGGTAAGTATTTCTACCATATGTATTCCTCAAAACGTAAATTATAATTGCATTTCTTTGACATTTCCTTGAAAGAAAGTAAGAAAAACGAAAACAAACTGCTTTTACAGCTTGTTATATTTGCATTCATTATGTTTTGGGTACTGCGTGTAGTGTGATTACAAACAAATTATTTTCTGCTACAATAAAATCATTACAAAAGTTTTTTTCGTTACTAAACTAAACCTCGTGTTTCTAGAACGCTTCCTTGACAAACACTCTTTAAATCCTGACTTTCTTTATGAGTACAGTGTTGCAAGCGCGCTGAAAAGGCTCCTTAGTCGTTATGGAATATGAACAGGCCAACAAAAAGAAAAATCTTGGACATTACGAAAGTTAAAGAAGAAGTATTTAAGAAGCTTCGAAATGTAGTGTTGAAAACAGATGAAGAAGATAAAATGGGCACAGAGAGTAAGAAACGAAGATGTTCCAACACGCGTAGGAGAGAATTAGACACTTTAGGCCAACATTCTTCTTAGGAAGGCCAATTGGATTGGACATATCTTGCGAAGAAATTTAGTTTCATAATTCCACTGTAAATTGAAGCGACATATAATGTAACCAATTCCCATCACCTAATCGAATCAAAAGCTTACACATACTGAAGAAGAATATTCGAGAAGGTATTCAAAATATTTACTACTTGCCAATCATTTGATTGTTACAGCAGCCTACAGATTTGTAAAGTACAGGTTCATGTAAGAACTACGTTAAAAAGAATGGTAGAAAAGCTGTTCTTTAGCTTTGTATGTAAACCCGAAATGTTGGTTTTTACGTAATGTAGACTAGTCACTAGTTTTCTTCTCTCCTTTAAAGTGAATTTCTGGTAAAGTCACCTCACCTGATGTGAAGAGCGTTAAGAGTGTTTATAAGGTGATTGTGCGGTTACCAGCAAGATTAAAAACTGTTAATTTTCTGCTCCTCTCTTTCCAGGTGTCTGCAACGTTTGCAGCTAGTTTGGTAATGTCTCCAGCGCTGGGAGCGTATATGTTGAAAATGTATAGTGATAATTTAGTGGTGGCGTTAGCTACAGCCATTGCAGTATTGGATGTATTCTTCATCCTGGTCGCGGTTCCCGAATCCTTACCAGAGAAGGTCCGACCCTCATCGTGGGGAGCGCCCATCTCCTGGGAGCAGGCGGATCCATTTGCAGTAAGGACTATTCTTCTTCATCTAACATTCTAGATACGCAATATTTTTAAATTTTGTGTAATAAATAGCACTGAGTTCTTTGAAACTGAGTACATTGGATGGTAAGTTTAACTAAGGTGTGCCTGAAACCCTATCTTTGTATTCTTAATCACTGGCGGATCTAGAAAGTAAAAACAAAGTGGGTCCAGTCTGGCCCTAGACTATGATAGGCATATCGGGAGTTTACCATAAACTATCAAATATATATAAATAACAGCTTCACCTATTTTTGACACTCAAAAAACTGGGAGACTTAGGCTCCCTGGCCTCTGGCTAGATCCAGCACTGTTCTTAATGAAGCCTTCTAAGGAGGTAATTCAGTGAAGTATTCATTTAATGCCCTATAATATAAAGGAGATAGATGATAAATGCATGTGAGTGGATGGTGAGGGAAGAATTTGTGGGATGAAGATAGTGGTAGCAAAGGAAATTGCCTTGAGAAAATCGATGGACAATATATTTTAGCTAAATTTAAATATTTCTGTTGCTGTTTATTGAAGCCTAACATCTTTTACGAGCACCAAGGCTATATGCGTCATGGACCTACAGTTTAAGGTGGGATTCAAGTTAGCGAAATGGGTTTCTGAGTTGTCCAACCGGAATCCCATGCACAGAGGCGCACACGCGCTAATCACTACCGCAGAAGGAAGGTCTATGGACCTATGGATATTTAATATAACCAAAAAATATAGTATCTCGCCAAAACATGGCATCTCCTTGAATACTAATCTCTTCTTATAGTGAATATTATACCGAATAATAACAAGCACCACTTCCAGTATATCCTCATTACATTTCAGTAATCCACAGGACTTGCTCTCTCTCTCTCTCTCTCTCAATCTCTCTCTCTCTCTCTCTCTCTCTCTCTCTCTATATATATATATATATATATATATATATATATATATATATATATATATATATATATATATATATATATATATATATATATATATCGCAGATACGAACATTATTGAGTTCCTGGATAACTATATGGTTACCGCTACTATCTTGGATGTTGGGAGAGCTGGGTTAGAATCGCGTTGGTAGCTTCATGTCCCATTCATATCCCATGTCAAACTGCAGATCCATGCGTCATATGGTCTGGATGCTGAAAGTGACCGCTTAACTCCAAAACAGCTAACAAATATTGTTACCTGCGTTATTCAATATATAAGTTTCCCTAGGCTGTAAAAGCTACATCTGTAGGTGAGTCCTTCCTCACCTCTCCACAGAATTCCCATTGAAATCCAGGCATTTATCTCACCGTTGCACAGTTTGTCCAAAACGTTTGAGAAAAAAAGAAAAAAGAATATTCTATTTAGCGCTTTCCTCACATTCCACTTAACTTCTCCATCCATTTCGAAACGTTGTCGATCCAATGCAGACTTTAATCCCGGAGAAAGGTAGAAGTAACTCGGCGCTAAGTTGATGCTGTACAGAGAGTGGGGTTGGATGTTACCGTCAGAGAAGAAACCAGATCGCTTGTGTCAAATTGCGTTTCCCAGAAGAAAGGTTCAGGTTCGACTTAAGAGACCTGGTCTCCCGTCAACTGATGATGAAGCGAAATGTGAGGAGAGTGCTAAATAGCCAGAGCTTTTTTTTTTTTTTTTTCTAAGGGTTTGAACAAATTGGTGCAACACTGAGATGAATGCCTGAATCTCAATGGGTATTACGTGGGGAGGTGAGGAAGAACCCAGCCACATATGTATGTATAGTTTACAAATGTATCTTAAAAAATAAAATGTTTACAGCTTAAGGAAACTTACATATTGAACTACCCACGTAATAGTAGACGTTTTACCAGCGGATGAATGAATATGACGTTATTTAAACTATTTTTTATGTTCATTTCAGTTCCGTGTGCGTGTTATACGAACGTAGCATAAGATGTGTTGTACGACGGTGCTAGTTATCCTTAGTACTTTTACTATCACCCAGTGATGAATGAATGAGCGTTTTACTTTTGCTTTCGCTGATATATATAATTTGGGATCCTCATAAATATTTAATGTTCCGACTATGCAACAGCGATCTTAATTTTAATCTAGTACCCATTTTCATGATCCTATGGCTTATATTCTAGAAATGCTAAATAGGGTAGTAGACTCAGACAGTTTACAGATATTGGCATTAATATCAAATGACTCCGCTTGGATACTATTATTCCCCCATCTAGTAGTTTCAGTATTAGATGAATGTTGCATTATCTGTTAGGATGAATAACATTCTAAAACTGATCTCAGCTGCTGTAGAAATAATATAAATTCCTATCTTGGGCTAAAACATTTAGTCATTGAAGAAAACTATTGGATTATTCAGCCATTTTGTATATTGGATATCAATGAAAACGTACAGCTTCCGTGAAGGAGCTTCCAAGCGAATCGGAAAAGTAGCAGGATTGAAAAATGCCAGTTTAACCCTAGACTCTAGAAAACTTTTCGGAGATACTTCATTTGATTTTTTTTTTTTTTTTTTAATCCATCAAATGCACATTTCGTGGAAATGCAGTGGTATAGAACTTTTTTTTTTTTTTTCAACTTAAATAATTTCCCTTATTTTTTTACAACAAAACAAATAAACGTTCTTCTTACGTTTAAAAACGAAGCAGTTGCTTTTTACAGTATACCTGGCAGGAACTCTGGAAAAGGAAGAAAAATAAAAGTATAAATGACTGCAATGGATATTTCTCGTCTTTGCTCATTATCGTGTTGAGATTCGAAACAGGACCTTGGATTGCAAGGTTTCCATAACTGTAAAATTAGAAATATTTTAAACCGTGCTGCAAACGAATTGCAATATTAATAAAAATAACAAACACTCTTTCCTTGTTTCATCTTAATAGTAAATCGTTTATGTCAAAGTTAACAACGTAACATTAATGTTAGGTTTACTCTGTTTGATTGCCTAGAAAATATTCATTTGGAATTTGAATCAGCAGCCATATCTCAGAGAACAGACAAAATGAAAAATTTATATTATTCATGTAGCTTACGAGAGGCAGAATATACGAAATGTGTTCAAAAAGTATCAAACCTTATTTTTTTCCCGCGTGAACCAATGAAGCGCGGGAGACATTCTTCATTGTAGATGTAGAGTGGACACTCATGAATAGTCGTGAATTTTTTCCTCTTTCGCAGAAAGCGTCATTCGCTGGCAGTTGGCCAACGATTGAAGACGTGTAGTGAGCGGTCGTTGGATTTCAGTCTTTTGTAAAATGATAGAAAAACTTGAACAGTGATATTGCATCAAATTTTGCTTAAAGCTTGGCGATACCCAAGCGGGAACCATTCAATTGGATCGGTACATTCAATTTTGAACGAGAATTTAGACATGAATAGAGTGTCCGCGAAATTTGATTCAGGCTTTCATCGCCAAACACAACATTTCCGTGTGGGCTTCAGGCTCCCTACTCACCCCAATGGCTTCTTTGGAGTTTTGGTTATATTCCAAGCCGAAAATGCCAGGAAATGGGATCCTATTTGAGTCAAGAGAAGAGATCATGCGGAGTGCACGGCACGATTGCTCACGGTCCTAAAAACTGCGTTTCAGAAGTGTTTTCAATAATAGTAGGAGCGCTGGGAGAAGTGCGTGCATTCCCAAGGAGACTACTTTGAAGAGGATTGGTTCGGATTTCCAAACCAATAAATGTATGTTTGCCAACCGAAGCTTCGATGCTTTTTGAACATACCTCGTAAATATAAGTGCATAACGATGGAAGTTCAGAGAAAGCAGGGAGAAACGGAAAGGTATAGGCATAACTCACGGCATGTGGAGTCTATTAAAAACATATACGTTGTCAGGAGAAACTAGATATTTCTAGTAGATGTTGCTAAGTAGGATCCAAGTAAATAACTAAATTTTGAATGCGTATGTACTTGACAGAAATATAAAGTAAATTTATTTTCTATTATCCCGATTTCCAACATAGTACTATCCCAAGTTTTTCAGGTAGTTCTAATGGGAAAAATATTCACCATAAAATATCACACATACTTTCAAAATATTGTATAATAGAAAACTTACCAGAACAGTATGGATTCTGAGCAGTGATAATAGTTAAACGAAAAGAAATGTTTCATATTCACCACAATGATTATGAAAATAAAATAAAAAAAATAGAAAAAAATTTTTAAAAAAAGTTTTCGGGAATGACGGTCCTTATAATCAGCTTACGTTTGTCTGAAAAAAGTTTTTTTTTAAAAAAAAAAGGAGGGGGGAGAAATAAGTGGAAAAGTTGAAGGAATGAAAAGGTAATTTCAAGCAACTGCACACGCTATGGCCAATGTTCTGTGACGTGAAGTTGTGTAGTTGCTTGCAATTACCTTTTCATTCCTTCAGTTTTCCCGCATTTTTAAAACTTTTATATATATATATATATATATATATATATATATATATATATATATATATATATATATATATATATATATATATATATATATATATACAAGAACTTTGATTCTTTAGACTGTGATCCTCGAAAATGTATTTTTAGGTTTCAGTAATTATTGCAATGAGTTTTTTTGTTTTTGTTTGTTTGTTTGCTGTTTGAGGAAACTTAACAATTTAAACTTTTTTTCTAAAGATTTAGATCGCAGTCTTTATTGCAGTTTGTTAGTCTGGTTGTTGTCACTTCCACTCATTTCTGCGTTTTAATTTTATTATTATTATTATTATTATTATTATTATTATTATTATTATTATTATTATTATTATTATTATTATTATTATTATTATTATTATTATTATTATTGGAGTAGTGTAAAGGGCTAGTCTGCGATTATAATATATGGTTTCTAAGAAACCAGTTATACTAAAAATGTTGTACGATATTCGGGCCAACATGGTGCTTCGTTGTAGTATGGTACATGTTACAGAAGTACAGTCCATAATAAAATTATATTTTATATCGATACTGTCTATAAACGTAGTACGACGGGTGATCAGAAAGTAAGGTTACAAAGCTTGCAGTGAAACGTGTATATATATATTATTTCATACAACCAATACAGCCAACATATAGTACATGCATTAGGTTATTTTTCGACATAGTCTCAATATCAGTTAAGGCACTTGTCCCATCGTAAGATGAGTTTAAAGATATCCTGCTGGTAAAAACGTAGTCCTTGCATGGAACCCGTTGGGAACAAACTTCCCGGTACTTCAAAATATTGTGCATAATGTAACGAATGTTTCCAAACGATATTCCCAATTCTGCCATCAGATGCCGTAACGTGATCCTCCTGTTGTCCTGAATCAGCTCCTCCACGCAAGCTGTGTTGGGCCGGCCACTGCGCTCCTCGTCTGTGACGTTTTCTTTATCAACCGTAAACTTTCTACATGCTGACGAGACATTACACTCTCTCTGTAAACCTCTAACAGCCGCCGGTGAATTTCAGCCGCGATTACATGTTTCGCCCACAGAAATCGAATAACTGAGCGGACTTTTTCGCGAGACCAGTTCTCCAAATTAGTCCCCATTTGTGTTTACCTACAACTAACGCCGTAGGTGGCGGACGGCTGAAATTCTGCACATTTACGAACTCCATGTATTAAAATTACCGCACATTCCTCTTTCCTCTATAACGGGCGAAACTCCAGAAATAAGGCTTCGTAACCTTAGTTTCTGGACCTCCCTCGTACATAATACAGTAAAAGCACAATTAAATTACACAGAGTAGCCCAAAAGTAGGTATACAGTCACGTACTGACGGCTCATGGCATTTTATATCATTTACTTATTGTTATCAATAAAGGTGTTGACTTAGTTTTTCCTTGTCTGTTCTTAATTTACTTTTACTTACACCTTAAGCTCGTAACAAACCAAAGCAAATAAACTCATTACCTTAATAAATGAAAATGCCATACTTGATCGATGCTGATCTGTATACCTACTTTTGGGCCACTCTGTAATGTACTGAAAGTTTGTAGGATTTCTTGTTTGGTAATGCTCTTCAATTACTAATTTGGAAAATGTTTCTTGCATTGAAGAATGTCGTATACTTCTTAAGTTTTTAGATACGTAGACTATTTTTGGCAGTATTTGATTATAGAAAGTTGATCTTCTAAGTATTTTACTTCAATGTGTTTCTTGTCCTCACTGTTCAGTAGTACATTTATGTTAGAATTAGTTGTTTTAGTTTTCATAATTTAAATATCATACCATAGTATGTTATAATACTTAAATAAAGCTTTTGACATGGTCTTATGTACGTGTATTATATGATAAATATAAGAGAACAATTATTTTTATTCTCCACAACTTTTCTGAAAGTGCTAACTCAATAATATTGAATATTTGTCAGAGTGCAGAAATAAATGACTGGACCGAGAATTGAACCCGATGTCTTCTTTACCGTGCCAGTGCGTTAACCCCAACGTTGCGCAGTCCCCTCCCCAATGAGCCATATAACTTCTGACTCTTGGGTTCGATACTGATCTGGAAGTTGTGGTATAGATTATCTGATTTGAGTGGCTGAGCACCAAAGTACAGGGTGGCCCAAAAGTAGGTATACACCCCTGCATTGATCAAGTATAACGTTCTAGGTAATAGGTTTATTTGTTTCGACTGTTCCGAGCTTAAGATATAAGTAAAAAAACATCAAAAACAAATAATAAAGAAACTAAGTCTAGCTGATCGATAACAATAATAAATTATATAAAAAGCGGTGAGCTGATCAGTACGGGACTGTATACCTACTTTTGGGCCACCCTGTATGTGAAACTAGATGTGTCACTAACATATGAGGTGACATGAAATATGTAGTTAACAAATATAGTAATTCTAGTTTTTTTAGTATGCATATTTAAGCACAGAAAAAAAACAACTTGCATCTGATACTATTGTAATACTGTTAAAACTTCACACTATCCTATACAGTGTATATAGTGAAAGAAGTTCGTGAGAAGTGAAACTATCTCATAACAAGACGAATCTGTCTATGGATATTATTTTCACACCTAAAGTGAAGGGAGATAGTTTAGTCCTTTAAGTACTAAATATTTATAGTGTTCATTGAGTACTCGGGGTGTTTTCTTCGTAACAAGACCAAACACTACATAATGTCTCAGTATTTTTTTTCCAGTTGGCGGTAGGAGTATTGGCGTCCATAGCCCCAGCGTGGGCCGAAATGGAGTTTTAACAGCATTACAATAGCATAACACTGGATTAAGGGGAGCTCTTTCCTATGTAGTTAACAAAGTTTCTGTACAACATATCCTTCAACATTTGTTTGTATTTAATGTGATTCTTTACATAAAAGTTTTATTTTAAAAACAGTTTACGTTCCTTTTATCGTGCAGTAACTCGACCGTTATACATTAATGTTAGTGCTGCCTTCTTAAGACTATAAAACACAATTAAAATAATTGCAATTTCATATTTATAGTTTTGCAATCCAGTTTTCATTCACTTTTGTCACAGATTATTTAATGCATGTTGTACAATTAAATTGAACTTTGGCTTTAATATATATAAACAATTATTGTTTTTGTAGTTAGAATCAGTTCATTTCCGAAACGTAAACAAATATAGTATTAATAATATATATAGCCAGTTCAGTCGTTACAAATCCAATTTCGTACTGCAAGGATTGAGATTATTTCAAAGTTGTAAGAATGTCATTCGAACTTTCTACTCATACTTACGTCGTAGTCTGTGTAATTGCATTCATAAGTAACACATTATCCCTATTGTCAATTGAATTGATTGTTTTTTACTTGGCTATATTTCCTAAATTGGGTATTAATTGTATTGCCTTGATACAGAATGATGCATACAAAGCATACCGTCTGATAATAAAACGCTAAAATATTTGAAAAGTCCCAGTCAAAAGGGGTCCTTAAGGCTTTGTTTTGGGCTACGAACGGAAAGTTCCGTTGATCTGTTAAAAATTAGGTCCCTTTTCTGCGCCGGGGCTATATGAGGCGTGGATCTACAGTTTGAAGCTGGAATCCGAACCGTCATAATGCGTTCGGATGCTCTTCCACCTGGAATTAAACCTGAACTTCCTGCACCAAAGGCACGCGCTCGCTAGCGACTATTTCAGCTGGGATACGGACAACACACTTGCGCAAACGCGGAACAAGGTTTTACATGCCGTCGGCGAAGAATTGTGGTGCGTGCTGGCGACACTATTGCCAAACTGCTGTTTCCACCTCCGCGTTGCAACTGTAACGTTGGCCCTTAAGGTGATCCTTAAGTTTCAGGAAGAGCCAAAAATCGGAGGGCGCAAGATCCGGACTATAGACAGGATGAGGCCCAACTCTTTGCCAGAAGATGGGGCATCTTTGAATTTTTTGGCGAAGGAGAGTACGTGTGGTGATACTCTATCGACTGACGCTTCGTTTCCGGGTCGTAATGTTATATCCAGGACTCGTCGCTGGCGATGAATGTTTCTGGGCGCACAATATTCCGCAGTCAGAAATTCAGTGACAGTCCATTGTTTCAACCTCATGTCACCACTGAATGACATGGATTGCTCCATTACTCTGGAACGAGAAGAGATAGGAAAGTGAAACAAGTGACATTATATAGCTTAAACATCAGTACATTAATGATAAACAGTTCAGAATTTTTGCAGTACTATTGACCAAGTAGTGGGCTTTGAGACATTACTTTCTGAATCACCCACTATAACACACATTAGCAAGGGTATCGACTTTCTGAATCGATACATTTTTCGAATGGTTCGTCACATTTTTTATACGTAAATTCGCTTTTAATTTTTCTTTTAAGGAAGTCAGTTCTATTAAGCGGTTGCCATGTGGATATCACATCTATTTCTGTACTGTATAGTAACAGTGAGATGTTATGGAAAGGGAGAACCCTTTTTAGGTAAATAAAATCTGAGCACATATCATAATCATAAAAACCACTAGCAGTATCGTAAGGTTTTCGTGCTCGTATAATACGCACTTACATAAGAAAATTAAAATACTTTCCCTCAGCGTATTAGAGCTTCTTTATACGCCAGTCATCTCAGTGTCTTACCTATACTCCACTGACATATTCCAGGTCACTTTGCAATTACTAAACGAGTTACTTCATTTTAATTAAATCTTCTAGTTTCTTCACAAAATTAATAAATTTGATTTCTCATAAAAGCTAAATACTGCCAGAACTATTTCACCAATATAAAAGACACCTATTAACAAATGATGAAATATGCAATTTTGGATAGTGTATGCGTGGCTTCCTTTAAACTGACAAGAACCACCATTCACATCTTCCGGAATTCGAGATAGGACGTATTGAAATTTAGCGTTTTCGCAGTTTTGGACAGCACTAGCTCTGAAACTATACACTTTTCGCCATAGGTCCATATGAACTTTTCCTCTTATTTTGATGTGAGGAATTACCTCTTACAGTTTGTCGGTATAGCTTAAAAATATTGTTATTCAAGGTTTTGTGATGATTCAAAATTACCAATCACTATATCGGTTGAATTCTTAAGAAGTGCAAATTCACTGGAAGAAGTTACTGATTCTTCCGTTACTCAAACTTTGTATAGAACATCAGCCTAGATATGACTTCTTAGAGCATTGCTTTTGAATTACCTTTGACACATGGAATAGTTTGAGATACGTACTTTTTTAAGCACTTCTGAAGCCATAACAGTAAAACGGAGTTCCAACGCACCAATATTAAGCAATATTGATGACTAGAGATTTTTTTTCGTCCCTATTTTTGTATCCTGCCACGTAATATGCTTCGTGTGCATGCAACTTACTTATAAAGTTTGTCTAAATTAATTCAAAAGCGGATGATACTTGTATTGAAGATTTTTCTATTATAAGCTTAAAATTGTGATTGTATTTCATTGCAGTCCCTGAGGAAGGTTGGAAAGGACCATACTATCCTTATGCTGTGTGTGACAGTGTTTCTCTCATATCTCCCAGAAGCTGGGCAGTATTCTTGTTTTTTCGTGTATCTAAAATTGGTGAGTATATGACATCATTAATTGTAAGATTTTTACTTTTTTTTTCCTTTTTCGTGGAGCGTCTCCGTTTTCTCCTAATGTAAACTAAATTACGTATAAGTAGCTTTAAGTATCAGATTGGTGCGAATGAAATGTCATTTGAGGGGAAACTACCTCAGGAACACCACATAGGGATGTACTAAGGTCACCCCTTTAATGTCACGAACACTCTACACGCTCAGCAAACAGGCTACGGTACTCACAGCCAGGAGATAGTGCGTCGCTGAACAGAATCGTATAAAAGTGCACCTTAGAGAACATACTAATGACTACTTTACGAATCCAAATAGGGACATCCTGCTTAGCGTACTCACTAACGCTCTCGTCTCTGGTGCGACCGGTCTCTGGTCCTACTTTCGGTTGGAACACTCGATCGAAAAACTGTAAAAGCTTTTTCAGGCTAATCATTCTGAGTGAGGATTTCCTGAGGTTCGTCATTTACACCAGGCAAATACCGAGATGGTACCTAACATATAGGTTCCAGGCAAGGTTTGAAAAAACCCGGGCTTTTTTCAAAAAGCCCAACCCATCTGGGCTCATATGGGTTTTTCGGGTTTAATAGGATTTTTTCGAAATATTTCAATAACTTTTGGGTAAAAGTGTTAAAATGTGATTTATATTTCAAAATTGTCATTGTCGCAACTTGCAACAATTTTCTACTTCCTGCTGTTTTGAAAAAAATGGCCGCCATTTTGAAATTTTACATTCGATCGCCGAGAAAATCCATACAGCAGATTTAGCATATCGCGTGCTTTCACCGTTAA
The DNA here is from genome assembly GCF_964235325.1 of Thermobia domestica. Lineage (NCBI taxonomy): Eukaryota > Metazoa > Arthropoda > Insecta > Zygentoma > Lepismatidae > Thermobia > Thermobia domestica. The sequence goes on along the minus strand of NC_137460.1, from coordinate 250,103,100 downwards.
AATTTCAACTTAAAAGACTGAAAATTGCGCTTCGTAGCGTGGATACTCGCTGTTTTGAAAAAATGACCGCTATTTTGATATTTTACGTTGGTATGCCGCCAAAATCTATACAGGAAATTTAGTGTGTCTCGTGCTTATACTCTGAAAATTTTAACTTTAAAAGGCCTAAAGTTGTACCCTGTAGTGTGTGTGGTAGAGGCAGACAAACGAGTTGAGTTTATTTTGTGTTTAATGCCCCTTTCAGCAGCGAGGCTATATGAGACGGGACCTACTGATTAACGTGGAATCCGAACCACATGAGCTCCCTCCAGGAAGCAAACCCGGGTCCCACGCCGGAGACGCGTACACTAACCACATAGCCATGAAGGAGCTCGGCAGACAAACGAACAATTGTAAATCAAGTCATCCAGTAGCCTGACTGACGTTCGCCAAATATGGATACCAAAAGGGGTCTATTAATTTAAAACAAAGATACAATTCATGTTGTATGAAATAAATAAACGTTTTAAAATGTCTTATATGAAATTAACATCTTCCAGCGTAAATAAACCTGCCATATTTTCTCCATGAGAATACGGGACACCTCATATCCCCCTCCCCCTTCCCTCAACTGTCCAACACAATGCTATGAACTGTAGTCTGGTTATGAACAAAAGTATAATAGGCCGTGGTGGCTCAGTGGTAGAGCGTTCACCTCTAGTGCATGGGGTTCCTAGTTCAATCCCAACTCGCGCCAAGTGGTCAAGTTCTATATGAGGAGCATTGGATTGTATAGTCCAGAGAACTAGACATTACGGGAATTAGAGAAGAAACATTTGGAGAGCTTCGAAATGTAACGTTGGAGGACGATGGAGAAGATAAAATGGACAGAGAGAATAAAAAACGAAAATATTTTAAAACTGATAGGAGAGAAGAGGACACTTTTAGCCAGCATCCTTCGTAGGAAGACCAATTGGATTGCATATATCTTGCAAAGAAATTGTCTAAACATCCGAGACAGAAAGTGTAGTTTATCCCTTTATGTAGATTTTACAACTACGACCAGCTCTTTATTATACTTGTAGGCTTATTCATAGTTAGTAAGTTTAAATTTAACTGAATCGTAAATCTTTGAATAAAACCGTTGGTATAGCCCCAATTCTTGTCGAAGCTACCTTCATCCAAATTTAACGCAGGCTTGTTCATTCTTATATAGTATAATTTAAACTCATTTGTTTGAGATTGTGAGGGGTTTATTATTGTCGTATGATGTGATCTTGCATCTCAAAATGCTGCATGTAGTAAATTAAACTTTTTATATTTAATGTGTGTGTTACGTTGTTTCAGGTAATGGGTTTCAGTGCGGAAGCTGTGGCGACCTTTATCGCTGTCGTAGGCATTTTGTCTGTGGTGGCTCAAACGGCTGTGCTAGGGCTTCTGATGAGGTCGCTTGGAAGTAAACATACCATTATGGTTGGACTCCTCTTCGAAATGCTTCAACTAATGTGGTATGGATTTGGTTCACAAACATGGTAAGTCATTTTCCGTTATTTAAAATTACTTAATAGATTGTCACGTTTCAGCTCTCACAAAACTTTTCCCCGTCAAGAAACGTGGATAATATTTTAAAGAAAGTTATCACATTCTATTACAGTAATGTATTGGGTATCTATTGCAAAGTGTCTAGTTTTCCTAAATTATACGGTAGATAGGCGTTTAAGAGATCAAAAAGCTGATAATATAAACATCACACACACACACATCAAAAGAGAGAAAAGAAGAAAACCAGTATTATTCTTATATTTATTGAAAGATAATTACTAGTCTTGATATTCTGGTCAATTGGCTGACTTCAAACACCATTTGTATGCATTTAGATTTGAAGTTACTCTTCGTACCAAATGGAAAGCCATGTCTTAATGAAGATTGATCGAAAAATGCTTTGTTGAAAGACAAACCATATCAATTATGTTCTGTTGTGAAAGAATCAATGCAGGGTTCCTGTGGACCTGAAGAATCTGGAAGAGTCAGGGAATTCAGTTTACTTGTGACTTAAAAAGTCCTGATATATGGAAATACTTACCAAAGTTTGCCAAGCCACGCTCAGGAATTGTATCATACTACTTACAGATTTTTGCACCTTAATTTCCTTTAAACTTCCAAGCTTTTGACTCTCGCCTGGAGTCTTCGTCACGGAGGTTAAAAACAGGAAGAAAAAGAATACAAACATCAAGGAATAAACATGCTACGGAATACAACGTGTTGGAGTACAACACAACCCTTTCATTGGTAAGTCCGTTCCAGTTTCATTCCTTGATGTTTCTGTTCCTTCCCCTACCCTCTTTTTAACCTTCGTGACCAAGCCTGCAGGGCAGAGTCGAAAACTTGGAAGCTTAAAAGAAACTCAGGAATTACAGAAATCGGTAAGTAGAACAACGCAGTTTAATTTACTTACCAATGCCCTATATGTAAATATTTATTTGGTACTTCGAGCTTCACATAGTAAATTTTGGATGAAAGCGTAGCAGGTAGTATTAATCCTCTAACATAAGAGCAGTTTACGTAAAAGAAAGGAATAATAATAATAATAATAATAATAATAATAATAATAATAATAATAATAAAAATAATAATAATAACAGTAGTAGTAGTAACAACAGTTTCCAGGTGATTTCAGATTTTTTCTATATTTTCTTCACAGGATGATGTGGGCTGCTGGTTTTTTGGCAGCAATTTCAAGTATAACATATCCTGCCATCAGTGCTTTTGTTTCTATGCACTCGGATGCAGATAAACAAGGTACGTATCCACTGTAGACCTTCATATATGATGTATTTGTTATTCTTTCTATAAACACTTAAAACCGGAAACACTCAAGGTATGGCAAAAGCGTGGACGAACGAATGACAATGGAAGAAAAATACATCAAATCATATTTTTAGATGAAACAGAGGCATAAACTGACAACACCTTTTCCCATTAAGTATGCATTTTATTGGAGTCATTTGTTGTTACATTCAGGGCCGGCCCTAGGCAATTTGCCACCTCGTACAATGGCATCATTTCCGCTCCTCCCCCTTTCTCCAGGAAGAACAAATCTTAAAAGCCACGATTTTAAGTATGTTACCCAATCATGAACAACGAAGGGGAGGGAAAACCCACTCGCACTCAGAAAGTCCGCGTGTCTGTTTTTTGTTCTTTAAATAATAATCTATTATGTTAGTTAAAGCAAATACACCTGCAGAGGAAAGATGGTAATCCTTTTTATAGAATTCAATATCAAGCTTCAATCTCAATATATCAGTTTGAAATTTCAGTGTAACTAGCTCTTTTATTTTTATTATTTGGTTTTCTTTTCAACATTTGTTAATTTTTTTTTTAAAAAAAGCTAGTTCCTACCTTCAATGATAAGGAACTTGTTTGTGACAAAGACACGGCTCATTTTAATATCAAAACTATGATAACTGACTAAATAGAACAGATGTCCTCTACTACTCGAGAACTGAGTTGTATTTGACAACAATGAAGCAATTCATGCTTGAATTTGTTTGACCATTTGCTTTAGCAATGTTCATGTGACTGTAAACTAGTGCGACCTAAATATGATTTATGAATGTAGTATTCAAATAAAAAGTCAGCTAGTAAATTAAAGTACCATCATGATGAAGTATGTTTCCGACAAAAAATAGGCCTATTTATTTTAAATGTTATAGTTGTAACAGATTTTGCGGCCTCGCGGAAATGCACGTGTTGCGGATATGATAGAGCCGGCCCTGTTTACATTAAGAGAAAATACTTCATCTATATCGATTTCCATGCTTCGAATTGTTTCTATGACAACGGACTTTCAGAACGCTCTGTATATTAAGTTATTAACAAATTGTTTTTGTTGTGCGTTTGTGTACTGATGCCAGTTATGTGCCGAAACCATGCAAGTTAGCTGGAAGCAGTGCTTTCTGGAAGATAGTGCTTTACTTATAATTTTTATGTATAGTTTGTGTCTCAACAAACCAGTACTTTTCTTATGCACCTTTTTCCTTTGGCCTGCATGTCCTCAAAAACCAGTATGCAAGTGAGATAAGATGTTTTGTGCAGTTATTACAGTGTTGCTTTGCCGTGAAATTGTAATGTTATTGTTACGTTTTTTTTTTTTTTTTTTAAGCCTTTCAAAATATGACATTAGTTCTAACAACACAACCGTGTTAATGTTCTACAGTATACATTATTACGTATTGTAAATAACTCTGTGTTTCATTTCAGGGTTGGTGCAAGGAATGATTACGGGAATGCGAGGTCTATGTAATGGGCTGGGCCCAGCAGTATACGGCATAATTTTTTACCTTTTCCACGTGGACTTGAATGATGATCCATCGAAAGTTCAGAATGAGAAACAGCAGGTTTCAAACGAAACCGTTCAACAGTATTATGACACCATGCCCCAGGTGAATATGCTTTCTGTTACTTGCAGTTTCTATGAAATATTTTATAAACATTACACGTATGTTCTTCTGTAATAATAAACCATGTGGCAACACGTATGTGTTGAAACGTTAAAAGAAGGGTGCACTTAATAGTTAAGGTGGTTTTTAGTATATTATCCACGTTTTGTTTGATCTTAAATTCATGTTGATATTTCGAAAACTATAAAAGTTTTCGTCATTGGAGATTCAAAAATTATCTTAACTCATTACTTATCCCAAACTGAGAATCATCACAGCAGACAGTTTCAGACTATTTCCGGACTCTTTCTCAATGTATCTACAAAGTTCACGCTCACTGACACATGGTGGTATAGATTCTGCCTATCCATTAAAAAATACTGCTACTATATAAAATCCTTATAGAGAGCATAAAGTTAGGTATAAAAATTATGTTGGTTAATGAAGCAACACTGAATGACGGAAATTATCGTATTTGCGCTAATATAGGCCGCACTTTTCTTTCGTAAATTTTGGCTTGAAAAATCATGGTGCGGCCAATAATCGGGATTTCCCCCCTCAGATCATAAATTGTCAATTTCAAGACATGTACACGTTTCTTGTGGGTTGAAATTAATACCATTACAAGTCACTGTTGTTACTTCTGTAAACCATCAAAGACTTAAAAAGAAAAGAGCAGAAAAACATCTTGTTCACAAAATTGCCACATTCATTCGGTACCGGTAACACCTTACACTGGCACAAAAAAACACTTGTACACTTAATACTTTTAACAGGAATATGTATGTTTGTTATACGAAATATTTATATACAGTAGCTGTTCTTGAGGAAAGAAAAGCAACTTTCTTCCGCAAAACTGTGTCAGCTTGTTTGCACCCACCCAAATCAAGCACAATCACTTTCTACCATCTCAGCATCACCAGGTCTGATTCTTCACCCTCGCTAGACGATCCAGAATGCTACTCAGAGTCACTACCACAAAGAAGATCATCTTTGTGAGTCACCCTTAGTTATACGGGGTTAAAGAAGGGGAGGGAGAGAGATACATCTCAAAGTACTGTCTAATTGAACTTTCTCATTAATATAGGTCGTAGTACTAAATTTGAGATCTGTTTTTTGTCTATAATTTCGTGTCAAAAGTTAAGGTGCGGCCTATATTCGCGCAAGTAGCGTAGTTAATACACCAGAAATGTGTATCACGTGCTTTCTCAACCTTTTCATTAGCAAGACTTTCCTCCCCCTTCTTTGATTACATCCTTGTGCCAGCAACTTGTATGAGTAGTTTCCACCTTGTGAAAGCTTTTTGATCATTACTGCTTATTACTTCTGAAACCTAAAGAGATCACACTAGGCCATGGTTTCACACTATCCTTCATTTAGAATTGTATTTCAATATACAGTTTTTCAGTAGTTTCATTTCTCTCTCTTCTTTTTATTTTATTATTTTTGTTAAAGTTTATTTAATATTATTTGTTGTATTTGACACAAAGAATGAAAAATAAACATGTCTGTCCAAAAAAGAAATTCAAAATATGTCTGTCCAAAAAAATAAATAAATAAATAAATAAATAAATTAATTAATTAAAACATGTATGAACAAATAAGAAATTCAAAACGTGTCTGTCCAAATAAGAAATTCAAAATAATCTTTAAAAATACACTTCTGCGCTGCTATATCCTAATTACATTAATCATTTTTTTTTTTTTTTTTTTTAATCTGTCTTCGCTATCGCCATGTACTGCTCCCGTAACTTCCCTAGAGATCTCTGGTTCAGAAACTCTAGTATATCTTACTTGAAAGTAGTCATTCGCTACTGTAGTTGGAGTAGTTCTGAAATGTCAAACTGCTCTTCTGAAGAAGAATACAAGTTGTTTCTCACATCCACCATCAGTACGCTTCATCATTATAGATCATCTGCCAAGAACAACTATATTCATCTGCTTATTACTCATCTGGAAATACATAAGTAAACGAAAGAAGTTCGACATATTCAGGTGATGAGATATTGTCAGGGATCCTAACTATTTACTCATACATGTTTATCATATTTATACTAACGCCCTCTAGCGACATCCTGGCTGGGTCGCCATTTTCTACTGTAGCCGCCCCTTCATTTCGTTGGGTCACAACTCTAGACATCATCAAACCAACACAAGACGGTTCCAAATAGATTTAGAATTTATGTTGGCCTGGATATCGATAGGTACGCTGCCAAGTCCCCTGGTCGTGGTGCGTAGCAATGTGGTCGGGATTGGGAATCTCCAGATGGTCTTCGTGGCATAATGATAATTATTAAATATAGCTGGATTGGCAGTTAACAGATTTATCAGTGTAACTTGTAGGAAGGAAACATCAGATGATGGTATGGGAAGGAAGTACGTACATTTCACTATAACGCCGCTTAATGTTACATGTCTCAATCAGGCTGACCACAGACGTGAAGTCTTCAAAGAGGGCAATACGCTACATGCAAACTAGATAGGGCTCTATCGGCACCATGCATTTATATATTGCAGCATTGCCTCAAGTATTTAGCTTCACCGTGATCATTACAGTTTCCTGACGAATATGCATTAGCGACTAATGTTGTATTACTATGGTACCCGGCCACATCCACCATCAGTACGCTTCATCATTATAGATCATCTGCCAAGAACAACTATATTCATCTGCTTATTACTCATCTGGAAATACATAAGTAAACGAAAGAAGTTCGACATATTCAGGTGATGAGATATTGTCAGGGATCCTAACTATTTACTCATACATGTTTATCATATTTATATCACCTTCAGTAAAATATAAATATTATAATATAAATTTCACAGTACAGATACACCAAATGATTTAACACTATTCCTGTAATAATATTATGTATTCTTTTCACCTTGTTTCAATTATAAATCATCAATAACATTTTTCATTAATACATCAATCTATCCTTTTTTTTAGTACATTCTGTATCTACTACTTTTCTTCTTCTTCTTACAGAACATTTTATAAAGGCTTTATTTTTCATCAAAATCACACGTTTTGTATATTAAATTGACTATAGATAAAATATTAAAATGTATAATTATTTTATATAATTTCAATCAATATTTAAATAGACAATTCAAATTTTATTACATAGTTCATTGTTCCGAATCTAAAAGCTTACTAACATATTACACATCTAGGCATAAATAATCTTTGACAAAATGATAAAATGATAAAATCAATTAAATAAACAAACTATTCAAGCTTTCTTTGGCTTTCATATAAACATATAACACGGGAGTTGACAAATTTAATTTTTTATTACAGCATAAAATATACTGTTAGGACCATGTGTCAAAATGGTCCGTTACAAACTATTTTCTCTGACATTCAATGTTTACTTCATTAATGAACATTATTTTCGTAAAGTGTGTCGAATTATCCAACGTCGTTCTCTGCAAATATTTTGTATAGAAACATAGTGTGTATAATTATGTTTATTGAACTGTGTAGTTGTAGTAGGTGCATTGAATAAGGGCCTACAAATTGCGTGAAACTGTTATGGCGATTCTCAATTCGGAATGTAAGGTAGGAGAAATTATTTTATAATAATAAATATGTATCCAGAGTGGATGGTTATGTGAAGCAAATAATCAGAGGAAGGTAGAAACTACGAGGGTTGATCAAAAAAAAAAAGTTACAAAGCCTATTATGCCTTATGTGTAAGACAGCTGGAAGATGAACACATCTGATCATAGAAGGCACTCAACACTAGTTCTCATTGTAATCATAGTTTTAGTTCAACCGCTTATCACAACTGCAGATAAAATTTTCTATACCATTTACATAGAAATCAACGTCAAGTTCTCGTAGTCACCGTGAGGCAGCAGTTTTAACTAATCACGTGACAGATAATGATGGACACTGTCCATCCATTTTTTTTCTTTAAAACAAGAGAAAGGTGAAAGTCACTGGGGCTAGGTCAGGACTGTAGAGAGGGTGCTGTAGTCGTTTCAAGCGTAACCTCAGTGGTTGAAGTACTGGGTATACCGCTGTGTTCAAAATTGTCATTAACAATATTGGTCCGTCTTTCTTCAAAAACACCACTTCCCTATATGTTGCTTTGAAATTTAGTCCTCCCCATACACACCTGCAATCTGCCTATGAATGTCGGCATGTGTGGTGTCTTTGGCCGATAGGGACCGCACCACTGACCTCACTTTTACTCTTGACCAGTTTTCCAGACGAGTTATCATCTTCAATGTCCGCTTCTCCGGTATACATAATCAGAATCCGAAGTCTTCAAATCTGCCCCGAGACAGACATGTTATTAATCTACAAATTAATGTTCGTTAAGTTAGAGTTAATAACATTTTTATGCTTTGTAACTTTTTTTTTCTTTTTTCGATTTCCCTCGTAAGAATGATCAGTCATACTATACTTTCGTAGCAATTAAGTAGAACGCAGTTTGTTGCTCTCAGTGGTTGCAATAAGTAATTATTCAGTCACTTTTACTAGCTTCCCACTGAAAATAACTACAACTGCTGTAAGTTCAGAATGAATTTCAAATCAAGCAAAACTCAGATTATTCATTGAAAAATGTCTCAGTTATTACGTCTGTATCTCCTTGAAACTTTATTGCGTGTAAAGTCACGAAGCTTTGTTCCATCGTATTTAATTCTATATACACATTTCCTTTCATTTATAATTTAATTGTCTTTAATTTAGGATAAGCTTCGTTGAATAAATTACAAATAAAACGAAGTGGTCATGATTTTACTTCGCTCAAAATGCATTATTTTACTCTCAGTTTTTTTAAAATCATATTCGATCAATATAGCAAAAAATCGTATTTGAATGGATCCATAGCGCATTGTCATGGATGAAAGCATTTTTTAAGCTAACTACTAAACCTCTGTCTTTTTGACAACCTATTCTATCAATAACAGTGTGATAAATGAACTGATTTTAGTAGATTTTTTATGTAATTTAAAAACCGTTTTTTTTAACTTTCATATATATATATATATATATATATATATATATATTTTAATAATCTTAGCGTATATTTTTCGTTTAAATACGCTCTCTCTCTTATTGCCTTCTGGTAGATATCCTCGACAAAAGTGTAAAACACTGAATGAGGTTTTTCCGGGTTTGCCTCATTCATGCCAGGCAAATGCCGGGGTGGTACCTAACGTATAGGTCCCAGGCTTATTCCTTCCTTCCCTTTCCCCGGATTGTGTGCTCGCCGAGGGACGTCATCCTCATACGTGACGGGCTAACATGGACATAGATGCCGAAAGCCCAGAAATCTAAATCCTAAAATCCTAGAAACAAGACAGTATATTCATATGGATAATATCGGATTTGAAATTTTCGTTAACATTTTGATTTGCTGCGCAACGAATTTTGTTCTATATTGGTTAAAGTATGCATGTATAAACTGGAAATACATTTGCATATAGTACGCCTCATACCTGTCTTATTGAAATGGATGAGCGAATTTATTTTTTAAAATACGTTTTGTGCATTTCCTCTTAATATCTAATAAATATATACTTTCCATTGAAAATTTTTCCAACAAATTTGTATGCTTTTTGAGCTACGATGTGAATTCTTAAGAATATTTTTGTAGAAAATCAGTTATTGAATTTTTACGTAATAAGATTGGAGACAATAGACATGCTGGGCTGTCTATGTGAAATACTTTTATTTTAACTATGTTTTTAATTTTCTGTGCGACACTCTTAAGTCATTCCAAATATTGTTCCGATTGTGTGTACTGTTCAAGTTTTGTAGTCTGTAATTTTCAAATAGAATCATGTATAGTGTACGAAGTTATAGTGTAGATGCAATGAATAACATAAATATTCATTTATATTAATATATTGTGCCTTTTACGTATAAAACATGTTCCCAGAGAATAAACTGGTATATTATATTGAACAAGAGAAGCGGTAACTGAGTTTAATAGTTTACATTAGTTTAATTATGTGGCAGTCAAAAGATCATAAATCAAATTTAGGAGCCGGCCGTCTTTTTTAAGTTTTAAGAGCCTAATACACCGATGTGAACAGTACGCGAGGAACTGTAGTAGCTTACAAGTCCTGTACTGACTGTTTAGTTAGACTTGACCTAGATAACTGGACTTCGATTCCCGTAAGGAGACAAAATGTGGTTGAGATCCCACATTACGGTGTGTGTGTTTTGTAGTAGAATTCTGAACATTACGGTTCCAAAGTGTATGACGACGTAATTTATAGAAATGAAATTAAATGCTACAGTTTATCGTTTAGCTGAAGGAGATGGCTGATAAACATAAATGGATGATTCTGTAAAAATGTTTGGAATGAGAATGTGAGAGGAAACGGATAAACCTATCAGCACCAGTATTATCCACCCAAGTAACCGTCTCAGATCTCATGAGCGGTGAGCGATGTACCAAACCGCCGAGCCCCATACTTTATTGGTGGTCTTATGAACTAAACAGTAAGAACTAGAAACTTAGGTACCAGAATTTGTAAGTGCTAAAAAATTACGTAGAAATTATTACTTGATTTTTGCCATATTTTGTAAAACTTAAAAGTGTGAGAGGCTAATCAAGACTTTTGATTGATGAAAATGTTCTCTTATGATTTTCTCAATTTCTGAAATATACAATCGAAAAATAAGGGAAACCGCGGCCACGGAAGTTTCGATGATGACATCGTGTCCGTGATTTTCTCGGGCTACTTCCGTCTCCTCCCACTTTCTCATTTGCACCAATTCTTCCATCATCATTCACTTCTTTTAATCATAATTTCCCTTAGTCTAAAGGGCATAATCGTGTGACGTTAAACTGAAAGATTTCATTTGATTTCATTTGAATGATTTTCACGTTACGCCATTTCATTCTGTAACAATTTCACATGACACTCACTGAGGAAGATTCCAAGCCAGTCTCGACCACCACCATCGCACTGATGTTTGATCTTCCTGTAAAATGTTAGGTGAAAATAGGGCTTAAGTTCCAAAGTTGGTCGTCCGTTTCTACCAAAATTTTGAAAATTTACCGGGAAGAAATTGATAATTTGCTCGTTTGTGTGCTTGATAATATGTAAGGGGAGCGGAAGTTGTTTTAATTCTTTGTTTGTAAGCCGATGTAATCATGGAACTATTTGGCAAGCGGAGGGAACTACTTCGCGCAAGGCTACCTCATGGTTGAATTGTGGAGAAGTAACGAGCATTTGTGTTCTGAACGTGGCTGCAGGTGTACAGAGACGCTCCAGTTGCTATCCTTAGGAAGAGATTACAACTTACACTATTAATTTCAACAAAATGGGTCGAAACTTCCCTAAACTTAAGCTAACCCTATCCTACCCTATTTATCCCTACCTTACTCTACTCTAATCTACCCTACTCTATTATACGCTTTTAAAGCGGTCTTTTTAATTTTCGTAGCTATTATTACGCTTTTTGTCGAAAACCAAGCGGACGACTAACTTCGGAAAAAAATATGCCGAAAATAGTGAACAAATATCGCTGTTATAGAACCAGAATATTCCATATGTATGTTCCAGACTATAAATCAGTTTGTTACCTTTAACTTCAAACGGTGAAACTTAATGTGTTAATCGTTATATAATAGCAGTCAATGGATGTCGTAGGCGTGAATTCGAGACACTAAATTTTGTAATTTTTTTTAAAGAAATTCCCTTCTTTTAAGATGTAGTTGTATTTCGTAATTGTTGCCGTTGTCGTGCAATGCTAAAATTATAATTATTATTTCTTTGTAAATTGTAAGGCTGATTATTTCCTGGTGTAGTAGCTTTAGCAACAATATAATTAATGTTATCTCTGATGTGTGTATAAAGCTTAATTATGTTCTGCTTTCTCTCTCAAAGACTCCAGCGTGGGAAGTTATTAGACAGGTACAGTGTCCAACCAGTTTTGCGTATGTGTAAACAATTAAGAACAAAAGAAACCTTAGAGCTTTTAGCATGCTACATACTAACACCATGCATAAAGAAGTTAGGTTATGAATATGTGCCAAAATGAAATAGAAGCATCGGGGAATACGTATCACTGTTAGTTACTTCTCGTAGTATTATAAAGAAAGTATTATTATTATTTAGGGGTGCTTGAAAAAGAACAGAACTTAACTTACATATAAAACTGAATGTATGTATACGCATGTTTGTCCGCTATATAAATCCACACGGTTGGTGTGACATATTTCTGGATAATTGTAAGGAAGAGGCCGTAGGCTATTTATAATTTTTAAGTTGAGTATCGTAGCGGAGAGGGAAGTAGGTAACAAGTTAATAATAATAATAAACGGTTGGAACGTTCGAAATAAATTTTCGAATCTACGAAAAGTGACCTGAAAGTAAGGTTACAAAGCCTGCACTGAAATGTGTATATATTATTTCATACAACCAATACAGCCAACAGATAATACATACATTAGGTTATTTTTCGACATACTCTCCATATCGGTTAAGGAACCTGTCACATTGTGGAATGAATTTGAAGATTCCCTTCTGGTAAAAATCCTGTTTTTGCGTGCTCAGCCACGTTCTCACAAAGTGTTTCACCTCCTCGTTTGAAGCTAAGCGACGGCTTCCGAGGTGCTTCTTCGAGTGCGGGAACAGGGGATAGCTGTTTGACGCGAGGTCCGGGCTGTAAGGAGGGTGGCCGATAATATCCCAGCAAAACTGATTCAGCAGCGTGGTGATGTTCTGGGCTGCGCATCTCGTCGGTGACTGTTTCTATACCAGCCGCAAACTTTCGACACAATTCTACGACATGCTGACGAGACATTACAGTCTCTCTGTATACTTCTACAGGGTGTCTATCGGTCACGAAAGTCATGAAAAAGTCACAAAATCAGAAAACGGTCATGAAAGTCAAGAAAACGTCACGAAATTTAGCTTTTGGGTCACGATTTTTTTTATCTGTACAAATATAAGTACAGATTAGAAAATTTTGTTCTATAAAACGTCAAAATTCACCACCAAAAATGTCTTTATGATGGGCTTTAGACGCTACTAAATCGAAGCAAAGCATTCTTCTATCAGATGCATGAAAATTCGGCCTAATTTGCACCTAAATTCGCTCTTGAGAATGTTAAGAAATTTTACGGTTTGGTAAAGAAAAGGTCACGAAAAAGTCAAGAAATTTCATTTTGGAATTTTAGTAGACACCCTGTTCTATCAACTGCCGGTGAATTTGAGCCGCGGTTACATGTTTCGCCCACAGAAATTGAATAACTGAGCGGACTTCTTCGCGAGACCAGTTTTCGAAATGAGTCACCATTTGTGTTTAGCTACAACTAGCGCCGTAGTGGCGGATGGCTGAAACTCTGCACAGTTGCCAACTTGATGTATTAAAATTACCACACATTCCTCACTCTGACGGACGAAGCTGCAGAAATATCGACCGTGTAACCTTAGTTTCTGATCCTCCCTCGTAGCACTGTATTAGAGCTTGCTCTTTTTTTTAGCATTTCGATTCTAATACGTATTCCAAAGAGCAGTTTAGGGATCAGATGCCTTTCAGATATTTTTCATAATTTTATTCTTCCCGTGCGAAAAGGAAGGAATAAACTAAAGGTCAGTCTGTCTTATTTTGTCGTTAATTTCAAAGATAATAGGCAAGGCGGTAAAAATACCGCTTTTGAGATACTTGAGTAGGGATATCGAGGACCAGGCAGGTTACTGGAAATGCTACGCGGGGGAGTATTTATCTGTGGTTTAGTTGAGGTCAAGATCCGTGAACGAGGTGCTCTATTCATTTATACAGGGAGAGAAGGCGATAATTAATAGTTTCGCGATTTCCAGTAAAGAAAATCCAGATTCCTATCTACTTTATTAGAAATTAGAATGTTCTTAGATTTCCTAAGGAATCTTTTTTTTTTTTTTTTTAACTTTCTAATTGCGTCGATCGTCCTATCACTTATGACTTGCTTTTATAATTCTTTCTTCTTAGTTTATAGGGCATAACCATGAACATTAGCAACTAATTTCATATCCTTTTTATACAAGATGAATTTCCATTTAATAAGAAACTCAACGCGGCTTATTGAGCTTATGGAATGCATTATAATAATAATTAACAGCATACCTTAATATGTGGTTAATGTATGAAATTGGCCAAATGTTTGAAAATCTTCATTTGAAAGAAGTTCTACGTCCCACGGTTATGCCAGCTAGGCTAAAGAAGACTAATGATGAGAAATGAATGAAATGGTAGAATGAAGAAAGTGGGAGGAAACGGGAAAACCCATAAAAAACAACACATGGTGTTTGTCCACCACAAATCTGTTTGAATTGGGTTCAAACCAAAAACTTCATGCATGAGAGGCGAACGTTCTACCACTGAGCCACCGCAGCTCCACCAAAGATGTGAATATCCGTCATTTGGAATACATAATAATTTTGCAATATAAAAGTTGCACAATAACTTTAAAAAAAAAAAAAGCAAGAAATAAGTTTAATTCAGTTGTTAGTGCACTAACCAAATTACATTATATTGAAAAGAAAGAGCTCCTTCGTTGCTAAACGGTTCACATACGCGCCTTTGGCGTGGGAGACCCGAGTTCGATTCCCGGCGGGAGCTCATGCGGTTCGGATTCCACGTTAATCAGTAGGTGGACGTCTCACGTAGGCTCGCTGCTGGAAAGGGACGTTAAACTCAAAATCAATACACAAAATTATATTGAAAAAAAATATATTCTGTTACTATTCTATCAGGCCTTGTTTTCTTATTGTCAAACTAAACACAATACACACACTGAGCAAGCCTATGTGATAAAAATATATATAAATACAAACACGTTAAAACTTTCAACATACTAGCAGTGTCTTCATCAGAGTTCCACTCCTTCTGGCTACTTGGGAGTTGGTTACCGCTTATATTTTCTGGAACTGAGAAGGAAAATAGACAAATAGGCAAATGAAAATGAACAAAATGTTGTGTGTTTGTGTTCTTATATATATTTTTATTACATTGTCTTGCTCGGTGTATTGTTATGTTTGCAAAAAATGTGTGTATATGTACAGATCATTATAGTAACAAAAATTATGTGAGTACATAGAAGAATGTCTTAAGCGTAAGCCGTAACGAAAAGTGCCCGCGGGAAGCACTTGAAATATAAACTTTAAAAAACACATGAAAAGAACATTATTATGCTGAGTAGTTAATTATTATTAAATTAAAGTAGTTGATGGTTAAAATCCACACGTAGCGCTCTTTTTATAATAACATCATTATGTAAAGGCCAATTTTGAATATAGATTTCTTTTGATGTAAAAAAAAAAAAAAAAGTAATTCTCTGTTAGTCACTGAAAGCCGAACTCTTATTGCTAAATAAGGACGCCACGGCGCGCCGTTTTGAAACTATAGAGGAGATTCAGGATAATGAGACAGGAGACCTGCGCACCATCCCAGAAAGTGCATTCCTGGAGGCTTGTCAATAAAGGGAAGAAACGTTGGGAACAGTGTATTGCCAGTAGATGGTACTACTTTGAGGGGAACAGTGCTTCAAATATTGTACACTGAGCAAATAAATACTTACAGCAAAAGTTCGGCACCTCATATATCCTCGTCAGTCGTTTTGTTAAGACACTGCCAAACGTACAGTGCACAGTATGGTTACTGAGATATAGCCCAAAATTATACAACGATGATACATATTTGAATCGGTAGATGACATAGAGCTGAAAAGAATGACATGCTTGAGGGTAAACTCTGATGCGTAATTTTCGAGGAAAGCGAATTTTTATCGCACTGAAAAGTATGTCGTTCATTGTCAGTAATACAATATAGGGTGAGTGATAGTAATTATGAGACATTTCAGAACTTTTTCACGTTACTCAGTTGACAGTTTTGAAAGCAGTTAACCGAGGCAGCAGTTTATGGTGCCAATAGAGTAACAGTTTACTGCCAAGAAATTTCCTGTCATCTCATAAGTGGATGAGTAAGTGTGAAATTTGTGCTGTCTCATAATTTCCCTCCAAATGGGTAAGTATGAGACACCGGATGGGTAATTATGAGACACCTGTTGTCCCCAGCTTTCTGTCTGTGATATTGCGATATGAAGGAGTCCAATTGTGAGACAAAGAAATCTTCGTTATTTTGTGTTTATTACATAAAGATATACAAATAGTTAGCTGAGTTACAAGAAAATAACTAAGAAAGAAAGTGGAAATTGCTACCGATGTTATTCTAACATTTTTGTGAGTTGACTATTACAGACCTACAGGCTAACAACCTATATTAGACCAAGTTTTAGGCTGTTCACTAAAATCAACTTAGGCTACTTCTATTTCTTTATGTTTTAGTATATTGATATGCAGCCTAGGCTATTTCCAACAAAATAATGTAGGTCTACAACTATGCAAGTTACTAAGAAACAAGATTATAGGACTACCGAAACTACAGAGTACAGCTTTTTGAAACTTGACATACTAGTATACAGAGACAGATTCCAGCATAATTCCCATCATTACCCTCTGTATAAGTAAAATGAGATACAACAAAATATTTGTAACTCTGAAACAAAAGCACAAGAGACAAATTCAACTTCATCTATAACTGCTGACCCACCAGGCTTCCACCAACACCCATTGGTTTCGCAATATGATATTAGTACACGAGTAGATATGAAAGTTAATGATAGGATTTCAAATTTCAAAACAAATTTTTTGAATGCGTTTGTTTAAAGAAAAAAATGGTATATCCAAACTTTTGTAAACTGAAACTTAAAAATGTAGACAGAGCATTGTGAAGGATGTTACTAAATGCCTGTGTTCTTAATTTGTATTTATCCTACAGTGATTCAAGATCAATGAAGGGTGTATCATAATTACCCTTCATAGGCAGTGTCTCATAATTATCCTCACTGACCCTATGTAACATAGTTTGCTCCTAAGTAGCATATTATCTCTCTTCTACGTCGATGTACCTACTGCTTGTGAAGCATCAAAAACACAGATAAATTGATCGTGTCTATCCAGCAATTAGATTACGTGTGTTTGAAAATCCAGTAAGGTTAAAGCCTTTTTCATCAGACAAATTACTCATGTAAGGGGAATATTCCACAATTCCTTCCAAAATTTTAAAAGTACACAAATATAAATAATGACAGTGTGTAGTCAGAGCATACATTAGTATCACCAATTTAAAGGATAACTAATCAAAACCTTCTGTTAGATGTATTGGTATGTAACTGTTATAACATAATGAACACTTCCTGTTTCTCATCCTCTCGTATTTATGGATATCTTTAAGCATATACGTATACGGAGTGGCGCAAAAATAGGTACACAGTCCTGTATGTTTTATATATGTAGGTCTGTATACCTACTTTTCGGCCACTCTGTATTTTAATAAATCACAAGAGGAGGGGGGCGAATTCATTCTTGCAGGGACCGTGAGATAAGTTATTACGGATGAAAGGGGACTGAAATTTAAATATTAGCATTGGAAGAACACTAGATGTAGTCGTTACTAGAACCTGGATTTTTTAGTTAAAAAGTCTACGTTTTAATGTCCAGGTATTTACGTGACTTTTCTGTGAAACTTTAAAATGTGGCGGCAAGTCCTACCGTATACAAGAGTGGAAAAATATAAATAAATTACATTCATGTTAATTGATTAGCTCGCGCCAAGTTGCGGTAAACAAACACCATGTGCGTGAGTTTCTCGGGATTCTCTCGTTTCCTCCCACTTCCTTCATTTCATCAATTCTTCATCATCACAATCTCCCTTAGATGTAACACTTAAATGTTTCATGTCCTTTTTTCACTTCAAGTTAATTGGAATGGATTCCGCTTAACTACCTAGATCATACTTGGTCTTTTTAAAAGTATCCGACCTCTGGTCAGAATAATACAGTTCCTCAGTTAAAGTAATGTGCAACAATAAATTAATGATGTCATCATCTGGTATACATGTTACAATAACAGTGGGTATCGCTAATACAACCGTTTATAAAACATAGTTTGGTTTATAATTAAGAATAAACATTATTAAATGCCAAATAAAACGAAAAAAGACACACATCATAGTGACCCATATAGAAATTTTGTAACTTTTAAGTATTGTAGTAACGTAGAAAGATAGGTGTGGGTATCCAGAGGAATTTTCCTTCCATTAACGCATTTTTTTAAATATTTATTTCGCGTGTGATTAATCCTGGTATAAACTCCCCTCCCCCCTCTAGATTGCAACTACGAGTTTAACCTCTTCCTCATTTAGAGAACTTCCTTCCACTTCCACCCCCCAAAAATCCCCTTCTGGCCACTTTTGGGATTGAGACGACCAGGAAATATTTGAAAATTCGCCGTTGTTCTACTTATACTTTATCGTCATCTTCTATCGATTTCATGAAAATACGAGCGGGAGTCCGAAAATAAATTACTCCAGGCGACTGTGGACACAGGTAGAGATGCAAGACCAAAAATAGCATGTGTCATTAAGGATTAGACGTTCCTTTAGTTTTCCACATAAGTACTACGTACATTGAGACATTTGTGATACCAAATAAGCTTCAAAAATCCTTCCAGAAAAAATTCAAGGCTCTGCATACGAAAGAAGCGTCGAATAGCGTCTGTCACTTCAGCATTGCTTCCAAAGCACCTGCAGCCGAGAGTCTTCCTCAAAGCCAGAAACAGATGGAAGTCACTAGGTGCGAGATCAGGATTATATGGTGGATGGGCAAGGCGCTCCCACCCAAGAGTTACAATATGGTGTCGCCGAGTGTGGTCTCGCATTGTCATCCAACAACAGAACATTAGATGTAAGAAGGCCAGGCCGCTTGTTCCGAATCGCCTCCTTCGACAGGGTATTACCGTACTGCAGAGCAGTGATGGGTCCAACCTCCAAAAAGTCCAACAACAACACCCCTTGGGCGTCCCAAAATACTGTGAGTAGCACTTTGCGCAGGCGCTGCGACGGCGCCATCTGCAGGATCACAAACGAACTATACCCATTTATGTCTGGGTGTGTTTCGCGTGCACCATGAAAATACTGTACAAAATATTTTGAGTTATAAACTGCATATTACCATTTAATATCAACTACTTTAAAAGATTCTAAATATTTTTATGAGTTTCTGTTTATTTCAGCCTATATTTACCCTTTTTTCTTTCTTTCCTGTCCAAGGTATTTATGTTTCTTAAGTGTGATTTTGATGTTTGGTTTAAGACTGCATTGTAAGATCAGATGTTATGCCTTTAACTGTTGGGATCTGCATAGTTGGAAGACAGATATTAATTTCTATTTTGGCACATATTGTAAGTAGTGTTTGTGTCATTGTTTCTGTTGCTTTTGTTAGTACTCACAATAACAGCGCAGCATGTCTCAACAATAATAATGGTTCAACTGTTTATGTAAAATACTGTATTAACACAATTTAGCTGTTAACCACTCTAGAAAGCTTGACTAACTATAACAGCTCCCTTAACGCCTTCCCTTAGGGCACGCTTTCTGCCCATTGTATTATATAGCACACAATTCTTGCACTACGCGAAAATCTTAAAACAGCTTGAAAATGAAAACTTAACAGAGTGTGCATCTGTTGAGAATCAGTTTTGGTAATTGTTATCAAGTAAACCCAATGCCACATGTGGTGAGCAGTAAGAAGACAATCCGGTTTCGAGAACATTATTTACACTGACAATTGGGAAGATACGAAAAATTCAGGTGAGATTACTTTGTAAAGAAACTCAAAAATGTTTGTTGTTCGTTTAGCCAAGACTATAATATTCAGCTACTTACACAAAGTGTATCAGGAGGAATACTCGACATTTAAGATGTGATCCTATTAAATATTTTGAATGTAAAAGTTGTGTGGGATCCTCGATTATTTGTTAATACGAGAAGAAATCAAAAAATAAAGGGACTTTCGAGAAAAGGTAAATTTATTCTAATGGTAGGAAACTGAAACACACTGAAAATAATCTCCCTGCACTTTAACTCTTTTTTCCCAACGTTTCACAAGTTTTTGGATTCCGCCGAAAAGAAGTTTTTCGGTTCCACCTGTAACCAGTTTTGCACCGCATCAGTGACTGATGGTTGACGTTTAAATTTCTTAACTTCTGGTGATGATGGAGTTTCCAAACCATGCTCGCAGCCTTACTTTCCGCTTAATGATGATGTCCTCAGTCGTTGAGTCGATGGCCTGTCCGATCTTTCCTTGTCCTGTTTGAAACTCTCTGTCCATTCATAGAGTCCTTGTCCATACATCTTCGCGATAAACAGCTGTCATCATACTGCGCTTGCATTCGATGAATAATTTCCGCACGTTTAACACCTTCTACAAACAAAAAGCGAATCACTGCCCTCATTTCCTCCTTGGTGCAGATCGACAATAGAGCTGCTACACTCGAACGACTAACGCGGGAATAAGAGTGACACGTGCATATAAGTGTTGCAGACTATACTAATTCAGCGCTGGATAGTAGCAGTGTTATCAAACCCTAATGCGAGAAATTGCAAGTTCCTTTACTCTTTGACTTCTCCTCGTAGATATGGAGGGACTGTCTAACTGGCATATTAGTAGTTTTATAAGAGGTACAGAGTCCCTTCTCTCTGGTCCTCACGAACTTTACGGAATTTTCTGAATAATATATTGTGTTAAACAATATTACAGCGTTGTAGATAGTAAGCTATTCGGTGATTATATGATAATGATAAGTGAACCAACAATTGTTTTCAGTATCTTTGTTATATTAAAGAAGTATTGTTGCCGACACTTACGATTTCATAAAATGCGACTGGAGATTTTCGAGCTATAAAAAGACAATCTAGAATTATCTGTTGAAATGTGTAGTAGAATTTAAGAGCCTGACTTATTAAAAATAATAGAAAATTTACCATTTTTCTTTTGCTTGTTTATTCATAAGTGAAAGGAGATAATCAAATGCAACTTACCAGAATCATAGATAATGTTATTCTACAACAGAAAATATGAACCTAAAGAATTTTCAGTGTTGCCAGAATAACATTTTCCCCAAGATCTAAGTTAAGGCAGCGACTAGAGGAAGGAACTCAACTGCATTTGATTATGTATCATTTTGTTTTGGTATCCTGTGAACTACTTTGTAAATAATAGTTTTATTTAGCTTGTAACAAACAAAATAGTTTTAACATACAGTTATTGAAATTAAGTAATAATATTATTTAAAAAGTAGTTCACAGGATACCAAAACAAAATGATACATAATCAAATGCAGTTAAGCTCCTTCCTCTAGTCACTGCCTTAACTTAGATTTTGGGGGAAATGTTATTCTGGAAACACTGTAATTTCTATGGATGGCAACACTGAATATTCTTCAGGTTCATATTTTCTGTTGTAGAATAACATTATCTATGATCATGGTATGTTGCATTTCATTATCTACTTTCACTTACGAATAAACAAAGAAAAGAAAAATGGTAAATTTTGTATTATTTTTTGTATGTCAGGTTCTTAATAAATACGAGATCAATTCTCCAGCTCTGTTTTTATTATTGTGTATTGTTCCTGCGTTATCCGCAATCCATAAAAGTAAAGGATAGCGCTGCTAAGTACCTTAAGAAGAAAACTATGGTTTACTGTTATTTTATTAACTGTGAATGAGGAAAAATACAAATATGTAAAAGATAAGTAGTCAAAATTCACGACAAAAATAGATGACCTACCGAGTGAAGGTCATGCAGAATTTGTCGAGGTACCCTTTGTACAAGTACCTGACCCTGGACTTACGCTGGGAATGCCCAAATCGCTAAAACATAATTCTCAGAATTTTACTGACTTTTCTACCCGTGAGTGATTTATAGACATTCGATAGATTGCTTCATTGTGAAGAGAATTATGTAAGAAATGTAACCCTAAGATGACATGATAAATGCAGATGTTTTTTTAATGTTTTAAAAATTTCGAAAGAAAAAATATCTCCACACATTCTAAGCGTACATCAGTAGAAGGTGGAAAGTATACAGTCGAGGACATATAGTCGTTTTCGGGATACAGTTTGCGTAAGTAATTGACCCCAGAGCCCCGCCTGAAACATCCAAATTACGATACAAATATTTGGTATCGTTTCGAAGCTGTCTTTATTCTGAATAGAATGTTGTAGAAACGTGCAATTTAAGGGGATTAGGTATGAGAATTAACTTTCTCAGCATGTCTACTCTTTCCTTTAAGAAATCTTGACTATAAAATTTCTGTTTTTGTGTAACTGTTCTTTTGCCCTCACATCTGTGCCGATGTGCGGACATTTTATATATATATATATATATATATATATATATATATATATATATATATATATATATATATATATATATGGAGAAAAAAGAAAAGAAAAAATGAAAGCTACGAAGACTAGGTTCATTGATGAAAAGGAATGTCTTTGAGGAAACATCGGGAAGTCTAAGTAATTCAGTCAGATAGTGGAAATATCCAAATAAATTAAAACATTATTCTACATGTTTATTATATAGCTAAGTCTTACTTTCTCTCAACCAAAATATTTGTAAAATGTACACACGAACTTGCTTCTTTATTTTCATAGCATTTACTTCAAAGTAGAACTCAAAACACGAATATCCTCTTTAATTGCAAACGCTTGTAACGGATTCGTATATCTAGTACAGTCGTTCCCAACCTTTTTTTGACTGAGGACACATTTTACCCAATGACCGCCACATCGCGACACATTTGACTTTTTATTGGTAATAATAATAATAATATAAATTATAAGTAAGTTTAAACCTACAATAAATTTTTATAAAGTAATGATTGTATGTAGTACTGAGCATCATTACTGCCATTGAAGACGTTGACTGGTACCGTCAGGCTCAAAATTGTTTTTAACTAATTATTGAGTATTTCATGATTTTTAAATTCTAGAATTTCGCGACACATCCTATGGTAGTAGTTCTCAAACTTTCCGATAACGCGGACCCCCTTGTAATGCTAACTGAAATGTCACATGATAAATTATATATTAGAATTACTACTGACAAGAAAAAGACCGAGAAAAATTATGCAATAAGTAATTTATTCTAAAGATACATGATTGTTTCCTAATGAACGAAATTTCAATTGAAAATACAGTAACTTTCAAGGCTGAATTTTTTAAACGAAGTCAACTTGATGAACAATGTTCTCAAACATAGGGTCACTAACGTCAGGAATGAAATTCTTTGTGTTTTTCCATAATTGCATTGAAATCTGGAATAAGTTTTGTTATCATCAATCTTAGGTACTATTCCACATTAAGATTATTTTGCTTTAAGGTTTTAACACTACAACGAGCAGAAAAGGTATACTCATATAAGTAAGTGGTAGGGAAAGGCATCAAATGTTGCGATGCCTTTTTACACAACTCTTCATATTCACAGCGCGCACACAACCAAAATCTACAAAGTTTCTTTTCTTTGAAAACGTTTTACCATGAAGTATCGCAGGACAGTTCCATAGTTCATATAGCTGTTCTTGTTCTGTATTAGACAGATTCATACGTTGTATGTCATGGATTTCTACATTAGTGAAAGGATTTTCAATCCAACCATTACCAGGTTGTGGGACAGGAAAATATTCTCGAAAACTTGCAGCTAATGCTTTCAAGTGTCATACAGGTATTTTGTGTATTTTAACAGAGAGTTTTTCACCTGAAGAATCAGTAAAATCCTTGAGCACTGGAAATGATGAATAGTTATTGTTTTGTACTCGTACTGTCCACAGCTGCAGTTTCTTAATCGTAAAAATACTTCTTGTATAACAGCTGAGAGTTCCATTTTACTATAAGACAGTTCAATTTTTAGGCGTCGCGGACCCTCTGGCTAAGTCCTGCGGACTCCACTTTGAGAAGCACTGGTCTACGCGACACACCAGTTGAAAACCGCTGATTTAGCACGTGACCGTCAGCTTCTAATAGCAAGTGTGTATTGTTAGAAGAAACGAGGAGACAAAAATTGCTCATTGTTTTCCGATGTCTTTATATTTAAATGCTGCTTTGTTTTCTTTCCTCCATTTTTTCCGGAAATTCTAAATGTAGTTTTTGCATTACTTGGTCAAAACTATTTAGAAATGCTACACGAGATGTTTATCACCGAAATGAACCTACAATCTATATACAAATTAGCAAGGACATGATAACAAGCGATAAAAGCGAGAGAAAATTAAAGAATATGGGATTTAAAAGATGTTCAAAATAGATACATGAAAATACGCACCGCAGAACCGTATATTCCAGAGCCCACCCTAATAGAAGTAGAAACCACTACAAAGAAATTAAAGAAACACAAATCTCCGGGTGTAGATGAAATTCCGGCTAAGTTAATTTTAGCTGGAGGCGAAAAATTGTGGAACAAGATACATAAACTCATTCTCCTTATCTGGAACAAGGAAGAATTGCCACAAGAGTGGAAAGAATCAATCATTGTTCCAATTCACAAGAAAGGCGACAAAACTGACTGTAATAATTATCGAGGCACCTCTCTTCTGTCAACATCCTATACAATCGTTTCAAATATTCTATTAGCAAGATTGACCCCATACGCAGATGAAATTATTGGAGATTATCAGTGCGCATTTAGACGAAATCGATCAACTATCGACCAAATATTTACCATTCGCCAAATACTCGAAAAAAAAAAAAGTGGGAATACAATACCCCGGTACATCAACTTTAGAAAGGCGTACGACTCGGTTAGGAGAGAAACATTATACGACGTTCTTACAGAACTTGGAATACCGAGAAAGCTAATTAGATTAATTAAGATATTTTTAAATGAATCCCAAAGTAAAGTCCGGGTAGGAAAATTTTTGTCCACGAGCTTTCACGTCGAAAATGGCCTGAAACAAGGAGATGCGTTGTCGCCATTATTATTTAACTTTGTTCTGGAATACGCTATAAGGAAAATCAAACATAGCAACCAGGGCCTACAGTTGAACGGTATTCACGAGGTTATGGTATATGCTGATGATGTAAGTTTAATAGGGGATGATAGGAGAACAACAGAAAGAAATGCAGAGATCTTATTAAACGCTTGCAGGGACATGGGTTTAGAAGTAAATGCAGAGAAAACTAAATACATGGAAGTGCGTCGGGATCGTAATACAGCAAATTATCGATGCGTTAAAATATTAAATAATAGTTTTGATAAAGTGGATAGTTTCAAATATCTAGGATCAATATTAACATACGAAAATTATATTCACGAAGAAATTAAATGTCGACTAAAAGCAGGGAGTTCGTGTTATTATTCGGTTCAAAATCTCTTGTCGTCGCGAATTCTGTCGAGGAATTTGAAGCTTAAAATATACAAAACGATAATCATGCCTGTTGTTCTGTATGGTTGCGAAACATGGTCACTTACTTTGAGGGAAGAACATAGACTGAAAGTATTTGAGAACAAGATCCTGAGACAAATATTCGGACCCAAGAGGAACGGGAATGGGGAATGGCGGAAACTTCATAACGAGGAACTATATAAGTTATATGGTTTACCCAACATTGTTATGGTCGTCAAGTCTAGGAGGTTTAGGTGGGCGGGTCATGTAGCTAGAATGGAAGAAAGTAGAAACGCTTTCAAAGTCTTGACTGGAAGACCAATTGGAAAACGACCATTAGGAAGACGTAGGCGCAAATGGAAGGACAATATTAAGATGGATCTCGCAGAGATAGGAAGACAAAGTAGAAACTGGATGCAGTTAGCTAAGGATAGAAGTCAGTGGAGAGCTTTTGAGAAATCGGCATTGAATCCCCGGGTTCCATAGGCCATAGAGTTAGTTAGTCAGATATGGAATTTAAAAGATGCTGAAAATATATACAGCTATTATTTAGAATAAATGCAAATTACATGAATAAATTAATGTGATAAATATTTAATGTAAATATTAATTAATATTACGTTTTTCTTTGGTATTGTGATTTAAGAATAGACATTATTCATTTTTAGTATTACTATCAGTATCAAAAGCACTATTCCTGCAGTAACAGTAGCACAAATGATTTGTTTTAACATTGAAATGTATATTTCTTGTGTTTTTACTAACCGGGAGCATGGGGATTAGTACACATAGAAGTACTGTGCTCTTCTACTTCTCTTTTTATCACAACCTAATTTTCATTCCCTACTCACTAGTCTTTCACCATTGCAATCAGTGATTCATCATTTAAAGGCAGAGAAAAGCAACCGCATAAGCATTACAACGAGCTTCCCTTGGCTAGACTATCTTTGGCGGGTGACACGGTTTCGATATCTGGTAATTTAGGTTCACATCTCATATAGCTTTGGAGCTGAAAAGGCACATTAAAGGAAATAACTTAATGCAGTGAAGTTTACAGCTTTATGTTCGGTTGGTAACACTGTTAACCGAACGGTATTGCGGAGTATGTCAAACAATGTTTTGTTGCTGTTTTCATGTTACAAAAAATTTCATTGTGTTTCATGTTGTTGTTTAAAAGTTACAAGGGCATATCAGTGTGAATCGTCCACCCTCGATATAGTATACAGCTGGGGAGGATCTAGGATATGATCAAGGGATGGACTAAACCATAGTTTGCCGCTTTATTCAGTGTAAAGAAAGTAGGATTGAAGCCCATTTTATCCAGTGTAAACCTGAGCTTCAAGCGGGGTAGAGGCTATAGCCCCTATATCCCTCCCCTTGGATCCTCGCCTGTATATATATAGTTGTTTATTTGTGATCAAGAAATTATGCAACGAATAGTTGGTTGTTAGAAAGTCCTAAGACCTATATCTAATCATACATATGCATTCATTGGTATTCGAAAAGTGAAAAATGCTCACTGAACCGCCCATGTCGCCCACAGACTACAGAGCACTGTTTTACAAGTCAGAATAAAACTAAAAAATAAATAAATAATTGTATACCTT
Organism: Thermobia domestica; assembly: GCF_964235325.1. NCBI lineage: Eukaryota > Metazoa > Arthropoda > Insecta > Zygentoma > Lepismatidae > Thermobia > Thermobia domestica. The sequence continues at coordinate 250,075,824 of NC_137460.1, read as the reverse complement.
TCGGGCTGTCTTCTGGAGACGCGAATAGCTGTATGTGGCAACATCGCAAATAGAGAACCACAGAGAAGAACTATCAATCCATCAAATAGTTACATTGATTCCTTCCAGATGGTGATTAAAGTCAATCGACGTTGACACTAGCACCACCTAATAATGTAACAGTCGATGTAACTACTTGATAGATCCGTAGAACAGTGCTAATGGTTCCAAGTTAATCTACGACGTTGCCACATAGTGAAATTTTTGATTCCGTATAGTGGCTGAAGGAGGCCCCGGAGGGTATCCGTTGTATAGTATTTTCACTATTTTGACCTGTAGAATAGCGCTATATTGTCCGTAGGTGTTATTTTAGAACAACCGATATATATATATAGTATATAGGGTGAGTCAAAAGTCCTTGGACACCTGCATAAGTTTGAAAATCGACGGGAAAAGTAAAAAGTGATGATGGGAACAGAGGTTTGATGAGGGGCCGCAACTTTTGGAGTGTATGTCATTCATGGCCGCCATCTTGAAATCCGCCATTTTGGATTCAAGTCAGTTTTTTTAAATGGGAAGGGGGTGTATGGCTCATCAAATAACACTAGGTTGAGCTCAGGAATTTAGTGGTGTAATTTGTTTGTTTGTTTGTTTTTTCTATCTTGTACAGTTTAGAAGTTATTAATGTTCAAAGGTGGGAAATGACCTTGATACTGAATGCTACAACACATGTTCTACGTGTTGTCCATCCCGTGCAATGCACAACTGTAGTCGCCGCAACCACTCTGACTGCACACGGGGGAGAATGTCTCTGACATTTGGTCACAGGCTTGTTGGATGCGTTCCTCCAGGTGTCTCAAATCACGGATTGTCTCAGCATACACTATCTGCTTAAGATGTCCCCATAGATAAAAATCAAGAGGCGTTAAGTCAGGGGATCTGGGCGGCCACTCCGCGGGACCACGGCGACCAATCCACTTCCTTGGCACTTGTTCATCAAACCATTCACGGACACCAAGTCCATAGTGTGGAGGGGCTCAATCGTGCTGAAAATAAGGTGGGAAAATGCCGTCAGCGTTCAGTGTGGCAGGGAACACAAGGTCCTGCAGCAGCATCAGATACTGTGGTGCAGTTAAGATATTATAAATGAAAAATGGCCCAATGATGCGGGTGTCCCATATGCCACACCACACTATCACCTTCGCTGGACTATGTTCTCGACTCGGGTCAACCCAGTTCGGATTTGCGTCACACCAGTATCGACAATTATGTCGATTAACCTCCCCGTTCAAAGTGAAATACGCCTCGTCGCTGAACAGTATGCCCTTGGCAAACGCAGGATCCAGTTCGTGTTGTTCAGTAGCCCACATGCAGAACTCCAACCGGCGATCAGAGTCATCCTCGTTCAGTTTATGTTGCATGTGCAGCTTGTAAGGATGCCACTGATTGGCGTGCAATATCCGGACAACGGAGGACTAGCTTATTGTACATGCTAGGGACACACGATGGGTACTTCGTTTAGGACTTTTCACAAACGACGCAACAACCGCCGTTGCAGTTTCCTCATTGGTGGTAGTCTTCGGTCGCCCACTACGTGCCCTATCTTGAACAGAGCCCGTCGCGGATTTTGGTGATCACGTGAACCACCGTGCTGTGCGATACCGGTTCTCTGTCTGGGTGCCGTCTGTTGTAGTCAGCTGCTATTGTTCGGTAGCTGCGTTCCCCTGATATAAGGATGATTTCGATCTTCCGTTCACGTGTCAGACCCAGTTTAGATCACTTGGAATAAAGAGAGAACTGGGTCAATATCAAGGTAATTTCCCACCTTTGAATATTAATAACTTCTAAACTGTACAAGATAGGAATAAACAAATTACACCACTAAATTCCTGAGCTCAAGCTAGTGTTATTTGATGTGTCATACACCCCCTTCCTATTTTAAAAAAAATGACGAATCCAAAATGGCGGATTTCAAGATGGCGGCCATGAATGACATACACTCCAAAAGTTGCGGCCCCTCATCAAACCTCTGTTCCCATCATCACTTTTTGCTTTTCCCGTCGATTTTCAAAGTTATGCAGGTGTCCAAGGACTTTTGACTCAGTCTGTATATATATAAACTTCATCCATCTTCACTCTGGAATTATTACTTAAATAATTAATACTTTTCTGAACAGAGTATATACTTATTTACTTATTAAAATAGAGTATATACTTACTTATTAAAATAAGTCGTAACAGTTTCAATAACTTAACGTTATCTTCATCAGACGTTAATTAGCAGAAGTATCTTCATAACATTAATATTGTTGTATAATTTCAGTTGTTTCATTTTGTAAATTTTAAATTTTTAATATGTAACGATCAGGTATTGTTATAATTTACTGGGTACAGAGAAATGTGAAAATAATAATAATCATTAAAAAAGCAGTTATAATAAAAATTTAAAATTAAACAGTAAGTTACAACAATATGACGTTAGTGCCATGGAAGCAAGGAAAGGCGTTAATTTGGGATTTCACTTCCTCAGACACTTATGCCCCCTTCAATCTTTAATTTTCATCAACAAAAGCAGAATTTATCGCAGCACGAAGAGCAAAAGAAGAAAAAAAATATCAATCTCCTGGATAGGTATTGGTTTGTTGCAATAGCAATTGAATCTAGTGGATCTTGGGACCAGGAAGGCACTAAATTTATTAACGAAATCGACGAACGTATATCCTTTAAATCAAGAGACATTCAAGCTAAATCTTTTCTAATTCAACGCATTAACATGGCCATACAACAAGGGAACGTAGCTGCTATTATGGGTACGCTACCCACCGGTAAAGAACTAGAAGAGATTTTTCTGTTACAATTTCTTATGCTGAATTTATGTTTTCTTATGATACCAACTAGAATTTAATATAACATTGATTTTGAATTAGTTATTGGAATGTTTCCAGAATATAAATCTATAAATGTTAAAATAGGTAGATAAAGATTATATTTAATAATATTTTTTAAAAAATCACCTGATAACAATCGTGACTTTGTTCTCCGTCCGTACTTTTAATAAATATTCCTAATCAGACTTATACTAGTCCCTCCCCACCTCCGCCTGCCAAGAAATCCTTAATGGGTAGATTATTTATTTGTTACATATCAAAAAATTTATAAGATAAAATAATAAAATTATACAACAATATTAATTTATTGAAATTATTACGACTTACTTTAATTAATAAATTTATGCTCTGGTCAGAAGTATTAATTATTTAAATAAAGATATTAATACTTCTGTCCAGAGCATAAATTTATTTATTAATTAAAATAAGTCGTAACAGTTTCAATAACGTAGCATTATCTTCATCATTAACTAGCAGAAGTATCTTCATAACATTAAATTAATATTGTATAATTCCATTGTTATATATATATATATATATATATATATATATATATAATAGTATAAATATAGTCTTTCATTCCTGAATAAAGCCCACTGGGATATATTTAAACCGAAGTACAACCACTTTTTTTTTTTTTTTTTTTTCGTTCCCTACGTAAAGAGCGTATTACAGACAACTGACAGAGAGTCGATTTCAACTTGGACACAAGTACTTATTGTTTCTGGAACGTCGTTTTAGGCTGTCCGTCGTATAGCACTGTTGAATATGTCCGTCGTGTTGAGGAATTACACATCTGACTCTAGTGTCATAACCACGCATGCTAACTTCGTCAGACTTGTTCTACAACTTTCCATTTCTCATGTAGTTTATGAGGAATAACTTTGTGTTTTTTCTTCCTCTTTTTCCAACAGAAGCTTACTATCAAGCTTCAAATTAGCACTTATTGACTGTTAACTCTTCAACACGTGAAATGTAAGGCCGTAACGAAGATTAAAATTTCCTGTTGCTTTTTTCCCCTTCTCTTGTATCATGGAAAAAAATCGCACATATTGTCTTATCTGATTATTTCACTCGAAGCCAGGTTCTAACTTACTACGTAATGTAGCTACACTGAGCCAATAGAACAGGAGTAGAAGTAGTCATTTTGTTCCCCGATGGTTCATAGAGGGTATTTGAAAACTAAAAATTATTGGGTTGGAGTGAAGGAATAAATTTAGGCTTAGGTGTTAGAACCCATGGACCTAGGGTTCTCCGTATACAAGAATCGATTACTCGTGACTTTGTTCTCCGTCCGTACTTTTAATAAATATTCCTAATCAGACTTATACTAGTCCCTCCCCACCTCCGCCTGCCAAGAAATCCTTAATGGGTAGATTATATATTGTGATCCGAACATTGGAACGGTACAGCCACAAGAAAACTATATACTTGCTCTCCTTATGTTCTGATCTCAATAATTTCGAAACAAATACATCAATTAGGTTACATTCTATGCCCAAAAAAAAAAAAAAAAAAAAAATGTATGGTTTATCTGCTGGTTTAGAAATTATTAACAACCAAACATGAAGATAGAAGACCCCCAGAAAAATGTATACGCTCTTTGTCATGTATAAGGATACTGGCATTGACAATTGTTCTGAAATTTAAGTATGTTGTAGTATGGTTTTTCGCCCAACAGATGTCGGCATTGTTTTCAGTTAAAATGTTGGCCGTTGCTTGGGAAGCTCGATAACCTTCGCCAGAAGATTACAGATTCATGTGCGTCGGTCTCCATTGATACATTGACTGCTGTAGCTGCATCGACCACTCGTCGTTCCATGTGCCTCAGACTTGTCAACAATGGTTTGATTGTTAGGTGGGTTGGTGGTTCGCTATACTAAACTCCCCTCTTCACTGAAGTTGCACTTTGATGGCATTCCCAAACCTGATAAAACACTTCAAAACGTACAGACGCTGCTCAAACGTCAAGCGTGCTCCTGCAGTTTTCTTATCTCACTAACCGACATGTATTAAACGAAAAACCGTATTGCAATATAATTTTTTTAGAAACCATACTACAACATACTTAATTTTCAGAGCAATTGTCAATGACAGTATTCCGATACAGGATAACAAAGACTGTATACATTTTTCAGGCGAATTCTATTTGACGACTGCAGAAGTTACAATTACAGAGAATAACAAGGTAAGTAAGACTGTTTACGAATTTTGCATCTCTATTTGCAAAATGCAGTGAACTTTTATCGTGTTTAAAAAGTAGTGTTAATCTAGATGGGAAAGACAAAGAAAATAAGCTAACTCTTATTATCCTGTTGTTTTTCTGTTCCATTGATTGGTTTCAACATAGTAGTTTTTCCCGTTGTAGTTGGTTCCTGGACCTCCCTTTGTGTTCGGAGCTTTGTTGGTGATTTGTGCACTTCTAGTGGCAGTATTTATCCCCGATGGGACGTCGATAGGAAACAACTTGAGAACAACATCAAGAAGACAATCAGGTAAGCAGCAGTTGTCATAGTTTGTTCATGTCATATTATTATTTGGTACGTTACTATCATACTCTTAGAGACACTGTTTCAGAAGAAAGAGCACGTACTACAGAAAACTAAGTGGTGCTGAATTAATTATTTGACAGCCTGTGTTCACCTTGGGAGATAAGCCAAATTAAATTACAATTATTGACGAAAGAAGAGGTATCGCAAATAACAAATCATTTTTCTGGTCAAGTTTAATTGTAAATTGCATGTTAGATGGCATGTTTGAATGTGCCTCCATGAGCCTTCATACTCGTATACTTACTTGTAGTGCGGTATGACAGGCTATCAACTCATTTGTCTTGTAATTGTAGATAATCGCTAAATCAGGCCTCCATAACTTAGCCTCTGCAACATGTATTGCTTGAACACTGACGAATTTTTTTACTTTGACAAGATAGATTCGCCAGCGTTGAATCATCCATACTAGTTCAGTTTAATTGGTACACAAGTCACTCAAACTTTTGACCCATATTTCCTTCTGAGTGTTGCATATGGGGTTGGCTGGAGTGCGAAATGTATGGTACAAAAATAAGGAAGATAAAGTGTTTGGCTGCTCACATATAGAAATATGAGTCGCAGCTACGAACCCAGAAGCCTATCTGGTGTTAAGCGTATTTGGTTGAATGACGCCTCACTTTAGCATTAAGCATGATTTCTTTACTTGTTCTTCGTCTGCAGCTGATGTGGCTTTATCACCCAAATGGACCGTTCACACAGAATTTTTACTCTATATCATCCAGCCTAGCGTCTAATAACACACTCGCTCTTCCTCCTGAAACACCTGAGATCGGCATATTAAAGCCAACAGAATAAAATTTCTGCAATAATTACTTATTTTATTACTATAATTTCTAATATACGTGAGTTAAACAACGCTTCGCTTAGAAGATAGGATCATGAAAGATATCTGCGAACAATTAAAATAATTATATAATCAAAATATGTAACAAGAGGCATCCGTCATCCCTTTATAGAATTACAGGGGGATCTCGTGTCTTACTTAGTTATCAATAGATTTCCCTGGAAAATTGAAAACTTAGACTTTTCATATTCTATTATATTCATTAATTCCTGAATTCATAAGTTCAACATTTCCAGTATTTTCCGCTAAATTTCCTTCTGTTGCTGCTGTATTTCATATCTAACTGCTTGTATTCGTTCTTTGCCCAAAAGTATAATATTAACGGGAAACTTACTTTTAACTCGGAAAACTGGCAGACGTTAGTTCTAAAAACACATGAGTGAAAGTTGCTCCTTGAATGAGTTTCCCCGAAGTTGAAGCACAGATAAAATCGTTTTCCCAAAGACTAAATTCGCCTATTCCACACACACACACACACACATATATATAAAATAGTGTGCTAAAACATTACCCTCAAAACTCTACAAACAATTCATTCGAAGTAAAATATTACCCTTAAAACCTCTACGAAAACAATTCATTCGAAGTAAAATATTACCCTTAAAAACTACGAAAACAATGTATTCGAAGTAAAACATTACTCTTAAAACCTCTATGAAAACAATTCATTCAAAGTAAAACATTAGCCTTAAAAAAAACTACGAAAACTATTCATTCGAAGTAAAACATTAGCCTTATAAAACTCTATTAAACAATTCATTCGAAGTAAAACGTTACCCTTAAAAAACTATTTGAAAACAATTCATTCGAAGTAAAACATTAACCTTAAAAAAACTACAAAAACAATTCATTCGAAGTAAAATATTATCCTTAAAAACTGTACGAAAACAATTCATTCGAAGTAAAACATTAGCCTTAAAACCTCTATGAAAAAAATTCATTCAAAGTGAAACATTAGTCTTAAAAAACTACGAAAACAATTCATTCGAAGTAAAACATTATCCTTAAAAAAACTCTACGAAAACAATTCATTGGAAGTAAAACATTAGCCTTAAAACCTCTATGAAAATAATTCATTCTAAGTAAAACATTAGCCTTAAAAAACTCTATTGAAACAATTCATTCGAAGTAAAACATTAGCCTTAAAAACTCTATTAAAACAATTCATTCGAAGTAAATCATTAGCCTTAAAACCTCTATGAAAAAAAAAATCATTCAAAGTGAAATATTAGTCTTAAAAAACTACGAAAACAATTCATTCGAAGTAAAACATTCGCCTTAAAAAACTCTATTGAAACAATTCATTCGAAGTAAAACATTATCCTTTAAAAAAACTACGAAAACAATTCATTCGAAGTAAAACATTACCCTTAAAACATCTATGAAAACAATTCATTCGAAGTAAAACATTAGCCTTTATTAAAACAATTCATTCGAAGTAAAACGTTACCTCTAAAAAACTATCTGAAAACAATTCATTCGAAGTAAAACATTACCCTTAAAAAAACTACAAAAACAATTCATTCGAAGTAAAACATTAGCCTTAAAACCTCTATAAAAAAATTCATTCGAAGTGAAACATTAGTCTTAAAAAACTACGAAAACAATTCATTCGAAGTAAAACATTAGCCTTATAAAACTACGAAAACAATTCATTCGAAGTAAAACATTAGCCTTATAAAACTACGAAAACAATTCATTCGAAGTAAAACATTAGCCTTATAAAACTACGAAAACAATTCATTCAAAGTAAAACATTAGCCTTAAAAAACTCTATTAAAACAATTCATTCGAAGTAAAACATTAGCCTTAAAAAACACTACGAAAACAATTCATTCGAAGTAAAACATTAGCATTAAAAAACTCTATTAAAACAATTCATTCGAAGTAAAACATTAGTCTTAAAAAACTCTATTAAAACAATTCATTCGAAGTAAAACATTAGCCTTATAAAACTACGAAAACAATTCATTCGAAGTAAAACATTGGTCTTAAAAAACTACGAAAACAATTCATTCGAAGTAAAACATTAGCATTAAAAAACTCTTATTAAAACAATTCATTCGAAGTAAAACATTAGCGTTAAAAAACTCTATTAAAACCATTCATTCGAAGTAAAACATTAGCCTTATAAAACTACGAAAACAATTCATTCGAAGTAAAACATTAGCCTTAAAACCTCTATGAAAAAAATTCATTCCAAGTGAAACATTAGTCTTAAAAAACTACGAAAACAATTCATTCGAAGTAAAACATTAGCCTTAAAAAACTCTATTGAAACAATTCATTCGAAGTAAAACATTATCCTTAAAAAACTATTAAAACAATTCATTCGAAGTAAAACATTAGCCTTAAAAAAACTCTACGAAAACAATTCATTGGAAGTAAAACATTACCCTTAAAACCTCTATGAAAATAATTCATTCGAAGTAAAACGTTAGCCTTAAAAAACTCTATTGAAACAATTCATTCGAAGTAAAACATTATCCTTAAAAAAAACTCTACGAAAACAATTCATTCGAAGTAAAACATTACCCTTAAAACCTCTATGAAAACAATTCATTCGAAGTAAAACATTACCCTTAAAAAAACTACAAAAACAATTCATTCGAAGTAAAACATTAGCCTTAAAACCTCTATGAAAAAAATTCATTCAAAGTGAAACATTAGTCTTAAAAAACTACGAAAACAATTCATTCGAAGTAAAACATTAGCCTTATAAAACTACGAAAACAATTCATTCGAAGTAAAACATTAGCCTTATAAAACTACGAAAACAATTCATTCAAAGTAAAACATTAGCCTTAAAAAACTATTAAAACAATTCATTCGAAGTAAAACATTAGCCTTAAAAAACACTACAAAAACAATTCATTCGAAGTAAAACATTAGCCTTAAAAAACTCTATTAAAACAATTCATTCGAAGTAAAACATTAGCCTTAAAAAACACTACAAAAACAATTCATTCGAAGTAAAACATTAGCCTTAAAAACTCTATTAAAACAATTCATTCGAAGTAAATCATTAGCCTTAAAACCTCTATGAAAAAAAAAATCATTCAAAGTGAAATATTAGTCTTAAAAAACTACGAAAACAATTCATTCGAAGTAAAACATTCGCCTTAAAAAACTCTATTGAAACAATTCATTCGAAGTAAAACATTATCCTTTAAAAAAACTACGAAAACAATTCATTCGAAGTAAAACATTACCCTTAAAACATCTATGAAAACAATTCATTCGAAGTAAAACATTAGCCTTATAAAACTCTATTAAAACAATTCATTCGAAGTAAAACGTTACCTCTAAAAAACTATCTGAAAACAATTCATTCGAAGTAAAACATTACCCTTAAAAAAACTACAAAAACAATTCATTCGAAGTAAAACATTAGCCTTAAAACCTCTATAAAAAAATTCATTCGAAGTGAAACATTAGTCTTAAAAAACTACGAAAACAATTCATTCGAAGTAAAACATTAGCCTTATAAAACTACGAAAACAATTCATTCGAAGTAAAACATTAGCCTTATAAAACTACGAAAACAATTCATTCGAAGTAAAACATTAGCCTTATAAAACTACGAAAACAATTCATTCAAAGTAAAACATTAGCCTTAAAAAACTCTATTAAAACAATTCATTCGAAGTAAAACATTAGCCTTAAAAAACACTACGAAAACAATTCATTCGAAGTAAAACATTAGCATTAAAAAACTCTATTAAAACAATTCATTCGAAGTAAAACATTAGTCTTAAAAAACTCTATTAAAACAATTCATTCGAAGTAAAACATTAGCCTTATAAAACTACGAAAACAATTCATTCGAAGTAAAACATTGGTCTTAAAAAACTACGAAAACAATTCATTCGAAGTAAAACATTAGCATTAAAAAACTTATTAAAACAATTCATTCGAAGTAAAACATTAGCGTTAAAAAACTCTATTAAAACCATTCATTCGAAGTAAAACATTAGCCTTATAAAACTACGAAAACAATTCATTCGAAGTAAAACATTAGCCTTAAAACCTCTATGAAAAAAATTCATTCAAAGTGAAACATTAGTCTTAAAAAACTACGAAAACAATTCATTCGAAGTAAAACATTAGCCTTAAAAAACTCTATTGAAACAATTCATTCGAAGTAAAACATTATCCTTAAAAAACTATTAAAACAATTCATTCGAAGTAAAACATTAGCCTTAAAAAAACTCTACGAAAACAATTCATTGGAAGTAAAACATTACCCTTAAAACCTCTATGAAAATAATTCATTCGAAGTAAAACGTTAGCCTTAAAAAACTCTATTGAAACAATTCATTCGAAGTAAAACATTATCCTTAAAAAAAACTCTACGAAAACAATTCATTCGAAGTAAAACATTACCCTTAAAACCTCTATGAAAACAATTCATTCGAAGTAAAACATTACCCTTAAAAAAACTACAAAAACAATTCATTCGAAGTAAAACATTAGCCTTAAAACCTCTATGAAAAAAATTCATTCAAAGTGAAACATTAGTCTTAAAAAACTACGAAAACAATTCATTCGAAGTAAAACATTAGCCTTATAAAACTACGAAAACAATTCATTCGAAGTAAAACATTAGCCTTAAAAAACTCTATTAAAACAATTCATTCGAAGTAAAACATTAGCCTTAAAAAACACTACAAAAACAATTCATTCGAAGTAAAACATTAGCCTTAAAAAACTCTATTAAAACAATTCATTCGAAGTAAAGTATTATCCTTAAAAACTGTACGAAAATAATTCATTCGAAATAAAGCATTAGCCTTTAAAAACTACGAAAACAATTCATTCGAAGTAAAACATCAGCCCTTATAAAACTCTATTAAAACAATTCACTCAAAGTAAAACATTAGCCTTAAAAAAACTCTACGAAAACAATTCATTCGAAGTAAAACATTACCCATAAAAAACTCTGAAAACAATTCATTCGATATGAAACATTACCCTTAAAAAACTTTATTAAAAATTCATTCCACTCAGCCTAATAACTCTATGAACAATTCGTTCGAACTAGAAACCCATTGTGTCTATCGATTTGCCCTTTGTCTTTTCTATGGAGTGATCGATTATCCTTGATTATTGAACTTCCCATATTCTTTTTCTTCAGAATGTAATATTTAAATGCTTTTTCGTACTGTAATGGAAAAAAAAAGGTGCAAATGTACTGTTATTTCTTCAATAAAGTTTAAAAAAGCCCGACCTTTCTGAAACTTTTAAAAAAAGGAAACTTTTTTTCAAGCCCTTTCATCATCGCTTTCTTGTATCCCAAAATGGTTTATTTATGATTTCATCCCATTTCATGATACGCAATAATTAATCGAAAGAATGAAACTTAAAGAAAGAACAAAAACTCCTATTTCCAACACAATTTGTTCCATCTTCTTTCTCGGTTTTTCATTCGTCAAAACTGTAGGTAGTCAGCTTTCCGGATTGTTTTTTCGTGAAATCACTGTACGAAAAGGCGATGGAAAACGAAGTATTTGAAATGTGAATATGTTAAAGAATGGAGAATACTGCGTAGATGGAACGAGAAAACACTGTGGGAATGAAGAAAAGATAGAATATTGAAGACAAAAATTGGCAGACAAACTGACAAAAAGATAGAAAAGTAATTGTATAGTGACTGATAAAGCAGTTTGTTTTGGGAAACAATTCTAGCGCCAAGAAAATGTATCCGGAGATCTATTGCGACGAATCTTTTGAATTCGCTAGCAGTGAAGACAAAATGCTTACGACTATAATCATGATAGATGAATGTTTCAGGTCATTACATTCATTCCAAAATTCTTACCGAAACATTTCTCTTGTCCCTAGATCCTGATCGAAGCGTTTTTAACCCTGATGCTTGAGACGTTTTCTGTTCTCTTATTGTGTTGCTTCTCTTCCGAAAGTTGATCCCATGCTTTCGTACATTTTGAACCATATAGTCATAAATTGAATATGAACAAAATCTGGCTTTCATTAGTACCTTTATTCTATAGGCGCAAGATTTTAATTTTTTACGTTATGAACTATTGTATAAACTTTCTAATTCTATGCTAACTAAGGCTGTACTTCCTCCAGGGAAGAGGGTGAACAAGTTATTTGAGGTAAGTAGATGTTCATTGATTCTTCACTTTTATTGCACTTCGCAGCTAAACGAAACTATTAAAACATACGGAATGAATTTGTCTTCAAATTTCTGATCAATACATTGGTATTGACTAGTTGAAATAATTGTTAAAGAGTGTGCAAAAGTATTGGAATGTGTTAGAATATTGAAAAAAAAAATTCGGTGAGCTGTAGAAATTAAAAAGGAAAATGACACAAAAATATTGAAATACGGAGTGCTTTGAGGAAAGTGAAACACATTGAAGGTGGGGATTCATTAAATCAAATAGTACAAAGATGTCAGTGGCTCCGCGTAGCGTAGTCGCTAACGCTCTCGCCTTCGGTGTGAGCGGTCCCGGGTTTGATTCCCGGTGGGGTCACTCGGTCGAAAAAAAGTGTAAAAAGCTTGAATGAGGTTTTTAATTCATTCACACCAGGCAAATGCCGAGGTGGTATCTAACTTGAGGTCCCAGGCGACTTCCTTTCTTTCCCCGGATAGTGTGCTCGCCGAGGAACGTCATCCCTCGTAAGTGATGGGCTAAATGGCTATAGATGCCGAAAGCCCAGAAATCTAAATCTTAAATTCCTACAGAGATGTTGTAATGTAATAAAATGGGTCCAAGTTAATAAAGCTACCAAAGGCGGACACAGCTAATAAGCTATCGGAAACTTACAGCTGTGACAGAATGGATTTCTCAAGCCAATGGTAGTGCTTGGTGTAATGAATCATCTACAAAACTTTGTTCATATGCTTTAAAGCTAAGCTGGATAAGTACAAAAGTTCGCCTAAATTTTTGCGCTACTTTCATGCGTCCTAGCACATACCCGAAAGGGACACGAGAGTTTGTGTGATGACAGAATGTTGACCTCTAGGTACAAACTGGTCGTCTTAATGAACGCAATCGCCAGTCGATCACATTATTGTTGTTATTACTACCAGGGTAACGACATTCACAATATTGCACGCAAATCGAAGAGGTGCATAACGGAACTTCACCTAAAGCCAATTGAACCAATAATCTAAAGGTAGTCTTAGCATGTTTTGAATTATTTTGTTAAGAACACCTTTTTTACTTTCATCAAACTGCTTTCAATAAGTGAGTCCTTAAACACTTATGTTGTTACAGAAGCTGTTCAATATATATATATATATATATCGTATTTTCTAAAAGCATGACATAGCAAAACGACTTAAAATTCAAGTATATAGCATTTAGTTCTCATCTTGTTACTTTTACTTAGCCTAAATCTTTTGATTTTATATTCTTAGTGGTGATTACTAATTTTAGTTTCCCGAACCTAACATTAATCAAAAATTAAGACTTTCCTGAACAAGTAATATTTGTTGAGTATAGTGACCACACGATATTCAGCGTTAGTTGTAGACTAAAGTAATGCCCAGTTCCTTAGCAATTATCGCAGTATTGGGAAAGAAGTTCAATATCTGCTGACGTTACTGATGCAAACTTGGAGCAAAGTGTGGCAAGAGTTGCCCAATTCTCTGGCAAGACTAACCTGTTCGTCGGTGCATATAGCCCTTTAGAAAGGTATCCGGCTTTCCCGATCAAAAATAAAATAATTTAGTTGCAAATTTCCTTCCCTTCTAGCTTTGCATCTTATCCTAATGATCTTTACATTGGTGGTACAGTAAAGCCCGGAACTCGGCCGAATGTGGACCGAAGGATGGCCAAGTTTGTGAAAATGCTGAGTTATAGGGAATGGGATTAAAAAAGAATAAGTACGGGTGTTTCCTCAGAAAATACAGTACTGTACTTGTATGTATTGGTTGCTTGAGAATACAACAGAGAATAAACTGCCCAATTATCCTTAAAGAAAAGGAAAGTACTACTTTATGAAGGCATCGAGCCTTTACTATACATGAAAATGAAAATTAATGAATACACTGTATAGTAATTTACCTGATGACAGACCTCAGAAACATACTTTATGAAGGCATAAAGCTGTCTATAATGAAAATTATCTAGTCGACTTTGCAAAAAGTGTTGGTTTATTATTATTATTATTATTATTATTATTATTATTATTATTATTATTATTATTATTATTATTTATAAAGAGATGTGTAATGTTCTGTTGTTTTCCGTACTGCACTCTGCGTTTTGCTGCTTCATTACGAAAACAACGAAGTAAAAGTAAGTCCATTACCGACGCACCTTGTTGTTTTAAATTCTGAATGGCGGTTTCGACAGCCTTTAGTCCCTCACCATGTGATATTTAGGGGCTTGTACGGTGGAATCCTCGTAGACGTGGGCAATCACCTTGAACGGGTCTGCGCGCAAGTTTTTTTCGCCCTGCCAGGGTGTGGCGGAGTTATCGAGTGCCGAGTTTTAGGGACTCTACTGTAGAAGTTTTGAAGATCTTAACATGTAGTATCGGTAAGCTGTTTATTATATCTTTGTTTTGAAAATGGATGCTCTTTAGTGGTAACTTTAACTTCAAGAGAAGTCAAAATTCACATAGATCCCTATCGAGTGCATAGAGAGATGGATGGGCGTTCGGTATTTTTTATTTGGGAAGCGTTCTTGAATTGAGATGACTATCACGGACACAGTTTGAGTTTGGTGAATCTGCTAAGCCACTGACCTCCACATGTCCGTCTCGTGCGACAGACTGCACCTCGAAGACGACGAAGACATAAAGCGGTATTGTTGAATGGATCGTGATTGGACCTTCAGGAATATAATGGTATGAACCACGCCGCGTTGGTCAACGAGACTTAAAGGGGGGGAAGGAGACGGTGGTTCAATAATAGAGCGTTTACCTCTGGTGCGTGGGGTCTCTCATTCGATCTCCGGCCAAGTAAGTTTGTGATGAACATCTTGCTCGTGGGTTTTCTCAGGGTACTTCCACCTCCTCCCACTTTCTCACTCCACCAATTCTTCCCTTATCATTCGCTTGCTTTAATCATCGTCTCCGTTAGCGTAATCATGGAACATGAAACTCTAAGATTTTATTTCATTCTTTTTAAGGAGACTCAAAACGCTTTCTCTTTGTGTTTTCTGATCGGGGCACTCGGTCGAAAAAGTGTAAAAGGTTTCTGAGGACAGCCATCCTGAGTGAGGTTTTCCTGTTTTTTTGTTTCTTTTACCATTTCATATAATCTTTTATTTGACATCATCTTCGCCTAAGATTTCCTAAATACTAAAGAATATTTGGAAAACATTCTTGCATGGAGGAATACTAAAGAATATTTGGGGAGGAATCACGCTAGTAAATATGAAGGGAATTGCAGAAGAAAAAGAAAATACCTAAAGGAAGGCCACGATTGAGAAATAGACACCAAATAATACATGATATAGAGAAGAATAGCTACCAAGAAACGAAAAGTTTGGCCCAAGGTAGAGATGGATGGAAAGCTTCGTCAAACCAATTGAGAGATTCCTGACTACAGACAATGATAATTATGCTTTTCCATTTTTCGTAGGCTAGGTATTTAGGTTGTGGCAAAAATTCCATTTTTATAAATTTTGATTTTCGACGCTGAGCCCTAGAACAATCTATTGACGTAAATGTAGGATTGTCTGTACATATTCAAATTAAATAAGAACATTAAAAAGGAAGTTTTCTAAAGATACTTTCTGTATTCCAGACAAACAGATATATTCTGGAAAAACAAATATTCAAATAATTTTAAAAATAATAATACTGTTTGAAAAAAAGAAAACTACAGCCGTAATTTACCAGTATGTAATACAGTCTTTTCGTTGAAACGATTGAGATCCTGGCCAATAATTAGTTTTTGGATCGGGCTACAAAATTTTTTAACGGTCCCTAAATCAAGTTTTCGTATTTTCTACGGAAAAAGCACATCATACTGACAAGTAAACCTTACGTTTGGGTGAATCGAGTTGCTGACTGAGACACATATGAGAAAGTAGTACTAAATGTGGTGAGTATTTCAGTGAAGTTTTAGGTGCGAAGCTCCAGGGGTTTACGAGATACAGCTACCAGAACATCACATGGAAGTACAGAATAGTCTTCATACAGTTGGAGGTAAAAGCTCTGTAAGACCTCTTGTAACGACAAAAGGTGAATAACAAATCTATGGGTACATATTAGGACTAGGGGGAAGTCATATAGTAAGGGTATACCTGACGGCGGCCATCTTGAAATCCGCCATTTTGAATTAAGGTTAAGTTTTTAAAATAGGAATAGGATCATGTGATACATGATTTAAGGCGCAAATTTAATCAGAAGAACAATGGTGACATTAATTTTGATTTACGCGCAATTGGTAAAAAGTTACAGGGAAATTAAATATTGTTGCTGCATATGTATTAGTCCTTTACCCCACCTTGTAAATTTTGTGTTAATGATAATAATTAAATAAAAAGCAGATGGATAAATATTAGGTCTATGGTAAGAGTTGCCTTGATGGCGGCCATGTTCAAATCCGCCATTTTGAGTCAGACAAAAGTTTTAAATAAAACGCATAACAGTGACACCTTATTAATAGCAAATTTTACCATAAATCCAACGGTATAACCATTTTTGCTTTATCATTAACCAGCATTTGTTATCGCATAAACAAGTTCAGGGAAAAATGACCAAATTGGAATTGAGTCATAACCGAACTTGGGTCTTTCTTCCAGAAAAGTCCTCAATTAGTACAATCAATATGTAGTTCAGAAAGGAGTGCATGACTTGCACAAATGCTCTGCTCACAGTGAGAACACCTGACAAAGGCAATCGAGTTACACTTGACACATTTGTCGTTAACAATTCCGTCAAAGCAGTAGTCGTAAGGAGCGATCCATTTAATTTTGTGCTGGTTAATGATAAAGCAAAAATGGTTATACCGTTGGAGTTATGGTAAAATTTGCTATTAATAAGGTGTCACTGTTATGCGTTTTGTTTAAAACTTTTGTCTGATTCAAAATGGCGGATTTGAACATGACCGCCGTCAAGGCAACTCTTACCATAGAACCTAATATTTATCCATCTGCTTTTTATTTAATTATTATCACTAACACAAAATTTACAAGGTGGGGTAAAGGACTAATACATATGCAGCAACAATATTTAATTCCCCTGTAACTTTTTACCAATTGCGCGTAAATCAAAATTAACGTCACCATTGTTCTTCTGATTAAATTTGCGCCTTAAATCATGTATCACATGACCCTATTCCTATTTTAAAAACTTAACCTTAATTCAAAATGGCGGATTTCAAGATGGCCGCCGTCAGGTATACCCTTACTATATGACTTCCCCCTAGTCCTAATATGTACCCATATATTTGTTATTCATCTTTTGTCGTTACAAGAGGTCTCACAGAGCTTTTACCTCCAACTGTATGAAGACTATTCTGTACTTCCATGTGATGTTCTGGTAGCTATATCTCCTAAACCCCTGGAGCTTCGCACCTATAACTTCACTGAAATACTGACCACATTTAGTACTACTTTCTCATATATGTCTCAGTCAGCAACTCGATTCACCCAAACGTAAGGTTTACTTGTGAGTTAAGTGATAAATTTGGGTTTAGCTACACTATATATAGTTCTCCAGATATAATGCCTACAAAAGGAAAGAAAAAATGAAACAATGGATCTTTTGATCCAACTATAATATGTAGTAAATGAATTCTTTTGTTAATATTTGAATATAAAAAATGTAGTGTATCTTATACTACAACAAATATAAGAGTTCTACTGCTCCGTACAAAATAAAGATCTGTAGTCCGATTTGACTACTTACACTACAATTGTTTTTACCAGTGAATGAATAAGAGGAAGAGCTTTAAAATGTGCCATAATTGTCAGATTTCTTACTTCAGTAGATAAGGATCCATTCACTTTTTACAGTCTTCTCCGAATAATCCACGTGAACTTTTATTCTTTTTTATCGTTTGCTTTTCGCCTTCTTCGTTCCCTCCATCTTTTCCGTTCTGCCATAGTTGTTGCAACGCCCTTAGAGTAACTTCCAATGCAAATAATGTTTTCTTTTTCTTTCTTTTGCTTTCTTTCTCTCTTTCTTTTCAATTTTTTATTATTATTATTATTTTTGAATAACCAATCCCTGAATGTAATGTCTGCATTCTAAACCTTGGGAAGTACTTTTTTTTTTTCTTATCTAGCTTATAGTCCGAGAAAATTTACTAGAACTTTCATATAATTTGTTGGCTGTGGCTTGCAATTGTTGATAATGTGTTACGTAGTGATAAATATTGTTTCATTGTTACCTTATAATTAGCAAAGCAATTATTCTTCCTCATTATTAAGTTCTATTTGTATCCTGGGAACAGAAATCGTGCTTATGGCCTATTAATCAGACAGACAGACACTGTTGTATCACGAAATAGACAGACACACTGGTACAATGTATCTAATTGTAATGGCGTTTGGCTCGTGCTTTCTTTGATGCTTAACAAGCAGGTGTTCTGTTTGAGGTCAAAATTTTTGTTTTGACTCTTCTTAGAGAAACTAATGGACTAGCGTTCTATAGTACTCCTCATAATTATGCATAGCATAGTTTGGAAGTCTGAAAAACTATTAAGGGTGATATTAGGTTCGTATTTTGTATAAAGTCTTTGTTCACTAATATCTCGAGGTTAAAATCACCTTCTGGTTTTCACTACGTCACATTTATATAAGGGAAATGCGATGCACCTTAGGAGGAGTATTTCAAAGTGTTTCGGAGGATACATTGGAAGACAGATGTTGTATACCGTATTGAGAATTCCAATAGGGAATTTGGGATCGGCGAAACCACAGTAACGATATACCTCTATATACACATGTAGTCTAGTCTAAGCCTTTTATACACACACACACACACACACACATATATATATATATATATATATATATATATATATATATATATATATATATATATATATATGCTGGGAATGGTTGCAGTTATTGGGGGGAAGAGGGAAGGGATAATGTAGCTAGTAGCGCATTACACGAACGAGTCATGTAATGTATCTTTAACAATTGCCATTTGGAATTAACACCTGTTGATCAAATAATTAGTATTGCCAAATCTTGTACAGGTAAGAGGGTTGCTGCAAATCCAACGTCATTATTCATCAATAACTTTGCGTATATATCTATCATAGTCCTCCTCCCGTTTGAAAAATGCAAAATAATTCTGAATTAAAGGATGCTGTTGATTGTTAGCCCATGATATTCCCCTTGCCCCATCCTTGTGATTATACCCTACAACAATGTAGAGTGCAAAAGGGTCAGAGTCATGTTTTTAGTACATTCTTTGGTTTGGCTGGTCCATAAATTCCTATCTCAAAATAATCAATAGTGTATAAGGTTTCATCTGTCCATAATTCATAAAATACATGTATTATTGTATGTTGTAACTTTAAAAGAATATAACATACGTACAAAATGGAGGACATCGTTCCCGATACTAGAAGTCGTTCTCCGGGATGCCGTTCAGCGCCCTCGTCGTCGCCGCTTGGACCGCTTCCACCGAGTCGAAACGATGCCCCTTGAGCTGCCTCTTGATACGGTGGGTTACCGTGGGACGTAAAACTCAAAGATTTCATTTCATTTTTGATACGGGGGAACAGGAAGAAGTCCGGCGGTGCGACATCAGGGCTGTAGGGGAGGGAAGCAACGTGAAAACGCCAAATTTGGTCAGGAGATCCCTCACAATCCACGCTCCGTGGCACGGCGCGTTGACATGGTGGAGCTTCCATTTCTCCACCAGGTCTGGTCGCACGCATGTGATCCGATTTCGCAGTCGTATGAGCACTTCCACTCAAAATCATGCATTTACACTCTGTTCAGGAGGTACAAACTCATTATGGACAATGCCACGACGGTCAAAAAATGCAATCAACATCGATTTCACTTTCGATTTCGACATTCTGGCCTTCTTTTTACGGGGTGATTGTGCGGCCCATGGTATCCTCCTTGTAGGCCTGCGTAAGCATGTCCTTGGTTTCGGTCGCTGATTTTTCCAGTTTGACGCAAAACTTGATGGCGTACCGCTGCTCCAAATTTCGCTCCATCGCAACTGACGACGAGGCGTCACAACAGGAGGTCACTAACACAGTGATCCACACTCAACTAACGCACGCAGGCGACTGCCGCCGGTTGACACCTGTTCCCAAGGCTCCCCTCCATAACATCCGGCCTTGCAGTTCCCCCTACATTGCTCCGCGCGCGCGGAAAAAAGTCAGTCCTACTACTTCTGGACACGATTCTGTATAAGTTTGAGTTTAAATAATTTACTGAATAAGACAAATACATTAGATTATTCAGTGTAAAATGAATTTATTTTCAGCTGTCGGCCTACTGTGTCGCATGGTGTGTCCACGTCACTGCAAAGATGAACCTCCACGTAAATCGTGTAATGATTGTTAAGAATTAAACAAAGCGTATATGAAATATCAGCAAGTGAGAATCAGGAACATATTCGGAGGGAAAGGACTTCCAGGCACATTGCCTCTTCATACTAATATACACACCATCGAAAAAGTAAAAAACTTAAACATTAGAAATTATTTTTAAAATACACACACACACAAAAAAATTAATTTTGAAAATATTTAATAAAAATGAAAAGTCAATTTTTTTTCCACCTACATTACATATGGTTGCAGTACATAACCATTATCTTGACAACATAGGAACAAAGACTAATATCTGTGGTTGAGATCCTTATATTTCTTTGTAAATTGCAATCCTATGAGGAAATGTGTTTACCTTGGTGCAAAATCTTAAGCATACTACCAAAATTAAAAGAATGAAGAAAAATGGACAATTTCCGAAAATACCAAAAATTACGAAAAAGTCACCGAAACTTAGGAAAAATTTTTAAAAAAAGAATCTAAAATCTGAGATGACCTAAAAGCTGAAGTAAATTCGCAAAATATGCAAAAATTCGCACTTTAAAAGTAACATTTTCTGTTTCAGAACGAAATGTAATATTACGTGTATTTGATGGGCATTGTGTCCGAAATACCCCCCCCCCAAAAAAAAATTCATCAACTTCCGCCCCTGCTGATGACAGTTGGGGGGGGGGCATAGTATTCCCTGATTTCGATTCTAAAATACTGAAGTTATTAATATGTATTTCGTCGCCTATTTGAACCTCACAACATGTTTTTCACTTTTGACACTGTGTAATTAAAAGTTCTACGGCACATCTATAAAAATTTAACTTTACTTTTGTTCATCGCCATTAACAAGTTACTTCATATCTCTCTCTCTCCCTCTCTCCCTCTCTCTCTCTCTCTCTCTCTCTCTCTCTCTCTATATATATATATATATATATATATATATATATATATATATATAAAGTGACATTACGTAGTGCGACTGCATGACTAACAAGCTAACAAGTAATGAAAAATAGTTCTTGTGCTTGTTTTGAAATAAATAAAACACGATTGGGTCACGATTTTTTTTAAACTGTACAAATGTAAGTACAGATTGGAAAATTTTGTTCTATGAAACGTCAAAATTCACCACCAAAAGTGTTTATGGCCGGCTTTAGACGCTACCAAATCGCAAGCAAAGTACGTTTCTATCGCATGGATGAAAATTGGGCCTAATTCGCACGGAAATTCGCTCTTGAAAATGTTAGAAATTTTATGATTTGGTAAAGAAAAGGTCACGAAATTTCATTTTGGAATTTTAGTAGACTCCATGTATTTCGAATGCCATCATTGTAAAGCTGTGTCAATTGGGCATTAAGCCATGCCTTCGTCACAGAATTGACGCCATTGTCATTTTAAAAATGCTTACCCCTCAATAAGCTTTCCATGTTAGGGAAGAAGTTGGAAGATGCAAGATCCGATAAATATAGAGGGTAGAGCAAAATATTATAGTCACTATGACATGCTTTGACCAGAGCAAAATGGAATACATGGACAGGCGCGTTGTGCTGTAGGAGAAGCACATAATTCGTGCAACGTTTAATTTTAAGACACAAGTAACTTCCATATTTTACAAATGGACAAGATATATGGAATTTCTGCCCTGCATTCCATGATAACGGCAAGGAGTGTTTACATTCCTGGTAGGAGCGTTGAATTCCATATCTTACAAATGACCTGCATTCTATGGTAACGGCAAGGAGTGTGTCCTGCATTCCCAGTAGGAGCGTTGAATTCCGTATCTTACAGGTGATGTGCATTCTATGATAACAGCAAGGAGTGTGTCTCATATTTCCAGTAGGAGCTTACAGGTGACTGGCATTCCATATAACGGCAAGAAGTGTGTCTCACACTACCGGTAGAAAGGTGAACAAAATTTAAAAAGCAACCATGGCCAATTATCGTAATAAATGGTATTTATTTACGATTTCCAGTAAAAATGGCAAAATCGAGCATTTTGCTACAATTACCGGTCTTTATTGATCAGTATATGTAGTTCTAGAAGCAGTGTGGGTTTCTTAAAGATGCCCGCAACACTTACGTAGAATTTCTTTTTGAGTGTTCTAGTGAGTACATGTTTCTTTCATTTGTATACTATTCTTCTTTAAAGCCCTTCATATACCAAATTTGGTGCTGTTATGTTCATGTGCACGTAGCTCGACTTTGGTAACTTAAGTTGAGTGAAACTATAAGGATTGTTGCCCCTAACCGTTGTGATATTCTGATAAAAACATTAGGAAAGGTTTCGTTGATAACTTCTGAGCCATTGGCAGCCAAACATACATACATACAGGGTGTCCCATAATTATGTATATGATGTTTCAAAGGTTGCAGCGAAGAAATTAGCAACATAACTTGAACATGAACACATTACTTTCGTACGTTTCCTTACAAGAATTTTAATCACTGTTCTCCATGGCACGGTTCACCAATGCACCATCCAAATCGATACATGCCTGGAGACGAAGAGCAACGTTGTCACAAGCAGCATGACAGACCCGTACCGTTATCCTGTGGAACTCGTCTGTAATTGCTTCCCGTAGTTCGACTAAATTGCATATGTGATGTTGATACACTTTGCCCCTTAAAGCACATCATAAGAAAAAGTCAGGTGGGTCAGATCGGAAGATCGAGCTGGCCACTCCATAGACACACGTCCGCTGATACAGCGGTTCGGGAATGTTCCGTTCACTGACTGGCGTTTGTATGGCATAGTGTGTCGGTGCTCCAGTGACCCTTATCCCCACTCTCAGGCTACAGTGTTGCCATATCGAAACTTTTTGCCCAGAATTAAAAATACTACAGTTAGTCAAACATCCTATATATAATTACGGGCCATCCTATACCATAGCCTAGCTTTTAAGAGTTCTTTGTATTACCACAGATGTCAAATTAAATTAATGGTTAGCAGCACTTACGAAGAATTGTATTTTCTTTCCAGGTTTATCAATGGAACTCCATTATGAAGTAGACCATAAAAAGCACGACATGCTTGGCGCACATTCACCGTTAATGGAGGATTCTGCTGTTTTGTAGAAGAAATATCCATACACCAAAATGTAAATGCGGGGGAACTGTAATTATGAAATTGTACAGAAAGAAAATGTTAGTTTTTAAGAAGACTGGAGCATTGTTGATAAATGCGGACTTTTTTGTGTCGCGTGAAAACCTGATGTGAAAGCTGTAAACTGCAGTTGTTACTGTTCAGTAGAAGTCATTGCAAGAGAAATAAAGCCAAAGATATTTTTGTTTCTTTGTAGACAAGAGTAGAAGCTCAGACAGATATAATAACTGTTAATACCAATACAATTGTAAAAGAAACAAGCAACGTGAAACCGTGACTTGCGTTATTATTATTTTTTTTTCGTAGTGACACGCAGTATTTTGTGAGTGAAGGAAATTAACATATGCGCGTGTGTGAATCGAGCGAGTAGTGCATGAAGTGAACATTCCATCCAGTTGCTACCAACCTTGCAGATTGACAATCGTTGCTGCTCTGAATTTAATTAATTAACCACTGAATTAAGTAATTAATAGTGCGTGCAAAATAAATAATTATTTAAGTAAGTTATAAATAAGAAGTTGATTAATTGATCAGAAATGAAGAGAAAGCGTAATTATTTTCTTGATTGAAACAAAGTTAGCGAGGTTGTAAAATATTATAAATATATATATAAATGAAAGCGTGTTTTTTGTATGTATTGTTAGATTGTATG
Source organism: Thermobia domestica (assembly GCF_964235325.1). Classification (NCBI taxonomy): domain Eukaryota; kingdom Metazoa; phylum Arthropoda; class Insecta; order Zygentoma; family Lepismatidae; genus Thermobia; species Thermobia domestica. The sequence goes on along the minus strand of NC_137460.1, from coordinate 250,051,354 downwards.
GTAGGTGTACTAGGTAATGTGGAGTGACTGTAGATTGTGGAATAGGATGAATGTTGTGTGATTACATTGGGGTCTTGTACAGTACAGATCAATGACTTCTGTAACAAGTAATAGATTTTGTCGTCCCAAATCACAGACAAATACAAAGTAAATGTTTAATGATTTAAAAAAAAAAAAAAAAGAAATCATGTTGAAGAATAAAGTTTATTGGCGCACATAACAGAGAAAGGTGGCACAAAATTAACAGGGGTCCTTTTCTTGATGTTCCAAGTGTATTGAGCTAGAAAGAGCTTTGATAAACGCTGTATTGGCACTGCTAAGTTAGGGGTTTGATGCGTTAATAGGTCCTGTGTACATTATCAATATAGTTTGTATTATATAATTGGGTCATTTTTAAAAGGAACGAAAAAAACTTCCATTTATTTTTGTAACAAGGTAAGCTAAGTCATTTTAATAATAGGATAGGAACGTATTTCCCAAATCTTCATTGATAATGTAGTTTTATCGAAGAGTCTTCAGCCTAACAGTTTAATTTCAGAATTATAGGCATGAAAAAATTTCTTGGTATGATTTTTTTTTCTTTTAATATAGATATTCAAAACGAATATACACGGAAGAGAAACTTGCAATCTGCAAAATGAAGGTATAATTTTGTTATAAGTTCCATTGTGTAAAATCTGTTTTATTTAGTGACTTTTTTAATCTATGTAATTTGACTGATTTTGTAGGTAGATGAAATAATATATAATGATACAGAAAAAGTAAATACGACAGGTTCACATGCTTATAGTTCCGAGTTATATGGTACGTTATAGAAAAAAAAAAGTAGAAAGAAACCGCTGCACATAATGTACTAGAAAATTCAGAACGCAAAATACATCGGATTGATGTTACCCGAAGACTTGAAGATCATAACCGTAGATTCTGACATATTACAGTTTTCTTCGAAAGAATGTCAATTTAAAATCTGTATTATCTTTTCAAGTTTAGTGTTCAGTTTGGTTCCTTAAGAGCCTAACTTATGAAAAATAATACAAAATTTACCATTTTTCTTTTGCTTGTTTTTCATAAGTTAAAGGAGATAATCAAATGCAGCTAAAGCAGTGACTAGAGGAAGGAACTCAAGTGCATTTGATTCACGTATCATGTTCTTTTGGATCCTGTAATTTTAATAACTGTATATTAAAACTATTTTGTTTATTACAAGCTAAATAAAACTATTATTTAAAAAGTAGTTCACAGGATACCAAAACAACGTGATACATGAATCAAATGAAGTTGAGTTCGTTTCTCTAGTCGCTGCCTTAACTTAGATTGTGGGGGAAATATTATTCTGGTAACACTGTCATTCCTATGGATGGCAACACAACATTATCTATGATAGTGGTAACTTACGAAAAACAAGCAAAAGAAAAATGGTAAATTTTGTATTATTTTTAGTATGTCAGGCTCTTTATTTTTCACCGCCGTGTTCGTTTTTCAGTATCCTTATATATTATCATTTCCTATTTTACGTTGTTATATCTGTATTTGAAATAATGCAGCATGAAAGGTACTTTGTTTGTTTGCACTGAGAAACAGGCATTGGGGAAATGTACTCATTTTTTTTTCCTCAGAAAGTCAGAAGTACGAAAAAAATTGATAGTAGGAGAAAGTACGTATATGAAAAAAAAAAAAAAAAAAAAGTGTCATTTCGTCATGTTCTAATGTCGTACGTTTACTGTTTTTGTGATGACTAATAGAAAATTCGTTATGTTCTTAGGCTAAATTTCTGCTTCTGTTACAAAAGTATCTGAAATCATAAACGGAGAGAAACTCGTTGACTTACGGTGTTTACTTTAATGTGGGTCTTCAGAAGGCAGAAGAACACTAATACTTGTCAAAGTTAGCAACTCTAGTTTTATGGAAAATATTTGAGTTACACATTTCCAGTAACCAGTAAATAAGAATCAGATATATCTGAATAGAATATTGCATTGTTACAAATTAAGTATGAAAGTCCAAATGACAACAAGCAACTTATTTCAGTTGTATTATTCATGCTTTGGACTATCGCATTCAGTTGTAAAACTAAGTTGAATACTTGTTGCATAATCCAAGAATTTGGCATAATTATTATTAAGTAATACATACGTGGTTACGATTATTTTCTTATAATCCGCAGCATCCGGTGCATGATGCTCTTGCAGTTGTTCTATACATAGATTCTCCGTAACCCTGTGGGGCAAGTGGAACAAACGCACTGCGAGATTATGTTCCCTTTCACCTGTCTTATCTTTGGTAATAATAAGTAACACGTGAGAGGGTAGCCCCGTAAATCAGATAGGTAAAATAAATAGAGAACACCCCTTTGTCTATTCTAGTCTTCCCTCGTTTGTGTCACTTTATCTCTGAAATGAGTCAGCATTTTAATGGTATAATTTTATGGATTTCTTATTTACATTTATTTAAATACCCCGTACTTCGTAAAGTTTAATTACGTCAAAATACAATTTTAGCATTTATAAATCAGAATTAAGTGACACTAAATTAGTATATAGTATAAATGAATTGTTTACAGTGCAAGAGAAGAATTGAATAAAAATCTGGGTTTTATAATCTCTTATCATTTCAAAAAGGAGTTTATTAAAACATACAGGGTGTTGCGAAATAACACCGACAACCCTTGGGAGGTGATTCCTGACACCAAGATAAGACAAAAGATATAGGCCAACCTGGGTGCACAAATGCTTCCTTTTGAAGTTATAGGGTATCGAAAACATGAAAAAATAAACTTTAAAGGTCCATAGCTCCAAAACTATGGAATATATCATAGTCGGGTCAAGACTTTCCTTAGGAACTAGTATGTGCTCTTTCCGAACATTCATGTTTCACGATCCTGTGTACTTCCGCACCAATTTTTATGAGCTGAGTATTTCAAATTATATGCCCGTAGCTGAACTCCTATAAAAATTGGTGCGTGAGTACCTTAGGATTCTGAAACATGAATTTGTGGATAGCGTACATATTAGTTCCTAAGTGAAGTCTTGACCCGACTACGGTAGGCCCCATTCTTTTGGAACTATAAACCTTTTAAAGTTTTTTTTCTTTCTTTCTTTTTTTTCCCATCTTTTCGGCAGCCTATAACTCCGAAGGAAATATTCGTGCACCCAGCATTCGTGGTCTATACTTTTTGTCTTATCTTGGTGTCAGGAATCGCCTTCCAAACATTGTCGGTGTTGTTTTGAAGCACCCTGTATAAACAAAATGGTGCAAATATTTAACAGCTTTAATTCTTCAGTCTTCTGATGAGGCTTGCGTAAATGATTTTGAACGAAAAAAGAAAGATCTTTCTTCGACAGAAACTAATATTGTGGTCCCTTTTCCTTTCAAGGAGAATTCGTATTATTGCCTTAGTACTCCAAGTAGATAACTCAAAAACCCGGAGCTACTAGTGGATATGCAACTAGTCAAGTTCCAGCATGAACCAAAAGCGTTCCTCTTCTATTAGCTTCACACGTAACATTTTGAATTATTTTGTTGGGATTGCCAAGCTTTAGCGCTCTACACCTTAGTGGTTAAATAGTGCGACTGAAGATGTATACTTTCCGTTAAAATGCTGCTTTTCGAGTTATCTATTTGGACTAGGGTACATATAATTGAAGAGTTGACCATCTATTTAATTACAGAAGCAGTACCAGCATTACCGATATTGTAGGCAGATTTGTATTTTGGGTAATAGGCCTAGTGTTCAAAATATTGAAAGCGAGAGTAGGTATTTCAGAAGGGCAATTAGTGTGACCGCTATGTTTTTTAGTGTGTTAAGATATACTTTTATGTTGATACCAAATTACTGAATTAATATATGTCGTTTCGGCTAATAATTATTTTCATCAGGGCTGAAGGTTAGGTAATTTCCTCGCCGTTTTCGTTTCTCAGATTATTTAAATACAGATACAAGTAAGCTGAACGTACTGAAGGAAATCTTAATCTTAATTTATTCTGTAATATAAAATGCTTTTAGCTAGAGCTAATTTCTTCAGAATTGAAGCTGTATTTACTTAATAAGTCGACTAAGCGTATGATTTGAGTATTTTTCTTGCAGCCATAGGTAAATAAATTTGTAAGAAAAGGAAAAGGTGATACCTAGACCTGGTTCGCCAATTAGAGTGAAAATGCAGTTACAATGCTCGTTTAAAAAAATACGAAGACTTATTGATTTCATTATTATAGAAAGACCCATATTTTTGTTGTTGGTAATATCACAGAGAAAGATGTGGAATTCTATATAAATAGTTTACATCAACTATAGAAAAGTTAATTTAGCCTCTTGTTAAAACTTAATTAAAATGGTCACTTCTTGGCATCTTTTTGGTTTGATTTCGTTGTGAGTTACTGAATAACTTTGAAATATGTTACTTATATTTCTTCTCATTCGCTCTAATGAATACAAAGTAATGAGTCACTAGTATGAATTGTCCGAAACTTATCAAAATGTGTTTTTAATAGGAATAGTAGTTTTCCTGTAAATTTTATGCCAAGTTCAATCTTCGAATATTTTACCAGATATGAGAGATTATTCCTTGCGCTAGTGCTCAAAATAATGACATGGAAACTTACGGTTTATTCGTTAGGACTTAACCAAATACTTCGATTTTTATTTTAAATGTAAAGTAATAATACTAATAAATGGGTTGATTTTATGTGTGTTCTGATGGAAGGTATGCTATGATACGAGAAGTTAAGCATAGATGTGAAATAGCATTCAGAAATGGAAGATGTTTTATTTGATTTAATTGCGGCTCTTGAGGGAAGTGACATAGGTAAATATATATATAAAACTCATCGCTCCAGGCTAAACTTAGGTTGTCATGCTGCAAGAATCTTGTAGCTGTCATTAAAAAGGAAATATTGCGACCCTACAATATTTATGCATGTAAACATAGTCTTGAAAGAGACATGCAACATTTGTTTCATCTTGCAAGGAATTAAACCATGTATAACTTTCTAGGTTGTCTTGCTTGCTACCTACTATCACCCTAGAAAAAAAAAAAAAAAAGAAAGTTTCACCGCTTCTGAAACAACGGATTCTTCACTATTTGTCCACTATGGTGCTGTGCTGCATGGGTGGAGATATCTTTCTTGCTTTCAGAAAGTTTGCTGTGTAAACAGTAAATAGAAAGATTGGATTGCAAGATTCTTGCATCATGGCAACCTATCTTAAGGGAAGAAATCTTACCAAATATACGAAATCTTGTATACAGTTTTCTAAAGCTGTACGTAAAGCTTTCTTTCGTCATCTTGTAGCAAGAGAATTTAAATATTTAATAGTGTGACTTCCCTCAAAATCCGCCATTGATTTTATTATTTTTTTTTTTTAAAGCATCAGCATTCCTTTTTCGTTCATAATTATTCGTAGATATATTTAGAAGGCTTCTGTTTTCTTTCATGTTCAACTTTGTGGACATAACAACATGTAACTGAAGAAGATAGTTTGTCATTTTGTCAACATATTTTCTTTTTCTACTTCTTTTTTCGTGGATAATTTTAATAATTAATAAGAATATTCTTACATTTTTGTACGATTATGCCTGCCATTAACTTCATGTAACAGTTTGACTCAAAAGAGAAAAAGTTTGAATTAACTTATTTGGTGCCAAAGAAATTTATAATGTCTTACTATGCGAAAGTGTTCGCATAATATGCTTAGTGCGTACGCCATATTATGGGATTTATTTTGTAATTGCAAATGTAATAAGATGTGTCTATGGTGGCATAGCTGGTCCCATAAAATTGCCCTGGCCACTGTTAATTTTGGCCAAATTACAGAGGTTTTACTAGAGTAAAAATTTATTGGAACATTTTACCCAGACGAGACTTTTAGAGGCTTACTGACCAAAAGTGTAATAACTAAGCAGAGTTTGATTTATAAATATATTGTATATTATTATTATTTTGTACGCAACTGATTCAATTGTTTGATTGAAATAAACGTTATTTTAAAATTAATATCTAATCTGTTCATAATCATATTGTTACAATATTCTGTTGACTGTAATAGAGACCGTTGAATTTCGTATCACTCCTTTGAATTTGATTTTCGCAAAAATTTTCTTGTTATTTGTTCAAAAGATTCGGATGATTCGGAAAGTACGTTGTGCCCGAACAGAGGAATTATGAAAAATAATAAGTTGTTCGAATCTGTATAATTTGAACACGAGAGTTTCAAAGAATGTGGGTGGTATTTTAGGTGACTTATTTTTTATTGGTAAATGAAATATCATAAGTTCTTAGCTTTCAACAGTATTTTGCTTGCCACAAATTTAAAAATCCCTACTTCAAGTCTACGTAAATGTCCTGACTTCTTCTTTAAGTCTGTTTAAACGGCCTTTGCTTTCTCAAAATGAAGTTGCATTACATAATATGTTCGTAAATGATTATCAGGATTTTAATTAAGGGTATCTTCTCTTTCATATACAATATAGAAATGAACATACCTTAAAATAAAGGGTATACTCAAATATTTTTTTTTCAAAGCAGAAAAAAAAGTGGTGTTTCGTAACTCCGCCGTAGCACAACGCTACTTGTGAAGATGGCAACGACCCCTGGTCGTAGAATCTTCTGTATCTTGGAATTCGCAAGTTGTAACCCAGCAATTAGAGTGCAATGTGCTTTTCGGCGGAAACATGGATGTGATCCCCCATCGGATAACAACATTCAAAAGTGTTACAAACAATTTAATAATATGGGATGCCTATGTAAGAGGAAGGGCTCCGAAAGACCAGTGGTCGATCGGCCGTCATTGTGAGCGTAACGTGGTTCTTTTGGAATGGAAGCAAAGATCTCCCGGTCTCATCCCTGCAGTTTCTTTTTGTGATGTACGTAAAGGATCGTGTTTACGTGCTACCGCTACCTCAGACATCCCAGAATTGCAATGCAGAATTTTTGTAACAGTGGAGCCTGTTACACCAGACATTCTAGTAACTTTAGTATGGAAAGAAATTGACTACAGACTAGATTTATGTCACAATGGGATCCCACATTGAATAATTGTAAATTCTGACAAATAAAACTGTTGTAAGTTTGTTTTTTTTTTTTTTTTTTTTTTTTTTTTTTTTTTTTTTTTTTTTAGGTATGTTTTATTTCTGGATTATATATGTAATATGAGATGCACTCACTTAAAACGACGATATGTATTTAGGAACACCCTGTATACGAATTTAATATTACTTGAACTACTTGTAGTAAGCCTTCTCGGGCTGTCAGCCAGATGAAGATATTGACATCCGACGTTTCGAATGCAGAAATTACATTCACCTTCCGGGATTGTGATGAAGAGACCGGAGATGTTGGCATGTATAAATGGTGACTATTTAGGGGCGGAGGTATGAATGAGGGCTTGTGATTGGCTGAGGGAAATGCTGGCTGGATTGGCTGTAATTGTGGCTAGAAGAAATGGCTTTGTTGAACGTGCCAATCAGGATCCAGCATTTCCCTTAACTAATCACAAGCCCTCATTTTTACCTCCGCCCCTAAGTATTCACCATATATACATGCCAATATCTCTGCTCTCTTTATCACAATCTCTGAAGATAAATGCAATGTCTCTATTCCAAACATCGGATGTCGATATTTTCACCTGGCTAATAGCGCGAGAAGACTTTCTAAAACCACGTCGTCAGGAAAAAAATCAATTCTTCCTTTGAACTACTTGTTCCACCCGCTCATTGTACACTATAAGTTAAAATTCTCCTTAATTGTTTACATTTATTATTTATTTATTTACTTCTTTATTTTTCTTATTTCTCTTTTAGTTTGCCTACCAGTTAACGTACAGTTACGCAAATATTACTACTCAAATCTAAATATGGTTCATCTTTTGAAATTATTAAAATGAAGCGGTGCACTTTCTAAATTGCAATTAAATCGTCACAGTAGTTTTAAATATGCAAAATAACTGCACGCTAGCGTCATCTATTGGTGACAAACAAGTAGAAAGACATATTAGTGCGTACTGAGTAGAGACCTGAACTTTTCGTTTAAACTTTCCATCTTACAAATACACTTAGAAACATTGAATGGGTAGGGTTTCTTTTTCTGTATGAATAATTTATCAGAATAGCATCGAATTTTACATAATATACGAATAAAATTTCGAAATATCATTATTCTGTTAACAATCTAGTGTCCGAAGAGCAAAACTAAAGGTGGAAGCATTAATAATTTTGCCCTTTGAGAAGTGAGGACAGGAAACAAATTGCATGTTCAGTATAAAGCGAAGCATATATAAAAATTTGTTCTTCAGAGGCAAATAACTTAGCTCTTTTGGGGGATGGGGACAAGTGGGTTGTAAAAGTACAATTTGTGATGTTTCTTTGTAGAGTTTGTAGATGGGCGAGGGAACGTATTTCTTTATTATTATTATTATTATTATTATTTGTAAGTGAACTGCAAAAATATCAAGTTATATTCTGTGTAAGAGAAAAGTTTAAATATTAATCTACATTTTTCTCAGAATTCATGTATGAATCGTGATAAAATTAGTACCGATTTCTTTGTATACTTGCTTGGTTAATGTGTGTCTCAAAGATTTTCTTCAACAAATGACACCGAATTCGGTATTAAAAAAAGGAGAAAAATTAAACAAAAGGTTCAGGTTCCTATCAGATTTTTTTTCCTTTTATAATAAGGATTTGACTCTTATTAAAATTACATATTACATAATCTAATTTTTACGAAGTATAGGACATCTAAATAGGTTTCCAGAAGAAAATCTAACCACTGAATTTCCAATTCATTTCAAAGAAAAGAGAAAAATTATTTCCCCATTTCAAAGAAGAGAGAAAAATTATTGCCTCATTTCAAATGAAAGAAAAATTACCTCCCAGTTTCAAAGAAAAGGAAAATATTTTCCCGTTTCAAAGAAAAAAAAAAGAAAAACAGAAAAGAGAAAAACATTTCTTATTTCAAAGAAAAGAGAGAAATAATTTCCCCATTTCAAAGGAAAAAAAAAGAATATTTCCCCCATTTCAAATAAAAAAGAAAAATTATTTCTCATATAAATCTATGCGTTAAACAAAAGAAGATGGCGTAGGTATTAAACACTGTTGAGTCCTTATGACTGGTATAGTAGCTAGCCTGTGTGCATTTGTTGCCCGAGATCCGAGTTTAATTTCCGATGGAACAGCATGATCGTCCTACACAGGTTCCTATCCCAGTTTAAACTATTGGTTCTGTCCTATATAAATTTGCTGCTGAAAAGTGAGTCGTCTTTCCCCCTTGTTTATGTTACAGACTTCAAAATACAATTCTTTTCGAATAACCTATTGAAGTTACTTGTTCTCCTCTTCAAGTATATTCAATTTCTTATTCTTGTTAATATTTGCTTAATTTTTTCGCTCCGTCATTTTATCTTATTTCTCTACACACTCTACAATATATACATTTCGAAAGCCTCAGATCGTTTGTCACTTTTGTAATATTCACATTCTACCTTGTACAGTACAATATTTCATACAAAACACTGGATAAGTCTTCCTAATATTTCCTTATTCAAGGATCCACAGAGTACATTTCCTCCTAAGGATGTGTTTCGCCACTCATCTTTGCTTTAAATACTCATTTACAGTTGTAATCCTTACCAGTGTTAATACTACATAGCTATTTGTTCTACCGCACTCTAGCTTCTATAATTGATAGAATCGGCATTATTTTAATCTTTGTCGAGAAAATCTTGAAAAATATGAGGCAGAAATGCCTCCTTGGTGAGCCATAACTGCCGTAATGTAAGAAAACAAATCTTTAAACTAAAGCGCTCGACAAGTATATGACTTGGAAAAAGCAGTTTGAAAATTCTCTGTATTTATAAATTCATGTTTAAGAATATGTACGGTGGTTCAGAAGTAGAGCACCCACCTCTCGTACGAGGAGTCTGTTGGTTTGATCCCAGATCATGTGTGTTTGCGGTGGACAACTCCCATGTCCGTAGGCTTTCTCAGACTTCTCCCACATAATGATTCTACCAAATTGTTAGTAATCGTTTATTTTCATTAATTATCCGTCTCTTTAAGCCTATAAGGCGTAACCACGAGACGTTAGACTAAAAATTTCCTTTATATAAAAATCGTACGACATTTGAACAAAGGATTTTAGGAAAGAAAATATCAAAAGGATTTCCAGTCTTGACTTAGCTTTCTATGATAAAATTCGTTGCCCATACACCTTATGACACTGAAACATCAAATTTTAGATACAGAATTGTAGTTTGTTTGAAATTTCTGAAGTCATTTTTTTTTCTTCTTCTTCGAAATCTCATAGCTGCCCGTTTGGATTGCTTTCAAGACTTTATTATCACTCCTTCACGTGATATAAAGGAACCATGTTGGAGTGGAGACCTGAATTCTGTTCCACAATTTATTCAGAGCCTTGAGTTCCGTAGTATATGAAACAAAACTTAAGTTCAGTCTTGGCCTGTAATATGTCAATGCGTAAGAAAAAATTGGACAAAATTCGATACTTGTTCTGAAGAAGCAATATTACAGGAATACACAAAAACACACTTGCCAATTAGAGAATGTAATGAATTAAATATCGTTAACAATAGTAGAAAAATTTCGCAAACATATTAGGAAATACATTCTGTTCTTCTTCCAAGAACGGAACATGAATTAAGCCCAACCCAAAATTAAGGAGTCACGAAAAAGTAAAAACAAATGTATGTACCCTTAAAGAGTGGATAACGTTCCATTAAATTGACAAACTGAATTAAAATTGATATACTTATTCTGAAGTTATTGTCGAAAGAACATGTAAAATGCGTACACCAAAGTTTTGTTGGAGATCGTAAGTGTTGATCCATCAATATCCATACTGATTCTTATCTTTCGTAAGTTAGGACTATTTCTTCAATAGAAAGAGCTGTTCTGTTACTAGTATTGAAAAATAAAAATTACATAATAATACTTTTCTTTATGATTGTTGAAAATGATTTGGTCACAATCTGGTCCGCGAAATTCATGTGATTAAAATCAAGAGAAAAAGAAACACGTTTCATCAACAAGTCTCTCTTTAAAATGTCGGTAATTTTTAAGTAACGTTTTTCCTATATAATTGAATTATTTCATACTCGTGAGTATATTACTTCATTGTGACAACCAGAGACATGTTCAAGAACTAATCCCCTTCAACAAAGTTTGTTACAATAATTTCTGAATGAATGGGTCAATTTAGTTACTCTTCCCACTTAAGCCAAGTTGTATTTTTTGGATCAAAAGATCTAACATATTTCAATCAAAAATTTTCTTGTAGGCCTTATAGCTGGGGAACTGCATACAGTGTAGCCAAACGCACACTTTCACTTAACTCTGTATGATTTGCTTATTCCGCAGAAAGTATAAAATCTCGATACAAAATGTTGTGACCCCTGATTCAAAAACCAATTATTGGCCAAGATCGCAATCTTTTGATCCATTTTTTGGATAATTCCTAAAATTCCTGTTCATTGTTAATATTTATTAGGTATCAATTTCCACGAAACTATCTTACAATAAGTCTGTATGTTATTCAAAAACCTTGAAAGAAGAGAAAATCAATGCAGTTTGCGATTATCTGTTTGTATAGTAAGTAAACACGAAGCATATTTAGTAGGTTGGCGGTACGGGTCTCAATAGTAGAATGACTGCTTGTAGAGCGCAAAACGGATTCGATCGCACATCTTCTAAGCTTGCACGGACAACACTGTGCTTGTATATTTTCTAAAAATAACATAGTTTCTTCCCAATTTTTATTGCCACCAATCCTATCAGTTTCATCCGCTAGTATTTATCATTCATCTCATACAGAATGTAATTCCCTAGTATTTATCATTCATCTCATACAGGATGTAACTCCCTAGTATTTATCATTCATCTCATACAGGATGTAACTCCCTAGTATTTATCTTTCATCTCATACAGGATGTAACTCCCTAGTATTTATCATTCATCTCATACAGAATGTAACTCCCTAGTATTTATCATTCATCTCATACAGGATGTAACTCCCTAGTATTTATCATTCATCTTATACAGAATGTAACTCCCTAGTATTTATCATTCATCTCATACAGGATGTAACCCCCTAGTATTTATCATTCATTTCATACAGAATGTAACTCCCTAGTATTTATCATTCATCTCATACAGGATGTAACTCCCTAATATTTATCATTCATTTCATACAGAATGTAACTCCCTAGTAGTTATCATTCATACAGAATGTAACTGAGAAATCAAAAGTTACACTTCGCAACGTCCAGTAGCGAGAAAATATTACGTGAGACTTTAACATTTCATGATTTCTGAAAGATCATGCCACTTTGTTGCGCAAAGAATGAAGTTCTCCTGCATTATATGTAGCATGTAACAGTAGTGCAACCATTTTATCAGCGTGAAAACTCGTGTTCTCCAAATACTCACATGTGTGTGACATGAAGTCCATTGTTTAATACCCTTCCTGGCTTTCCAGGTTGCTAGTGTCCTCCATGCGTTCCATAGTTTCTAGTGACACTGCAGTCGACTATACGAACACATCCTTTTCCGATCCATATCTCATTCGGCATAGCTTAGAGAATCTTCAAATAAAGTGACTCGTCCTATTGAGTGTCATTCCTCTCAACACTCAAATTTTAAGTCGGCAGCACCCTAAAGAATAAAATGATCAACCATTTTGCTGGAAGATCCTTATGATCACTTTGTAGACACACTGCACCACAGTTTATTTTCATCACTGTAGAAAGTGACAAATAACTTAAAAACGATTTTGTCTTTCACATAGAACGTAATTTGTATCAGCACTGAGAAAACCGTTTCATTTGGTTAATTCGTTTGGAAGATACTGGCGTAAGAAAATACAAAGAGTATGCACATTTTGCTGCTTATCTTATGAAAATGCTAGGTGACATGACCTACAGGGTTGAACCATTGTTATAGATAACAATAACCATGAAAACATTAGTAATAATGGTTTTGTCATTTAATAAATTCGGTTAACGTAACAATAGAGTATATATTGACAGGTCTCATAGCGAGTCACTTTTTTAACTAAAAGTTACTTTTTTCAAGTTGGTCACTAAAAGGTTTTTTTAATTTGTCATTAAAAGTTATTTTTAGTGTAAAGTGACTTTTCTGGGTAAAGTGACTTTTCCGTGTGATTTATGTTTCGTATTGGTGGTTTTCTAACAAAAATATAAAAATAAATGGAAAAAGGCAGAAATTTGTTACTCATTACTCTTCTGAAACCTTCAGTACTTGCTGCTACATGTGAAACAGTTAGCTTTATTCTCACTTCAACTTTTATTCTTTCTAAAGCACAGTGAATGGTTGGTGGATGCTTAAGCTCTTAAGGTGGGGTTGAGAACCCTTTTGTGTCTATTCTTTCTTCTATCATAATAATCTTTTAGTTTCCGCTCATAATAGTTAACGCTCCGTTGAACGTTGTGTATGTGTGTCTGTGTGGTTAATCATGTTCGTCTTGTGTTATGCTTCTTGTATGTTCTTCTTAAGAGTAGGTGATGAATTTGAATATTTCATGGCTTTGAGAACTCTCAATGCTAAGTTAAATATAATGTCTGGAATGAAGAAATTCGGAAAAAGACCAGAACTGGTTCCACTTACTCAGAAGCTTTTTACATCTGCTAAGTCTGCTTACCGTAACTACAAAGCATACTTAGAAAACCTAAGAAAGGAGAAAGCTCAAAAAGAAGTAAAGAAGAAAATATGAAACAAAACAACAAACAAAGAGAAAGGTGATGGAGAAATTGACAAAGGGAAAAAGGGGCATGATGAGATTTTGGTCACTTTTTCGTGCGCTTTTGGTCACTTTTCAACTATTTACAAGAGACCAGACTACTATGAGCCCTGTATTGACTAATAAGAAGTCTGACATTCGCTTAAAACACCCGTCTAAACGAGAGATATCCATAGACTGTTTCAATTATTCTCTTGTCATTCTCAGTAAGCTGTAAAGTAACCTATGTTGCTGTATTAAAGAATATTCATTTTGGTAGGGGAAAAAAAGAGTGTACCACGAAGAGAAAATTAGTGTTTGGTAAGCTGGAAAATTTTTATGTCATACAGCAATTCGTTGGACTTTTTTTTTCCCTAAAGCAATCCATTAACCATATGAATTCAGTTTCCAATGTTTTAAAATACAGTGAAACAACATTCAGGAGAAATTTGTGTGGAGAGATTTAGTGTGCATACATAGGTGAATAATATATCAACGCCTATTTACTTAGGATCAAAAGTAATACCAAAAACTAATTTTGTCTCCGTTTGTATACAACTATTTTTTTTTTCCTAACAAATTCTTCTCTGTGTAGTTGTTCAAACCACAAGGTTACTTTAAAATGTACTGAGGATGACAAGAGAATATCGTTGAAACCATCTGCAGATATCATTGCTTCACAGTTACCATTTAAATGAGTTGGACTCCTATTATTCAATAAACTCATTAAAAATTTAACCTTCTGTGTGCCTTATCAATTGTGATAGAAATAAGCACGAGAGAACTATATTAACAACACCCAAGACCATGACCATGTTGATCCCCAAGACTTAGATTGAAGTTCCCCAAAATAGTACAAAATAACAGACTTTCAACGGTCTCTCAGTCACATCAAGCGTTAGAAGTTTCAAATATGTTATACAATGGTATTAATTTCTACGTGACAAACAATATACTTGGAAAATGAGTTGTATTTACGTAGTTAATGACATTAAAAAAAAAAAAATAGTATTTCGTTGAGTTGAAAGTTAATTTTATGAAAATCCACAAACTATGTTGTAAGATTTATGATATTGCATCTTACTGTTGTGTTTTTGAGTCTATTTAGAGGACGTGCAAATCAGTGGTGGCTCTAGCAGGGGGCCCTAGATCCCCCAGTTTTTTAATAATAGAAAAATAATTTAAGGTATTATTTATATACTTTTTTAAAGTTTATAATAAACTCATGATATACGAATTATAGTCTGAGTTCTGGCTGGGCCTCCAGGTTTTAACTTCTAGATCCGCCTCTGGTGCAAATAAAATTAAAATGTATACTCGTTCTATACACATAGTTGATCTGTAACTTAGGATGCAAGAATCTTTTTGTGCAATGAATTTACTGCCTATCAACTGTTTTTCCAGTTAACAAATACAGCCATAGTTCTTCAAGTAATGACTTTCAACAATGTTATATACAGGATAGACCATTTATTTTGATACATCGTTGTAATTTTTGAACTAATAGACATAAAACCCTGAAATTTTGTAGTATGCAGAAACCGGCAGCTAGTATTGTTTGGAATACTCTGTTTGAAATACTACAAGGTTAACAGTATTGCTAACAACATAAAGTTGTACTTTTTTCAAATGGCATTGTATCAGGCTTTTACACATTTCAAATGTACATGTAAAACGAAACACTTATTATGCAGTGTTGCAAACTAAGGTTGATACACTATCACAAACATCGAACAACAGCCAAATTTTGCAGAGTTCCACACAGGCCCGTAGCCAGTCCAAAGATGTAGGAGGGGGGGGGGGTTCCAACCATATAATTCATTTGCAAGCCTATCCAGAAAATTTTAGGGAGCAGTAAAAATTTGAGGGAGCGGCCCCCTAGCCCCCTGTGGATACGGGCCTGGTTCCACAGCAGTAATAACACAAGTGAGATGAACGGGATAATGCACGCCCAAAGGAACTTAATGCCGAATACTACGGTCATCACATAAAAATTTCTAACAAGTAAAAACAAAGGTACAAGAAATTTAAAATTTGTTCCTTTTAAAAGACTTTATACCGAAGAATTGTCTAGATAAGTATCAATTGAATTACGCACATAGTTTCCAATAGACATAAAGATCATAATGCCGTTTACAGCAATTCGAAATCTCAAACCGTTCGGGAGATATTAAAAAAAAAAATGCTGAATACGTTGCTATATTGTTTGAAATGGCGTATTTTTGTGAACTTTCTGAAATAATTTTTTATTTCCTTTTCTTCTATAACATTATAGCAATACTTTTTGGTAAATGTAATTATAATAAGTTCTCGGAATTGCATAACTTCAAATAGTGTTGCAAACTTTAACCATTTTTATCATATCTACAGAACAATTTGAGGTATCAAATTGCTGTAAACAGCGCTGTGATCTTCACTTCTATTGAAGACTGTCTATGTGATTGGATGAGATACTTATCTAAACGGGTTTTCGAAATAAAGGCTTATATATATATATATATATATATATATATATAAAGTCAAATTTTCAATCCCTTGTAACTTTGTTCATATACATTCGAAATCCGTCATATGATCAAATTATTATATACTAACTAAAGTATTTTGGATATATATTACCCTGTTTGTCTCGTTTGCGTTATTATTACTGTAGAGGCCACTAAAATTTAGATGTTTAATTTCCAATACTGCACGATAAGTGTGGAATGGTAAGTTTCCATTTTACATGTAGATTTGAAATTTGTAATAACTTCACATAGTGCCATACGAAAGAATACAACGTGATATTGAATTGGTAATACTGTTAGCATTGCAGTAGTATCACAGAGTATACCAAACAATGCCCCCTGCCTATAATTAGATGGTGCAAAATATCAGCGTTTTTTGTTCATTAGTTTAATAGTTATAAGGGCGTATGAAGATAACAGGTGCACCCTGTATTATATATACAGTATATATATATATATATATAAGGTGTTCTAAAAATTGCTTCACGGACTACAGGGCACTATTCCACAAATCAAAATAAAGCAACAAATATACATAATTGTACACCTTTCGGATCCTCTTCTATAGGCACGAATTCTACTATGTGGGAGCGTAGTAAATAAAGAACCATAGAGTAAATCTACCAATTTATCAGATAGTTTCCAGATAGCAGTTAAAGTCGATACACGTTGGCACTAGCACCACTTACTAGTGTAACAATCGATGTAACTGGTTGATGAATTCCTAATGGTTCTAAGTTAATATGCAACGTTGTTACATAGTGAAACTTTTGATTTCCTATAGCGGCTGAAGGAAGCCCTGGAGTGTATACCATTATATAATATTTTTGCTTCATTTTGACCTGAAGAATAGCGCTCTCTTATCTGTGGGCACAATTTTTAGAGCACCCAATATATATATATATATATATAGAAAGAAAGAGAGAGATTTAAGTCTGGAAAGTCGTTCCTTATATCAAATGGAAGAAAAACAATCCTAATATGCATGGATCGAAAAGTTCCTTCTTTTAAAATTATAAACCTCCGAAAATGAGAAATATTAAGTTTTAAAACTCCCTGCCTTGAAAATTATGGGGCTTATCGCAAGTGGGTCAAGAAACTACACATAAACTAGTATGAATCTATGTAAATATTCATGTTGTGCTACCTTCCAGTACCGGCGAAACGAATTGTGAAAGGAAAGTTTTGGTATGCGGATAAACTTTCTGGTACTAATTAAGCATTCATTTCACCGGTACTTCAGGATTCTGAGACACTGATATATATATACAGTATATATTTAGTTCCTAGGAAATTCCTTGAACTGCTTGCAGTAGATGATATAGTTTTCAAGCCAAGGCATTTTAAAACGTAATGTTTAGCATTTTCGACGGTTTATAACTCAGAAACGAGGTGTTTTTGGACCCATATTTATTAACATTTTTCCTTTCACTTGATATTAGGTACAAGATAGATCTGAAAAAGATCTTGATTCATTTTATAATTTCGTTATTCGATTGTTTCCATCAAATGTTATTGTCAAAGCATTAAACTTCATATAATATTTAATTTACTACGAACTTTTCATTACGCTATTATTATTATCCTACACACTTATTAATCTCCATTACCTGACATTTTTTTTAAAATTAATTTTTACTTATTACTTTTCTTTTAGTTTGTTTTTCCATTCTCCCTCTCATTATATAAATGTTTGTATTAGTTTAATATTCCCTCACCCTGCTGCAGTCTTACCAAGTATCCGCTTCAATAGTTTTATCTTTCTCCCTTAAACTTCATTTACTGTCATGCTGGTAACACTTTCGCGTTTTAACATACAGGGACATACGCAGGAGGTGGGTTCTGGGGGTCCAGACCTCCTCCTCCGAAATTTCGACTTGTGTGTAAATTTATCCTAATTTTAGGGGCAATTTTAGGAATTTTTATATAAAATATCCTCATATTAAGTTTGGACCCCTCCTGAAATAAATTCCTACGTACGCTACTGTTCACATACATTCCAATATAGCATCTACCCGGACGGTTCACGGTTTGTCTTTTAGTTTTTGGTTTATATGATGAACTTTTTAGCGAAAATGCCTGTAGTAAACTTCTTTAGTGTGTGTGTATAATTATATTTTCACAATTTTTAAATAAATAGTTCGTGTTATAAATTTGGAAAAGGAATCCTGGAGCGGGAGTGGAAAATGAATAACCAGACAGTTAGTCGCATCGTTGAAGAAAACGGCAAACTATAAGTACTTCCGCTAAAAGCTTCATTAGACGGAGATGGGAAATTGAGAGAAGGCACCAATGTTGAAATGCAGTGTCACGTGATAGTGTTATAAGAAACGGTAGGGTTTAGTGTAAGAAGAAAAAGCCAAAGGAATGGGTAGATCGGTAAGAGTGCAGCAGAGCGAAAAAAAATATTAAATTGAAGAGAAAAATTGTATGTATATAATATAGAAGAAGAAAAATTGAAAACATAAAAATACGTAAACTAATAAAGAAACTACAAAAAATAAATAAAAGTGGGAGATAGTGTACAATGAAAAACACGTAGAAGAAAATAATCGTGAAAGAATATATATATATATATATATATATATATATATATATATATATATATCGGGTGTTCTAAAAATGGTGCCCACGGACCCACAAAGCACTATTCTCAAGTCATAATAAAGCAAAAATATATATGTATTTGTATACCTTTCACGTCCTTGTCTGGAGACACGACGACACGAATATATATATTTAAATAACAAAGATAAAAATAAAAATGCATGGAACTCGGAGAAAGTATAGTGATAATTAATACCTTAACTGCATATCTACAATTAACCACAAACAAAACCCTATTGACAACTTTTAAAGTTTAAACAAAACAAAAGTGCTTCAAATTTTCTTAACTCCCAGTGTGCTGTTAATCGACTGACTTATGAAATTAAATATCACATTTAAGGGATTAGAAGAAACTGCATATGATTTGTCCATGGTGTGTGTGAAAAAAAAAAAAAAAAAAAAAAAACAACCCGGAATACTACAGAGACACATCAAACAATAACTATATATACATAGATACATTTTAACAGAAAGCTCCTAGTGTTATGGTTTGTAACTGAAGGTTTTTAAACTAATGTGGCTCGAAGGTACAATATGTATCCCCATGTTCTCTTTCAATCAAACTTTTGTTCACTTTCGAGAAACTCATTCAAGTAAGGAAAATCTGTAGGGAAATGTAAAAATAATATAAAAATGGCACAACATACTGTCCGGAGATGGTTGAAAGAAAATGCGTAAGGAAACATATTAAAACAGGATTCGAGGGTTTGTACTTTCTACCGGGGAATTGAACTCGGAACCATGCGCACTGCAACTAGCGCGGCGGTTATAATTATATCTATCTACCTATATATATATATCAGAATGACTTCACGTAGTTCCAAAGTATCAATAGATACCCCTGTAAGCGACGTAACGAAAGTGGATTCAGCTACAAGTAACATTTTGAATCGAAATACGGCGGCTTCGGTATGAGTTGCACATTAAACCAACTGTACTGTTCAATGTGCGTGATTGTTTCAGTTTTGTGACAGAAAATAGGACTTCAGTTGTGGCACTATTAGTGGAAAGCCCATCTGCCAATGTTGAATGACTCGGAGTCATTTGGACAATATAGTTAGGTTAATGTGCAACTCATGCAAAAGCCGTCGTATTTCGATTCAAAATGTCACTTGTAGTCGAATCCACTTTTTCTATGCCACTTACAGCGTCATTTATTGGTATACTTTGGAACTTGTTTCTTATGCTATACCGTTTGCCTCTTCTTCAAGTATGTTCAGTTCAAATTTGAAGTCATTCTGACCAATAGTTCTTTTTTCTTTTTCTTTTTTTTACAGCATTTTGAAAGTGAGACTTTAATTATAATCACCCTGTATGTATATAATATGAGAATTAAAATACGTTACTGTTACGGTTAATAAATGTCTGACAAACTGAGTTGTTCGCCGTAACTAATAATATTTCTTAAAAAAAATGCATTAGGTTTATGAAATAAAACAACATCTACAAATTCCACCGACCGGATTTTTTTAATTCAAATAATTCTGTCATTGGCTATAAAATACCCTATTAGTATTAGTATTTAATTACTAGTTACTTTTCCACCAATTTGTATAGATTTTAGCGAAAACATCTACGCGTACTTTCACGCCTAACACTAAAGTTTTTTCATACCTAATTTTTGGTTATTATCTTAGTTTTATTTGCGTTTATTCTCATTGTTCACTCAAAGCAATACAACAAAGACACAAACATAAATATTAATGATGTGGGGGACGCGGTGGCTCAGTGGTAGAGCGTTCACCTCCGGTGCTTGGGATACCTGGTTCGATCCCAGCTCGCGCCGTGTGGATTTTGTGGTGGACAAACACCGTGCTTGTGGGTTTTCTCGGTGTTCTCCCATTTCCTCCCACTTTCTTCATTCCACCATTTCATTCATTTCTCATCATCACCGTCTCCTTTAGCCTAACCGGCATAACCGTCGGACGTAAAATTTAAGATTTCATTTTCACAAACATTAATGAAAGGAGAGAACAACGAATTTAAACTTATTTTTACACACCAAATCCTCTGTAGTTGCGAATTAATAATACACAAAGAGTGAAAAAAATATGCATGACTGGATCGAGACTCGAACCGGCGATCTTCGGCACGAAATTACACTATCGACCGAACGTCTTGGACCATCACTCGTCACAAAATTTCTCAGTAAGCCTCCACGCCTTGACCTAGCAGTATGTCACATCGATTGATACAATTACCGCTACACATCGTCTATATACCAAGTTAGAACAGTGATTCTATAATCCAACTGTCTTGTAGGCGAGATAAAGTAGTGGGGAATGGCTTGTACTGAAGGTTCATCTTAACTATGGTCTATGCGCCTGCCAACTGCACTGGATTTAATCTCCGGTGGCATAAAGACGTAAAACTCAAATTATAACATGAGGGCATATTAGTAACCTCAGTAGCTTTTTCCCTTCCTATTTATTTTAAAGCATGTTACGTTATGTGTTGCGCCTTCTTTTACACCTTTCATTTCATCATTTTCGCTCCTTGAAAAAGTTCCTACAAAGTGAACGAAAATTTGTTATTAAACGTGAAGATTGGGAGACAACCAAAGTTAAGTTCTTTTCACATAAATATTGTATATTAGAAACAAACATACTCCGCCTTATGCAGAGTCGTTTTGACTTATGATTAGCGTCATACTAAAGGTTTGACTACTGCAGGAAACATATGTTAGTCGAGCTCTTTAGTATTGCACTAATCACTTGTCAGAACGACTCTGCATAAGGCCCATTGAATCTTACGAATATAGCCTCTGTATACGGTATAGAATATTGACATGTGTAACAGTGAGTGGTTCTTAATGAGCGTATTTTTGAAAACTTTAAAATAAGAACTAGAGACCGAATGTTAGGCAAAATGACTATTCTTTAACATTAAAGATAAGATCAGAAAAAAAAGTTTTAAAGTTCATATGGGCTATTGTAGTTCTAATTTAAGCCAAATCTATTTTGTCTATTTCACCCTTTCTTGCCTAAATAATTGCTTTAGTGCCTAATGTCGCCTATTCTATGCATTTTCTTAAAAATAAGACTTTATTGGGAAAAATATATAATTTAGTATATTAGTAGCACTGTTTGTAGTGATAACATGCCGAAACTTTGGACTGCTTTGTGCACTAATAAAGTGCTGTAGAACCTTGGACTGTTGTGTACTGATAAAGTGTATAAAATTTGGACTGTCATGTGTAGTGATAAAGTGCTGTATAGAATGTATTTGCCAAATATACATGAAATATATGTCAAGCTTCGTTTATATATATATATATATATATATATATATATATATATATATATATATATATATATATATATATATACAGTAAAAGAAAATGTAAACAAATAGGTATGTATCTATATTCTTTGAACATTATCTATGACTTGAATTTATTTTTTAATTGTATTGAGTATTTGTACTCATTATTCTTTAATTACATTTTAGTGCCTGTTTTACTGCCTATTTTTTAAAATTTTAAGTGCCTATTTGACTGCCTATTTTCCAGGTTTTTAATGCCTAAACATCCGGTCTCTAATAGAAACGAAGATCTCATACTGTTTTTCTGAATTAAATGACCGTCCTTCACACATATCGAAGTTCATTTGTAAGGAGAAAATATGAAGATACATTAGGTCAGAATTTTGTGTCACCTTTCCTCTGCAGTAAAATTAAGTGCATTTTGTTACTGACTATGATGAAAGAAATAAGAAGACAACAGGGAAACGGTAAAAAGATGTGACAAGCGGCTTTGCTATGCTTCCATAAATAAATAAAAACAAATAGAAAATGAATTGGAATGTTAAAATAAGAGTATTATTAATTGTTATGGACCTATTTATATTTAGATTTAGATTTTGGGACCAGGTGGAAGAGATTCTTTGTGCTGCTAGCGCCATTGTTATATTTAAAGAAAAATGCTCTTCCAAATGTGAATTTAAGTCTTTTTTTTTTTAATGTAATGAAATTTAGGGCGCTTATCAGCAAATGCACTTGCGCACACCACACACTAACAATAACATGGTATGAGTAATTGAATCAACAAGAAAACTACCAGTGTCAACATCAGTTGTGCATGAAACACTCCAGTTTTCTTTTGTATTGTTGCTTTTCCAGGAAAAGTGCCATTGTTGCTGACTTTTTTTTAAATTGTTGCTGCACTGTTGAAATAAAAACCCACATGGCCCTGTACGAGAAAAATGTATTAATAAAGAATTTATTTGTGACGAAAATATGTATTTTTATTACTATTAACCAATACAATTTACAGAGTAAAACATCAGGTCCCGTGATCGATGTGGAAAGTAACTACGTATACCATAGGTAATTTTTGTATCAACTCAGATAGTCATTTTCTAATTAAGGCTTGCTCAGATTTAGTATTCTCAAAAGGGCTCGTACTCACTGTTCCCAGTGAGCCTTAGACTCGGTCGAGGTAGTGCGAATCTTATTAACGATAGCGAGTGCACATACCTCATTGGCGTTGGGTTCACTATCCAATGAAGTTCGAGCTTACAAATGTCATTTGAGCCACGTGCTAGCTGTCAATGATTAAGCTTCAATCTGATTGAAGTCTGACAACTGGCCTCGTGGGTTTGGATTCTACAACCATTATGCCGTGAAATATTTCTAAAATTGGAACGAATATTCTACGCTACACTAATAAAGAGGAAAATTCTCTGAGGCTTTTTTTCCTTTATTTTTGAAGGAAAAGCGGGAACATATATTTTTCAATGGTCTTCCACTAGCATACTATCTCTCTCTCTCTCTCTCTCTCTCTCTCTCTCTCTCTCTCTCTCTCTCTCTCTCTCTCTCTCTCTCTCTCTCTCTCTCTCATATATATATATATATATATATAATATAAATGAAAGTAGCTTTAAGACTTCGCACAGTTTGAATCACCGACCGCTCTATAAAATTTTCAAGATAGATTATGTTTACACCTGGGAGTATTTTTATCATTTCTCCTTGATGGTACAACATAGGGAAGGGAGAGGAGGTGATATTTAAAAATGACAGAATCTGACCGATGTTAGTGTCGAATCCATAGTTGTCGGGGTCGCTGATGTGAAGAGTGACACTTCCGATGCAGTTTAAATCTAAATCCAGCCCACAATAATAATATTTAATTTTTACTCTCATTTTTACCAAACACATGACATAAGAGGTTGTACATTTATAGTTTTTATTTTAACCCAGCAAAGCGGATAATCAACGCTAGTAGTGTAATAAATACAGCCTTCAGTAGACTTGAGCTATCATCTTGTGTTTTGGAATATGAAAGAATATCGTCTGTGATGGTGCAACGACGCTTTCGAACAGAATTCCAGAAGACACTGTGTCCAACAGCATCAAAAAGTGAAATACGAAATTCAGAGGCAAAGTTTTGTCTATGCACAACTTCTCGGTCAGAACGTCGTTATTAACACAAAGCGAAGAAACTGTAAGTCGTGTTAGAGAAGCTTTGAAGCATTAAAATTTAGCCTCTCGCATTCAAGTGTGTGATGTTTTCTACAAGGGACTATGGTGGAAACTCATGGATGTTAAAGGTTTGTGTAGTAACAATAGCAGTGGCGTCGCCTTGTGCATCGCAAGAACACGTGAACCACCAAGTATCGTGGACTGTTTGTAGCTCCTAAAGATGTTTAATAATATTTAGAATATTATTATATTGTCGTTTTATTTCTGGGGCCGCGGTGGCTCAGTGGTAGAGCGTTCACCTCTGGTGCTTGGGGTCCCGGGTTCGATCCCAGCCCCCGCCAAGTGAACTTTGTGGTGGACAAACACCGTGTGCGTGGGTTTTATCGGGATTCTCCCGTTTCCTCCCACTTTCTTCATTCCACCATTTCATTCATTTCTCATAATCACCGTCTCCTTTAGTCTAACCGGCATAACCGTGGGACGTAAAACTCAGAGATTTCATTTCATTTTTTTCGTTTTATTTCTATTCTCTTGATTTACCCCTTGCGTATATGCATTCCATCATCACACCACGTTCACAACAGCGAGCGTGATAGGCTGTTCTGTGTGTAGTACGGAAGGGAAATGCGGGCAGCTGAGGGGAGGAACTGCGGTCTCCTGACATTCAAATCAAGATTTACACGAGCAGCGTTGACAGCACTGTAGTTGACTTATTTCCAGTAATGCGGCGCTTTAAACAGTATCAAAGAATGAACTTCTGCGTTGACAGCTGTTGTTGACTAATTTCCAGTAACGTGGCGCTTTAAACAGAATCAAACAATGAACTGCAACTTAAAATATATAGAAGAACATAGTAGTACTATATAACTATGTAACATAGCAGTACCGTAGCTCAAAATAGTTTCAGTGCATTAGCTATACTATCAACAGAGAAAAAATTGAAAAAAACTAAACTTCAGAAGAGTTATTGACAAGTTGATTGCTCAAAAGAACATGAGAAGTAATTTCATATACGTATGAAATGGAGCATTTGATTATAAATTGGTACTTTTCATTATGTGTAAATATATATATGGTTATTTTCATTGATTATTTATAGTTTTTCTTATTTAGAATACTGAAAGAATTCTAGAATAGAATTTTCTAACTTAACGAAAACGAAAATTTGTCACGAGATGCCACTGAACAATTGTCGAGGTTCTTGCATGTTTCAAAACACACACCAATAAATAAATAAATAAATAAATAAATAGAAATAAAAGCTTATATTTACTGAGCGTCAAATTTGCTCTTACTGACTTCCAGCAAGAGTTCCCTTAAAAACTTGAAGAGTTACTCTGGAGCGACATAAACTTTGTTATTTATTTATTTATTTCATCTTAACTTGTAACTGTACCAAAATTCTGCTTATAATATTTTTCATATAAACGCAAATTCTGCGTTAGAGCGTGATGTGACGTTCGTCTGAATTTGTACACTTTGTGCAGTGTATGCTTCTTGTTGATTGTGCTGCCGCCTAGTGGTGTTAAAAGACAGGATAGAGGAAGAGGAAGAGGAAAGTTATGAGAGGACAACTAGTTTTTCGTTGTGTTGTGTTGGTGTGTGTGAATGTGAGTGACTCAGCTATTTTGCTGATCACTACAATATCTCGTCCTCAAACGTTTTTTTAAGTGGAATATTAGTTACCTTGTAATCTAGATATCTATCACTGTCTTCAAATATGTAGAAATTATTAACGAAAACAGTATTATTAACTTGAACATTTTGGCAATTTTTATGCAACTCATTATCAAAACAAATTAGCCCCAAGTGGTATTTTATAACAACGAGGGGGCGTGTTGGAGATTAAGAGAAAACACAAAGGACTTGGAAGGTGGTACTAAAACGCAACGGACATGTTGTAAACGACCAACACAAAAATATCCCAAAACTGGTCACTCCTGATCAAAACCACGACATAATGTCATCAATGCGTTCACTTGCAATAACTGTCTGCTAAATTCTCAACATCGGAAGAAAGGACGATCTTGGTGAGTGGATTCGACGGATAAATAGTGTTCCAACCTAAAATGTGATCACGTCTTTCACCAAGCCATGGCGGACAATATAACGAAGTGAGTAATAAAGTGCACTTACAAACTCATTACGTAAACGGGGCGAATAAAGTAAGGGAAAGATTGTTTATCTCAGGTACGTTTATTCATTTTAAATAAATGGCACAATAAGATATAAATTTGTCAGTTTTTCTTTTACAGATTGCATGACGTAATAAGAAGGTGATTGTTGGATAACCTGTGCATGGTTCTTGAAAGTAGGTGATGCTCTCGTCTAATTTTCGCAATACGTCTTAGATCTTCACCCAGGTGGTTCCCGTCCGAATCTGGACCGTAACGGTGAGGTGTATCGCGCCTTCCTTAAGCGATCGTCGTGGGGACGAACTTTCCGTATCCGTGAATAAAATAGTGCAAAGCTGTATTATTTGCGGGCAGGGAATAGGGAGTTCTTCACGGAGGCCGGTTAAGGACGGTGTGCACTCCGCAGCGCAATGCTGCTAGAACCCCGGAACCGTAATAGAACGGCTGAACCCTTCACCGTAACAGAATGGCTCCCGATATCACAGGGACAAACACGGAACGAACCCAGGACCAGTAATAAACTAGGATCTAATATGCCGAAAATAGAGTATCTCTCAAGCCCTTATGATAGAGAGGTGAAACTAGATATACAAACATCTTATTTTAAAATACGTGAGCACATCCTTTATCGTTTCAAAAAATCTGCTTTGCGAAATATTTTCAAATACTTGATCAAGATGTAAAAGTGGCATTGTGATTATCTATCTGGTCATCACGGGAAGACAAATGAACCGTTACAAATGCATTTTTGAACACTTTTAGAGCTTACAAGAAAATAGTTAGCTGACTGTGAATTTGACAAAACTTGGACACAATTTAGAGGATGATCTACTATGCTTAAATGCAAAATTTTAGGGGGAAGTCAGGGGTGTAGCCAAGGGGGGGGCCATCGGGGCCGGCCCCCCCCCAAATGGTTTTCTGGCCCCCCCAAATGACCAATTTTTAAAACATCATAGTAAAATTATCTCGCTTCTTTCATTTAAAAGTAACAAAGTTTATTGACAATTAATAATTTATGGTAAAATAGTACGGAGAAATATTGTTTTTCCATACCGATCGAAAAATAGTATAGTATCTCTTCCTTATACTGATCGAAAAATAGGATACTTTTTGTGACAGCAGATTACACAATTTACTGCGATTTATATTTGATAGTTTGAAGACAAAACGTTTTAAGAAGGTACTACAAATATAGCCATAAATCAAAGGTACTAAACTGATTTGTAAGTACAGTATATTTTATATGCTTTAACAAGTGTTTTAAAAGACATAGAGGATAGAAAATTTGGTGAGAAACAATGCTTTTATTCAATTTGGATTTCATTCGCTCTCTCTTTTATTTCTACCCAGTGTAATAAAGTAATTATGTTTTTTTTTTTTTTTTTTTTAGTCACGAATAATAAATAAATATATTTGTCAGGAAACCGTAAAGAAATTAAGTGAAATTTCAAAGAAAATCAATCTTGTGTAGATAGGTTCTGTATACAAGGTCTTAAATTTAAATATGAAGGTAACCAAGAAAAGTTTTGTTGCTTTTTCACCCACCACCTTCGAACATCGATATGCCACCTAACCTGGAAGATGAAAAATTGTCCCCATCCGCATCGACGACCTTCTGAAAACGTTCTGGAAGGCCATGGAATCCATCGCGGTAGAACGTGGTGGGCCGTGAAACGAAGAAAGTATCAGGTGCATTTTGGACTTTTACTAGGGGTTTGAACTGACGTCCTCTAATGTGACTGTCCAAAGAATGGAACAGATGATAATCGGACGGTGCAATACCCGGGGAATATAGTGGTTGCAATATTGTTTCGCATCCAAGGCGAAAAATGGTGTCCTGAGTCATTCTAGCCACGTGGGACTTAGCGTTGTCCCGTAAACGAGGACCCATTTGCAATTCAGAAGTAATGGCTCCAGAGTTTTGAGTTTTTGTTGAGCACAGCTCAACTGCTGACATTACACAGTTGCATTGATACTCTGACCAGCTGGTAGCAGTTCCCGATGCACGATGCACCAAACACACAGAAGGACCTTCTTCTGGTACAGTGCTGGTTTCGGCTGTTTTGAAATCGGTTCATGGGATACTAACCAATGATGACGACGCCGTGGAGCTTCGTATAGAACCCACTTTTTATCACATGTCAACACCCTGTCCAGAAATGGCTCCGAAACAGTAAATAAACACAGGCGACTGCCGCGTTGGCTTCTGGCCCGGAGTCAAATTATGAGAGACCCATCGACCCAACTTGTAGTGCTTCACAAGTTGATGGATGTGCGGCTGAATGGTTTCTCCACACACTGAATTGTAGTCCCAGTTCCTCTTTGTATATGTGTTGGTCTTCTGGCACGTGGTGTTTTCGGGTGTTTCGTCATCGTCCTTAAACTTGTTAAACCATCGCTGCAATGTCCGCGTCATCACGACACCCTGACCAAAGGCCTGGCATATCTTCTGTCCCTCTACAGCGGCGTTTGACCTCCACTTGAACTCGTTCAGCATACATGCTCCTATGACGCTCTGTGGAAGTCCCATGTTCCCTCTGTCTTTACGCAAGTTCACGGTGTGTCTGAATTGCCACAACCAGGTAGTATGTTGGATATACCCACAACAACAACTGACGTTCGTCTTATCTCCACTTGCATTCAACTCACGATGTGAGATCCAATTGAACACAGACTTCCACGAAAAGGGACAGAACATTCTTGGTTACCTTTATAGTTATGCATAAAAAGTATAACGTTTGGTCCCGGGCAGTAGTTCTTGATTAAGCATAATAAAAACTATATTGAATATAATTTATGAATAATAATAATAATAATAATAATAATAATAATAATAATAATAATAATAATAAGAAGAAGAAGAAGAAGAAGAAGAAGAAGAAGCTAAAATAGTGTTTTTAGTTTTGTAGACTAGCAGCAACACATTTTTTGGCTTTGTACATTGTAGCTGGCCCCCCCTCAAAAACGACGCCCCCCCCCTACACAAACCTGCTGGCTACACCCCTGGGGGAAGTGAACAAAAGGAGAGAAGTAATAAGGGTTTGTTTAGTATTCGAAGTCATTGAGGAACAGAATTTGATGCGAAAGAACGGAAAAAGTAAGATCTCACAAAGTTTCAATACATGAACATCTGATTAACAGATTACTTACCCCAACCACTCGGCTATTCCGTACGAGTGTCTAAATTGTTGGGCTGCGCTCTAATTGGAGCTGATCGATTACAGCTACATCAAAATCTGTTATTATTGAGTTTCAATGCTAAACTTCACTTCAACCTGTATAACTTCCCCCGTGTGCATTTCCACCTGAAATTTTGCATTTAGGCATAGTTGACCATTCTCTAAGTAGTGTCCAACTTTGCCAATGGATGCCAGCTGACCATTTTTAGTTAGCTCGAACAGGTTTTTATCATGTTTCTTTCGTTACAATGCATACACAAAGCAGGGATTGGAGGATTAAAAATATACGACAAAAATATAGTATTTCACGAGCCTACCATCATAGGAAGATGAAATTCGGCATATAAACTCCTCATTACAAATGTGTGACCACGTGCTCCAACATTTTCGAAAATTTCGCCTCTAGCAGAGATACGAGGTAACTGATGCAATATCTTAATTTCCCATTTTGCATTCAGAAACTGGTCAAAGCGAGGAAACGTTTTAACTGTTTAAAATGAATCTTGAACATAGTTAGCAACTGGATTCAGTTGAATCTTTATCATTCATTTTGACTGAAATGCTATTTTACTGGGGAAAGGGGTTTAAATATTTCGCAAATAATATTTCCATAAACTTATTATTCTCGTTCGAAGAACGAGAACGTCAAATAGTTCGTGTCTGTCCTTTAAAGATTTCCCCAGCCAACATTTTAAAAAGAATTGTGTATTCCTTTTTTATGATTTTAAGAATATATTAGAGGTCTCTTGAGCCCATATTAGGAACCTAGAAGCACCATTTTTGGAATATATAAATCCGAAAATGTCACAATGGTTCAACTAATGATCAGCTTTTACATCCAGATTTGTGACTTTGATCTATTTTTGATTTAAGTGGAATTACTCCATGCATGATTTTAGTTGCGACCCTTCGTAGATCACAAACCCTGAAACTTATGAGCTGTAACACCAATGGGTTAGTTGATTGGGAGTTTGGCATCATTTTCAGCACCGAAGCTATATGAGATGTGGACCTATAGCTAACCTTGGGATCATGAATCAAATGAATTCCCCCTAGGAATTAATCTCCTGGTGGGCTTGATTGCATTCACATGAGTATTCCCAACCAGAATATGAAGGTGCAGGATACATACTCTCTTTCCACTTGGTAACAACACTAGTTTATTAATCATGTTCTGATTAAATAGTGGATATGATTTCTGTTTTCAATAATGTGAAAGATCTAATAATAGGAATTGAATATACTCTTTCTTCTTTCCTCTTCTCTTTATGTTTTCACACACACACACACACACACACCAGCATTTCATTGATCAAAATTTTGTTTAAAAAGTGTCTTAACAGTTAAGACAGAAGTAAAATAGGCATTTCAAAGAACGCCTGACGTAACATTGCTTTGCATTCTCGCCCTATAGCATTCAGTAGTGACTAACTGAATAAGTGGTTCTTTTGCTACTACACCTTAAAAAATCCACGCTTATTATATTGTATATGTGAAAAATAACTTGTTTCTTTACGAAACTAAAACTAATAGCACTGAGGACAATAATGAATCATGATTCGATAAATAAATCAATATCAGAGTGGAATCTTACTCTGATCTTTAATACACGACTTCACATTTATTCATTCAGTGAGGTATTTTGTCTGTGGTTTAATTGGTGTAAGCAAAGATGCCTAAAACTAAAGGTTCTTTTAAACTGATCAGAATTTGCGAAAACGGTCCCTAAAGTCACTATGCATTGCGTTTTATCGAATTCAAATCATATTTAATAGTTCCTACCGGAAAATTATTTTCTTTATGCAAAATCTTGTAGCATGGGGAGGATATTCCCTTTTACTTTCTTATTTTTGATAGATTCGTGCAACATCAAACAATAAGGTTATTTTCAAAGATTGGAGGAAGCATAGGTATACCAAGTTTCATTAAAATCAAATAAGTTCTATGAGAGTTACGTTCAAACAGACAGACAGATAGACGAACACAGACACAATTACTGGTTAAGTTAGTTGGTAGACACTTTCGTTTCAATTACGTGTATATTTAGTTTCGGATTTAAGCTTATTTCTATATTTTATTAATGGAAAAAATTCTAGAACACCCTTACTTTTGATCTAGAATCATACTTGTAGGCTTATATTATTACCTTAGAAAAATAAGAAAAATCTAATAGAACTAAACCATAGCTAACACTCTAATATGATACTACATTCAATAGTTGTCCCTTCGATAACAAGAAATAAAAGTGTATTTAATGAAGAATCGAACATGGATCAGTTGATTCGTAGGCGAGAACCAGCGGCGTGCCGTCAAGGGGACTAGGGGACTAGGCTAGTCCCCTGGAATTTTAATTAAAGTATTTTGTGATAAATATATACCAAAGGAAACGAAAACATTGTTTGTATTTCTCTATTTTTGTAAAATAACACTATTTCAATTATTCTGACACAACTATACTCAGCGCCCGTGTGCTGGGTGCGACAGCGAAGTTGAGATCGGAAACGCTCGGGTTTTAATCGGCTTTTCTCGGGGAAGGGAACAGGGTCCAGTCAGCTAGTCCTCATATTATGTTGTCTAAGCTCTAAGCATGGGCGTTCTGTCGTAAGCGAATTTAATGCTCGTTTGCTTTTTACATAATAGTTTTAGTTACATAATAATAGTTCTAGTTAATAGTTTTAACGCTATTAAATTTACAGTATTAATCTTGACACTTTAAGAAATCTAGTGAAGTGTGAACTTTTTAGATTATGACTCGAAGAATAAAGTATGGAAGGGGACTCGTCTGAGAAATCGAGTCCCTTACGGCAAAGCGATGGCGCAAGCAGTGATATTACTTCAATTGGTATAGGGGACAGTAGGGGCGGGGATCGGCCGTTTCAGTCTTGTATTCTAAACCATTGAATTCCTTAATTTTCAAGAAATGCAACAAATAATAACCAGTAGTAGAACAACTCCAAGCATTTCCATTTAGACAAAAATTAAAGATTATATACATAATATCAAAACGGATTATTTTGCATCCTCAAAATAGTTAACTGCATGTAAGACAAGAAACAAACTGTATTGCTGGCCTAGTACTATGTTCCACATAGAAAAGGACGTGTGGAATAATGATGGCTTTTGTGACATGAACAATTTTCACAAACCCAAGTTGCGCCAAGAAAAATGTTATTCACACCTGTCCACAATAACTAAATTGAAAACTTTCGGGAAACCAGAATTGATTTTTAATTGAGCAAGCAATGCAGAAGTTGATTCAAACCGAGAACTAATGAACCGATTGATTTATTCCTCTTGTTTTATGGCTAAACAAGAGTGATCATTTAGAAGTCATAACAAACAGGAAGATTCTGTCAATTAGGGAAATTATATTGAAGTAATTCAGTTACTTTCTAAGTACGACACTAAAAGGACTTGCAGGGGCGCCTGAAGAAAATTTTCTAGAGAGGGTCCCATCTCCATGGTTGCTATGTTGCGTCTGGTATTTCTGGTATTTAATATACGTGGTTTGCTATATTACGTATACATTTTCGTGAGCCAGAGGAAGGTCCAGGCCCCACCCTACCCTCTCGTTCGGGCGCCCATGTTGACTTGTCATCTTCACAGCATGGGAGTGTTTAAAGGAACGTCAAACAGAATTCAGAATTATATTATTAAATGTGTTGGTGAGTAATTCTGGATAAAATTAAGTCAGAAAAAAACAATACACTTCTTACAGCAATAATGTTGGACAAAACTACGGACATTGCAAAGATCTCTCAACATTCAATCGATACGTGAAAGACGGCAATTCATGAAAGACATTTGGTTTGCAGATGTTACTAGTGATTGCACTGCGACTGCTCTAAGTGAGCATGCTTTCCAAATTCTCTCTCATATTAATTGTAAGCAAAAGCTTGTAGCACTAGGCTATGGATGGAGCTGCCACATTTTCTGGACACTTGAACGGTTTACAATCTTTTGTGAAAAGGTGTTTGAACGTACTCACCATACACTGCTATCATCACAGACTCAATCTCGTTGTTCCACAGTATGTTAATCACATCAAGGAATGTAAAATATTTTTTAGAATAAATGACATTCCAAATTTCTTTTCATATTCATCGAAACGCTGTAACGCGCTTGCTGAATCAGAAGTAACTAAGCGATTTCCAACGGTTGCCACTATAAGATGGAACTACAATTCCAAAACTGTGAATGCAGTAAGTGAAAATCAAATAGAACTCTTACAGTGTTCTGAGAACATTGTAGAAGATTCAGATAATTGCGACACCGAAGCTTTCATGACTACAAAAAATAAAAAAAGAAACAATGTGTGAGTTATCATTGAAGGATTTCGATTTTGCATTTCTCCGCACGCATATACTATTCAACATTCTTTAAAGTAAAACCTTGGATGTGAAATATTGCATCCAAAAAGTACAAAAGATGGTATCTCAACTTAGAAATGCAAGAAATGATTTTGAAGACTTATTGGATGACAACGGGAACCTTCTAATAAAAGACGTAAAGTAGATGACTCAACAGATTCAGAAATTAAATATGTGCGGATCTTCAATGACATTATTGATACTGTGATTTCAAGATCTCAGTGAGGTACAATTTCTTGAGTTGTTAGATTTAAAGAATTTTCAGTGCTTGAAATCTCGATTTCCTGATTGCTTGTTTTTGACCCTTAAATCAATTTACGGGAGTTTTCTTTTAAATTTTAATAATTTGCGGAGTGGATTAATATAGGTTTACAGACTCTTAGATTTTTCGAATAAAATGTGACTGAAATTATCCATTTCTTGAAAGAAAGAGGCTTGGTAGAAGAAGCATTTACAGAAACATATAAATTGTGTTATTTGGTGTCAACAATACTACTCAGGACCTGCACTCTACAGCACACATTCTCTTCGAACCTAGTCCCCTGTGAGAAAAGTCACGGCACGCCACTGGCGAGAACATTACCTAAATCTACATTTTTTGGAATTTTTTTTAACCATGAAAGGCAACGAGATTAATCACTCAAACCTACAGTGGTAGATAGCATGGGCCTACTTCACCATAACAAAAATAATACTGACCCAAGCTTCAACACGCGCTGTATTTTAAACTTTAATGTATTAGTTTCAGATATCTATCATATTCTTCATCACACACAACATAGACACCATAGAACATGAATGAAGATACAGACACACCATCTAATTCTATTGGCTGAAGCCTTCAGCCAATCCCGTAGGTCCCCGTGTCCATTTTCCTGCCAATCACGTGCCGCCATTTTTGGTCCTTATAAGGGTCTTTACAATTCCATCTTCCTGTCTATGCTATCCAAAATTCTCTACCATAATTCATTAATAGGCAAGCTCTCTGTCCAGTTCATGAAGAAAAGAAGTAAAGATAATTTAAAGAAGGATGGAAAATAGAGTCTTATGACGTTAGGAGCTAGGAAGGACTTAGTAATAGAACAGGTGGACAAGGGTGGAACAGGGGTAGTTACGGAGAAAGAATAATACAAGAAGAAACTGGAGAATTTATGTGTCGATACATATGAGGTTATAGGGGATAAGAACATGAAGGAAAAAGATCTACTGAAGAGAGTAATGAAAAAAGGAAAGGGTTTCAAGAAATGGATAAAGGTACAAGGAAGGATACCAAGAATGAAAGGTTTCCCGACGTCACACAAGAAAGAAGGAAATCTTAGACCTGCTGGGCTGTAGAGGGAATTACTGGGAGTTGCTTGAGAAGGAGTTGAATATTTGCGAAACCATTAGAGAAGAACAAGAATCGAGCAGAGTGAAGAACACAGAAGAGACCAAGGAACTGTTAAGGAGAGTGGATCTTAGTGGAGGCAGAACATTTATGTTCAGTTTGGATGTTAAAGCTATGTTCCCGAGAATCAACAATATGTGTCATAGAGGAAGAGTTGGGAAGTAGTAGTATCAAAGGATGGACAAAACAGACGGTAGTTTAAGCCTTGAAGGTACTATGGGAAAGCAGTTATTGTATAATAGGAGGAAAGGTCGTAAAACTAAGACAAGGGCTGAGTATAGGTTCGAGGCTGAGTATAGGTTCGAGGCTGAGCTCAGTTCTGACAGAAATAGTTATGAACAAATGGGAGAAAAAGGTGAGGGAAGGAGGGGGAAGAACGTTTAGTAGGTATGTGGATGACTACTTAGGTTTGTGGAAAGAGACAAGGAGACAATTAGAGAAGTCTAAGGATAGAGTGGATGATAAAGAGCAAGGCATAAGCTTGGACATGGAGTTGGGAGAACATGGAAGAATAAACTTTCTAAACATGATCATAATGAAACAAGGAGAGAGGTTGGTTACGAAGTGGTATCAGAAGGAGTGCTCAGCGGGGTGTTCTTCCACAAAAAGAGTGACGTGGATAGGATTACGAAGAGGAATTTCATAACCAATATGATAAGAAGAATAGAAATATTGGAGGATGAAGAGGGAGGAAAGAAGGAGAGCATATAGAAATTCTAAAGACAGTTAGAGAAGAATGGTTACAGAAGGAAGAAGAGGGGGGGAAAGAGAAGGATGAGAGTGGAAGATGTCGTGATATAGAAAGCATGGGAGAAAAATGGAGAAACTGAAGAAGTTATTGAAGGAAGGAGGAGTCAGAGCTTATAGAAGGAGTTAAGAAAACTTATTGAGCTCTATAAAGAAGAATAATAGAAAAGGTACCAAGAAGATTAATGAAGAGGAAGAAGGAGTCATCTACAGGGTATGGTGTGAAGTCTGCGATATGTCAAAGTAGGAGAGACCGAGAAGAGAATGAAAGTAAGGATAAAAGAACATAAAGGTGATGTGAGAAGGAAGAAAGACACCAATGCGATCTACAAATATATTAAGGAGACTGATCACGAAATTAACAGAGATAAGAGGAAGTATTGGAAATAAAGAAGAGAAAGATAATAAGCAAGTGGAAAGAAGCAGATTGGATAAAGAAGGTAGGAACAGATAAGCTAATGGACTACATAGGGGCTTCCCTATTACTGAATCATGGCAGAAAATTTTGTATATCATAGACAGGAAGATGAAATTGGAAAAGGCCCAAAAATAGTGGCACGTGATTGGTTGGAAAATGGACACAGGGACGTACGGGATGGCTGAAGGTTTCAGCCAATAGAATTTAGATAGTATGCCTGTATCTTCATGTATGTTCCATAGTGTCTATATGAAGGATATAGTGGATATCCGAAACTGTAATACATTATAATTTAAAATACAGCATGTTTGTTGAAGCTTTGGTCAGTGTTTCTTTTGTTACAATATCCAATCTGAAGGAGCCATGGATAGTGTTATTACTTTACAAGGTTATGGTGTTGACGGAGAAATGGCTGAAGTATTCGAACAAAATGGTAAATATTTGATTTCATAATGTTATTTTTAAATCACAAGAAATGTATTCTCAATTTTGACCTCCAAAGGCTCAATACTTGTAGACAATTTGATACGAGGGTTGTTCAATAAGTCCTTAGAAAATCCGAAAGATGACACTTGTAGTATAGAAAAAAAGTTTGTTCTTTGTAAGCGTTCCTCACTAGATTATTGTTAAAGTTTCATCTTATCTGTCAGGTGCTTTCGTTGTCATAGTCGATTGAAGAAACAAACTTTTGTTTATTTAGAATAAATGAAAAAATGAGTTTCTTATGGTTATTAAACACTTCTATTTAAAAATTTAACACCAAAGAAGATCAAAGCTAAGTTGGGTGAAGTTCATGACACATCTGTCCTGTGTTTGCGACTGTTTCACACAAATTCAATTGGGTAAATGAATTTCAGCGTGGCCATACATCCACAAATGATGGACATTGTTCGGGACGTCCAGTAGAAGTGACTTCCTCCGAAATGATTGACAAAATCCACGAAATGGTTTTGAATGATCGACGAATCAAAGTGCGGGAAATAGTTGTAGTCACAGGTATATAACAAGATATCGTGTTCTCAATTTTTCACGAGGATTTGAAAAACATCTCGGCAAAATGAATGACGCGTTTGCTCTCAGAGAATAAATGCAATTGTGTGGTCCAATCGAAGGCTCGTTTGGCAGTTTTTCGTAGCAATCCCGACGAGTTTCTGCGTCGATACATAACAGTGGATGAGACATGGACACTACTATATCCCAGAAACAAAGGAATGGTCGAAACAGTAGGTTTTCAAAGGCAATTCAGCTCCGAAGAATGCGAAGACGGTGAAATAGGCCGACAGAGTAATGGCCGCAGTTTTTTGGGATGCCTACGGACGATAAAGACATTTTTTGAATTTTTTTAAAAGTTTTACGTCCCACGATTATGCCGGTTAGGCTAAAGGAGACGGCGATTATGAGAAATGGATGAAATGGTGGAATGAAGAAAGTGGGAGGAAACGGAAGAACTCCGAGAAAACCCACGAGCACGGTGTTTGTCCACCACAAAGTCCACACGGCGAGAGCTGGGATCGAACCAAGGACCCCAAGCATCGAAGGTGAACGCTCTACCACTGAGCCACCGCGCCCTCTGATAACTGCAGAGTATTATCCGTCGTTATTCCACTGATTGAGAGAAGAAATCAAGAAAAGATGTTCTCATTTGACAAAGTAAATAATTCTCTTCCATCAAGAAATGCAGAAGTGCACACCTGCGCAGTTTTGATTTCGAAAATCATGGAATTAAAATTAGAATTATTACAGCATCCACCACATTCACTGAATTTGACCCCAGTGACATTTTTTTTAAAATCCAAACTTGGAAAAAATGGCTCGGTGGAAAACGATTCACGTGGAACGAGGAGGTCGTCGCCCAAACACAGGCCTATTTTGAAGACCTTCCGAAACCCTACCTTTTGGGCGGCTTTTAAAAAGTTGGAGAAAGGCTACGAAAAATGTGCCAAGCTAAAACGAGATTATGTTGAAAAATAAAAAAAAAAAGTTTACCCAAGATGATGTGTAAGGACTTTTTCAACGACCCTCGTATATTAAATTCTGTACGTTGTCACAAATCACTTTTAATATATTTTGACATGTATTTCGAAGAACCGAAATCTTCTCCTAAAATACCCTCTTTGTGGACACCCATGTTCATTATAGTACAATCTAATTGGAAAATTCACCGGAATTCATAATTGAATATACATTTTATTCAAGCTTAAATACCTTTGCCACCAATTTCACGCTTGTCTACCGACTTGGAGAAAATTTCCTGAAAGTTCGATTGGTTATTACTATTCTTATGGAATAGTACAGGGTGACCCAAAATGACCTCCCACATATTAAAGGCTAATACAATAAGAAGTATTGTAGCTAGAAATGTATTTATTCAAAAATATAAAAAGGGCATTGAAAAGAGTTTGTAATCGTTTTGTTCTGATTTGAAATGAAACATTTGCAGACGATTTCTGTAGGCTACAGTTTGTAATTGCTCAATATTCTCAGACATATGAACACTTAGGTCGGCTAGATTATTTTCTTTTCAACACTGAGCCTATTGTTCGGAAATTTTTGATCCACTCCAAGTTTTACGTGGAATAGCAAACTAAACGAGAAGCTCTTCTGGACTGTAATTCAGTGCCGGGCCGTGGGGAGAGCGAGCTGGGCGACGGCCCAGGGCGCTGAAGTAAAGGGGGCGCAAAATTCAGGAGGAAAAATGAAAAGAAAAGGAGAAGAAAAATACTTGGAATAGTTTTTAAAAACATATCAGTACAAACTAGTATGTATTTAAATTCTCTTCCTCCTTTAGGAATTGGTCCTATGATGTTACTCATGTTAGGAAAATGCATGTACCGTATACACTCATGTCTAAAATGATTGTCGCGTATTTATGTCTTCTTGTAAGAATATAATTTGATAATAAAGAACATATTGTAAGAATATAATTTTGCAGGGTACTTTTAATATTGATACTATGTGTATAATCGGGAAATGTATATTTGTGGTAAATTTCATAGGAAAAAAAGTTATAAATCCGAAAATTAGAATGAGTAAAACAAAATGTTGCTAAATGGACAAGAAAGTTTTATTTTCGTTTTATTGTTCTCATTTACTGCTCTTTTGGTATGAAATTTTCCACATACATGTCTTGCCGATTTTACACATACTGACATATAAAAAATACCGGGCGAATTCGTTATCAAATTACGTTCCTACAACAACATATTTATAGACATGCGACAATAATTTTGGACATAAGTGTACATATATAAAATGGAAGGACAAACTAATAAAATGTGCTCAAAAGCAAGGAAAAGCAGGGTTTATTTTTGAAAATTTTCTTACGCTTTGCGCCAACTATGGTGGCGCTTTGCGGCTGGTTTGTGGACCTCACTCCACTATACGGGGGTGCCGTCGTATATTCTCACCCCGCTCGCTGATTTTTAAGGGCACGGCACTGCTGTTATTACCGTACAGAACTGCTGCTTTTGAAACAGCATACGCGTGATGAGCTCCAGACCAAACCATAAAGACAACTGAAAACGACAGGAAAGTGGTGAGGGCAAGGGATGACAACTCCTCTCGCACTTCCACTGACAGCGCTACAGGAAATAAAGAAGTGGGGTAGGGCTTATTGGGTATTACTGAGAATAACTCTATTATGAATTGATATGTCATTTCAACACATAAGACAACAGAGTAATTGAAATGAGAACAAAGTAATTACAAATTGTAATGAATATCATTTTTTATTTTCGAATAAACAAGTTTCTATCTTTAAATTCTTTTTGTTTCATTAGTCTTTAAAATGTAGGAGGTTTTATTGAGTCACCCTGTATAATCAGTATCCTTCGTTTTTGTACTTGTCAACTAAATACGCAGTAGACAGGGACGTACGCAGGAATTTATTTCGGGAGGGGTCCAAAGCTTTTCGGGGGGTCCAAACACAATTTCAGCTTAAATTATATTAAACATTGTAAAATTGCCCCTAAAATTAGACTATTTTTTTTAAAAAGTCCAGATTTGGGGGGTCCGGACCCCCTGGACCCACCCCCTGCGTACGTACCTGGCACTAGAGGTCTTATTTTATTGAAGAGAAGGAACAGATTAATTTTCCAATTTGCGAACGAGACGCTTCAATGCTGTGTTGCCAGACCGATCAGTTGGAAATGGAGATTTAAACATAAAAAACAGGAGAAAGCAGTAGACACATAAAGTGGCAGCATTTGAGTGCAAATCCAGGGGGACCAAAAAAAAATCCATTATTAAGGGGACAGCGGTCAAAACAAGCGGTCCAGAATTCATTATTACTTTAATTTTAAAATAAAACAATACCTAGAAATCATAAATTTGAATTTTAATTACTTGAAAATAAGTTTCATAAAGAAAAGGTTTTCCGATGATTAGGTAATCTTTTCGAGATAGAAAGACTCTCAAAACGTAGAAAGAGCAAAGTTGGGTGGGAAAATATCATACACCTAGCGATAGTATAGCAATATGATACACTTACATATAATCGTATCATAAGACAATTTTTCACTGACGATCGTGGAGAAGATATCTAAGCTATTCATCCAACCAGGGATAAAACTGGTTCTGAAATGGTAGGGTAACGCATAACTTCATACCGTCCCCCTATTTATATCTTTACTTTCTGTAATTTTTTAGGAAGTGGGGGACGCCGTAGATATTTTTTGGAAGTGGCGAACGACGTCCCCCTAGCATGCCCCTACTTTTACCCTGCTTCCAACCGAAGTCCCAATCTAAACAACACTTACTCATAAATCTTAGAGTAAGTCATAAAGATTGCCAACCATCATGCATATAGAAGATGGCATACAGTTGTATCCTTGTATTCATATTATATACATCAAAGCTCTATAACTATATGCTTTACAGAGCTTTGTGTATGCATACAGAGAAATTACCTCTTTTTGTGTAAAGAAAAAAATGAAAATTCAATATTAATAATAAAATATTTCTTTAACTTCTCGAAGTAAGGAAAAAGCAGGAGACCGTTCACTTTTCATTTTCTTTCAGAGTAGATCAGTAATCAGTAGAACGTAGAAAAAGCAGGAGATCTCCTGCAAAATCAGTAGCTCTGGCAACACTGCTTCAATGGCTTGTGCAAAGCTTTTTCATCCACTTTCTGATATTGGATACTATCTGCGGAAATTACTGACTGGCGCGGAAAATGAGACAGACGTTGTTTGTAACTTAGGCCTATATCATGCTTACGAGGCAGTCTGTGTCTGCGATAGGTAGTTGTTGATGCGTCAACAGCAGTGATAAACAATTCAGATTCTACAGTAAATTCAGATTGTATTCTCTCAAGCAAAGTCTTAAACAGCGACGTTTAGAGGTAACGGAAAATCCGGTGGCTGTTGGGCTCCAGATCTATTATTATTGTTGCTTTTTACGGAAACAAATAAAATTTCAATATTCGACATGAACCTGCTAAAATATTGTACAGCCTATACAGGGTGTATTAAAAGTCCGGGGCCATAAACCAACTCTGTTATGAGTAAAGATACAAAAAATAAATAAAATAAATAAATAAATAAAATAAAAATGGAAATAGGGGAAAGTTCTTGGAAATAGGTGGTTTTTCATCTAAAATAGAATTTTTGCAATCCGTTTCCCTTCCACACTGGTGAAGCGCCCTATGTTGGATGAAAAAGCAATGTTGCCAGGTCAACAGGCTATTCGAACGTAACATAAAAGCACATGAAAATTACACGGGAAATGTACACATTGTTGTGTGAGAGAACCTAAAACATGAATCCGTTTCTCAACAATGCTATATTGTTATGATGAAGGCTCAAGTAAAGAGTTTGATGCATTGGCAACATTGCTTTTTCATTTAACATATGATACGTCATCAGTGTGGAGCCAGGGGCGTCGTTAAGGGGGGTAAAGGGGGGGAGCCTACCCCCCAAAGTTACCAATCTCTTGACAAGTTGGCAAATTAAAATACATAGTTGGCAATTTGAAGAATGCTGTTTTGTTCAATTGACTTATTCTGTTTAGCATTTTCTTAGGTACCCAGTTGCTGCAAATTACTATCA
This sequence comes from Thermobia domestica, assembly GCF_964235325.1. Lineage (NCBI taxonomy): Eukaryota > Metazoa > Arthropoda > Insecta > Zygentoma > Lepismatidae > Thermobia > Thermobia domestica. The sequence goes on along the minus strand of NC_137460.1, from coordinate 250,008,790 downwards.
GTTCTCCTATAGACTTGGCAGAAGTTTTGTGTAGTTTCCAATCTTGAAGTAAATTGATATAATCGTTTAAAGTTTCTTTACTTGTTGCAAGAATGTTTAATGAAAATCGGGAATTGTACCACTGACAAAAGCAGAATAGAGTTGGCATGCAGAGACAGACAGAAGAGGCGTTTCGGTGGCAAGTAGAGAATTGACGCAAAAGCATTTGATACAAGAGCTTATACAAGGCAACAGGTAGTGACTGGAAGAATTGATATTAATAAAACAAGAACAAGGCAGTGACTGGTTAGTATTAAGCCTGCCATATGTTCCGTAAAACACGGGACAGTCCAGATTTTGGGCCCGAGAATCCCGCGTCCCAACAAATTTAGTCGGGACAGGCAAATACTTTAATTCCATCCCATTTCTGTTATCAATATAAGCTTATTCGAAAAGTAATGAAGTGGCTGGGATAATGTGAATGAACAACAAAGTGTAGCATGTAACAGTTTTGATCAAGTTATCACAATACCCTGTCCGACTTGATAGCGAGGGAAATTTACAACACTGCTTTTAACATTGTATTTGGTGGAAACTCGGACACTCTCCAACATAAAAAAAGAAATAAAAGGTAAGATGGCTTTGAGTGTTTCTACATGTACAATCCGCGGCAAAAAACCTGCAACATGAGCATATAAGTTTATTGTGAAATGACGAAGTCTTTTGCTCCAAAATAAGTGTGCACAGGAGGAGGCCGAGGTTTATCCTAGCGTGATTCGTTCCACTTAGACGTTATGTTCATTCCCTGTGCTGTTAATCGTAGTTTCACAATAAACTTATATCCTCATGTTGCAGGTTTTTTGACGCGGATTGTACAATCCGCGGCAAAAAACCTGCAACATGAAAATGTAAGTTTATTGTGATACTATGCCTAACAGCACAGGGAATCAACATAACGTCTAAGTGGCACGAATCACGCCAGGATAAACCTCGGCGTCCTCCCGGGAACACTTATTTTGGAGCAAAAGACTTCGTCATTTCACAATAAACTTACATGATTATGTTGCAGGTTTTTTGCCGCTGATTGTACAAGCACAGGAAAGATGAGTGACTTTTTCTTCAGAGAGACATTAAATAAAGTACCGTAACAAGAATTATAATATTTTTGAGAGGTTATGCGCACAGAATTGTGCTTGGTCCAGGGCTTAGAAATATGTAAATCTGGTCCTAACAATTATACACGACAAAAGGAGAAAAATCAACTTTTCATCAGATTAAACTGACAAACGTAATTTTGGCAAATATTACCATGTAAATAAATATTGTTAAACGCGCGAAGAATATTGAATATAGATTGTATCACTGATTTGAACCGTTTGCATATTGTTTTTCTATAAAGCATTTTTATAAGACATTATCTTAAGTTTTTAAGGCATTTTTTTTTATTGTAGTTGGATTGTAAACATCTTCAGTCCGTAAAGTTAATTGCAGGGAACGACGAGAGAAAAGTAGCTGCAGCTTAGGGAACTTGCGCCTATTATATTGTTGAAAAAAATATAAATGTCGGCTAGGCTAAAGGAGATGGTGATGATAAGTGAATGAAATTGTGGAATGAAGAAAGTGGGAGGAAACGAGAGAACCCCGAGAAACCCACGCACACAGTATTTTTCCACTACAAAGCTCACTGGAAGTGAGTAGGGATCGAACCAAGGACCCCATGCACCAGAAGTGAATGCTATATCACTGAGCCACCGCGGCCTATTATACTGTTATTCATAACCAGAGGTACAGTTTATTGGATTTTGTTGGAAAGTTTGGGCGGGAAGGGGATTTAAGATGTCCCGTATTCCCATGAAGAAAACATGGCAGGTTTATTAGTATAAATTTTTACTATGTATAGTATGTAATTTTTTTTCTAATAGTAAAATGTCAAAGGGAAGTAGATTTTGATACCAGACTGAATATACTTTGTAATGTGTAACCGTGTATGCTTTGTGTGTGAATAAACCTTTCGCTTTAAAACAAAAGGTGATCATATTAATATAGAGGACAAGAATAGCTTATTTCAGTTCTGTTTTGCAGTAAGACTTTCTATTTACAGGGCTTTTCGAGTAGGGAGAACTGAACAAAAGTGTTTTGGGAATGGTATCATCAGTGCCTTGCATAAGAGGGGGCGATAGCTCCGGGCGCCGAAGTAAGGGGCGCAAAATTGGGGAGAAAAATGAAAAAAGAGAATGAAAGAAAAAGAGAGAAAGGAAAAATTACTTGGAATATTACTAGTGTGTACTTAAATCCTCTTTCTGTTTTAGGAAGTGGTTCTATAATGTTACTCATGTTAGGAAAATATATGTACACATATATAAAATGGAAGGAAAAAAAGTAATAAAAGGTGTTCAAAATCAAGGAAAAGCAGGGTTTATTTTTGAAAATTTTCTTACGCTTCGCGCCAACCATGGTGGCGCTTCGCGGATGATCTGTCGCCCTAACTCATATGTAAGAGGACACCGTCGTGTACTTTCGCCCCGGGTGCTGATTTTCCATGGCACGGCACAGGGGGGCACAGTAGGTTTCTGGAAATGTTGTTCGATGGACGAAAGCTACAATGGATGAGTCAAGTCGTTCTATCGCTTTTGCTATGAATCTAAGTGCATTATTCCGAAAGTCACATTTTGGGGGGCCAAACAATACGTCTGCTGGATGAAAGCATTGACCGGTGTGTGTTTCACTTCATTTACATACAAATGTGTTGCCTTTCCTACTTTATTTTTAATCAGGTAGTTGGTTCTTTCGGAAAGTAAAACAAAAATTGCAATTCTTCCTTTCTTTGTAGTAATTATAAGTCAAAGTATTACGTAACTATTGTATGTTACTTATGTAGCTCATGGGGGAGCAAGCGAGGTACGTGCCCCGGGCTTGTGGTTGGAGGAGCACCTAAAAGGGAGGTTATATATTAGTATTTTTCTTGCCGGTATTTAATAATTTTCATCAGAGTGCGAAATTATGAAATCGAAGTGGGAGGAGACTCGAGGACAGCAGAGAAAAAAAAATCTGCGCATTTCTGATGAGGATTGACTGGAGCAGATTACCTAAACTAGCCATAAGTTGTCAAATTAACAGTTGTGCGTCGTGGGAGATGATAATGATTCTGAGTTGAAGTGTGAAATTTTACTCGAAACCGGGGACTGTTCGTATTCGTATCTCAGATGGGGCACGGAATGGGACGAATATGAAAATAAGATTGCTGTAAAGTTTTCCGCAGGGTTGGTAAAAGTGAGACTAAGATTTTCGAAACACTTTTTTTTTTTTTTACCAAGACTTGGCATTTTTAAAATCAAGACTTGGCAATTTCAAGTTTCATCCCCCCCCCCCCCAATCTTGTAATGCTCGCTACGCCGCTGTGTGGAGCGCAAATAGCTGGTGCAATGGGAAAAATTCTACTACTTTAGATTGAAGACCATATTATTTTGAACAACTTTTCTCTATTCCATCAGGCCTTGTTTCCATATTGTCCAATTAAACACAACATACTGAACAAGCAGTTTCAACTACTCACTAATTATGCTTTCATCACTCCTTCTAGCTTCTTCGGAGTTGATCACTTCTCATATGCCTTCCAGAGATCAATTTTTAATTATTCTCCGGCTCTTCATTAAAAAGTAACACTTGTGTTTTTTCACTATCACCTCTTCAGGTGCACACTTCCAAGTACCCAAAAGGAGTGGAAGTCTAATGAAGACACAGAAACACTTACGTGTTTCGACACGTGTGTTACGTGTTGAAACACTTACGTGTTTGTGTTCCGATATTTTTTTATCATATAGTTTTACTCAGTGTCTTCTTATTTTTAACATTTTTTTCCTCTTGATTGGAAAGCGTGCAAACATGCCGCAAGTTGGATTCCAGTAACGAAGTTACATGCGGCAACCTTGCATTCAGTGTTCCTTTCAAGCTTAACGCAAGCGTTTTACAAGTCAGGTCAAGTCAATAGCCAATGAACGGTCAGTGATGCTATGACGCTCTGCGAAGGTCTAAAGCATTGCTTGCAAGTACAGCAAAACGTAGATTGTATGAAAACATGCGTTTTAAGTGCAAGCGTAGAAAGCCAAAAGCCAACTGGCCAAAAGCTCTCTTGCTACTAGGCATACCTTCACTTAACCCATTAACGCCGGAATTATTTGTTGTTTTCAATTTTGATGAAATTTGTAATTTTGGTTCATTTAGGTTTAAAGACCACCCATGAGAATTTTTTAGTTTGTGACGTAAACGGTTTCGTTGGGGTACCTCGTGATCATATGAACACACTAGGCGTTTAAATACATACTTTCAAATATTATGATTAGATGGATGCCCTGTTAAATTATTAACACACATGCAAAAAAGAAAAACATTTATTGTGTTACAAGCTGTTACACACTAGAAGACAAAAAGAAACACAGTATTGGGACTATGGAATTGTCAGTTTATGGAGCCCCTTATTTATGGGACTTTATGGAAATTGAAAAAAACAGTCAGTGCACAAGCCCACATTCAGTGTTGGGAAGTAACGTAACGCAAGTAACGCGTTACTTGTAACGCGTTACTTTTTAAGTAACGTTTCCTAGAAACGCGTTACATTTTTTCAAAAGTAACTGTAACGGTAACGCGTTACAACTTTTTAAGTAACGTACCTAGTTTGCGTTACTTTTTTCGCGTTACATTTCGGACGAGTAACTACAATATATGTATATTTTTTTTTCGGAAACAAATGTTTCTTTCCTGTAAGTGAATTTCTCAGAATGAAACAATCGAGCATGAACTACGTATGTCAGTGACCGACAGTCACAGACATACAGAGAAACAGGTAAGTTCGTAGTGCCACTTGCTGTTTTTGGAAGATGAGGACAGCCTTAGGGAAATCACGTGTACTGATTGCAAGCACCTGGAAGATTTTGTCGTAGATTTTGACAGCTCCAAATCAATACATTCAGTGAGTGAACTAGGAGTGCAGTGATACCGGTAATCTATTTTACTTTGATTGGTGTTGTTTTTATAAAGATGGAGAACGAAAATATTTTACCGTTCGAACATTTGAAAGAATACTTTTTTTCTTAAGAGCTGAGGATGATGATGGACAGAATTTAAAAGTAAAGTGTCTGAAGTGCCCCGGCGGAAAATATTTATTAACAACTAGGGTGGCATAATTAACGATTTACAGAAGGTGTTAATATGAATAAACTGTATTCTGATGAGCAGGCCTACTTTATTACTAGAAAATAGTTTGCTTATGGTATGTAATATTCGAGTTCTTTCAGATCAGTTTGCTTATCCTAGAGTCCCGTTGATTATAGGGTAGTGTAATGTTTCTCTATACTCTTTATTTTTAATTTTACATAACAACATTCTTATTATTATATAATTAGCTTAACAGAATAATAATAAGCAACCACTTTTTCTAACGTACAGGGATGAGCACGAGTCAAGCTAAAGCTCGACTCTAATTCAAGTCGAGTTTCGAGTCAAGTCGAGTTCCGAGCCGATTCAGCTTTTCGCGTCGAGTTTGAGTCCAGTTGAGTTTGATAAATGGCTCGTTCGTTTTAAGTCGTCTTGAAATCATGGCCTGATTACACTGGAAAACGAAAGCCATGAGAAATGTAAGCTAAACAGTAACATGGAATACTTTTAGTGTTGCTCACGAGAGGGGACACGGCTCGCATCTCGTCTCGTCTCGATAGCGAGACCATAAGAGATTTTTATAACAAGCTCAGCTCGGCTCGGCTCAACTGAGAAGATGGTTCGAGCCGGCTCACTTGGGGTGAACCATCGGCTCGAGCTGGCTTGGTGGGCTGAGCCATGTGCTCGGTTCGGCTCAACTGAGCCGAGGGCTCTAGCCGAGTCGGTTGGGTGAGATGTTGGCTCGGCTCACTTCTCGGTTCGGGTCGATAGTGAATGAGCTGTGAGCCGAGCTGCTCGAGTCGTTGACAATTCAAACCAGGGCCGAGCAGTTTTGAAGATACTGTATTTGGCCAGTGCTCTCAAACTTTTAACAGTGTTTGGCTCGAGCCCGAATACTCAACCTAGACCCTCAACCCAAACTCAGACGCTCGAGAACAATGTCCTTGACTCCTAGACTTCACGACTATCGAGGTTGGCAATCAACTAGTTTTTTAGTATTCAAATACAAACCGCCTATCTTTCTTTTTATATACAATGTTGTTATAATAATAATAATAATAATAATAATAATAATAATAATAATAATAATAATAATAATAATAATAATAATAATAATAATAATAATAATAAGTTGTAGTAGTAGTGTCGTTGATAATAATTATACTGTCTATGTAATATACTTGAAGAATGTACTCGAAACTACATAGCGGATTTGGCTCGAGTCGAATTGGAGGAAATTTTTCGAGTCGAGTTCTCGGGTCGAGCTGAAAGATGTTTGTTTCTAGTCGAATCGAGTGTCAAAGAAAACTCGCTCGTGTCCATCCCTACGAGTAACGCAGTATGGCATTTTATCAATGTTACATTATATGAAAATGTTCATATATCAAGTAAAAATTTGTCCTTGCATTTACATAAAGCGATTCAGAACGTGCAATAATAATAATAATAATAATAATAATAATAATAATAATAATAATAATAATAATAATAATAATAATAATAATAATAATAATAACGGTAGTAATAGTTGTACGGAAAATTGAAGTCATAATTTTTTCACATTTTTAAAATTTCGGACCTAAAAGTAACGCGTTAGTAACGCGTTACTTTTGAAGTAAAGTAACAGTTACTTTTTGGGGGCAAGTAACGCGTTACTAACGCGTTACATTTTAAGAGAAAGTAAAGTAACTTGTAACGCGTTACATTTTTACAAGTAACTTACCCAACACTGCCCACATTACATTTGAAATATTTCGTACGAACTGTGCTCGAACACAATGTACCTGTACAACGTCTACGCTCAGAGCGATTCACTAAATGGTCTCTTCCATCACGACGAACATCATCGCTTACACGATATTTTGACTGCTGAACTTAGAAATAGCTGGAGGTCCAACACCTAATGGTACGGTCTTATATTTTCGCAAATAAATTTGGACAATGTGCCTCCGAAATTCTAAATGTGAGATGTCTATTCTGTTTTTTCTTAACAAAAGCCATGCATTTTGTACCGATACGTCAATCATCCAAGAGAAAAGAGCCCTCCACCACTTTTTGGATCTGATCCCAATACGATAATATGAGATATTCTGGTCCATTTGGTCAGTACCTCACATGTGCTTGTTGTATTCTCCGAATACATATGGACGAGTAACACGCACTTCCTTCTTTTCACTCTGGGAATATCGTTCGACACTAGAAAGAGGCTGCGTCCCATGACATGTAGACGCAGTTGTGACGACAGAGTTGTCTACCCAACGTACAACACAAATTTCATTAACACTTTTGGCTACCTCAAACGTGAGTAGTTGTATGCAAGGATCTATACAGGATATCCGGTCTGATAAGACTGATTTATCAATGTATTTCCGCTATTGGTATACACTATGTTATAGAGACCCTATGTTTTTGATATCATTGTTTTCCGGATGTTGATAATGATAAACGTTAATTGGATGTAGTGGAAGGGGGTGAGTGGTATGTTGTTGATAAGTAGAAAGTGATAAATAGGAACAGGATGTAAAAGAAGAGGAGTGAGTATCATATAATTGATAATAATAAAGATAAGTTCCGGAAAACGCGACGCGGCGCGGGGGTGTGGGCGCAGGGACGCGAACGGGAAATATCCGTGGGCGCGGGCGCGAGCGCGTGACGTCATTGAAAATTTTTCTTTAAATATTACTGTTAAAATTTGAGTGTATAGTTTTGTCAACCATGGACAAGCATCACTTGGTTGAAGAACTGAGAAGCGAAAGTCTGACGATGAGAATGATACATCTTGTAAAAAGAAATCAAAAATAGAAAACCATCCAGATTCTCCCGATTCATCATTTAATGAAAGTTGTTAGAAAGATATGCAAATAATGTAGAAGTTTATCCTTGCTTATCATCAGATAGTGAAGAAACTAATGATTTATCCGATGACGAAGTATACGAGTTTTCGGAGGATCAATTGGATTCTGAGGCGGAATCACACGAAGCCATGGTATCAAATGTGGATACGTCGGCACCATCACCTGCTGCATCGGAATTAGCTTGGAATTGTGAATGTAGTGATAACCAGGTGGATGTAAACTGTATTAGAGATTGTATTGTGAAATGGATTCCCGATGGTTATGTGATATGTTATGCATGTTATTGGAATGAAACATTTCAGTGGGCTCATGAATGTTTTTATTGTGAGGACGACATTTTAGGCATACGTGCATGGTCTGTGTTAATGACTCCTCGTGTACAAGACGAATTGTTTTATATTTACGGATTAACTCATGCTATTGGTCCATTAACAAGAGACTATTTTAATATTACATATGGTGAACTGACGGTTGATATGAATGCACGAGATGATCTCGTACGCATATTACTTGAAAAAGACAGATATAATCCTGATAGTGAATGTGATTGAACTGTGTTAACAAAATGTCTTGCGAAAATAGTATATATGTATATTGTAGTGATGATGAAATTAGTGAACAATGTGTTTTGAGAACTATAAACGTATACTTACTCTTTAATCCAATTGTACTGAATCCTGAGAACGTTGGTGATTTTGCAGTGGAGTATTTATCCAATGAAATAACTCTTATTGATTTGTTTGAAGTGTTTGAAGAAAGACATAGTGAAATCTCAAGTATAAACTTTATACGAAAAACGCGTGAATGTTTAAAGAACACTGAATTTGTTGGACAAATTATTCCATTTTTATTGCAACGTAAACATGAAATTTCACCATTTGCTAATGAATACATTATTGACATACAAGGTTTCAAGATTTCAAACCATGAATTTATTATTCGTGAATTTTGTTTAACTGCATGTGATGATACAGTAAATTTGCATTGCTTAATAAGATCACCAATAGAATATAATTTACTACCGTTAGGTTGTCAAAAACAAATTGATTGGTTAACATTACACTTACATGGACTAAGTTGGAATGATAAATGTGGTTATACTGTATCACACATACGTAACCTTGTATATCAACTTTGTAAACAAGATGCAACCTTTTATTCCAAAGGTGCAGAAAAATCAGTTTGGATTAAAAAGATTTTTGCATTAGATAATGTTATTGATTTAGAAAGTAAACAATGTCCATCATTAAACACATTGCATGGGAACGTATTTAATGATTTGTGTTCGTTTCATGAACAAAATATTAAACTTGAGAAAAAATCCGAATGTGCATTTCGTAATGCACAACAATTATGTTCTTGGTGGAAACATGTAAGATCAACATCATTAACTAATGCATTTGCAAGAATGTGATTTTTGTTGTTGTAAATAAAAACACAAGATTTAAAATTGTAAATAAACATTTTATTAATCTAATCTACTTTTTTTTCTTTTTTAATATTTTGGTTACATGGTTAAATACAATTTTATCATTTTGTTTAAGATTATTTTTATTGAATAAATTTAAACATGCTTCAAAATTTTTCTTGCGTACAATATGATGAAGAAAATATAGAACGAAATATCCATACAAGATTGAATTTCCATCTTGATATGCGGAACTGTTTGTAAAATATATCTTGCAATTTTTATTTAAAAACGTTTTTATTTCTTTTGGAATTGGTAATGCCAGGCTATCAAAGTAATAGCCTCTTTGATTTTCATCAATGAATACACACACCCAATGTGATCCAGTAGAAGCAGAACTGTCCAAGTTTATGATAAGTCCACCCGGTGGTTGCACATTTTTAGGTATTCTATCAATTGCATAAATTCCAGTAACACTTGCACCAGTGAGTTTATCACGAAGTAGCACTTTTATTATATCGTCCGTGTACATGACTTTTTGGAACACATCACATTTTATACACACGTGCGTATATGTTGGAAGACTTAGTGACGTATATGAAATATTCTCATGAATTCAATTAACATGTTGAAAATATTATTGACAGATATTTTTATAACTTTACCAATAATTATAAATGGTGCTAACGATAGGAAAATACTTTTCACACACTTCATGGTATGACACCTTGCAAACTCTTTTAATAATCAGGCAGTATATTACAATATAGAATGTCTAGCGCCAACTTTGTACCAGTAGAACACATGTAATTTGATTGATTGATTAGAAGTTTACAGTTATACTTCTTTTAGTAAAATGATAATTTTAAAAAGTATTATCGGTATATATATTCCTATCTTTATCAATTTGAATTAAGGAATCGAACTGTGCATATACAATACAAGTTATAGGTTCAGTTAAATTTTCAGAAAAAGAAACTTTGATATTTACAGGTGCATCATGCACAAGGTCCCAAGTGCAGTCATCTAATGTTGCTGTAGGTGATAGGATAAATGCATAGAGTATAGCCGTGTGGATATTCTTCAGGAGTAATAGTATGTGCATCATCCTTATAATATAAACCAGTACCGGAAAACAGAGAATGGTAGCTTAGAAGGTACAAATCATTTTTAAAATCAGGGGTAAGAGGGTTAGGAGGAAAAGATTTTGATCCGACCTGTAGCTGCAGTTTGTTAACGTTAAAGTGTTGAAAATGAAATGGATTTAGTTCAGATTTTCCATTAAATGCCGAATTAGAAACGAACCCAATGACGAGACCTTTAGGTACGTTACCCAAGAAAATATTATCAAGATTGTATGAATTAACATGTGCAGGAATAGTATAAGATCTGGTTTGAACTCTTGTGAGAGGATATTTTGTTGTTTCCCGAACCATGTTAGTATTAATTTCCATTGCTAAATGGGGTGCAACATCTATACGACGAATATGTAAAGTTACATCTTCAAGTTTTACTTTATAAGAAGTATTTGCAGGAGACATTATACAAAAAGCATCTTTAGTACGATGCAATTTTATACGAAGACCTACTTTATTTACCAGTGCTCGTGGCAATCCAGCAATGTCTGTATACAGACGACCATACATTTCAAACGATTTACTATTTTTAACATAATTAGCACGTTGTTGAAAACCTGTATTATTAGCAGTTAATGTATCGAATTGTTTTGCGGTATCTTTGTACCACATACCTAATTTTAAATGTGTATCAGTAGCATCACGGGAATAATTTAATAATGTTTCAATGTATGCACGATAAGGATAAAATCCTGATGATGAAGTAATTAATTTATCATTTAATGAAATGTCAATTTGACTAAATAATGAATGTAAAAAATTATTGGCTGGTGCTACCTTATCATTTTCACCTAAAGGTGTATCATCGGGTTTTGTAATTTTACAACGAACATATAGATAAAGATATGCAGTATGAATAAATTCACCTGTTTCACCCGGTATAAAAAATTCAATAGGACCATCAGAAGTTAATGTAGAAATAGGACGATATTCAGCATTGATTGAAGACTCAATTGCAGTTTGTGTCATTGGCGTACTAAATAAATCAAAATCATTGGTGCAACATTCTACACTGCCTGAAATAAGTAATGCCATTATGAAAATATATCTTTAACACGATTTATTTTCCTTTTTCGTTTGCTTTTACTTTTGTTTGTGCGTTTATGTTTTGTTGGAGGCCCAAATTGAATAATGGTCGGAGCTTTACGTTTGCGTGCCCGTCTCTTACCACTTCCAGTTAATAACTGACCAACTTTGTTAGCAGCTTTTGTCTTTAATGTTTCACCAGCTTCTTTTACACGTGCGCGAACAGACTCTTTAAACGGTTTATCTTGTAATACATCACCCGCTACTTGTATTCCCGTTTGTAATGCTTGACGACCTATCGTTTTTCCACCTTGTTTAAGAAATGGTAATGCAAATCGAAATAAACCTTGGAAAAAACTACCTATGACATGTCCCCGTTGATATACAGGTCCTGAAAAGTATGGGATACCATGTCCGTAATGTCGTCTAAATTTCATGTTTTAAATAAATTATATTTTATTAGGAGCGCGCTTAAAATGAAGTGTTACACTCAACGTCCCAGAACGAAATGGCAAATTTCGCCCTGCATGGTCTTTTAGTAGTATTTCAATAGTGTTGAAGGAAAATTTTGCAAGTGGTAAATAATGAATATCTTGAAATGTTAATGTTCGCACTTTACCGTATTTCACATTTGATATTCTTCCAATACGTAATAAAGGTGCTTTTGTATCACCTAAAAACTGATATTGTATGATATCAGTATAAATAAAAATTTGATGTGGATAACCAATATCAACGTACGGTTGTTTAATTCCGCGAGAATAAATTGCAAGATTTTTATTTTCAGGAAAACCTAATTGTAAAGCTAATGTTGGTGACAAAGTAACCGATTCAACGCGTTCATTACAATCTACTTGCACAATAGTTGATAGAGAAAATTTTATATCTTTTGATACTTTATTTAATTCATCAATGATATGATGTACAGAATGATAATATCCACTTATAATTTTACTTTTTTGCGGTTCACCGTTCTTTAGTTTATACCAAATAACATTTTCACCATCGGTAACATTATAACATGTTAAAGGAACGTGTAATTCAGTTAATCCTACATACCAATCGGTTTGTGATAATTGAATATTATTTTTTAGTTGATTTATAAAATGTGACGGATTATTTTTAGGATACACATCGGTACTAGCATTTGAAACTAATGTGATGTAAAAACTATCATCTATACTTTCAGAAATCATTTTCGTTTAAAGTGAAGTGTCAAGTTTGAAGTTCCAAATTGAAATGGCAATTTTAAACCGTGCTCATCTTTTAAGTTTACTTCAATCGTGTTAAAATATGATTTTTCAACTTTTACATAATGTGGTGTGTGAAATAGAAAACATTTTACATGCCCATGTTCAATATTATACGCACTAACTTTACGAAGTATCGGACCAATATTTTCTTGCTGTTTTACAATATCAACACAAACATTAATAATGTTTGGTATATTGTACTCTAAATTACATGGAAATTTTGCTCGTGTTATTGATGGAACTTCTATATTAAAAGGATTTAGAAAAACAGTATCGTGAGCATAGCTTGTATTTTCATTTAGAAATCCAAGAATATGTTGTAATCCTTCTGTTATACCAATTATACATTGATCTTTTAATTTTAAAGAATGCTTAATGTTAATTTGATTTTGATTTTTATAATATTTTAACATGCGTACATGTTCCGGAATCATATCTAAAATAGATTGAACGGAAGAATAATATCCTGGTATTATATGAATATCATTAATTTCAAGTTCATCATCAATGATGCTTTGAATTACAATTTTTTCCTTTTCACGAACATTATAACAGCTAAATGGTATATTAAGTTGTGTTAATGCAACATATCATTCTCCTTCACTTAAGTGAATAGGTTGTGCAAGTTTTACTATAAATGATGACGTTGTATTATTACTAAAATGTCACTACTAGCATTTGAAGGAAGAGTAACATAGAAATCATGTTCTATCGTTGAACCCATTTTGAAGACTGAACAGAACTTGTTTTAATCCATGAATTCATACTTGACGGATAACCTAACCATTTTACATACATCATATCTTTCTTTCGTTTTAAGACTTTTTCAATTAAAAATGTTTTGTTTGAATTAAGATTTACTTTTTGTAATTCTTGTGTATAAAATATACCTTTAATTTCTTCCCCATTCCAATCTTTTAATTTATACGTAATAGGATTTGTTGGAATACATTTATCAATAATAAAAATTTCCTGTGACCATTTTGGTAAATACCCCTTTTCAAACTTATGTTTATATTTACTAACACGTACATAATCACCTGGATGAAATTTACATATTAATTTCTTTTTATCCAGTTTATCACCGTATAACGTATTCCACACTTGATCTACATTAGAATCATTTACTTTAGCAAGTGCCATTTTAATACTTCTGTGATACGTATGATTATAATTTTTTACAAATTGATCTAAAACATCTATATAACGATATGTATTTTTAGCAGTAAAATAACGATACAATTTTTCTTTTAATGTTCTTATAAACTGTTCTGCTAATGCACATTTAATTTCTGAATGCACACTATAATGATTAATTTCATATTCTTTAAATAAACGTTTTACATGACGATTATAAAATTCTGTACCTAAATCAGTTTGTACATTAAACACGGGTAGTTTAAAGTTTTTTAAAATTTTTGTGATTGCTTTTACCATTTCAGGACCTGTTTTTGTTTTTAAGGGAACACAATACGCGTATCGTGAAAAAATATCTATACAACACAAAATATATTTATAATTGTTGTTATACTTTGCAATATTATGCATATCTGCTAAATCCATTTGTAATGTTTCATTTGGTGCACTAACATAATATTGTTTACGTTAAAATACTTTACGTGCTGGTGCGTGCAATGTATAGGCATCTTGAGAAGCTAACCAATCTTTAATTTTCTTTTTTGATAATTTGGTTTTCTGTTGTATTGTTTTAATACTAGATAAAGAAGCAGGATTGGTATAATCATAATATAATTTTGATAATTTTACCATTTTCACATTTTATAATCTTTCCAATTTTTAAATATATTGGCTACTATTGACGGACTTTGTGATTTTTTAATTTTATTATGTGATTTTACTATAGGAGTAGAAATAAATTCACGTGGTACATTAAGATCATCTAATAAACTTTTAAATTCATGAATGCCTATTGGATTTCTTGAATATTTTCGTGTACGTACAACATCATTTATTAAATCTATAATATTAGAACCTGGTATTGTTTTTCCTTGAATACGCACTGTTCCTGATTGATCCCAATGAATTTTATTGGAACTTGTTAACTGTTTTAATAATAGGTCTGTTTTCCTTCGTTGTGTTTTTGGTACTGATTGTAAAATATCAGATGCAAAGGGTAAAATAGAATTATTCTTTTCTTCAGTTGTTGTTTCAACATCTTTTTCAATAATAGGTAATGTGATAGGGTTTTGTGAAACTGATGAAGTAAAATTTAAGTACTGTTGCAATGCTTGTTGATACAATTTCCATTTTTCATCAATACTAAGATCATTACGTTTTAAAATATTATTCATTTCTTCATCTAAACGAGATTGATGTGAATCTATTGATTTCATATATGCATGCATTTGTTGCATAGCATTTTCAGGAACTAATATCATTTTACGAAATTCTGACATAACTACCTTCCAAATAAACTACTTGCTACTGCACCAAGTAATGGTCCTAAGATTAATGGTAAAAATGCACCTCCTTTTTGTAATAAAATTTTCTTTTTCTTAAGTGATGAACGTTGCGCAGATAAAGCACGCAAGATCTTTTTATGTCTACGTAAACGTTGCTTCTGACGCGAATTTAACGGAATGTTTCCTTTTATTGTATTTTTAGCAACTTGTGAAATAGTACGTATTAAATCACCAGACGCATGTTGAATCATTTGCTTCCGCTTTGAACTTTTGCATTTGTACAAAGCACGGAGACTATCAGTGTGTTGTTTCACCTTCAACATCTTGAACTAAACTAAACGTAAACTACAGAATTGCTGTCTTTTACATTTGCATATACGTGCAGTGTTTCACCATGAAAAATATTTGTACGTAATCGTAATGCATCACTTGTTTTTTGCGTTAAATCAAATAACAAATAAGTGTGAGGTTGGCGTCTTACATCTTCGAACACGTTTACAACTTGTTTACTATATCGGGGCATGATTTGTCTAGCTAAATATTGTATTTGTAATTTATCACGTGGATTTTTAAATACTATAATATAATGTGCATTTAAACTTATATCACGTGCATGTTTTCCTTTTGGAAATAAATTCTGTACAATGAATATAACAGTTAATTTTTTATGATGTGCATATTTTGTGAATAAGTTTGCAACATCACCATTGGTTTCAGACATTAAGTCATCTAATATTAATAATGAATTTTCTTGTATTTCAAAATTATTCATATCTGGAATTCCTTCTACGAATCTAATTTGTGCACTTGCATCCAAATTTGGTATTACTGCACCATAACACCATACAATTTCATTAAACTTTATAGTAAACATTTCATTGCGTTCATTTAATAAACGGTTCACAAAACAGGTTTTACCTGCACGTGAAGGACCAGCAATTAAAATAGTAGAAGGATGTTGAAACTTTAACATTTTGTTTTAAACTGAATGCATACAACAAATACCTTACTTTATATACATTCATTCACACACACACACACACACACAATTTAACATTTTACAATGAGCTCTTAATATAATCACAATCATAGATTGTTCGAGTAATCATTACGAGAAGTTAAATGAATAAACGGACCTTCTTCAGAAGCAATCCTATAAATAATCAAAATCAAAGATTGTTCAGAGCTTCTTCAGAAGCGACTTATTTATAATTTCGGAACATAGTTCCTCGGAGTGTTCTTTAAAAACGTGTTTACAGTTTGCTATGCAAACGAACCAACTAAAATTCAAAACATAATTTTATTCGATCACAATCAAAGATTGTTCAGAGCTTCTATAAGAATTTTAATATTCTCGCATTTTAGTATTTTCGAAACGTAGTTTCCCTTTATGAACTTCTATAAGAATTTTAATATTCTCGCATTTTAACAACGAGTGTTATAAATAACACGAAAGAATAAATAAACTGAGTTTGCACAGCTAACGATCAAATAAATTAATCACTTATAGGTCAGGCTAAAATTACTGTACATAACCATGAGGTAAACTTCGTGTCTTTGGTATAGGTCCAGTATAATGTATGTCGTCAATTCGTTTTCGTTTTTTGTTTACCTCCTGGTGTGTTTTTGTTTCTTTACGTGAAAAGATCCTGAACCCATGTTTTCGCACAATACTATTTGGATTCTCTATAGTTGTTGAATTTATTTCACCACTAACTAGTGCATAGAAGCTCTCAAAGTTTATTTTTTGAGAAGTTCTATCATTCAATGTAATTCCCCTAATTTTGTGTATATATCAAAATTCCCCAGAGGCATTTTTAAGCCTAATACTGTAGTTTTTGGGCCCAAGACCTATAAATGTTACAAACTCCCACCCTTCTTCTATTTCATCAGTGAGATCACCCAAATAGTTTCCAAGCTTTAACGGAGGTTCCTTATCTTTTCTGCACGTAAACATAATACTGTCAGTGTCACAGTAAATAGCGTCATCAGGTCCTACAGTTACAAGCAAGTCATATAATTCTAGCCTAGCCCATGAGGTAATAAACCAAGCAAGTATGACGTTGGAAAATTCCAGAGGTACATTCTCAGTTTCCAGGTCTTTATATGTGAGAATAAGATGGTCGTCACCAACTGGAATAACACTATGAACCTCATATCGCGGTGTTGTAAGATACCTATGGAACTCTGCCCCACTATCGACAATCACACACTGCGTCATATATGTACGTTGTCCCCATTTTCCGTATAAGGAATTGAGGTACAACTTTGCGCATTGCCTAAGTCCAGGGTTCGTCCTAATATTTTCTTTATTTAATTTGATGCCTTCATGAGCATAATAATCGTCAATGTATTTTTGTTTGTCTTCTTCAGTTTTGCACCAAGCAGGATAGCCTGAAGCTTCCTGCTTCATTTGAAGAAACGTATTCACATAATCCCGGAATAAACTAGGTGAATTCCGATCTTCAGAATCCATAAGTTCGAATTCCCAAATTTCATATATTTTGACGATTTGATAACCGTTTTCAAGAGCACGGTGAAGCTCTGGTGTACAAAAAGTTCCAGTGATTGCGCGTTCAGAATCGCTATGTGTGCAATTGTCAGTACTTTCTTCCATACATGTTCTACAAAGTCCAATTAGTAATCGACCTTGTGCCACGTACGGGAGAATGGGAAAAAAGAGTTGTTTTGGAGCCAATACAGTACATTTTATAATCCCATTTGTTTTTCCCACATCTGGGAAAACTGGCCCCTTATGCACCTTAGGTGGTCCCACCGGAAGAGGTTTCCTTGCCATGACATGTGGGTATAACGATGTAATATCGTAATATTTTACGGTTTCATTATCCGTACAATCCACATACGAACGAAAGACTTCTGTACGTCCTCCGTTATAGCAACTCTTAGGAATAAGAAAGTCGCTTGCATTAGTGCAATGTTCTTTAAGGAACTTTTGCAACTGTACATTTGTGGGAACTTTATCATCCCAAGTGCACTCCCATATTTCATACAAATTCATTGTTAGAATTTCCTTGAAATATTTACGACGGAGTTCCGTATGTTCGTATCTTTTTTCGAATGTGTTATACGGACCATGTGCCTTATCTACTACGGCATTACGGTTATACGGGAAACAAACCCTGCATCCGTACCAGAAACAGCCCAGAAATTCAAAAACAGCGTTAAGCTCTGCGTGGTATCCGTCAACATTATACCTTCCAAAAGATTGTTCTCCGTTTCGTCCAGCATGCTGGATTTCTATACCCAATTGGTGTTCCATATATGTTAGCCATTTTATTGCTTTTTCACTAGTTTTAGTTTTATGATGGAACCCCAAAGGTGATATAACAGAAATACTTTCTTCAGGAAGATATGATGTACGATACGTTTGCATGGCTAAACTTGCAATTGTAGACGAAACAAGAAAACATTGTAACCCATCCGTTTTCTCTTCTATAATATTAGTAAATTTGATAACAGCTTCTGTGAGAATTCTCACATCGTCTTCACAGTACTCCAGCATTTCCTTTTGCAAATTAAATTGCTCTCCCAAACGCACACGTTCTTCGTGCCATGCCTCCAACCGCTGTTTTTCTTCAGCACTCCGCGATTCAGGGTCATAGTATTCTATTCCCGGATATGGTCCTACATAATTTTGATTTTCTAAAGTATTAAACAAATATGGGAAATCTCCCTTCTTCAAATTTCCAGAAAGCTCTAATGTCTTCGGTAATTTGCTTAATTTCACCCCAAGAAAAAGAAAAGAATCTCTCTAAATGATTTTGTCTCGAATAGAAATACTAAAAATTTTTTGACCCTGAATTAAAGTTTTTGGAATAATATGCTGGGACTCAATGAGAGATCTCAAACAGAAAATGTTGTCATATTTACCCCCATTATGTGCTACTACGCAAATCTTAATAAATAGAGGTCTATCTCATAAAATATGTGTAATAAACTCATCAATGGTTTTATAAGAAAACGAACGATTACCGTTTTCAGCACCACATGTAGTGCAGGGCTCATCAATGTTTTTGTTTATGCATACATGGCAAACATGTCTAAGGCAAACTAGACAAACTTCATGTTCCTTTTCCCCACGCTCATTTTCCGGCTTGAGCATGGTTTCCACGTCATAAACAATATAAAGAAACCTCTTGATATGAGTTGGTTTCAGTTTCTTCACATAACATGTGTGACCTTCCTGTACATGTTCACGACATGTACTACAAAAATATTCCCCACATGTATGATCCGATTTCCGTCTTCTTAAATCATAGATTGCATTACAGTTGGTGCAAACTTTAACATATTCGCACACACTTTTGCGAACTTTATTACCTTTTAAGTGATTGTCAAAACATTCACCCCTAGTAAAGTATCTGTTGCATGCATTACATTTCATTTTATACATGTTAATATCTCGCTGATGGCAATGTTCACAAGATGAACACACTACTTCACACTTATGTGTTCGAGGATTTCCATTATAACCAACTAAACAATGTAAACAATACTTTCTCCTTCTTAAAAATGAAGTAATGGTTCTAATTGGCCTAAAATGACCAATACTCCCCCTTTCGTCATAATAAATGTAAATTGGTTTTGCACCCTGTAAATCTGTTCGCTCTACTTCTGTTCTTGGGTAACGTACTCTAAATTCCCGTATTGTTTCCGGAACTTTTTCATAAATAATAATTTGATAGTTTGGGCTTAAATATTTTTGCAATAATTCAACATCATTAAAATCACATCCATTTTTACCTTTAACACTAACACCTGCACGCGTACAGAGGGCAATAGCTCTATGCTTTAATGTGTTTCGATCCGGGTTTGTTAAATGACTTAAATTTTGGTGGTTTTCAGTATGCTTAGCTATGCCCCAAGCGACACTCTTGGCCAAACAAAGTTTGTCCGTATCGCTCCCCGAAAGATCTACTAAATGCTGAACTAGAAATTCGTTCAGGGGTAAATATATGTTCAGTGAGGAATTATTACTTCTACTTTTTCCAGCACCGAACATTACGTTTACTATTTGAAAACGAAACAGGACATGATGACCTAAAAGGAAGTCTTCATTACTATTTAACACTCTAGTAATAGAAGCTAAGACGAATTGTGCAGAAATATCTTTGCGGCGTCTCCACGGAACATACATTGCCTTGTTATCCTTACTATTTGAGGAATCAATGTACATCCCAACAAAATCATTAGGTCTCGCATCAATAAGTACATTATTTAATGCGAAGTTCATTAAGTTTTCAATATAGGCCGCAGGATTTCTAATGTCTTGATTTCCCCTTGGCCTAACCGCAATTTCATGTCCCACCAAGTTAAACTTAGTGAAACTTTTTCTGCTTTCACGTACCACTTCGAAGTTACCTTCCCCTGTATTTTCAACATCTTTTTGTGCGCTACGTTGCACCATAGGGACGTACCCAGACGTCCCGTGCTGTGGAAACCTCATCCCGTAACCCCGAGTATCGCGTGAACATTGCACACTTGATTGTTCTATTTCCTCAGGTACAACATTCACTTGATTTTGTCCAATTTCAGATAATTCATTAAACAAGGCCTCCACATAGTCAGATGTTCCGTATTCATCACGATTCACAACCACAACGGAATTTTGATTCATGTGTGTACCATCTGTCTCATTTAGTAATTGTTCATTAAAAATTTCATCAATTAAATTAAAGTCTTCTTCTTGAAGTGTATTTTCCATGGGTTCACTTTCTTGGTGGACCGAAGTTACGGGATTCTTAAGAACAGATGGCACCACGTTATTAATCGAAATAAATCGCGAACCATAATTACAAAATTCGGCTACCTCCGCTGCATTTATTCTATCAACCTGTCCTTGATTAAAATAATTTAAATGTATAAATTTATCATGTGCCCACTGGTACATGACTTGTTCACGGAAAAATCCGTGTGTAAACAAATCAACAATGTCAGCACTAGACATTGCGTATTGTAAGATTACCGCCTGATCATTTTGATAAAATTGAAACAGAGTGGAAAGCAATGTATCATACCTTTCAGT
Organism: Thermobia domestica; assembly: GCF_964235325.1. Taxonomy (NCBI): domain Eukaryota; kingdom Metazoa; phylum Arthropoda; class Insecta; order Zygentoma; family Lepismatidae; genus Thermobia; species Thermobia domestica. The sequence continues at coordinate 249,987,513 of NC_137460.1, read as the reverse complement.
TCCCCCTAGGCCTTGGCGTTGCTTATCCATAATACGCCACCAAGTCTCCAACACGCGCTCCTTAGTGTGCAGGCCTTCTATACCAGCAGCCAGGTAAATTTCGTCGATTTCATTGAACTCGTTTACCAACGATGCGCCGAGGAATTCCATCTGAAAATATACATAAAATAATTTTAAGCATTTTATAAACAAAATAAAATACATACAACATATACAATAGAATTTTCATCTTGAAAAAATCATCAAAACTGTTATACTGTGAAAATATTAAAATTTTAATAAAACACTTAATGAGTGTAAACCAAAAAATATTTAAAAATATGATTTGAAAATAATAAATACATGTGTTCGCTAAATCGTTATACACAAACGTATTTCATTAATCAAATACTCGCATATATATCAAACCTAATAAGTATAATTTTCATTAACATTCAATATTTCTTTCAAAATCAACCTTAAATGATCAAGTATGTATAATATAAATGTACTTTAGATTTTCTTTTTCTAATTTAATCTGCTAACTCTGCTGGAAGTCTCACAATTCTTCTTTTTTTCCTTTAGCGTTTTCTATGCTGTCTCTTGCACTCTCTGCTATTCTTAAAATCTTCTTTTTATATGTACAACTGCAACAATATAATGAATATTGCAATACTTCTTTTATGTATTAACTGTGATATCTTTATTATAAAAATATTAGCTTAAATTTGCACAAGCAATAAAACACGTCATGCAGTTGTCCTCGCCAACAAATCTATGATAACATTCCCTGAACAATGCAGTATATATATATATACACTACAAGATCATAAACTGGTTCAAACCAGTTTCAGCATGTTTCAACACATCTGCCAACACAAACAAAAAAATCGCTGATAAAACAATAGTAGGGGAGAAAAAAACGAATACCGCACCAATAAAAATACTTTACTAATAATGAGGAAAAATACCGAAAACATTCTTTATACCGTCAATCAAAACTTTATTAATGGTAGAAAAAACAAATTATTTATTACTTTACTTTTACAACTTTCAGTATTTTTCAACATTTTCTCTTTATGAGCTTCTATACAAGCGATCCTATAAATAATCACAATCTACGATTGTTCAGAACTTCTATAAGAAGCGATCCAATAAATAATCACACTGTAAGTGTTCTTACGACTTTTCATAGAAAAAAGAGAATATAAAATATTAGAAGCGAACCGTTAAATAATTATTATTTTCTTACTTTTTAAACAATGAGCTTTTAGTATGATCACATTCATGAACATGAATACTAATTAGTAACCAATTGCTATACATAAACACAAGTTAATATTTGTTTACTATAAATGTTATCGTTACCCACTACAGTTTATAATATATCGAATAAAAGAGTCAATAAAATATGTTTGCCGTATAATGAGCCAATAAGCCTCATACAAATTGTTAGTGTGTATACGTGCAATGGTATAGTAATATATGTATTATAAAATGAACATGTAAGCTTCATATAAAGTGCTAGCCAACCATTATATATATTTCCTATACCTAAAAAGTAGAAAATCTGTTAATATTTCCTTGCTGTCTACAATATGAGTCGGTATGTATCATATGAAGTGGTAGCTGGTATACGTTCATTCAAATAGTAATATATGTATGCTGTAAACCTAATACAAACTGCTATGCTATCCATTCACTGCATATATTACCTTACATTATTACATAGTAAAATTATATGGCCCGTATGCCAACCACTACGGTTCCGCGCTATGCTTTATACCATATACCGTAGCAAAGGTGGGAAATGTTCACATTCATGTCAGTACTAACTGATATCCGGTATACATTGATCATATCTACTATACTTTATTACATATAGCGCCTAAAAACGTACTAATATAAAAATGGCGGAAAAGTTTCACGATTACTAAAAGCTAGCCGCGCAATGTATAAATGTACAATGGTCTACTAATACTTTATTATAATAACAAATCTACAATACTTTATTATATTCAAATATAAACCCTTTATGCTAATATTACGTATTATGCGGTATATTTCCCATGTATTATGTATATCAATATATATATATTGATATACAAGGCATAAAAATCAAATTGTGCCAATACTAAGTGGTAACCGCCCCTATTTCCTGTACATAAACAAAATCAAACTAACCTATAGGGTATCCATGCCACCCAGTGTACGCCAATGCCTGTATTATGCTAGGTCGCCATGTTTATTGCACATAATGTATATAAGGAAATCCCTGACGCTATTGTTTTCTTATGCTATACGTTTACTGATCATCCATTAGCAATAATGTATACTATGTACACGATAGCAGTCGCTAACATTAATAGTGTGGCACCTACTGCGTATACTATTAGCTATACGTCTACTTTTACCATTCATAGGATCTAATGTATACTATGTACACGATAGCAGTCGCTAACATTAATAATGTAAAAGCTCTTCCATTTAGTACGCGCTTTGCGTCTAGTTTCCGCATCCATAGGATCTAATGTATACTATGTACACGATAGCAGTCGCTATCATACCGCCAGTGTGCTAATGCTGTATCTTTCATACCGCCGCTGTGCGTTCACACATAATATTATATAAGCCATCACTTCATATCGCTCTCACCCTCTATACAACTAAGTTACATATCCATAAGTATTATTATATGCCCCATCCCTTAATACCATTCTCAACCATCATATTTACTAAATGCCATGCATCTATTTTTGCCCTTCTGTACGCTATATACATCATCAATTAATACTACTGTCACCCAACACGTTAACTACCCATTGTACATGTATTTTCCATACGCTATATACAACATATCATGCCTTCCCGCTGTCATCCATTGAATTTGCTATACACTGTTCACCCATTTGCAATATTCTATGCTGCATATAGCACAACATCTATTGTTGTGGTCAATTATTACCATTACTACTCATTATGCTCCTATACGCAATATAGTGTGCTGTATATAGCACATCATCTATTGTTGTGCATATGTATTGCCATTACTACTCACTGTACATAAAACTTTACAACTTGCGGTTTTGCATACTATAAGCGGTCATTTCCACAAATATCTCTTACGCACGCTTCACCATAATACGCTACCGTCAAAAACCATATACGCAATGCCCGTGTTTTTTCATCGCACCACATCGCAAAATAGACGGGTCGCATATACTTCGTCACGGAAATTCCTCGTACCGCTACAGACTCTTACTCAACAAAAATAGCGGTCACGCAAAACAAATGGGGTTCCATACACAAAATCGTTCACAAAAGTATATTCCGCATACATATAAAATCAGTTTACTATAAATCAAGTAAATTCCTATGTTCTTTCATTCAAAACATGTACAGTTTCTACTATACATTAGTATCAGTTACCGTAACGTAAAGTGTGTTAATGTGTTCTGCTATATGGACATTAGGTAAGTAAACTATTTTTTGTTTTATTCCATTCACAATATATAATTAAATTCTTATGTTCTTACTATTCATAAGCTCGGACCAACACGACAATATACTAACTTAAATTTCATCATTGTCTGCAAGCTAAAATGTTAAAGCATTCATCTCTTGTGCTTGGGGGTCCCCGCCAATTATTTCAACATTTTTCATGACAAACATTAAGTTTGGATTTATTTTTTTATAAATTGTGGCAAACAAAAACCGTATGCGTGCAATTTTTTCGTGGTTCCTTCCACTTTCTATATACTTTTTTCTTTACAAGTTTCATAAAACCAATAGTGCCTTTTACCTCACCGGCATAATCGTCGGACGTAACACAATAAATCGTTACATAGTTCTCTCAATAATTCCCCTTCTCCTCCCACATATTCATTCCGCCCATCATCATTCAGTTACTTTAATCATACGTCTCCCGTTAAACTCACACATCTCATTTTGCAAATGTACCATACTTTGTATGCCTAAACAGTCTCTTTTTTCCCTACATATTTAAATAAGGCAATGTCATTTAAAACTTGCACACCATTTATTCATTCATTCAAAATCTTTATGTTCGCCATTGCTTGTTATAATTACTCTGCTAAAAGAAAAACAAAATGGTGAAAAACCACCAATGACCAGTCTATCTTAACCGACACTCCACCCATTAAAGTCAATCCTTCTATCAATGTTTTCAACACCCCCTGCCAAATAGCAATATCTTTAGCCCTGCCTACTGTCCTTTCAACAGCTTAAAACTCCTTCAGGTCAATTTTCAAGAGCTACGCCCTCCTGTCAATTTTCAAACCCCCTGTCAGATAGCAATATCTTTAGCCCTGCCTACTGTCATTCAACGCTAGTGATAGTTAACAAGACTTCAGCCATTTTAAAAATCAAGCAAAGTCTCTTCATTATTTTTATAATTCTGTTTTAAAAGAAATAAAAAAAAATAAAATTCATTTCTTTTCTTTTTTCAAACAAAGCTCTTTTAACTTCCAAGTTTAAATCGCTTAGCTTCAAACCCCAGCACCAAAATAAACATCCGTTGTGGCTAGCGTACGCATTTTTTCCGTAAAAAACCCAAATTCCATTCCCCGCAACAGGTGACATACGCGTCTTTGCCGTTGCAAAGCCGGGTTCCATTCCCGGCGTTAGCTAACGTGCGCGTCTTTGCCGTACAAAAACCGGGTTCCATTCCCAGCGGCAACGGCTAGCGTACGCGTCTTTGCCATAGCAAAGTCGGGTTCCATTCCCGGCGGTGGCTAACGTGCGCGTCTTTGCCATAGCAAAGCCGGGTTCCATTCCCGGCGGTGGCTAACGTGCGCGTCTTTGCCATAGCAAAGCCGGGTTCCATTCCCGGCGTTAGCTAACGTGCGCGTCTTTGCCGTACAAAGCCGGGTTCCATTCCCGGCGGTGACTAACGTGCGCGTCTTTGCCATAGCAAAGTCGGGTTCCATTCCCGGCGGTCGCTAACGTGCGCGTCTTTGCCGTGGGAAATCCGGGTTCCATTCCCGGCGCCATCTTATGTCTTTCAAATTGTTAATATAATCATTACAAGCAAAGTCTTGTAAGCATATACAACAATATAGCCTCGCTGCCAATAAGGGACACTTAATTCAAAAGCAACTCAACAATCAAAGTACTACAATTATATATCTAATAACAGGGCATTTATCTCATCTTATATTTTTTAATATTCAATTGATATAAATAAATGAAATTCCTTACCTTCAATAATAAATCCAGTCGTTCCAATCAAATTACACCGTCTACAAACAACTTAGCACTTAAAAACACAACATTAAAATCATGTAAGGCAATATACTTTATTTATAAATCAGTTTTTGCTTCTTATCCACAAAAGGAGGAGGGATTTATCTTCGCCCACGTATTTCATCCCACGTCCATGCAAACGAAATCAATATCTCTATGCTTATTATCCAAAACTTCCCTTTTGCCCACGCAAAAGGAGGGAAGTCTGCTCCAATTAAACAAAATGATACACATATCATTACTTCCTTTGATATTCTAATCAAACACACAATTTACGTGACTCAAAGCATATATTGCTTTCCCCTAACTAACAAATTATACGTGACTTTATTCATATCTTATATTCAGTTTCCGCTACAAAAGGGGAGAAAAGAAATCATATTACAGCCTCTTCCGCTCTAATTAAAATTATCATAAAAGATTTTTTTCAAAGTATCAAACTTTCTTCCGCTCCAATTAAAAATTATCGACTCACAAAATTAATCATTCTTGATAATTTTTTATCACTTCCGGGTCTAATCTCCCCCAGTGCTATTCAAGGGAACACACAGTGATAATTTCCACTGTATACCATAGGTCTTAATATCAAAATTAAAGTCTTATCAAAGAGGACATCCTGTATAGATCCTTGCATACAACTACTAACGTGCCGCGTGTTCTTTTTTCATCTCCTTGGAATTTGTATTAGGGCAGTCCTTGGGCACTCTGTTCTTTCGAATCGTAGCAGTAGCATTGTATCCCCTACTCTTGAGGTGCACTAGAAGAGAGATTCCCGTGAAGAGGTTGTCGAAGTAAATGTGGAATGGTAGGTATTTCATACTGGATGGTAACTCGTCTATCATGGTAAGCATAGGAGCTGCGCACTTACCAAACTGTTCTTCATACTCATTCCGTCCTCTCGGATTTTTCCCCTGATATACATCAAAATTAATCAAATATCCAGATGAAGTGTTTAGAGACCAAACTTTATACCCAAAACGGATAGGTTCCCCACGGATAAACTGTTTACAACCATGCTTACCAAAATATTGCACCATACATTCGTCAAAGTCAATATTCTATTCTGGCTGAAATAAGGAAATTGAAACGTTTTTGAAATAACATCATGACTGGGCGCAGCTGCCACATTTTATCATCTTCAGTTGGTCGAGTACTATCAGCACAGTGAAGAAAACGACATATGTCCAAAAATCGATCTCTTCCCATTGTATTCACCACTAGTTCATTTCTTACATCACCTGCTCCCTCCCAATACGACCTTTTCGAAGCAACAGTATTGTACCCAGAAAGCAAAAGAATTGCAATAAAAACTCTCATTTCGTCTTTACTAATTCCAGGCGGATTACAGTTTTTGAAAACAGCATATTTGTTAGATTCCGAAACAAGCAAATCTAAAACTTCATCATCGAAAATCATTTCAAAACATTCTGTAGGAGATTTTCCACGAAATGTCGAGAAATCTGCCTCAGGAAACACAGTTTCGGCTACTTTTATGCCAGCATGTGTCCAAATATTGGCCACTGTCTTCTTTTTCTTAAAATGCTTACCTTTCGTCTGGTGAGGAGACATTGTTGGTGACCCGACTTGGTGAGGATGATACGCAAGATGAGTGTTATCCGTAAAAACTACTTCAGCGTGACTGGTGAGTTGTCAATGTCAATGTTGGTTGTCAGCCCAGCCTCTTCTCTTGAATCTTCATCCGAAAAGATGTTTGGTTTCGTGGGTTCAAAATATATTGTCTTGTACGTCTTGCACGTCATCCAATTCCAAAATATCAAGGATTTGTTGCAGTAAAAGAACTCTGTAACAAAAATATATATATATATTTACCAGAAACAGTACTAGCAAAAGTCATTTCTAATAATAATAATAATAATAATAATAATAATAATAATAATAATAATAATAATAATAATAATAATAATAATAATAATAATGAACTGAAACGAATAAAGCAAGTCAAGTTAAATCACTTATAAACTGTTCTAAATTGATAAATCTGCAAACTTTTATTGTACTGTCTATATTTTTACATACGCACGTAAGAAAGAAAAAACTGTCTAAACGCCGTGCGTGTTCACACGGTCATACTCATGAAAAACTTGAATAAGCGTGTCCCAGATTTTTTTTAGGTGAGTCAAATCTAATTAGTTACAAACTTTAACATCTCTAAAATAAAACCCAGTACAAAATTACTTGAAAGGATTAGATATAAGAATATTTGTTAATACTTACTTTGAGGACTATTTCATTTTTTATTTCTTGCGCACTGCTGATAAATGAGTCTAGTTTGCATTCACGCCACATTGTGGAAGTTGTTTTGTTTGAACAGCGTTGCCAGAACCTTCTAGTAGACCACACCAACAATGTGACGAAACCACTAAAAGTGTGTTATACAAGGCTTATTTTCATAAATACTAACCGTTGTGATCATATGATCACGCACGGCGCTAATGGGTTAATTTTGTTGATTGTTGTCTTCTGCTATTGAACCTGGTTTTATTTTTTTCTTCTTTCAATGATGGTTACTAAGTTCTCCGATGCTGCGGTGAATGTCCATTTTCTAAAACAAATGAACTCAGAAACAACATGGCACAATCACGATTATATCGCTTAAAAAGGTCGTCACACACATTCCGGAAATTCGGACAGCCATTCCTTTGAGAATTTGAGTTCGATCGAAAAAAAATCTTGCCCACGCATGTTCAGGAAATCTGGAGAGGAATAACGGTGCAGTTATAACTCTCCGGGTTTCCGGAACGTGTGTGGGCGAAAACTGTGCAGAGTTCATCTTCTAATAGACCCATTTCGTCGAACAGAAATTCAATGCTCAATAACTGTATAGTTATTCTCATGCCGTAAACGTTGCCAACACCTAGTGGCCCACTTGCCGGTAAATGTCGATCGACGATATAGCGACGCGTCGAATGATTGCCACTAGTGTGCCACTGGCAGCAAGGTTTCGTCGAGTCGAAAGAGATATCTAGAGTCCGGGTGTTGAAGATACCATCATGTAGCAGCGAGAAATTCATTTTGGTCCACTCTCCTTCGACTCGTCGCGGAGAATCACGAACGGATCAACACGAACTATCGCCAGTGTCATGTGCATGCGGTTATTATATATATATATATATATATATATATATTTCTGATGAACTTTTCCTAAAGTGAGCTCCAGGGGTCAAAAGTAACCCCTGCCTCTGCATCATGAAGTGAAAAATCTTGAGATGAGTGCGTATAATTATATGAATTTAGATGGCAACTGTCGCCGATCATTTGAAAATGAATATGGGAGAACTATGAAATAAAGTAAATAGAGGCGCGTTATATAAATTTTATTATAAAATTACATGGCGAACGCATTTTATCTGATTCCAAACGGTTATCGTCGAATATACACGGTTAAAAGAACACTCTGAATAGCCAAATTAAAAAGACCTCAATGATTTATCCCTCCACAACTGACATTTTCTCCTTCGCGTCCGTGGCCAAGTCTTAAGAAAACCCGCCTAGTTACCATAAGATTGGTGGTTCGCGGCCATCCCGGGTAGTTTATTTATTTATTTATTTATTTATTTATTTATTTATTTTTTTAGTGTTTTTTGGACTCACCTTAATGTAAACAAATTACGCATATACGCGATTTAACATATTTTGTGGGAATAATTTTATGATTCATTGGCGTTTCGTCGCGTCTGTGCTGCTGGTGGTATAATTTTGAAAACGGAAGTGGTGCCACCGCGGATCGTCGCTGCGGGGTCACCAATTTTTGGCTAGATGTCGCTAGTTGCCCATCAGTGGTGCACGACGCTTACGACAGGGATTTCTGTTCGGATTTCCGGAATATGTGGCGAGCTGCTGAAGAGGAAATCCCCACAATGCTCCGGCCGGGGATGCACAGTTAAAACTGTATAGTTATTCAGAATCAAATTTCGCTTTGATCAAATCGACCTGAAATGTCCAACTAGAAGAGGAAAAAGTGCTCAGTTTACGATTACTCGCATTTCGGAAATCCGGAGAGGCATAACTGTACATTTATTCCTCTCCGGATTTCCGGAACGTGTGTGACGACTTTGAAATTAATGAAGATAGTTTTAATGACCTAAGCCAGATTTTGACGCATTAAAATGTAGAAAGACCATTTCCAGTGGCGTCATTTCAGGTTTTTGAAGGGGAAGGGCACGATTGTTCATCGATAAAGACACTCATGTTCTTTTAAAATTACTACACTAGTATATATTTTATTAAAAAGCATGTGTTTCTCAAACTTAAGGTGGCAGGAATTCTCCCTTTCCTCCGCAAATTATGCCCCTGGTCACTTTAGAGTGTTCGTTTTGCTGCGGGAAAATTTGTGTTATTTTTCTTTCGAATATCTTGCTCACATCCACCAATAGAACCGGGGTGGTACTGTAACGCCCCCATCCGCAGCGTATTGGAGTAAGTGGAAAAGTTAAAAAAAAATCCAATAAAGGCCGCAGAAGGAGCTTTACACCAGACCCCGGCCTTGACAAGTTTTTATCTTTCCTTTTTAATGACGAATAGATACATAATTGAACAAATAATATATCTAAATATACAAAACTTATTATATTTTTTTCCTGTAACGAGTCTGTTACAGCAACGAGACCCTTCGAATTTCTCGTCTTGTCTCGAAGGGAACACTGACCCTCCCCCCCCCAAAAAAATCGTGTGTTTTTAAGTTACATATAAAATAGTGAAATAATTTTGTTTGGATGGCCACAGTTGCAGATATATAGCCTACACGAGAGAAAGAACGGGATATGTCATTTGTGATCACGTGCTAAATCGAAAGTATTTTAAAAATGCAAATTTTGAGTAGTATTTTATTCCTTCCAGTAATTTTAATCACTTAGATAGTTTTCAAGTCTACTATAGTTGCACACTGTGAAACGAAAATGTTTTTAATCCTTACGCTATATTCTATAGAAAACGATCGGTTAGAAAATATAAGTAGGGATCGGAAGTTGAAGACCTAAAAGTTGGCTAAAAAGGACCTGTAGAAAGACCTAAAAATATCTTTAAAAAAAGGGGGGGCCTAAAAATTGGAAAAAAGGACGTAAAAATAAGACTCAATTTAATTAGAATTACAAATCTAATGAATATAATGCTCAAGAAATACGAACTTCTGGTAGATTAATGGTCTGTCTTTCCACAAACTGAAGTAGTACAAACTAAAATAAGAAAACTTCCCCATTCTCACCCACCCTCAAAGGCGCCCATCAGTTGCCTTTTAAGGGCTCCAAACTTTGAGATGGGTTTTATTTATATATATAAAATAAGAAAGTTTCCTCTTCTAGGGGCGATCACCCCGATCGCCCCCCTGGATCCGCCCCTGACAGAGACAATGAGCCAAAAGCAGTGTCGTTTTGAAGTATGATTAGCGTCATACTAAAAGCCTAACTACTGCAGGAAACATGTTAGTCGAACTCCTTACTATGGCACTAATCACGCGTCAGAGCGACTCCCCATAAGGCCCTATGTCTCCTAGCATCGACTTTCATCATAGATGACCGGTATACCACTGAGCCACCCTGCTACCCGATTGATTATTTGAAATTTAACACTCCTTTCTAACGCCATGTCTAGACTCTAAAGGAATTGTTGCTTGAAATGACAGCAAAAGCACTATTTGGTTTCGTATTGGAGCAGGCACGTAGCCAGGGGGGGTCCGGACCCCCCTCCCCCTTCGAGAAAAGCAATGAAAAAAACTATGGAAGAATAAAACGAAATGAAATGAGAAAAGGAAGAATCAGCGTTAAAAATTAAAAAAAAAAAAACTACAGAAAGCTTTTGGTTACTCTTTCTTATGAGGAGATTTGTATTACTTGTAATACATAGTGGCGAGGTGAGTGGGATATCCTGGAAGAGTCAGGGAATTCGTGAAACAAAAAGAAACGAGGAATAGGAAGAATCAGCGTTAAGAATAAAAAGTTAAAAATAAAAATAATTTTTCATCATCGTTACTCTGTAGTATCAAACGTTATTTCAGAAATGGTTTTCAACTGCACTTGAACTTGTCATTTGGAACAGACAGTAGTTGACGGAATAATAAAAACAAAAAGTTACATAGAAAGCAAGTTCTGTTAACATTTGATTCAACAGAGAGAGGAACGCAGATATTATAAAATATTTTACAAGACATTATGGATACGTACTTCTTTTTTAGTAGTTGAGGTCATAATGAAAGGAAAATTGTTATATTTAGATGAACAGGAGAAGGAACGTAGATATTGAAAATCTTTTTAAATCTTTTTAATATTCTTTTATTCGATATTTGTTCATAATTTGTTACTGAAACACTTACTAACGTCCTCATTTTATTGTCCTAACAAACCAATATGTGTTGCTAGTAAAATAGTTCAGATTGATCAAGCCCCTGGTGTGATAACCACAATATTTCATGTCACTCGCCCCCGCCCCCCCTGCATTACGAAATCCTAACTACACGAACCAATATATGTTACCGGTAAAATAGTTTAGAATAATCGAACTCTGGTGTGATAACCACAGTATTTCATGTCTCGGACCCCCCCCCCCCCTATTACGAAATACTGGCTACGTGCCTGATTGGAGTCAAGAAACCCAACGGAAAGCGAACTAGGGCCCACTTTTTTTTTTTTTTAAAGAGCCATGAAGAAGCATTGCTATTGCTTGTACTGTACACAGCTCTTAAGACCGTTTCAATTAGTAGAATTACAAACCTTTCTTATCAGCAATAACACTGTCAAAAGTCCATTACGGCCACGTGCAGACTCCCAGTGAGTCAAATTTGTCCACTATTACTAAGTGTTAGCCACCTGTCCTGGTTATCAAGAAGCTGAGAGAAGACTAAATTCCTTTTTGCTTTATGGGCCCGCGGTGGCTCAGTGGTAGAGCGTTCACCTCTGGTGCTTGGGGTCCCGGGTTCGATCCCAGCCCCCGCCAAGTGAACTTTGTTGCGGACAAACACCGTGTGCGTGGGTTTTCTCGGGGTTCTCCCGTTTCCTCCCACTTTCATCATTTCATTCATTACTCATCATCACCGTCTCCTTTAGCCTAACCGGCATAACCGTGGAACGTAAAATTTAAAGATTTCCCTTTCATTTCATTTTTCCTTTTTGCTTTAATAGTGTCACCAGTAGGTTGTGTCGTTCAAGGGGAAAAAGTTGGTTTTGTTTTAGAGTGAGCTATATCTTAGCTTCAATTCAAGTTTGCACGTAATTTAGGTGTACCGCTTCAGATATCAAAACGACAAAATTGTAGGTAGTTTTATTTCAAAAGATTGTAATCTTCGTATATAAAAGAAGTCGTTGAATGAGGGACTGACTGATCACTAAAGCTAGAAATTTGAAATTTGGAAATCTTTGAGTTCAACGTTAAAGCAAGTGAGTGATGATGGAGGAATTGGTAGAATGACAAACTGGGAGGAAATAAAAGTACCCCGAGAGCTCCTTCGTGGCTAAGTGCTTAGTGTAAGCACTATTGGCCATTATTAGATCCTAAATCTAATGCACTTATCTGCCAAAGTAATATAATTATTTTTATTCTCTAATAATCAATTTTCCCGGACCCGGGTTCGATTCTTGGCGAGAGCTCATGTGGTTCGCATTCCAGATTAATCAGTAGGTCTACGTCTTATACAGCCTTGCTGCTGAACGTACGTTAAACACAAACTCAACTGAAGTCAAAAGTATCCCGAGAAAACCCACGGATGGGGTGTTATCTATCATAAAGTTAATTGGCCGGGGATGGAATCTGGGATCCCATGCACTAGACGTAAGCGTTCTACCATTGAACCACCGTGCCACCATTTTGAAAAATGGACACGACATAGGATTTGTGACATAAAGGATTACTAAGGAAGGAGTTTTGGAAATTCAACGAGAAAGGGCAGAAAGGGAAGTGTGCCAATTAACATATTACAATGTCCATTTTTCCGAATCTCTGAAAGTTAGAAGCATGAAATTTGATATATGGACTAATCATGTAAAATAATTAGACATGTCTTTCAGTTATATTTTTTTCATATTTGACTAGGAGGAAAAATAATGATTCGGAAGGAAAAGGGGTGGGGATCAATTATTAGGGTCTATAATAAGATGGAGATATCTTAAAATCTCTTAAAATTGGAGATATGAAATTGGGTATTTGGAGTTTTCACTTAAAATAATATATAACGTTTATTTCATATTTGATCTTAAAAAAAGAGTTCCGTCGTGGATTTGTAAGTGGTTAACGTCCTTGACTCTCGCTTGGGTGGGCTAGGTTCGGTTCCCGGCGAGAGCTTACGCATCTTGTTCTGATCCCACGTTAAGCTGTACGTTCCAAGTCTCACATAGCCTCGCTGCTGAAAGGGACACCAAACTCAAAATCAAATTAAATCAAAAAATGGAAAAAGGGAGAGGGGGAGAATAAGGGTTGGAGATTATAATTATTACAATAAGAGCCCATAACGCGGAATCTTTCAAGGTCGGAGACATGAAACTTAGTATTTATTTAGACTTCTCATTTAGAAACACTAAAAACACATGTTTTAGGTTTTCTTGATATTTGACCTGGAAAGGAAGAAAAGGGGGTCGAAAGACAAGAAATAGGGATTGTAATTATTGAAATAAGATATCCGTATCACAGAATCCCTTAAGTTTGAACATGAACTTCGAGAGACTAAGCTAAGAAGGTGGCTAAGCAGTTACCGTATGCGTCTTTGGCGTAGGAGATCCAAGTTCGATTCTCGGCGGGAGCTCATGTGGTTCGGATTCCACGTTAATCAGTAGGTCCACGTCTCATATAGCCTCGCTGCTAAACGGGACGTTAAACTCAACAGCAACAACATGATCTTTGAGGTTAGGACTTTTCATCTACAATAATTAAAAATGTGTTTTTAGCGTCTTTAGGTGCCTGACCTAGAATAAAAAGAATAAAGAGTGAAATACTTCCCTAAGATGCCTATACGAGACATAATTTTGTGCGACAATTCGAATTCAGACAAGATGCAGAGGAAAACACAAAATATTGCTCCTAGTCACACATGGGAGCATTTACCAGTGGCCTATATTGTAGCAACGAAATACAGTGGTAGGAGTATTTAATCAAAGCAATTATAAAATAGAAAATATAACTTGAACGGCAAATTTTTACTTTGACTCCAACTGTGACTTCTGTTAAGAATTATACTATAAGTACAAGGGCCACAATGTTACTATAGGATGTTAAGAATTATACTATAAGTACAAGGGCCACAATGTTACTATACGAAGTTAAGAATTATACTATAAGTACAAGGGCCACAATGTTACTAAACCTATAAGAACCGATTAAACTCACAGTTGGAGTCAAAGTAAAGACTTGCCACTTGAACTAACTCGGAAAGCTAAAAATACTGGCAACCTTGCGACGCACACAAACTTCGTTGACGGGCAGTTCATTCAGTCACGGAACAGACTTCTGGGAGACCACAACATGTAAGGGACGTGTTAACGAGCAGATTGCAAGCAGCGAATGTAAGTACATTTTACCTTTCTGTTTGGTCAACTTTTCTGTGACGTGTGTCTAAATTATGTGTTCTATATACAACAATACTTGGAATATAAGGCAGTCTGTGAGATGACCATATTCTTCCATTAGACCCCACTAGTTCGACGATGTTTCGGAACATAATGTATAAGCTTGAAATGTAATTTTATATTTTATGTTTTCGCAATCGCATAAAACCCTTCTCGCTAACATTTTTGGCTTAAGACCGGGGTCAACACGGAAGTAATGTCGATTGTTCGAATCACTCTGGATTAAGTTAAAGATCGTCTCGTGTAAGAAACCGTGTTGAAAAGTTCCAATAGCAACCACCCAACCACATTGAAGTAAACGAAAACAACTAGAATAAACACTTGTATACTCAGGGGTAAAAGTGAGGGGGAACGTCGTCATCCCTCTTACAGAAAATATCCCTGTTTATAAAAAAATACAATGGGCAAAGATGGGCAAGGGGTACGGCGTGACGTCATGCGTCCCCCTACTTTTAGGATCCACTTTTATGCCTGTGCATAATAAGAAAAACTTTCGAATGGAACTCCTTTCTCTAACAACCAATAAATAAATAAACAGTGTATTATTATTATTATTAATAATAATAATAATAATAATAATACTTAGAATCATTATAATTATAGGCCTAATAATGGCACGGTGGCTTAGTTTTAGAACGCTCTATGCTATCTTATTTTAGGTCAACATATTGGCGTTAATAATATATTGATTTCTTTCTTCAGAAAGTTTAGTGTTACTAGCTTAGAAAGCGTGCATTAATGAAGAAGTTGAGTTGTGTTCCAAGGTGCAAATTCACTTTAGGAGGGCTTTACCGTTTTGCATATAAACTAGAGATGCAAGGGCTCAAAAAAACGGCTTAAAAAAACTGCTTTTTTCTGCTTCGCTTTTTTGCTTGGGAAATTTTGGGCTTTTTTCAAAATTCTGCTTTAAATTGTTAAAGCAGATTTTGTTTCGCTTCTCTATAACACCAAAAGTCATTTAATTAGTGGTTGATGCCGATAATAATATAAAACATCGAAAATAAACTATGAATTTCGAAAAGATATTTCAAACAATTTTACTTCTCAACATATTTACATTATGAATTCCAAAGGATTAACCAATGTATATAATAAGATTTTTTTTAACCTCCTATATACAAAAGTAAGCAGGGCTGGCAAGAACCATGGTTGTTTTTGAAAATGCCAAAAACCTGTTTTTTGGGGGGAGTTTAAACTAGTTTTTTTTGTTTAAACCAGTTTTTTTTTTTTTTTGTTTAAATATTTTGCTTTATGTGTTTATATTACACATTGACAAATAAGTTCGTTTCGCCTTGGTGTTATTATGCAACAACGGGGTTATGCTGGGAGAGGTCACGTAAGCTTAAAGAAGTCCGGTCAGTGAATTTCTTAAATTGGGAAACTCCCGCTCTAGCCATCGGGAAAATCCCGTCATTACTCTAAATGTAAAACAATAACGAAAAATCCTGTTATTGCTTTGCATGTAAAATTTAAGGGTCAACGTATCATAATAAGTACGCTAAAACTGAGGTATTAAATTACAAATTTAGTACGTACATATTGAAAGTCCAATCCAAGCTAATGGTGGAAGCTATGTAGGCAATCGATAAATTTTGCCAATTTCTATCAATATATTTAAGCAATCATGGCTTCTTTATAAAACAACAGGCATTCAGAAATGCAGAAATATACATTTTGGTTTCGCTTCGTATGTTCAGGCTTAACATCCTTACGTAATACCGAGGCTATCAAGGGGAAGACTTTCGCTTAAAGTGACATGCGAACCGCTACTTTGTTTACGCATGAAAAATGGGTTGTGGTTCGACCGAGAATTGAACATATGACACCTTGATTAGAAGGTGAAAAGGAAATAAAACTAATGCAGATGGTTTGATGTATGGACACGTCACCATGAAGTTCACACGATTCGCATTTTTCGTTATTATTATTTTTTTTTGGTTTAAACCAGTTGTTTATTTAAAAAAAAAAAAAAAAAAACAGCTGGTGTAAACCAGCCAACTCTAAAAATAAATACTTCTTTCAAAAAAAAAAAAAATACACAAATAACTAGCAAAATTCTATGTAGTATTTTTACTTCAAAATATTCCACACCCTCTTTTTGGAACAAAATAAAATTAAAATAAAACAAAAGAAATACTTAGATTTATATGATACACTTAAAGGCTGCACATCTAGAGCTTTTGGTTCTGTATATTGAAATTCTACAGTTTTATATAACCATCATGGTTTACTCAGTCCTCATGTTTTTTGAATTTTTAACAAGAGGGATTCAACATATGAAGGGTGTGAGGCAAGAACATGGTAATCCACAATTTTACTATTTTAAGAAATTTAAGATTTTCTGCTGCACAATCCATTTTGAAAGGCGAAAAGCTGATTTTTCACATAAGACTATACATGAAGGATTAAACAAAGCGGTATGCGTTGCTGTCTATCTGGTGCTGCATAACTCAGCAATTGAAAATTTGTTGGTTACCATGTGGTTGGCTCACACCCTTCATATCATTACGGAACTTCCCACCCTCCTCCACTACCATCAACCCCCCCCACACACACACAAAAAAAAAAAAGACTACGGAATATATTTAAGTTAAGATAAATACAACTGCACAACAAACATGACTGAGTGGAGCTTTTGCGCTTCTATCGGGAAGTCCGGGATTCAACCTAGCATTCGGCCATTCTGACAAAGCTTTTCTTCATTCCATCTGTGAAGTAGAAATAGTGCGTGTACTGTGAGTTGGCCGACTTCCTTTCTTATTGTTTTTAAATCGTTATTATTACTAATTACCAGCAGTGACGGTTTGGCGAAGGTTAGGGGGGCGGTCTTTCAGACTGAAGCCTGTTCCCCAAAATTACGGAATGTCTAAAACAAACTAAATATTTATCAGGGGCGGATCCAGGGGGGGGGCGATCGCCCCCCCCCCCAGAAGGGAAAACTTTCCTATTTTATATATATAAATAATACCCATCCCAAAGTTTGGAGCCCTTAAAAGTAGCAGTATAACAACCCACCGCTCCCCCCAGAAGTTGGTCCTGGATCCGCCCCTGATATCTATTAGTTATGCCTTTACTCATAAACTTTAAGCTCCCGTCAAATAAAAATTATGAATGTTTAGAAAAACTAAACATTAGTAAGAAAAACTCCTCCGAAAATACTTTTCTAAATCCGTCACTGATTCTCAGTATAAAATGATCTTCAAGGTTGTATCTGGAAGATTATCGCTAAATATATAAACGAAACGAAATATTAGTTATGCCTGTACTCATAAACTTAGTACTCATAAGCTAGAGTACTAAGCTCTTAGAAATGAAACACGGATGACAAACTAAAATGATCTAGAGAAGAAAAAAATGTCGATAACTCAAAAGTTAAAATAGAGTTAAATAGCCTCTAAAATTGCTCTCAAATACCACATTCTTCATGTTAGCTTTAATTCGTAAAACATGTGCTCCATCCATCTTGATGGTGAATTTCAGAGCGAAATGTGGCATTTAGGTCATGGAATTCTTATCTGACTATAGAATATACTATAAGAAAGCTATTTAGATAGAAAAATCATGAAAATGAAAAAAGCCAAAATTTCCAAAATTCTCATTTTTTTCCCAAAAGAGCCGGCTTTTTATGTAAAAAAAAATCCATTCAAAAAAGCCGGCTTTTTTGTATCTCTAATATAAACACAGTGGGTGATATCAATAAAACGGAGAAGTTACTCATTATTCCCAATTTTGTAGTAGTTACTGGCATTGGTATCAATAAAAAGAGAACTTAGCACTACTCGTCTCGTCTGATCTCGGAGAAGCCCCGCCCTTTTGAAGTAACCACACCTCTATTCTCGAGCCGAGTAACTACTCCGCGTTTGATATCAATAAAAATCAAAGACTCCTCTGTGATGCTAGTAGCTTCTCCGAATTTATGGAGCAAGTTAAATAGGTGACTCCGTGTTAAATATAGCAGAGTATATGATTGTTTTGCTACGTAGAAAAACTTATAAAGTGCATAGAAATGTTGTAAATGGAGATTACAAAAAAAAAAAAAAAACATTATAGGTGCATGAAAGAAAATGTAGTAGAGTGGTGAGCACTTTTTTTTTTTTTTTTTTTTTTTTAATAAAGGAGAATCAACCTAAATTTGGGGTGGTGCACTACGTAATGAGGAAAAGATGCGGGTTTTCTTGCGTTACGTGAGTGATCCTGGATTCCAGGTCGGAATGTCAGGGGATTCTGGTGTGGCTCAGAGTACTGTGTCTATGACTACTACAAGTGGATGCGATTATTGCGATGTCTGAAAATTGGTTGTTTCCGGAAGTGTGCGTACTATAAAAACAGCAAAGGCAGAGTGGTAAGAACAATATACATTTCCGGATGCTATCGGAGCACTTGACTATACACACATGGCAATAAAGAAACCTAGTACTTTGGAGACAAATACGCTAATAGGAAGAGCTCCTTCGTAGCTAAGCGGTTAGCGTACATGCTTTTGGCATGAGAGACCCGTGTTCGATTCCCGGCGGGAGCTCATGTGGTTCTGATTCCACGTTTATCAGTGGATCCCGTCTCATATAGCCTCGCTACTGAAAAGGACGTTAAACTCAAAATCAACTCAACTCAACGTTTATATGAAGGGTGTATACATGAGAATGTATTTTTTTTATATACCTTGCCGGACACGTATGGTGTGGAAAACGAAATCGGATGGACGTGCTTTATGATGTGAGTGGCTGGACTTTTTTTTAAAAAAAAAAAGGAAACAAAGGGGCTAAGTGTCTGATTTCATTCTTAAAGCCAAACAATCTACAATGGCCTTGGACAACACGTGATATGCGCTTGTCGTGTTAATCTTGATATTGTTGGATTCGAACTTTCTTCTTTCCCGTTTTATCTTTTATATATATATATATATATATATATATATATATATATATATATATATATATATATATATATATATATATATATATATATATATATTCTTGCTCGAATATTAAAGATTCTCTTTTGGATTTGTCTCTCAGTCGTAGATGTATTTGATATTTCGTTGCATTTCACTGTACTTCAAAGCTTCGGCTTTCCTTCGTTTACTTTCTGGTAACTGTGACTTTGAAAGTACCACTGGAAACTCTTTTATAATATCCACAAATGCACTTTGATTGAAGCTGTCGTTACTACTTGTCCCTTCCATGGCGTTTAGGATACTGCGCCATAAGTTACCCACAATGAAATGACCGCCCGACAGATGGGAGAAATTAGTAATTACTCCTTTTTATTGATATGACTCAGTGCTACGCGCAGAGGAAACGTGAGTAAACGTTCATAAATCTGGAGCAGTCTGAACCTGAGTAGTGGCTTGTTTTATTGATACGAAATTGAGGGACAAGATTACTCCAGGTGTAGTTACTCCGATTCTCGAGTAGGACTTCTCAGGAGTAGTTACTTATTTTTATTGATATCACCCAGTGTCTGGATATATACCATAAAAACTACAGTGCAAATAACAGAGTCCGCCTTATGCAGAGTCGTTTTTACGTATGATTAGCGTCATACTAAAAGCCTGACTACTGCAGGAAACATATGTTAGTCGAACTTTTTAGTATGACACTAATCACGAGTCAGAACGACTCTGCATAAGGCCCAGTATGTTTAGCAGAAGGTGTCCAGCAGCACGTAATAAACACAAAATTTACAGGAAAAGTGGATGATGCAAGTACTTAGACGTAACATAACGTAACAAAATCTAACCTAACCTAACTTGAGCTAACATAAACTATTGTGTATTTCAGATGTAAAGCATCACGGGCAGTAGCCAATGCTGCGCGATATTTCGCGCGGTGTTGCCGGATTGCGGACTCCCCTTTCCCTTCTCGCTCTTCCACAAGCTGAGATTATGACACATAAATTTGCAACATTATTCACAATGTAACAATATTATTCCAGCAATATCTGGAATTTTAACTGTGCATCCTAAAAGTATATATAGCAACTAAATTACTTACCTGTTATCTACTCCAGTGGAACTGCTAAAGGCTCGTCTTCCCCACTACTTTCACTATCGTCTATGTCAGTTAATATTTCGTCATTGTCTGAATCTGAGTCTTGTAAATTTACTATTATGGGTTCCAAAATTTCGTCACGTCCTATTTCTTTCATGAAGTCATCTTCTTGTAATTTGTCCGTGTGTTGTACACAAGATTGCCAGTCGTTTTGCGTTACGCTATCAATTTCTTCGTTTATCAGTCTTTCAACGTCTGTCAACTTGAATGTCTTATTTCTTGTTGCAACTCCTCTCTTTACTTGAGCCCATATAAGCTCGATTGGGTTGTAGTGACAATGATAGGGTGGTAACCTTACTATTTCGTGTCCGTTTTCGTTTGCCAGTTGGTCTAGTTCGTACATTTTAGATTGGTTTTTGAACGGCATTACGCGCTGCAATAGCTCAACCTTAGTTTCTGTTGCCGAAAATTCAACACCTTTTTGGTGTAGCCATTCAACAATGGCATCTTTTCTAGTTGATGAATTTGGAATTTTATTTGTGACGACTGAATGATATGGGGCATTATCCATTATTATAATGCTACCCTCCTCTAAATAATTTAGAAATCGGTTCAAAAACCAATCCTTAAATGTAGCACTTGTCATTTCTTCGTGATAGTCGGAAGTTGATTTAGACCGAAATATCCACTTACTTTCAGGTATAAATCCAGTTTTTGCAGATCCCACATGACAGACAATAAGTCTGCTTCCTTTTCCCGGAGGCACCTTTAATCCACCGTTTTTTGTGGAATCTTGCCAAACTGACTTATGCGAATGATTTTGATTTACCCAAGTCTCGTCCAAGTAAAATATTGGTCTTGTGTCGCCAGAAGTCCGAATTTCATGCATCTTCCGAAGAAATTTTAGTCTTGCCGCCACAATATCATTCCTCTCCATTAAAAACTTACGTCCATCGGTTGTTTTCTTATACCTGAAACCTAAAGCCCGGAGTATTCTGTAAGTGGATGACTTGGAACCTGTAAAGGAAATCTTACTTTTCAAAGCATTTGTGATTTTTTGCAAAGTCGGAAATTCGCCTTGGTCATAAAAGTCAAAAACAGTCCTGCGTACTACGTCCTTGTCAAAGTCATTAAGGTTTGTGAGCCTTTTGGGAGGTCCTTTGTGTTTTCTAGGAGATAGAAAAACTGGAATATTACTGGGAGGCATCTTTCTTGCCTCCACGCAGATTCGTGACACTGTGGCTCGATTTATCCCGCAAGCTTGTGCTGTTAGGCTTTGACACTTTTTAAAGTTAAGTTTCTTTCTTTCTTCTTCTGATGAGTATTTCTTAAAAAAATTGTAAATACAAAAAATAATTCTCCGAGCTTGACTTCGAAGCACTTCTTTTTTAGAAAATCCCGCACTTGCACTCGGTTTACTAAAAGACATTGTATATTTTAGTTTTCGGAGAACAAACGAACTACCAGGAAAGAAAGCAACCCAGATACTGATGAATTCTGTTTATGCTAGAAGAGAAATTGCGTTCCTACACGAATAGCCCCTCTGTTCCTTATCAGTTTTCATAACAAATAACACTCTTGGGGCTTGGTCTAGGTCTCACGAAAACAATCCGTCTGAAAGCAAGTCCATATGATCGAGTTTGTTTTGGGTTACGATAATTTACGACACCATTCAGACGCTTGGTGCTTTTGAATCCCTGCTTGAGGGGAAAAGAGGGAATAAGTGGTCGCATATATGTAACGTAGTGAAACGTGAAAGAAAAAATAAACAAAACATACTGCTTTTCTTTCTGTCGAATAAGGAAGAATCTATCTGGAAGTGAACTTCAAACCAATACTACGAACTTCCCGTACTTTGTTCTCGCTCGCTTACTACTCTCAAGGGTGTAGCCACCGGGGAAAAGGGGGCCCTGTCTTTCCAAATTATTTCCAACCCCGAAATGAGGTTTGTTTGGTATATCTTATATATAAAAGAGAACGTACAAATCCTTTGTTAGCTCATCACGCTAATACGGCTGAACCAATTTCTTTCATTTTTGGGGGGTTATTAAGATTTGGACCCTAGATGGTTTTTATCATATCACTTTAATTTTCAATTACCAGTGTCTTGAGATAATTGACCATTCAAGTGTCCATAACGTACAAATCCTTTGTTAGCTCATCATAGCTAAATCTAACCGTATTTATATGCAACCCACATGACCGTGTCACTCGGCGGGTTAACATAAATGACAGGCGATATAATGTTAACATTTACTCCAATCTTCTATGGTTTTTATCATATCACTTGAAAGCGAAAAAGTAAAAATTATCTAAGTAACAAAGTTTATTGCGTTCCGGGGTGACCCCAGCGAAGCGGGGTGAACGCTGCTAGTGTTTAATAAACTTATTTAATAGTTAATGTAAATGAGGGACGTTTATGATAAAACATGAAAATTAAAAAAGAAAACATCATCAGTACGGTTTTTGTACCTAATTAAAACAGCTAAAATTAATCATATGCTTTACATTCTCATTTCCCTTTCTGTGTGAAGTCTCTATATTATTGCATAATAATAGGGCCTATCTGAGTTGGTATTTTTTTTTTCAAGTTTTTTTTTTTCCTTTACTATTTTAACCCACATAAACACAAAGTCAGATAAACAGATTGCCAAAAACAGCATTTGTTTTCTTATGAATAGCTTATTGATTCATCTTTTACAATCCGGGTTTTAACTTCAGTACTGTCAAGATCCGTCTCTTGATAAGGTAGCATTGTGAAAATATAATATGTGTATTGTATGTATGGTGAATTAAAATGCTTTCATGTTGTGAAAGAGGTAATTTGTTCTGCTTTTAATATGTGAAAAGTTTGCCTCCCATTGTAAGTAATGTACCCCTAGAACAACCTGCTGGTTACACCCATGATTATTCTGTAATAAAAGTTGAGTTCTATTTCCAAATTGAAGAAAAATCCACTGGAAATTAGACGCGGGACTCATCGCTCGTTTTACTAATTGTTTTATATGGAAACCTTTAAAAGCGTGTATCATAACAACCAGTTGACATAAAAAGATGTAGTTTTCACGTATGTGTTCGTAATTCTTTTCTCTACTTCGTAAAGTGAGCAGTTGATGTGCTAATACAATATTTCTAATAAGCGCCTCTGGTATTGTCAAGATTCGCAGTAGCGCGAGAAGTCAGTGTGCGGACTGCTTGTCGCGAATTGTCAACACCGCTCAAAGCCAATTGGACGCCGCGTGAAGCCAACTCAAGGCCATGCCGCTTATCATCTGAAAAGTCCTGTAACCAAATATTAGTATAAATAAGCGAAATTTTATCAGTTTTTGGAAATTTGTTGGACCCGTACACTAACATAACATTAACCCTTTTAAGATATATCGTAGTTTTTACTAAGAAATGATAGTGTCTGCAAAATTTGATTAAAAGAGAACTAAGAAAGCTATTTAGTTTATATATATATATATATCTATATCTATCTATCTATCTATCTATCTATCTATCTATCTATCTATATATATATATATATATATATATATATATATATATAACAAGAGAGGAGCCATTGAAGAAAGCCTTGGAAGGGTGTATACGCTTCCGAGCGTCGTAACATAGGGGGTATGACGTAATCAGTTTACAAATTCCCCCCCCCTTTTTTTTTTAGTGAGGTCTAACTTCAACAATTTTTGGTGAGCTTCTCTTTAACATTAGAGTTCTGAAGTTTTACACAAACTATCAGTGGACCCTTTAGTTTTTATCTGAAATTTTTCGGATCTCTTCGTCAACACAGAAGGAGAATTCAGAGAGGCTAAAGGGTAAAAAGGGATATTTCTTGACCAAAAATCCCAACTTTCGCGATTATTGCTCCGCTCGGGTACATGATAGCGACATCTGATACTTGAGGAAGGCAGAGCAAAGACATAACGAATGTGGATAAATTCGGAAATATTAACTGGTTAGACTATCTACTTTTTTTTATATATAACAAACATTAGAGACGTCATTTAGGGAGGGCGGAGAGGAGCAATTGCCCTCCCCGAGTTGGAGATTTTTATTGATTTTATCAATAGAATAGCAGTGAATCAATGAAATGTGCGAAATTTTACTTATATCAAAGGGTCTAATCCCCCCTAAGCAAAATCTGAAATGACGCTCCTGACAAGCATCCAAAAATCTTGAACAGAAACATCATTTTCAGTTTACAAATCTAGGTTTCGCAATAACTGCCATTCTGTGTCTACTTTTGCAATTTACTCTATTCTATATCATTAGGAAAGTCAGCTACGAGAGGAGCAATTGATTGTGCCGATTTCATCTCATTTGATGGCTAATCATGTTTCATGACGGTATCTCTCCAATGTTTCCAAATGTTTCATGACGGTATCATGAAGTGTATCTCTCTCTCGAGTTGAGTTGAGTTGAGCTTAACGTTTCGTTCAATAGCAAGGCTATGTGAGACGTGGACCTACTAATTAATGTGGAATCCGAACCACATAAGGTCCCAAAGGGAATTGAACCCGGTTATTCCACGCCAAAATCGTGTACGCTAACCGCTTAGCCACGGAGGAGCTCATATCTCCTTCGAATTTGATGTACTGCTTCAATATATAATTCAAGACACCTGAGTTAAAAATCTTGCAGTCCATAATTTGGGAGATTTCTTGATGCTGTGGATAGGGAAACTTTTGCTGAAAAGTACATTTCATCTGCAGATAAGAACTCCTTTTGGTTTCTGAACTCTACATTTTCTAAGAGCTTTCGGATCATGCGCAAAACCAGGAGTTTTCAACATTTTTTAAAGAAAAATCAGTAGACCAGGAGATAACTTGAAAAACCAGGAAATCTCCTGGAATATCAGGAGACCTGGCAACACAAGCTCTCTCTACTGCCAGGGTTCTGCTCTCAGGTACACGCATAATCGGGGATTCCCCGAAACACACGCATGATCGGAATTTTTTGGTGCAAACGAATGATCCGCAAGTCCTCACGTAAGCAGATAAAGTACGTGATTAAGCAAGTGTGCAAATAGATGTAGCAGGAAGGAATGTTTCGTCGCTGATTTCCTCGACCTTTCCTCTCCTGTGCACTGTTAAGTTTGAGCTGCGTTTCTATAGCACTAGATGGTGAAGAGCATTGCCTCATTTACTTGTTTTCGCGCAGCATTTTTTGTTATTTTTCTTAATGTAAGACGACCAATGTCACTATTCCAAGTGAACATTTTCATTTTTCACAAAATGTTTCGTCTTCCGTTTTTCCGGAAAATCTTGATCTTCCGTTTTCCGGAAAATTTTCCGTCTTCCGCTTTTCCGGAAAATTTTCCGTCTTCCGTTTCCAATTTTCCGGTTTCCGGAAAAAATATTTTCCGTTTTTCCGGAAAATGTGGCCATCCCTAAACTATACACAGCGAAGCTAGAGAAGTAATGCTAGACCGCTCCGCTACGCGTGTGGTTATAAAATATAGAAGATGAGTAATATGCAAAATGAACCCAAATACGGCAACTATTTGTGCAAATTTGTAAATGACAAGTTTAAAAAAAACTTTCGATACGGATTACATATTTTGCATAAACTCTTTGAATTAAGTGAGTATTAGGTGAATTTTTTGACAACGCATTGACAACCTTGCCCACGACCGTCGAGTGACCGTTTCTTGGTGACGAGGGTGGGGCACCTGTCAATCAAATCTGAATTCCTCAGTCTCGCATTAAAGCCAGCTTTTATGCTTTTATGTATATATTTAGAAAGCGCGTGTCTCAGGGGCGGATCTAGAAGGTAAAATCTGGAGGAGGGGACAGCCAGAACCCAGGCTATGATAGGTATAGGCCCTATAATGAGTTTATTCTAAACTTTCAAAAATATATAATTAATAGCTTAAATTATTTTTGTCACGGCCCTGAGCCAGATCCGCAAAAGTCTATGAAGTTGGCCTACCCAAATTAGCTTATCCATTTTTGTCTACATGAGCCGTTGGTTCCTCGTTATTTCCCGTTAGTTCTTACTAAAGTTACGTTAGTTCCGTGATTTTAAAGTTGGCGTACCCAACAAGCTTTCCCACATTTTTCGACATGAACCGTTAGTTCTTACAATTATTTTGTTAGTTCCGCGATTTTATACAAATTAGAGCATAAAGAAAAATGTGTGGGTAGGCTAACTTCACATGTGAAGTTGGCGTACACTACCAGCTTTCCCACATTTTTCGACATGAATCGTTAGTTTACCTTTAGTTCTTACTAAAGCTCCGTTAGTTCCGCGATTTTATACAAATTAGAGCATAAATATAATTTATGGATGTGAAGTTTGGATCAACAAGTTTTCCTAGATTTCTTGACATGAAGTGTTAGTTCCTCGTTAGTTCACGTTAGTTCTTACAAAAAGTTCTGTTAATTTCGCTTTTTATACAAATTAGAGTATAAGTATAGTTGGTGGGTAGGCTGACTTGATATGTTAAGCTGTCGTGCTTAAGCAGCTTAAACACATTTTACTACGTAATTCGTTAGTTCTTCTATAATTCCCTTTAGTTCTTACCAAAGCTCCGTTAGTTCCGCGATTTTATACATATTAGAGTATAAGTAAACATTGGTGGGTACGATAACTTTACGCGTTGGCATACCAAAGAAACTTACAGAGGTTTCTCGATATGAGTCGCTAGTTCTTCGTAGATTTTATTAAAGTTACGTTAGTTCCGCGATTTTACATAAATTTTATGTAAATAAAAATAAACCCTTTGCGTTCCAGATGTCATTTTCCTATGTACGTGCTAGCATTTTATGACATGCACATGGATGTCACTGGAACTCAAAGGGTTAATGGGTACGCTAACTTTACATGTGAACTTGGCATACCGAATCAGTTTACATGAATCGTTAGGTCTTTTTTAGTTGCCGTTAGTTCTTACAAAAGTTACGTTAGCGGAATTTTTATAAGAACTAACGGGAAGTAACGAGGAACTAATGATTCGTGTCGAAAAGTGTGGGAAAACTTGTTGGATATGCCGCCCACACATTTTTCTTTATGCTCTAATTTGTACAAAATCGCGGAACTAACGGAACTTTTGTAAGAACTAACGGGAACTGACGAGAAACTAATGATTCATGTTGAAAAATGTGGGAAAACTTGTTGAGCACGCCAACTTCACATGTGAAGTTAGCCTACCCACACATTTTTGTTTATGCTCTAATTTGTACAAAATCGCGGAACTAGCCGAACTTTTGTAGAACTAACTGGAATTAACGAGGAACTAACGATTTATGCCGAAAAATGTAGGAAAGCTTGTGTACGCCAACATCACATGTGAAGTTAGCCTACCCACACATTTTTGTTTATGTTCTAATTTGTAAAAAGCGCGGAACTAACGGAACTTTAGTAAGAACTAACGGGAACTAACGAGGAATTAACGATTCGTGTCAAAAAACGTGGGAAAGCTTGTAGTGTACGCCAACTTCACATGTGAAGTTGACCTACCCATTGGTTCTTGTGTATAATTTCTTTAAAATCGCGGAACTAACGTAACTTTAGTAAGAACTAACGGGAACTAACGGCTCATGTAGATAAAAGTGGGTAAGCTAATTTGGGAAGGCCAACTTCACAGACCTGATCCGCAACTGTTCCCAGTGTATTTTGAAGAACTGAACCCCCCGTTCCATCATCCAGGTGCGGACCATTATCCTTGCTCTCCTTGCCTTACCATGTGGGCAGCCATAGAAATAAGAATTACCCCGTCTTATATTTTACATCAGTTGCATCCCTGACAAGTAAGTTTGTGGTTGACAGCATCGTGTCCGTAGGTTTTCTCGGGGGGTACTTCCGTTTCACCTTACATTCTCCATCCACCAATTTTCCATAACTCATTTCCCTTAATCATCCGTCTCCCTTAGCCTAAAAGACACACTCGTTGGACGTTAAACTGAAAGAAAAGATCTTACATCAGTTTCGGTCCTTTTCTGTCACCTTTGATAGCCCTCCCAGCAGGTCCTGGCTCAGTGGTAGAGCGTTCACCTTTGGTGCTTGGGGTCCCTGGTTCGATCCCAGCTCGCGCCGTGTGAACTTTGTGGTGGACAAACACCGTGCTCGTGGGTTTTCACGAGATTCTCACGTTTCCTCCCACTTCTTCATTCCACCATTTCATTCATTTCTGATCATCAGCGTCTTCTTTAGCCTAACCGGCATAATCGTGGGACGTAAAACTAAACATTTCAATTCATTTTTTTTCAGTGGCTACGCCTCTGGTGATCCCGCGTTCGATTCTTGTTGGGAAAAGCTGAAAAATTTACCTTAAAAATCATTCGCTTCCATTGATGATCCGTCTTCTTAAAGGGCTTAACCGTAGTACTTGAAATAATAGTTATTTCATTTTACTTATCTTTGGTGAGATTGTAGTAGCATACCAGGTGTATCAAAAGTTCGGGGCCACAGACTAATTCCATTATAAGTTTTTTTAAAAAAAAATGAAAAATGGAGAGAAAGCAAAGTTTTTGGAAATACGTGGTTATTGGAATGGAAAGTAAGGGGAAGTGGCGAATCTAGAAGGTAAAAACTGGGGGGAGGGCAACCAGACCCCAGACTGTGATAGGTATAGCCTATATCATGAGTTTACTATAAACTTGCAAAAATATATAAATAATAGCTTCAATTATTTTTGTCACTCAAAAAACTGGGGAGCCTAGGCCCCCCGAAATGGATCCGCCACTGGTAAGGGTACGCAAAAATTACACGGAGAATATAGACATTGTTGTGTGAGAGAACCTAGAACAATTCCGTTTCCCAGTAATACTTTGTTGCTGGTATGGTGATGATCAAGAGAACAGCCTCTTGAACTGGCAACATTTTCTCATTGAACGTAGCACCTTACCAGTGTAGATCCCAAACGGCTGGTGTGGTTGAAAATATTCTACGATTTAAGATCGAAAACAACCTATTTTCAGCAACTTTCCCCTGTTTCCACTTTCCCGTAGGCGTATCTCTACTCATAACGGAGTTAGCCTATAGTCTCTAGTTTTTGTTGTACCTGACAAAAGCACAAAGTGCTTGAAGTAGTTTTCTTCTGAGAGAAACATTGAACAGATCGGTCGGGCGATAAAAATATTCCGCCTTCAATTCGTAAAATCTTGGTGTAAGAACCTATTCTCTTTTGAAACTATCAAAAAATTTGGTAGAGATTGTTTAAAAAGTTCGAGGCCCTACATCTGCTACAGAATTGAATAATCATTGCCCGTGTCGCTGCCGACTACTCACGTAGGGGGGGGGGGGGGCGCGGTGGCTCAGTGGTAGAGCGTTCACCTCTGGTGCTTGGGGTAACTGGTTCTATCCCAGCTCGCGCCGTGTAGACTTTGTGGTGGACAAACACCGTGCTCGTGGGTTTTCTCGGGGTTCTCCCGTTTCCTCCCACTTTTTTCATTCCACCACTACATTCATTTCTGATCATCAGCGTCTCCTTTAGCCTAACCGGCATAACCGTGGGACGTAAGATTTCTTTTTATTTTCCGACTACATACGTAGTTCTAACCTGGCCGCAACGGTGTCACAATTGCTAGCACATTTCCCGTTATCCACAGTACACATACTTAAATAACAGGGTTGAAAAAAAACGTGTTTTAGAAAAACAAAAAAGAACGTTTTTATGTTTAATTTTTTTTGTTTAAAACGTTTTTAACATTTAAAACAAAGTAATTGGTTTTAAACAAAAAAAAAAAAACATGTTTTAAATGTTTATTTTGTTTAAAACAATAATCTAAATAGGCATATATATATTACATTTTTACACTCTTAGGTATTGCTTGCTATTTATTCAACCGCTAGATCAAATTTCGGGAACTTCCCTAATCTCGATCCGCCCAAATGTTCAATTCCGGAGAAAGAAATCGGGATTTTCCCGATCTCCGTTCACGGAATATGTAGTTTAGTTTCTTTGTGTTATGTTCTACTGGTCGTCTGCATTCTTAATCTTTAAACGCCCATTGACGCAACTGCTGTGTCAGGGTTTTAAACCTCAATAACTCAGTCTTAAACCTCAAATTAAAGCTGGAAGATGGTTTTGGTACCAATTTATTCCTGAAAGTTGCAGCTTTGCTGGTGTGCATTTCATGTATGTGAGAGGAGGGTAAATATCGTGTTTTTTTTTTTCAACAGTTTTATTGGGGACCATTCCCTCTCTTGGGGGATAGATTCATAAAAATTATTACGTGAAGCAATGAAGTAGGTCACTACATGGTAATATCGTGTATTTGTACTTCTTGCTTATATGGGATAGCAGGGAGGGGGCAAAGTTAGCCAATTTTTGAAGTTTAAGTTTTTTGACGTAAATTACATTTATTTTTACAACAAACATCAATAACTCAGTCCTTAATTAAGCTAAAAAGATGATTTGGTGCCAAAGTATTTTTGTGGGGTTTAACCTTTCCGTCAGTTGCATTTTATGTATATAGGGGGTACGTATGTACGGCCGAGAGAGGGAGGAAAAAGTTTTCTTTTAATTTTTCATCAAATTTTTTTTCATCAGGTTTTGGCGGGTATTCCTCATCCCTTTGTGGTACATCCATAAAAAATGGTATGTGAAGCAATGAAGTAGTCCCCTACATGATAGTAACCTGTATGTGTACTTGTTGTTTATAGAGGAAGAGAGGGTCAAATTTGGTTAATTTACATTTATTTTCGGGATGGTCCCGCATAACACAAAATATATTTCACTGAAGTGGTCTAGAAGCGTAATTCTTGTTCGTATACATGATGTGTGCAGCAAAAATGATTTGCGTATGGACGTGGTACTATAGTGGGGAAGGGGAGAGAATGTCGGATTCAATGAACGGTTTTCTGCGCATTTTTTTTTTTTTTTTTTTAATATTTCCTGCATAAAACGTATTCATTACGCAATGGTAGCGATGGCTGCCATTTCTTATATTATTGTCACAAGTATGTGGCCTACACATCATCATCATTTTGTCAGCGTAGAGTGACTGCAAGGGTTGCCAGGACCCCGCAGTCAATATTTTCATATTTTTAATATTTTTTTTTTATGTATGTTCTTTATCTACGAATACGGCGGGAATTCCACGAATGTAACCTTGTTGGAATTGGTGGTGTATAAGCTTTCCAATGGTGTATAACTCATGACTTGGTGATAATTAGAGGAGTCACCAGAGCCCCGAACGTGAGAGTCTACCATTTTGTTAAAATCTCTGGCGGGTGTCAAGAGTTAATTGTGTTGTTATGCCGTAGACACTAATCATTATTAACTACCCATGTTGCAGATAGAGATGTATCTTGAAAACTGTTTAGTTAAAATATGTCATTTGCTCCTTGTAGGCTAGTTACTGCTCTTTCCTATGAGTTGTATTGTATTTGTCAAAACATTTCTTCTAGCTTATGACGTGAGAACTGTCACTATTATGGAAATGATAGTGATCAAAAAATACCCAAGTTTTGATTTTGTGAATTTGGATCTTAGCGTAGTGTATAGTGTGTTTAACCTCTGTTATTCTGGGAAATTAAGAAATGTTCAAATACTTCACTTGAATTTCTGTTGGTTTAGTTATACGCACACTGATGTGCAGAATTTCGTTCAGTAATTCCTGTTATAATAAGAATATAACTCTGTTTGTAATTTACTTCATGCACAAATTCTGCGGAGGATGGGTTGTTTGTTAGAAAATTAAATTAGCTTCTTCAATCTGATATTTTAGTTGTTTTCAACATGTCCAACCAGCATCGAAAAAAAAACACGTTTAAAACAATTTGTTTAAAACGTTTAAAACAAACTGAATAAAACAACAGCGCTCGTTTTAAACATGTTTTAAACACTTGTTTTAAACATATCAACCCTGTTAAATAATAATGACTATGAATCATCAGCAAATATGTTCAGATTGGAATTCCTTGCACGATGTCGGTAATGTCGATTAATATCAAGTAAAATATTGTTCTCAACCCCTTGAGAAAATGAGTCTAGCTATGTGAAAATTAGTGTTGACGACGACACGAGATGACAGAGAAATGCGGTTGTTTCCTCTCATAGATTTTATAACTGGCCGTGGTAGCTCAGTGGTAGAGCCTTCACCTCTAGTGCGTGTGGTCCCTGGTTCGATTACAGTTCACGCCAAGTGATAAACAAACACCATGTGCGTTAGTTTCCTTGGGGTCCTCCCGTTTCATTCCACTTTCTTCATTCTACCATTTCCTTTGGGGGGCGCGGTGGCTCAGTGGTAGAGCGTTCACCTCTGGTGCTTGGGGTCCCGGGTTCGATCCCAGCCCCCGCCAAGTGAACTTTGTGGTGGACAAACACCGTGCTCGTGGGTTTTCTCGGGGTTCTCCCGTTTCCTCCCACTTTCTTCATTCCACCATTTCACTCATCTCTCATTATCACCGTCTCCTTTAGCCTAACCGGCATAACCGTGGGACGCAAAACTCAAAGATTTCATTTTTTCTACCATTTCCTTCAATCTTAGCATCACAGTCTCTCTCAGCCTACGCGGATTAATAGTGGGACGTAACATTTAGCTTTCATTATTGGCAGATATTGTTGAAGTCTCGTCTCAATTCCCGAAAAAGCTTGAATTTGTTATTTCGTATTTCATTTTGTTGATCTAATTATTTTTTTCGTTTCATATAGAACTTCGGGGCATGGTGGTTTAGTGATAGAGAGTATTTACCTTTGGTGAATGAGGTCTCTCGCTTGATCCCTGCCTAAATACTGTTGACAGCATCATGTCCGTGAATTTTGTCAGGGTTCTCCCGTTTTCTCCCACATTCTCATTCCGCCATTTCTTCCATTATCATTCACTTATCTTAATTATTATTCTCCTTTAGCCTAAAGGATATAATAATGGAACGTTAAACTGAAAGATTTCATTTCGTGTACAACTTATGAGAATCTACCCGCGTCACGAGAAGTCCACATAGCATGTGATACAACAACATTTAAACCAAATTTATTGTTGAAGTATATTGCGTAGTGGCTATTGGTGGTACAAAAACAGTGTTTTTCAAAACATTCAAAACTTGTTTAGTTTTGTGTCAAAAACAAGTTTTGGTTTTATAACAAGTTCAGTTTGCTGTCAAACTGGTTTTAGTTTTAAAACCAAACTGGCTTTTGAAACTGAAATGTCCGTTTTTCTAGAAATCATTTCCCGTTCGGGGGGCGCGGTGGCTCAGTGGTAGAGCGTTCAACTCCGGTGCTTGGGGTTCCTGTTTGGATTCCAGCTCGCGCCGTGTGGACTTTGTGGTGGACAAACACCGTGCTCGTAGGTTTTCTCGGGGTTTCCCACTTTCTTCATTCCACCATTTCATTCATTTCTCATCTTCACCGTCTCCTTTAGCCTAACCGGCATAAGCGTGGGACGTAAAACTTAAAGATTTCTTTTTTTTTTTCATTTCCCGTTCTTAAAAATACCGCTTTTCCCCATCCCTAGTAATGACTTGCGTATCTTTAAAAGTTGATAAATCTCCTTCATTTGTTCATACAACCTCTTTATCAATTTGAATTATTTTATAGTGTTACGGACGAGGCTCGTAAAATTTATTGTCTTGAAAACAAGACGAGAAGTACGTTTTGAAAATTTGAGATTAGACGACAAACTTCTTGTCCCATGAACAACATTACTTAAAATTAAGTTAGAGTTGAGTGCCTATTTGAATTCGAGCACCTGTATTAGCAGAAGGTTTGAATTCAGTAGATAATACTGCCACCCGTTAGTACGCTCCAGGGATACGCGCGTGCACGTAGCTACTGAAGCGAATCGTTAGAAGACGCCCTCAAGTATGAGATCGGCGCCATAATAGTGATGGGCAAATTTTCGGTAAGATTCCCAAAAGCGGGAATATTCCGGAAATTTATGTACAGATACAAAGATAATTGCATTATATTACTATATTATTATTGCAAGGTTAAATTCGTTTTCTTATCACAGTATATTAATTACTCTTATATCCAGATCATTCTTTAAAATGTATATTCTGAACGGTATTATGCTACGTGGAAATGTATATTTACTTACAATATCTTTTATGGGAATAAATAGGCCTACGCTGAAAAAGAAAAACATTTGGTATAGGAAGTCCACATACTTTTACACCGCTAAACAGTTTAAATTTATATGTTAGTGCATACTCTAAACTTGAACATACTACTGATATTATAAACATATTAAATTTTTAAATGTTATAAACAAATTAGGTTTGGTAACTGCTAGAAGACACATGTCCACCATTTTATCAACATATGCTTATACATATTTATGTCCAACATAAATGCAAGATACTAACTTATCTTTATAATTTAGCACGTAACATTGCCAAACACGACCTTTCTTCCTACCCATTTCTCGAAATTCCATGCGTTAATTCACATGTGAGAGAAGTCCGAGTACCTTTTCAGAAATTCGATTCAGAGACAGAAGACACACCGACATCTATTACTAACGGTGGTTCAGAGTTTATTAATAGTACTTCATCTCTATTTGTACATAATTTCTACGTTACTTTTCAAACTGCTTTCTTTTCATCGTTTATAAATTAGTACTTCGCTGCTTTTTAGTGCAAATGGAAATGTAACTTAAAAGATCATATTATTAGTTGTATAAAGTAGAGTCAACGATTTTTATTTTTTAAATGTTCAAATCATTTAAAACCTAGAAGTAAATGATAATAAATGAAAATAAAGTTATTAGTCATGAAGTTCTTCTAATTTGGAAAATAAAGTAAAGAAATGGGAATAAATTCCTTCTCCGGAATTTATATGCCAGGAAAAAACCGGGAATATTCCCATTTTATTTTCCTTGCTACCGTGAATATCCCCACTGCGCATCACTACGCATTAAGGCGATAGGGGCTATCCCCCTTCCTTTTCCCCCCAATTTTTCTCAAGGGTCTGTTGTGTCTGCTAGGATTGCCAACTTTTGGAAATGGAAATAACGGACACCCTCCGGGAATACGTATACTCTTCAGACTCTGACATCATCGCTTATCAAAAATGTGAACAACTTGATCACGAATAAAGTTAGTCTAAATTTTATGCATAAAATTAAAAGCGAGACTAGAACTCTCCGAGAATCGAGACGAGATTTCTACATAATTTACGATCAGGGGTGTAGCCACGGGGGGCCCATCGGGGCCAGGCCCCCAAATGATTTCCTGCTTCCCTCCCAAATTACCAGCTTTAAAAACCCATCATCGTAAGATTACCTCGCTCCAGTCACTTAAAAATAACAAACTTTACATATTTTCGGTAATTAATAATTTACGGTAAAATAGTATGGAAAAATACTATTTTACCATACTAATCGAAAAATAGTATGGTATCTGCTCCTTATACCTATTGGAAACAGTATGGTTTATTTTATTATTATTATTTATTTATTTATTTATTTATTTATTTATTTATTTATTTATTTTTTTTTTTTTTTACAGCAGATTACACAATTTATTGCGATTTATATTTGACACTTTGAAGACAAACGTTTCAACAAGGTACTGTAAATACTACCATAAAACAGTGGTACTAAACTGATTTGTAAGTAGCCTGCATCACATTTTTTAAATGCTGTAACTAGTATAAAAAAAAAAAAACATTTATATCAGATGAAAAATGTGGTGAAAAACAGCGTTTTTCAGTATGGATTTTAATTAATCTGTAAATTTCAATTATTTTTACATGTCACCATCCTTCTTAGGAGTACTAATGGGGAAGTGGCACTGTTCATATCAGCCACTCCGAAAACTATGATTCGACATTAATATTGGTCATTTTCGATCATTTTTGTATATCTTCCCTTTCTCTTCAAAGTGAAGCTATAAAAAACATTCCAGGCCCAAACCTCGTCTACGTTGAGAATTTAAAATCTAAAAATGAAATGAAATCTTTGAATTTTACGTCCCACGATTATGCCGGTTAGGCTAAAGGAGACGGTGATTATGAGAAATGAATGAAATGGTGGAATGAAGAAAGTGGGAGGAAACGGGAGAACCCCGAGAAAACCCTCGCACACGATGTTTGTCCTCCACAAAGTTCACTTGGCGGGAGCAGGGTTTGAACCCAGGACCCCAAGCACCAGAAGTGAACGCTCTACCACTGAGCCACCGCAGCCCCCACGTTGAAAATTCAATCGAAATCAGTCGGGTGGCTCAAGAGTTGTTACAAATGTAGTCATTTCATTATACATGTAGTACATCTAAGAAGAAGCAAAAAAAAGTCGTAGTGAACATGGAACAAATTCCGTCCCGTTTAGGAGTGACAGAGTGTCGAAAGCGTGAGAACATGAACTTCAGAGGCCAAGAGCTTAAAAACAATACATCGTGGAGAATGCGGTTAAAAACGTCACTTAGAAAGTCATACCTACTCTATTGAAAAATACATGTTTGAAAACGCAGCTAGGCGTGCGCACGGGATTTCCCAAAGGAATGGAAGGATTCCTGGACATGCTGTAAAGGAAAGAAGTGTCACATGTTGTTAATCCCGTGCGCACATGTAGCTGCGTTTTCAAATACGCATTTTTCAATAGAGCAGGTGTGACTTTTAAGTGACGTTTTTAACCGCACTCTCCACGATGTATTGTTTTTAAGCTGTTGGCCTCTGAAAGTCATGTTCCCACGCTTTCAGCACTCTGTCATTCCTAAAATGGACGGAATTTACCCCATATTCACTGGGACCTTTTTGCTTTTTTAGATGTACTATCACCCGTCCAAGTTTGTCTACGTAGTTACCGTTCACCCTGTATACATAGATATATAGATAGATAAATATTTCCATTATTTTAGAAAGTTGCGAACTATTGCCTATATAAATTGAATCATACAGAAGGGATTCGAACACGCACTAGACACCAGCATGACTGGTGAAGAACCCTGTGTGTATGACAATACAATAATCTCCGTTTTGTGGCTATCGCAGCATTGTATTCACGTCACACGATTTTCTGGAGTTAGTTGTTAGTGACCGTAACCACCGCTTTAAAATTCCTTCGCGTTCCCACTTGTATCGCTATTTCTGGGAATATTATTTAAAACTTTTGATTCGAATCATTACCAACTCTTTTTTTCGAAGTAGTTTCGCATGTGAAACAGAAGAAACTTTTTTTCGTGAAATAATATTTTCCGCGATGGAACGATGCACGATTTGCAGACCCAAGGATATTGAAAACCTAATCCGTCGGATATTAATGTCGTACTACTTTTTTTGTTTTTTTTTTATTTGAATATTTCTGAAGAAATCGAGTTTATTCGCATTCTCGCACTGGTTTAGAAAAAAAATTGTAAAGTGGTAAACTGAAGTCCGAAGTCCAAAGAAGATGCTCGAAAGCTTGTTTATAGAGAGATGTTCCTGCTCCTTCACGTGTGCAGCCACTTCGTATCTGTGGTCGACGAGGAACAGAACTCTGCATCGTTAACACTGGCGAACTTCAAATGCACGAAGCATCCTGGATCTCGGAAGAAGAGGTCGATGTTATTTGTTTAAATCCTGTTTTAACTGCATTTTCCGCAGTACTTTCTCCTTGCCAATCACCAGTGACCTAAAATGATGGGTGCGATCTCTTTGGGGAAACGACAGTAGTATTGAAGAATTAGGATTGGTTAATTATGGGGGATTATGGTTAATTATGGTATACGCTCTATCTAAATATCGATGTTTCAGAATTCACCGGTATCAGCGAAACGAACGCACCACTAGTACTTAAAGGAGTATTCCTATACTTCAACTTCGTTTTTACAGTTTCTTTCACCGATAACGGAGGATGGCAAAACATGGATATTTAGATAGAGAACATACTAGTTCCTGTGTAATTCCTTAAACCGCTTGGGATAGGTCATATAGTTTCTAAGTTAGGGAGTTTTGAAAAATGATTTTTCGAATTTTCAATGGATCATAACTCTGAAAGAAAGCATTTTTCGGCACATGTTTATTAGAACTTTTTTCTTTCATTTCGTATAAGGAATCGTCTCCCCAAGTTTGTCGGTGGAGATATATTTTATATAATATATATGTGTGTGTGTATCATCGCCTAACGTTACCAAAGTTTCGTGAACTATACGTGTTCCTTCTTTCAGACTTGACAATTTGACATTCTTTGAGGCTGAAATCGGGGAAGATACAGGGTTTAATTTAGATCAATCTTAAAAAGTTAGGCAATGTGTGTAATATGAAAGTGTACATATCTTCATGAAGTTGGGCTCAGTGGTAGAGCGTTGAGCTCTAGTGCGTGAGGTTCTTGGTTCGATCACAGCTCGCGGCAAGTGAACTTTGTGGTGATAAAATAGCATATGCGTGGATTTTCCCGTTTCTTTCCATTTCTTGACTCGACCATCTCATCCACTCTCGTCATCATCGTCTCCTTTGGCCTACACGCCATATTCGTAGGACGTAAAACTGAAACATGTCATTTCATATTCACAAACCATGAGTATGTTTCGTGTGAGACTTAAAGAATCCCACGTATTCCCTCAAGTTCAAATCGTTGCAGGTTTAGAATGTTAATTCTTTGCCCCAGTTTGGAGAAATTACTTTTCGCTTGCTTTCCCGGTGAATAACACTTGCAATTTATTATTTTTATTTAAAAAGACAAATAGGTTGATTGATAAAGAGATGTATATAGAGTATTAGCAATGATTAACTTATCAGCTCGATTTCTTATCTATATCACCTGTTCTCGTTCACTTGTTTCATCTCATATTGTTAGTGAATAACCTAGTTGTTGGTGCGATTACGTTTTGTTATTTGGTAACCATAATTTAAAAATTTTATTTCCGAATGTAGTGTATTTCAAGACTAAGTTTACGGAAAAAGTTGGTCATTGTGAACCTAACAGAATGATAGCAGGATTTTCATACGAGACGAAGTGGGTACGTGTTTTACAACTGCCTGTGTGTAGGAATGCGCACGAGTTGAGACACACTTTGTAAAATTCGAGACGAGTCGAGACAAAGGTATTTCTCGACTCAGATTTTCGAGTCGAAACACGAGTTGAGTCGAGACTGCTCGTAAAAACCTCGACTCGATCGAATGTGTCGAAAATCTATGATTTTCTATGATTTTTAATATTTTGAAGAAAGTATTCACTTAGAAACAGCCTTGAAATCAATTCCAGCATTCATTACTTTAAAAAGGTACTGTAGTGGAACCGCAAATTCGCCATTTCTTTTTGCGAATAAATATTCTTTTTTTTTTCATTTTTTAAAACCTGCAACAGAATTCGTATTCATTTACTTCTTTAAAAATACAAATTCGTGTTGAGTGTTCTTTTTTTCCCTAGCTGGAAACCAGACATTCTGTCTGCCTTCACGAGTTCCCCCTGTCTGACCTGTAGGTCAACAGCAGTTAAGATAAACATTCTCCCCTTCTGGTTCGATACAGAAGCTTGGTTCTTTTTTTATATTTATGTAGTCTTTTAACAAGTTAGATTATTATTATTATTATTATTATTATTATTATTATTATTATTAGTGGTAGAATACTGTTAAGGAAATCCATATAGATTGTGTATCTTTTTAAATGTCATTTTTGCTTCTAAAAGGAAGATTCTTTTTCGTTCTTCGAAGCATTAAATATATATGTATGTCTTTGGTCTAAAACAAGTAAGATAAACTGTCGAAGGGTCTTGAGTTCATTGTGTATAAAACCTTTCAAGTTTATTACTTGAAATCTTTTATGTTTTAATATATGTTTATAGTATAAGATACTATTTGTACAATTCTCTGTAATATCTCGATGTAACCTCATTCTTCCAGAGAAAGGGGCTCACACACATAAATTCAAGGACTACACATCACATGCACACGCATGCGCACACACACAATCTTATCTTTTGCCTGGCTCCGCCCAAGGCACCTTGTTCTAGCCAATCTAGATGTTAATGGCATGGCTCGTTCCAATAGCTAGCGTCTCCGCCCCTCAGAGTGGAACTCTTCCGAGCTCCTTGTGCACCCGAACCGTGTGCAAAGCCAATAATCTTTCTTTTCAGGATACGGGTCCCCTTCGGGCTCCGCCCTAGGTACTTTTTAGATCTCCACGCATGCTCAACCTCTGACCTTACGGTCCTAGTGCAACGTTTGCACACGTTACTATTTTGCACACAGACCGTAAATTGGTGCCGTTTGCACCTCCGACCGAGGCCCTTAAAAACGCGTGTTTTGGCCTCTCTCGTCGGACAACGTCCCTCTCCTGAACCCCTCAGAGACGTGCAGACTACGAGGAGTACGCAATTCGTTAGGCACGTTTCAGTTCAGGAACTTATCACGAAGAAGTCTCTAGTTGTCCATCCCTCTGCCTTCAAACCTCTCTGCCTCTACGGAGGCCTGCCTACTCAATCTATTGGTTACCTACCTCACTACCTTGGTTTACCCAGTACTTGGCAATCTGTTTCCGAAAGCTCGATGGCTCAGCCAGGGTTCTCCCATAATTGCTGGTCGGCTTAGGAAACTGACGGTCAAAGTACTACCCTACCTAATCCTCACAGTAACTTGGCAATCTGTTTCTGAAAGCAAGACGGTTCAG
This sequence comes from Thermobia domestica, assembly GCF_964235325.1. Taxonomy (NCBI): domain Eukaryota; kingdom Metazoa; phylum Arthropoda; class Insecta; order Zygentoma; family Lepismatidae; genus Thermobia; species Thermobia domestica. The sequence continues at coordinate 249,946,243 of NC_137460.1, read as the reverse complement.
CCAGGGTTCTCCCATAATTGCTGGTCTGCTTAGGAAACTGACGGCTAAAGTTACCTCCTTCCGAACTTGGCAATCTACTTCCGCAAGTTTCGCTTCAGCCCGGACTCGCTCCAGAAACTGCTGGCAAGCTTAGGAAGTTGACGGCTAAAGTTCTGTCGCACCCCTATTTGATGTGTGTTTTGACAGACTCTAAGTTTATTGCTTAGCTGGCCTAAAACGCACCGGTAATCAAATAGTTACTCCCTGTTTGATGTCTGTTCGCAGACCGGTAGATCAAACGGTAAACCCTTACACCTTCCTTGTTTGATGTCTGTTCGCAGACCGGTAGATCAAACGGTAACCTTAATTCCTTCTGGTAACCAACTTTGTTTGATGTCTGCTTAGCAGACCGGTAGATCAAACGGTAACCTGTTCCTAACCTCTGGTAGCCTACCCTATTTGATGTCTGTTCGCAGACCGGTAGATCAAATAGTATACCTCTTACCTACCTACCCACTAGGACTGATTCGTGCCCTCCCAGTCTAGTGCAGTTTTTGTTTTATTTGTGAAAAGTGCTACAGTTAGTTTGTTTTATTCAGTGACATTTAGTGAGTTATTTTTACTACCTATTGGAACGTCGCCACGTAAGTTAAACTCTTTTATATATAGACACAGTACTTACACTATCGCCCCGGCTCTGGTTCTTGTAATTTGCTTAGAGCCAATAAACTGCAGGCTTACTGCAAGGAACATATTTGTCGAGTTTTGTTTCAAGAGATATCCCAAAGGATTGTTGGTTATCAAACCTTAATCAGGATAACGATTCCATTGTTTCCATTAGAAGATAAGTCTTGGCCACGGCCAACGCTACCGTGTAATACTAAGATTCTTCAGACTGTTTTGTTAGCTGAGTTCCTGTTTCCAGTATAACTTTGCCGCTCGAGTTATAGTTGGTGTTTTGCAGAAACTTTGGTTGACTACTTAGAAGTATTTTGGTAAATTACAAAACTCTCTTGTGTGGGTGCCGGTCTACGCAAACGCATACCGCCGGCCCGCCACATAATTTGGTGGCAGCGGTGGGATATCTTGAACATCTCTAGGATATCTTGAACATCTCTAGGATATCTTGAACAACCTAGGATATCGTGAACTTTTGCACAGCCTTAGGATATCAGGAATAATCGTGACATCGTAAACTTTGATACCAGTTTAAGTTATTTAAGTGAACTGTGTTTTGTGCATGTGCATTTTGCATGTGTGATATTTATTGTGTGCTGAAAGTTTTTCCATCTGTTTAACTTTCATTCCATCCTCCTTGGCGGAAGCGAAAAAGGGAAAAGGACGCTTTTGTTGTTTGACTGGCCATCAATCAGCAAAACATCCTGCTCACTGTATCGTGACGCCAAACGCACATTAGTGATTTCAGTTCATTAGTGTTTAAATAAGTGCAGTGCATTTTAGTGTTGAAATTAGGCATTTAAAGCCCCATACAGGTGATAAACTCATCGTAAATTTAGATTTAGTTAGGTTAAGTGAGAAATTCCTCTCAGAAACCATTATTGCTCAAACCTTCGAGTTTTCGCAAATCTAAGAGGTTCATTCATTTATTTAATTTGTTGTTTCCACATAGAAACGTAATTTGAATTTTTAATCATGGCAGAAGCTGACGGAAGTAACGTACAGCCAGAATATGTTAAAGTTTCTCAGGCAATTCAGGTTATTGCAGAACCATTTACAGGAGATCGTTCTAAGTTAAGGCAATTTATTGATAGTTGTGAAATTGCTCAAGGGTTAGTTAACCCCCGTGATAAGCCTGTATTATTGAAGTTTATTAAGTCGAAAATTTTAGGAGAACCTAGAAATCGTATTTTAGTTAGATTGAACGTAGATACTTGGGAAGCAGTTAAGACAATTTTAGAAGAGAATTATGCTACACATAGATCTATTGATTATTATGCTTGTTTATTGTTTTCTGCCAGGCAAGGCAAAAATGAGGGTATTAGCTCATGGGCTAGCAAGTTAGATACAATTCGAGCTGATCTGAAAGCTGCTGCTTCGAAAATATGTCGTGAAACTGAAAGAGCTGGTGCTCATTCACTTATTGATCATTTGACAAAAGCATCTTTTGTCCAGGGAATTAGCGATCCCCGCATTCAAACAGTAATTCGTGGTAAAAGTACAGAAGATGATAGTTTCGCTCAATTAGTAGATTTCGCTCTAGTTGAAGAATCGCACATATTGTCTCAGAGACGAAAGCCATTAGATTCTAAGAATGAAGATAGGGCAAATTCTTCAAATCATAACCATAAGTCAGAGAAGAAAGGAAATAGGAAATTTTCCCAGAAAAAGCATTCTGAAAGTAAATCTAGAGATTCTCATAACTCTTCTCATTCCCGTAAGGATAGTAGAAATTTTAAGAAAAAGGTTCATTGCTTAGAAGATTGCGATCATTCAGTAGACTCGCATGAAGAACCGCATGATAAACATTGTAGTGAAAATAGTGACAAATTTGAGGATTCCAATTCTTGTTGTGCTTTACGTTGTACACACTCCTATCATTGTCGTGAAAAGCGTAACCATACTTGTGCGAAGAAGCGTATCCATGTTTGTACCCGAAAGAACACAAGTTCTCCGCGTTGTTCTCATCACCGCCAAACGCGCAGTCCTTCTCCGCGTAGTTCTCGTTGCCGCAAAACGCGAAGCCGTTCCCCGCGTCGCATTCAGCGTCGCCCAGCGCGAGATCCTTCTCCGCGCCATCCTCAGTGTCATCGCCCAGCGTGTACTCATTCTCCGCGTCGCACTCAGCGTCGCCGATCGCATAGTCATTCTCCGCGTCGCACTCAACATCGCCCAGCGCGTAGCCCTTCTCCGCGTCGCCCAGTGTATGTGTGTCCCCAGCGCCGTACACCGCGCAAACTTTCTCCGCGACCAAAACCGAATAATGTTTCACCGCGTCGTCATCCCGTCGTTGACACGCATGATTGTGAATTGAAAGAGAAATGCCGTGCTGACCACAGCACCAAGCCAAAATCTTGTAGCAAGAATAAGTCTTTATGTTGTTTATCGAAACACAACTCCTCAAGAGTTAAATTAGAAAAATGTGTTGATAGTAATAGAAATCAGAATGATAATGTTAAGAAGATTTTCCTTTGTTCCACTGAACAAACGAGTAATAATTGTACGAAGGTGTCCCCACCTCAGAAACCTGATCGAAATTCTGTTAAGTCTGATACAATTGGACGTTACGCCCAATTATGCGAATGTTCCACTAAGAGTATAATCGATGAAAAGGGTAAAATTAAAGTACGAATGATGGATTTAAATAAGAATTACGAAATGTTATTAGATTCAGGCTCAGATCTATCGCTTATTAAGTATAGCCATTTACGTGAGTCAATGTTGAGAAAGATACATAGATGTGACTCCACTCCAGTGCATGGATTCAATAATTTTCATGCCCATACTTTAGGTACATTAGATCTTAGATTAGAAATAGGCAAGAATAGAGTGACTCATACTTTTCATGTAATGCGTAGTGATTTATTACCTCCGAATGTAGCCGGTATAATAGGCAGAGATTTTCTTCTTGAACATCATTGTGTAATTTCGTATGACGGACAAGCTGAATTGAAAATTGATGTAGGAACTAAAGTAAAGATTCCAGCACGTACTGAAAAGCTAATTGAAGTTAAGACTGAAAATAATGGGATAGGATTTTTGTCCAAACGTACTTTGGCAGACGGTGTATTCCTGCCAGACGCTATAGTTAAAGCATTCGATAACAAATGTGTTACTAGCATTTTGAATTTGACTGAAAATGAGGTAGACGTACAAATTCCTCCAATCTCTTTAGATTTAGAACCACTTCTTGATATGACAAAATCTCATAGTGTTTATGCATTGAGCAAATCTGACAATGCAAGTCAAACTAAAGGGTTAAAATCGCGTTTAGAATTACTTAGGCAGAACTTGCGATTAGACCATTTGAATCCAGAAGAGAAAGCGTTAATACTGTCGCATTGTGAAGAATATCATGATTTATTTTATTTAGAGGGAGACAAACTCTCCTATACTGATGTGATTGAACATAGCATCCCCATTCATCCCGACAAACGAGGTACAGTCGTGACTCAGAAACCGTACCGTATTCCCGAGGTACATAAGGCAGAAGTACAAAATCAAATCGACAAGATGTTAGATGAAGGTATAATTTCCCCAAGCAAGAGTCCTTGGAATTTTCCGATATTAATAGTGCCGAAAAAGATGGACGCATCCGGCAAACCTAAGATTCGTATATGTTTAGATTTTCGTAGGCTTAATCAGATTACTATTGGAGATAGCTTTCCTTTACCGAATATTACAGAAATACTAGATCAGTTAGGGCAATCGAAATACTTTACGACCTTGGATTTAGCCAGTTCGTATCAACAGATTAGAATTAAACCTGAAGACCGTAGTAAGACCGCCTTCAGTACACCATATGGTCATTACGAGTATAATCGCATGAGCTTTGGATTATGCGGTGCCCCCGCAACATTTCAGAGAATGATGAACATTGTTCTATCCGGATTGCAAGGATTAAAGTGTTTTTCGTATTTAGACGATTGTTGTATCTATAGTAGAGACTTAAAGGACCATATGTCAAGATTGAAACTTGTATTTGATAGGTTTCGAACCTACAACCTCAAACTTCAGCCTGATAAGTGTGAATTTCTTAGAAAAGAAGTAACATATTTAGGACATCAAATAACAGATCAAGGTCTGAAGCCAGACCCTCGCTTAATTGAGAAAGTGTTACATTTTCCGCATCCGAAAAATGTCAAGCAATTGCGTGGATTTTTAGGATTAAGTTCTTATTACCGTAGATTTATTGAAGGCTATAGCAATATAGCCAAACCTCTCACTCTTTTGTTAAAGAAAGATGTTCCATTCAAGTGGGAAACCAAACAAGAACTAGCGTTCCAAACTTTGAAGGAAAAATTGACATCACCACCTCTCCTTCAATATCCTGACATGAGCCGTCCCTTTATTATTACCTGTGACGCCTCAGAAGTCGCAATTGGAGCTATCTTGTCTCAGGGCCAAATTGGCCAAGACAAACCAATCGCTTACGCTAGTCGTACACTTAATAATGCTGAAAGAAATTACTCCACAACCGAACGTGAATTACTTGCGATAGTTTGGGCTGCCAAACTATTCCGTCCATACATCTTTGGAAAGGAAACAACCTTTGTGACTGATCATAAACCTTTGCTTTGGGTGTTTAGTGTAAAAGATCCTAGTAGTAGACTTTTAAGATGGAGAATTAAGTTAGAAGAATACAATTATAAGATTGTTTATAAAGCAGGTGTCCGTAATACCAATGCTGATGCATTGAGTCGTATTGCATATTTAGATCCCGATCCAGGTCAACCTTCTACCCTTGACGAAGAAACAAAGAGTAGGATTCTCAAAGAGTTTCACAACCTTCCTGCCGGTGGACACCAAGGTATTCATCGAACTATAGCTAAAATCAAATCGTACTTAGAATTGAACAATATCGATCCAAAATCGTGGAAAAGACTAAACACCGATGTCGAAGAATACATAAAGAAATGTGAGTCGTGTCAAAAGAACAAACTCACCCAACCTAATGTCAAACTTCCCATGGTTTTCACCACCACTCCTGATGTAGTATTTGAGAAATGTGCTTTAGATCTTGTAGGGCCGTTTCCTGAGAGTTCTCTCGGAAACAAATACATCTTAACATGCCAAGATGAATTATCGAAATATTTAGTGACCATTCCCCTACAGCAACAAGATGCAGAAACCGTAGCTGAAGCATTTGTGACGAAATTTGTTTGTGTTTTCGGTATACCTCAAACCATTTTAACCGATCAAGGTACTAATTTTATGAGCGATACCTTTAAGAAAATGTGTCGCATGTTCCAGATTCAGAAACTACATACTAGTGCATTCCACCCTCAAGCTAACTTCGTTGAAAGAGTTCATAGATCTCTAGCTGAGTATCTGAGGCATTATGTGTCTGAAAACCAACTGGACTGGGACGTCTGGTTGCCATACGCTGCTTTTGCTTACAATACAACTCCGCATTCAGTAACTAACTATACTCCACACGAGTTGATGTTTGGCCGGATGGCTAACATCCCTGGTATATTACAGAAACAATCTACCGACATTAATTACGCGTATGATGATTACATCAAGACCCTAAAGCAGAAGCTTCAGAACAGTTACGAGTTAGCCAGATCAAAACTGAAACAAGCTAAGGTTAAAAACAAAGAACAATATGATAAGACCGCCTCTCATAAAGAACAATTGTTTAAAGCAGGCGATCAAGTGTTACTTAAAGATGAATCTGTTCGAAGAGGACGATCCAAGAAATTGGGTTCACAGTGGATCGGTCCATACAAAGTAGTTAAAGTTAAAGGTGTTAATTGTACTATTGCTAATCGAAGAAAAACATTTGTAGTTCATGCTAATAGGTTAAAGTTATATTATTAGTAGATCATATTAGTAGACTTTATTAGTAAGTAGTGTAGTTTCCATTTTTGTTCGCAGCCATCATGAGACATCCTCTCTCCTTGTCTGCTTGCTTGATTATATTTAAAAAAAAAAACTTTTTGTTTATATGTTCTGGGTATTCTCATCTAGAACTTTAATTAAGTGTAAACACCCGAAAACTCCACAAGGTTGAGCAAAACAAAAAAATATGTACATGGTGAAAAACCAAAGAGGAATATTTAATTAACTTCATAAATTTAATTTGGTTGTTTGAAATCTAAAAATTCTCATTTTGGTATTTCAGATGTTAATTATCAATGACTCTTATTTAATTATTTACGATAATTAAATCAGATGTCATTTCATATGTTAATTATTATCAAATAGTCTTTTGAAAACTATCAATGACACTGTGTTGTCTATTAAACGTAGTCAATACTCGTAGTCAGACATATATGAATTTGCATGTCATACATTAATAAATATATCTATATCAATTGTTTTCATCAATCAGAAAATTCTTGGTTATGTTATTAGTTTACCTTTCACTGATGGTTTAAGATTAAATATGTATCAATTAATTCCATTTCCAACTGAGCTTAAAGACAATGAGTATTTCTTTATACAGCCTCAAAATCCGTATTTGATTATTGTAAAATTGATGAACATATGTTTAATACTTGTAAGAAATTAACTTTAGATAAAAACTGTAAAGCTTATGATCCAAATTCCTTAATCAGTTCTCAGGAAATATATGTAAGTAACAATACAAGTAAAGATTTGCTGCCACTACTAAATGATAGCATTGATTGTTGTATATTCTCAAACTCAAAGATCAATATTAAGAATATGGAATTTACTTTGCCATTAAATCATATCATACACAAAGTTACAGATTTACAATATGCCAGCCATCGTGTTGAGGATGTTGAAAAATTAATTAATGAACAAGAATGGCAGATAAGACAAAGTAATCATGTATTTTCTTATTCTATTTTGACTTATATAATCATGTTTACTATTCTGATATTTCTTTGTGTGTATTGTAGTTTTAAGTTTAATTGTTGTAGACATAGGAATAAATGGTGTAATTCAGACTGTATCAGAACCATATGTTTTAAGCCAACAATCATTGCAGGTGTACAATCAAATAGTCCAGCTCTTAATGCTACTTATCGAGCTGCTTCTGGTGAAATAACTTTTAACGAGGAATCACAAGATGATGATTCACCTCATCTCAATCAGAGAGTTACTAGGTCTAGGAACTATCGTTAAAATTTAATTTTGGAATTTTTTTTTTCAAATTTTGATTGTAGTTAGTACGAAAAATTTTTTGCCTTACAGTTAAAATTTAAATTTTGCCTTCCAGTTAAAATTTTTCTTTCCCTAGGAGGAAGGACTGTAGTGGAACCGCAAATTCGCCATTTCTTTTTGCGAATAAATATTCTTTTTTTTTTTCATTTTTTAAAACCTGCAACAGAATTCGTATTCATTTACTTCTTTAAAAATACAAATTCGTGTTGAGTGTTCTTTTTTTCCCTAGCTGGAAACCAGACATTCTGTCTGCCTTCACGAGTTCCCCCTGTCTGACCTGTAGGTCAACAGCAGTTAAGATAAACATTCTCCCCTTCTGGTTCGATACAGAAGCTTGGTTCTTTTTTTATATTTATGTAGTCTTTTAACAAGTTAGATTATTATTATTATTATTATTATTATTATTATTATTATTAGTGGTAGAATACTGTTAAGGAAATCCATATAGATTGTGTATCTTTTTAAATGTCATTTTTGCTTCTAAAAGGAAGATTCTTTTTCGTTCTTCGAAGCATTAAATATATATGTATGTCTTTGGTCTAAAACAAGTAAGATAAACTGTCGAAGGGTCTTGAGTTCATTGTGTATAAAACCTTTCAAGTTTATTACTTGAAATCTTTTATGTTTTAATATATGTTTATAGTATAAGATACTATTTGTACAATTCTCTGTAATATCTCGATGTAACCTCATTCTTCCAGAGAAAGGGGCTCACACACATAAATTCAAGGACTACACATCACATGCACACGCATGCGCACACACACAATCTTATCTTTTGCCTGGCTCCGCCCAAGGCACCTTGTTCTAGCCAATCTAGATGTTAATGGCATGGCTCGTTCCAATAGCTAGCGTCTCCGCCCCTCAGAGTGGAACTCTTCCGAGCTCCTTGTGCACCCGAACCGTGTGCAAAGCCAATAATCTTTCTTTTCAGGATACGGGTCCCCTTCGGGCTCCGCCCTAGGTACTTTTTAGATCTCCACGCATGCTCAACCTCTGACCTTACGGTCCTAGTGCAACGTTTGCACACGTTACTATTTTGCACACAGACCGTAAATTGGTGCCGTTTGCACCTCCGACCGAGGCCCTTAAAAACGCGTGTTTTGGCCTCTCTCGTCGGACAACGTCCCTCTCCTGAACCCCTCAGAGACGTGCAGACTACGAGGAGTACGCAATTCGTTAGGCACGTTTCAGTTCAGGAACTTATCACGAAGAAGTCTCTAGTTGTCCATCCCTCTGCCTTCAAACCTCTCTGCCTCTACGGAGGCCTGCCTACTCAATCTATTGGTTACCTACCTCACTACCTTGGTTTACCCAGTACTTGGCAATCTGTTTCCGAAAGCTCGATGGCTCAGCCAGGGTTCTCCCATAATTGCTGGTCGGCTTAGGAAACTGACGGTCAAAGTACTACCCTACCTAATCCTCACAGTAACTTGGCAATCTGTTTCTGAAAGCAAGACGGTTCAGCCAGGGTTCTCCCATAATTGCTGGTCTGCTTAGGAAACTGACGGCTAAAGTTACCTCCTTCCGAACTTGGCAATCTACTTCCGCAAGTTTCGCTTCAGCCCGGACTCGCTCCAGAAACTGCTGGCAAGCTTAGGAAGTTGACGGCTAAAGTTCTGTCGCACCCCTATTTGATGTGTGTTTTGACAGACTCTAAGTTTATTGCTTAGCTGGCCTAAAACGCACCGGTAATCAAATAGTTACTCCCTGTTTGATGTCTGTTCGCAGACCGGTAGATCAAACGGTAAACCCTTACACCTTCCTTGTTTGATGTCTGTTCGCAGACCGGTAGATCAAACGGTAACCTTAATTCCTTCTGGTAACCAACTTTGTTTGATGTCTGCTTAGCAGACCGGTAGATCAAACGGTAACCTGTTCCTAACCTCTGGTAGCCTACCCTATTTGATGTCTGTTCGCAGACCGGTAGATCAAATAGTATACCTCTTACCTACCTACCCACTAGGACTGATTCGTGCCCTCCCAGTCTAGTGCAGTTTTTGTTTTATTTGTGAAAAGTGCTACAGTTAGTTTGTTTTATTCAGTGACATTTAGTGAGTTATTTTTACTACCTATTGGAACGTCGCCACGTAAGTTAAACTCTTTTATATATAGACACAGTACTTACACTATCGCCCCGGCTCTGGTTCTTGTAATTTGCTTAGAGCCAATAAACTGCAGGCTTACTGCAAGGAACATATTTGTCGAGTTTTGTTTCAAGAGATATCCCAAAGGATTGTTGGTTATCAAACCTTAATCAGGATAACGATTCCATTGTTTCCATTAGAAGATAAGTCTTGGCCACGGCCAACGCTACCGTGTAATACTAAGATTCTTCAGACTGTTTTGTTAGCTGAGTTCCTGTTTCCAGTATAACTTTGCCGCTCGAGTTATAGTTGGTGTTTTGCAGAAACTTTGGTTGACTACTTAGAAGTATTTTGGTAAATTACAAAACTCTCTTGTGTGGGTGCCGGTCTACGCAAACGCATACCGCCGGCCCGCCACAGTACAGAACGCATAAACTTAATAGTTAATCTTTCGAGACCAAGATTTAATTTTCAGCTCAATTCTGTTAATTAAAACTAATAGTTAATGTCGTGTTATTTGATTGTACTTCAAATATAATAATAATAATAATAATAATAATAATAATAATAATAATAATAATAATTGATTATCTAGTTGTATAAAACTATTATCCGTAGCGTACATCTAGTTTGTATAAAACTATTGCGATAAAGTGAACATCATAAATTCTCTGAATGAGCAATTGGCAGTCTGAGTAATTTAGCATAGTTATTGTTTTCGTATATATTAACTGATATATTTTGTCTCGACTCGAATTTCGAGACGTCTCGAATTTGAGTCGAGTCGAGACAGAAACATATCTTCGAGTCGAGACATTTTCTCGAGACGAGTCGACTCTACCTGTGCGCATTCCGATCCCGTGTGAGCTTTATTTCAGTGATATGCTTCCGATTCTTTAAAGGAAAGTGCATGCTTATTCCTAGGACTGTAAGTGTGTATTTAGAATCTATGTCGCGTAGGGTAAAAAAGGATTCAACGAATTTTAAGTGAATTTTTCTTCCTTCATTTTCTTTTTTAGCTTTGAATTCAGAATCAATTATTTTATTAATTTAAACCCAAGAACATGTTGTTATAAAGGGTCATTTACTTCTAAAGATATTTTAACAGAAATGTTTTGTTTGGAATCACACTAACTTTAGTTTCGAGATCATTATATGTACAGTCAGCGACACAAAGTTCTTTCTGTTTTATGAAATTAAATTCTTAAATAACTTCAGAATGGAAGGACAATTTAGGTACATTTTTCAATAAATTAAAAATAATGTAAATTTCAGTACGTTCGAGCCATACCACCGTTATTTCCAAAATAAATTTTACGAAGGAAAAGAACTTTTGTCGCTGACTGTACAATCTAATTAAAAAAGAGTTCCTGAAACGCTATATTCTTGCAACCACACAACCGTATTAATATTATGACTTTCATCTTAGAAAAGATAAACATTTATTTGATTTTAATTCTGTCTGTGGGTAAATGGCTTTTAAAATGAATGTTTGTGGCCAGGTTACTTGAACTATATTCTATGCATAGATTGAATACTAAATTTCGATGCCTGCCTATTAATACTTTATATCCCGATGGAGACACTCGGTCGAAAAGGTGTACCAAATCTTTCAGGCCAGCTATCTTGAGTGAAGTTCTACCTCATTCACACCAGGCAAATGCGAGATAGTACCTTACATAATGGTCCCAGGCCGTTTCCTTCCTTTCCTATTCCTTTCTCTCTAGTTCCCTGGGCAGTGTGATCGCCGAGGTACTTCATCCCTCATATGTGTGGCGGGCTAACACGCCCATAGATGCCGAAAGCCCAGAAATCTAATTCCTAATCCTAATCCTTTACAACTTACTGGGTGGCTATTCGAAGCGTTCGCAAAGTGTTTTATTGCTCATACATATGCTTGGAATACGCTGACCACGTATTTAAATGTGGATGGCTAATCACAAACGCAAAAGCATTAAAAACGCGGAGAAAATGTCAGCTCGAGCGTATTTGGTACGTTTCGGAACAATAGACTGTCTGCTGTTTAAAAGATGTCAAAAGGAAGGAAAAAAGGAAAGACGTGTTGCCAGGCAAGGTATTTTTTTTTAACAAGAAAGAGCTGCTTGGAAGATAGTTTGTGCAGAGTATTGGAACACTCCTATTATAGACATAGACCTGGCAAAAAGGACCTGAAAACCCTGACTGCCTCATAGTATGATTTATAACTCTGGTGAAAGTAAAACTACTGAGTAGCCACCTAGGTCGCGTTCGCTGCAGGGGTAACGCATCAAAAACGCGTTCTCGAATAGCCTAAGCCTTAGACGTCCGAGCCATGTGTTCCCTAGGAGTCTCTTGTTATGGTCCTACTTATTCCATAGATAAATCCAATATTTCGAAAGTGACGGAGGACTTCCGTTACTTAAAGGGAGGAGAAACCATTGTGATTTGCTTAGTAGACTGCGTGTGTGTTGCAATTAGAATCATTTTTTTCACTGACAGGCGAGAAATATTTAACAACGGAGCGCCGCCATGATGTGGACGGAATCTTTGACAATACTTATAAAAGATAAAATTTTCTCACAACCAGGGACGTAGCCCCAGAGTTCTAAGTTTGGAGGAAGCATATTCGCAAATGGAATAAGCCATATATAGTGTACTGCAGATAATTTGCAGACTTTCCGGCTCCACCGTTTTGCTAGAGTCACTGTTAAACATAATAAAAATAAGAAAGTAAATCTACATTCAATACCTTGAAGTAAAAGAATTAAAATATAAAATACTATGTTGCAAAACCCAACAATTTGGGGGAAGGGGCATCCTCCTAGCCTCTGAGTTGAATCGACCTTTCAATTTTGTCTTAGTCGGTTACAAAAAGTGCATTCACAATTTTTTTAGTCCTTAGTACCTCAAGACGACTATAAGGCTGGAATCACTCTAAGGGTTGGAAGAACCGCGCAATATTAATGAAGATGACGCCCGGCGCCCGAGGTTACTGATCTTGTACTTTTATTACTGTTCATATAACGTTTAAGATATAGCCTATAAATGAATTTAAAAAATAACCTTTTCTTAGAAGTATGAATAATTTCAGTTTACTGTGGATAAATTTTCATTTATTGTCGGATAAAACCAATTTGTAACATATAATTATAAATAAATATTTGAGGGGGCCAAGCCAAGATTTGGGGAGGCCGGTGCCCCCCCCCCCTTAGCTACGTCCCTGCTCACAACGATGGATTCGAAGACGAGGTGTGAAGGAACGGTCTGCAAAATTTCCCGATCTATCACTCCTCTATTACCTCCTATAGGGGTACATTAAGGTTAAGGTGTATCACACCGAACCACACACCCTAAATGACTTAACGGCATTGTATTTTGTGAAAAAAACAAAAGGACTTCCTTGTGATATGCTACAGCATTCACTTCCCAATTTTTACAACCAGATGGCCTTTTTCAGACAGTCGACAAAGTGTAAGAAAATGTATTTTCTTGTTCATGCCCTCTGTAATGTGCAATACAGTTACTCAGAAGAAAATAGTAAACTTCCGTTTAGATAATTTTCAATTATTTAATGTCAAACGTAGTACTCTATCTCGTAAAGAATTAGCAATAGGTCAAAAGTGAGTCGAAATTCTCTTTCCGGAAAAGATCCTAGCCAATATACATGTGTCACACATGTCCTTTCTACTTAAAAAATAGTGTGATATCCAATATGGCCGAATCCAAGTTATCTGCCACGACACGAGGTCCATACGACCGACATTCAGTGAAGTGTTTGCATCAATACCCACCAGCAACATTTACATTTCCTCCGCCCCCCCCCCAGCAACATCTCAGGCTTTTGGGAATGGGGGCTCTTTTGTCGTGGGGGCCATTTGACTGGGACTCTTTTGACCCTTTTGTTGTGATGACTTTTTTAAGCAGAGTACCTTTGACTCGGGCCTTTTAGTCGTGGAAGCCCTTTGACGGGGCCCTCTTTACGCTCGTTTTGATTCGGAGCTTTCTGATCTCACTCTTTTGTCTGGATCCTTCTGATGTATGGTAACACCAACGGGTCAACCATTTGAAGTGAATTTTTGAGGGAAGTTAGCACTTGAGCTAGTATGGGCTTTTAAGCCAACAAGAGTAATGCATTCTCGCTGGGCGAAGAACGGAAGCAAAATTCTGAAATAAGAAGAGCGAGACTGTAGGTCGAGCAAACGCAGAGGCCTGGGGACAAAGCTCCCAACTAGCCTAAGGCTAGTAAATAAACAAATATAAATAGAACGGAATACATATATACGATTTAGGACGGAAGGTATACTTCAATGAATAAAATTAAACATGGAGTATATGACACATACTACCCTAGGCTACAGCCCTGCGTTTATGGCATTATTCTTTATGAAAAATTTAAACTCCTTTCCCACTTAGAATCATGGATTTCACGGATTTCAGTCAAAACGGAATGACAAAATCCATGTCGATCCAATTCTAACTTTGCTCAAAAATTCATTTCTAATGATTCACTCGTTCGCCTTGCTAATGAGACTGACAATCTTCAAATCATTTTATGTATTGTGGAGAAAAAAAAATAGAAATTGTCCTCTCGTTAAAAGCTGAATTTTTGGAAACGCTGTGGTAGAGACCTGCACGGGCCGGGCTTGGGCCGGCCGACTTTGCTATTTCTCTGGGCCGGGCCGGGCCGGGCTCGCCGACACTGATTTCTCTTCAGGTCGGGCCGGGCTGGGGCCGATCAATTGCAATTCTTTAATAATTATAGACTTTCGTTAAATGATAATTGGAATAAAGCCTAACGTTGAAGAAGTGTGTCCGTGAAAAATGTTACAAAGAATGCACTAGCTATTTACAGTTTGTGTTGCTTAGCGGCTCCACTTTCACTATAGAGGATTGCAGGCATTATGAGGTAAATTAAGCTCTGACCTTGACCTCCACTGAACTCAAAATATAAGAAGAAGGGATGGGAATGTTTTGCCTGTCGCTAAACAATATTGCCATCTTCACTTTATGCTAAAAATCAATTAAGTTAGATTTTTGTTACAGGGAATGGAGTTTTTGTTCTCTCGATGACAGCCAAAGTTCTAGGAGGCAATGGTACCATTCAGGAGGCAAGCGTCAGGTTGTGAACCAGAGTTTAGAAAATGTTTCTGAGGGTTAGGTCAAATTTAGTACTAAATTTTGAGAAAGATTGGGGCTCGAGCTAATTTTTTAAAAAAATTATCGGGCCGGGGTCGGGCCAAAAACTTTTAAAATTTATCGAGCCCGGGCCGGGCTCGGACCGAAAATCTCCAAAACTTTTCGGGCCCGGGCTGGGCCGGGCCTAGGTACGTTAGGGCTGGATTGGGCTCGGGCCGAATTTTTCGGCCCGTGCAGGTCTCTACGCTGTGTCATATTTCTGCGTGTTTTGAATAAAGAGTTTATGAACGAAATTTCATATCAATAACATGTTTCTAATCTTAAGGATTTCTAGTTATGTTCAGTGTCATTATAACAGTTGCAATCCGCACTTTTTTTGTCACACTTTTTAAATTCACTTCTTTGTCATATTCGTAACTTTAAAAGATTTTGAAATATGGTCATCCTGTTATAGCAGTTATAACCCCAGTCTTTTTCTTCCCTTCTAATAGAAATATATATATATATATATATATATATATATATATATATATATATATATATATATATATATATATATATATAACGCTGAAACACCTATCTAATTACTTTAAATCGGAAGTCTATATACGATATTTCATGTCATTCCCTCAGAGATATAAACATATTACTATAATAATTCACACCGTGGTTTCTCTCCATCTTTACCAGTCAAATTAATATATATATATAATATCATTAGTGGTACCTTACGCCACAAAAATTCTATGGACTCTGAAATTTCAAATTTCTAGCTTACGCGGTTTGGCGTGGACGTTGATCAAACCACTCACTCAGAACTACTTATTTTATACTATCATCAATTACCCGCTTTGCTGGGCTAAAATAACAAAACAAAACAACAACAACAACAACAAAAATTAAAAAAATTAAAAAGTTAGCAATGTTCCGTTAATCAGTTACTTTTTACTATTATTGGAGCTCTCTCTGATAGACGATAATGATGTTTCTCTTTTTCTCTTAAAAATAAATATTATTATTGTGAACTGAATTTGTATTGAAACGGTATCGGAAGCGTCACTGTTCGTCTCAGCGACCCTGAAAACTATGATTCGACAGTAATATCGGTCATTTTCGACCATTTTTATATATATATCCCCCCTCCCGCTCCCCCAAGTTGCGGGACTAAATGTGGATTTAAAATGCATCGGAAGTGTCACTGTTCGTCTCAGTGACACCGAAAACTATGGATTTGACACTAATATCGGTATTTTTCGACCATTTATATATATATATATATATATATATATATATATATATATATATATATATATATATATATATATATATATAAATATAAATGGTCGAAAATTACCGATATTAGTGTCAAATCCACTATATATATAATATCCTCCTCCTGCTCCCCCAAATTGCGGGACTGAATTTTGAATTAAACGGCATCGGAAATGTCACTTTTCATCTCAGCGACCCTTGAACTAGGGACTTTCACTAATATCGGTCATTTTCGAGCACTATATATTCCCCTCCCCGTTGAAGTGAAATGTTAAAAGCCATCCCACGCACGAACTTCATCAATATCGAAAATTTGATCGAGATCATTAAGGTCATTCAAAAGTTAAGTTACAAACATGGGCCTAGTCATTTTCATTTATATATATATAGATTATGCTACGTTTTATGTTAATGTTTTGTTTGTTCTAAAATTGTATATATGCTCGGTGAGATATGAAATATTGTGTTTGCTGCAATTGTTAGAGATCATAAAATTTGTTTACCTGTAAGTGTGCGTAAAAATTTTCCTCTTGGACTACGTTTTTAAAAACGTCCAATACAGTACATAAGTAACATTTATAAAGTTCTGGCCATTACTAAAAGGTCAGAAAATTAAATAACTTTTTTAAAAATATAAAAAGTGTGTTAAAGATGTGTGGGGGTCAGGAAGAGAATCATTATATATCCGGACCAGCCGTTTTTTGTTAACCACCGTGGCCTTCCGTCACGTTAGGCTGGACAGCCGGTACTGTTCTGTAATAGTAATACTACTCAAATAAAAATTACAATCTGTGATGCTAATAAGAAGTGCTGAACTTTTGCTTTATTTACAGATGGTTGTGAAAATTATAGAAACGCCTAAAGATAATGCAATTTACCTTATTAATACGGTATTGGGTAATTACTAGTAACTAGAATTTATTGTGGAAGGAAAATATGTCATGACTGGTTTCCCTTATTTTACCATTGTTTAGTTCTATCAGCAATAATGTAGGATGATACCTTTGTTCTATTTATCAAAGCAACAAAATCTTGTAATATATTTTTACAACTCGTAAAATAGTATGGATTAGAAATACTAGAATATTAGTAAAATTGATTTCTAATCAATTACTAATGCTGATACTTTTAGTTTGTCGTGACCTTATGATACATATAATTGCACTATATTTGGTCTAAAAAAAATTGAAACTAGTATTACAAGACCAGTAGTTTTGAGAAACAGTCCCTGGTCCAGAACTCACGGTAAGTGTTCAATAATGTTAGGGTATTGCACACCGCTAGTCTCAATAGCTCTAGCAGTGTGAAATGCCGCATTGCGTTCTTGGAAAATAGCATTATTGGTTGGAAGTAAGTTCTGGAACATAAAATGTACGTGCTGAAATAAAATGTCCAGATACTCACAGTGCCGTAACTTATATTTATTCTTTGGGGGGGGGGGGGAAGGGTTCTCATTAATACGCGTATTTGCGCCCTTTAGAAAAAAGTTGTTTTTCTAATTCTTGGCCCCCTCTTTCCATCTTTTCTTCCTCTTTATAGGTCCCCTCGAAGCCTGTGGGCCCTCCCGCACGGAAGAATAGAATAGAATATTTTTATTGTCGTTAAGTCTGTATACAGACAATAGACAATGTCAAATGCAGTTTTACAACTATGTTTTTTACTCCCTATTTCAATATACTCTTATCTTCTTCAAATTCCTTAATATTATAATATGGTACAGTAATTAACCAATCATACAGTTTGCTTTTAAAATGAGTGAGCGGTAACTTTTGGATGTCTATTGTACCCTATTCATAAATTTTGTACCCTGTATTGCATAGCTATTTTTAATTTTTGTTAGCCTGCTGTATGATACATCAACTTGTTTAGCATATCTTGTGTTGTATGAATGAATATCCTGTCTACGTTTCACATCTGACATATTTTCTTTTACATAAACTAAAACTTTATATATATACAAATTTACAACAGTCATAATTTTCAACTTAGAAAATAATGGTTTACAGTGTTCCTTGTATGATGCCCCACTGATTATTCTGATGACCTTTTTTGTAGTAACAGAACCTCATTTATGTAGTTACTACTCCCCCAAAACAATATTCCTTATTCTAAGGTACTCTGAAAAAAGGCAAAATAGGCTGATCTTATATAGTTGTTCGGTACAATATCTCTTAAATTCCGTAGTAAACTTATTGTTCTTGAAAGTTTTACACATACATATTCTACATGTGCCTTCCATGTTAACTGCCTGTCGAGAATAATGTCAAGAAATTTCACATTATTTGACATTTCCGGACATTCATTTCTGTGGAGCCATTACTTACGCCCCTAGGCCCGTTCCATACATGACAAATTAATTAAGGGGAAAATAATGACAAATCTCAAAGCCATACGAATAAATATTATTTCTAGGGCCCATAATAGTAGATATTTTATACTGAAATGGGTCCAGGACTCATTTTGTTTTATTTACCTTTTGTGTGCTGTTTTGTTTATGTAATGTAGTGAACCTGTTTGATTTTTCATTTATAATTTCATGTTCGTATCGTATATGGAGTAAGACAATTTTGTCTTAAAGTGAGCCCCCCTTGAACGGCGGGGTGCTTCTCATGGGGAAGTAATCTCCCTTCCCCCCACAAGTTACGGCCCTTCATGCTCATTGGAACTGATACATCCAGTGAGTGCATTGTAAAGTTCTCTTTAGGAAGAATATAGGTAGAGCAAATTATTTATATGGGAATGTTTTTTCAGACTATTGAATTTTATATTTTTGTTGTAAATAGTATGACATAAAATTACTTTAATATAAATATTTTTAAGTAACTGGGAGAGAAAGGCGTCTTAAGGTCTGAGGAGCGTAGGGAAGTATCTCCACAGAGTTCCAAGAAAGCTACGTAGATGGGAGACCCGGGTTCGATTCTCGGCGGGAGCTCAGGTGGTTCGGATTCCACGTTAATCAGTAGGTCCACGTCTCATATAGCCTCGCTGTGAACGGGACATTAAACTCAAAATCAACTCAACTCAACTCAAAGCTACGTAGAGTAGATGTAGGATTTTTAATGCTACGCGCAAGCGGAGGCGGGTTTGAAAGCTACAAAGCTTCACGCAAGCTGGGTGGCTGGGGTTAGGAGTCCCACAGAGTTCTGAGCAAACGAAATGGGCAGGAAAAGAGGTCTAGATCTCCAAACAAGCTAAAGGAGTGAAGGTTACCAGCTAAAGACTAATACCAAATGTGGAAGTTCTGGTTTTATAGTTGCACCAGTGTGGCGGTGGCTCTGTGGTTTCTCTTCGTCACATGACTACTGGTGTCGCTTGTGTATTTGTCGATTGCCACTGTAGTAGTTCGTAGTAGGGCGCACATGGTAGAATTTATAAATATAAGCACATGTTGGCTGTTTGTAAACCACACGATGTGCTAGATGTTACACCCCGCAGGCTAGTTTAAAAAATAAGCCAAAAGGTAGTTTTTGAGATAAGCATGGAATTTACCAGGAAATTGCGTCCCACAACGGCATAGAATCACCGACATGTTTCACGGTGGGAAGAAAACAGTTGGGAGTATGAGCTTCTTTGTGTGTTTGCCATACGTAAACAGGGTCTGTTGTTGAAAATAGAGTAAAAGAGGAGTTATCTAACCATATTGCACTTTTCTAATCATAGATAGTCCACTTTGTTGCTTTCGGCATTACTTTCGTCACACTAAAGCGTTGTTAGTAGGGCTGTGCGATATCGAAATTTCGATATCGACATTCGATATTTTTCTGATATCGATATCGAATAGATATATCGATATCGACAATATCGGATATCGACAATATCGAATATCGATATCAACAATATCGAATATCGACAATATCGATATCGACAACATTAATATTGATATCGAAAACATTAAATATGGATATTCAACATATTGATTGGTCTTGAATATTCATGTTGATATATACAATCTGGTCTCAAAACGTTGCAATGGGGAATATCTCAGAATACTTGTTAGTCACAGAAAACAGACTTGTGTTCCTTCTAATCCACCAGTCTTTCCTCAGAAAAAAAGTTAATAAAAATAGTCATTTAATTTCTTTCTCAGCTATCATATTGGTCATCATTGCGGAAGTAATGAGAGTGAAACAAGGTGACATAGAATATGCGTGTTTTATTTGTGTGTAGGTGTTTATTTCATGTATGTGCGATTGTGAATGTGCACGTGTGGCGGTATGCGTTTCAGAGAGAGAGAGGTTCTCTCTGTAGCATAACACGTGCGTGCGTTGTATTTTAAGCTCACGCACAAACAATACCTGCTCCAGATATGGACGATAAGGTCCGTGGTGGCTCAGTGGTAGAGCGTTCACCTCTGGTGCATGAGGTCCCCGGTTCAAACCCTGCTCTTGCCAAGTGAACTTTGTGGTGGACAAACACCGTTGCGTGGGTTTCCTCGGGGTTCTCCCGTTTCCTCCCACTTTCTTCATTTCATCATTTTCATTCATTTCTCATTATCACTGTCTCCTTTAGCCTAACAGGCATAATCATTGGACGTAAAACTCAAAAATTTCATTTCATTTCAGATATGGACGAATGACGTACCCGATCAACAAAAGCAAAATCGGGGAATCCCCGTTTCTCTTTTGTGGTAATCATTTGATGCCTCACTGCAACAGGAAATCGATGCATATCTTTCAGTGCCATCTACAGACAGTGGTGCTATTCAGTCGGTTCGCACCGATTCGCTAGAACCGGTTGTTAATATATTTCGAGTTTGCTAAATCGTTTGTTATACCCAGGCATAACAGTAAATTTTATCCAGTTATACCCAAGAACGAGCAAGTTTCAGTTTGTTTAGCTTCGTTCTTAGAAATTCTTACAGCTACAGGGTTACATATATTATCTCTCAGAATAAGGAATAAGCGATTTTTTCTTAATTTCAAATGGGCTGGTTAGATATCAAGAATGCAAACTGGGATCACATGAGTGCAGTGGTGAGTGTTATTTACATTTGAAACGCATACATACCATTATCAATAATTGTTGATCCATTGCTGGGTTAAGGTGTTTGTCAAGAAGTATTGAAAACATCTATTTTGGGTAATTCGTTTCCAAGATATTCGCAGTGCTACCTAATTTCGTCACAAGACCTTATATTAGGTTGCTGTGTAGGTCTCTTTGTCTATCTTGCATGATTTGCTTCCTAAGAGAGAAGGAGAGAGACAGGGGCGTAAATAAGGGCCCCGCAGACCCCGCATTGCGGGGGGTTCAGGCCATCACGAGGCCCCCAAATTGTGATGTAGGACATAGAAAAGGGGCCCCATTCCACATTGTCTGCGGGATGGCCCCAAGCCCTTAGTTACGCCACTGGAGAGAGATATCTTTCTATGTATCCATCTACTATCTCTCTCTCATATATATATATATATAACCAGTCACCAAAAATTAGAATAGCACCACTGCCTACAGATATGGAAGAAAACCTCCTTCACTGGAGGAAATCTCATGAGAGTGAATTTCCAAAATTAGCTCTTCTGGCACGTAAGTATTTGTGTAGGTACCAGCGTTCTATCGGAAAGAGTATTTACTTGTGGATGCAATATCGTAACTGATGCTCATACTTCACTTACAGTTAGTGCAGAACATGCGAAACAACTGATTTTCTTTCCATGAACAAAAGAGCTCGTTCCTAAATAGCAGTGTCATGAACTTCAATGCATCATACATTTCTAGTTGAAAACTCAGTGCTAATAGGCATATTTCTAAACAAGACAGTTATTCATTTTTCTCTGTATGTGTTTGTGTTCTTCTAAGTTAATCCGTTGGTTTTACAAATTTAACACTTGGACTTATTCTTTTGTAGTGTTCTATTTTAATATTCAATTAAAAAAACACGCGATCAATCGAGATCTCTTTCATGTTATTATTAAATATATAACACAGGCCTACAGAAAAAAATTTTTTTCTTGGTGCCTAAAATTTTAGAGCTGATTTTAACTATGTGTGGGGCGCTGAATCCAATAATGTAAGCAGTTTTTTTCTATCAGCTCTACTTTGGTAGATACAGGCTACTGTACCAGTAGTGTTATTTACGTTACAATGTTTGTGGAAGAAATATTACAATCCAAAATAAATATGTAAATTATAAATGATGTAACCACTATTTCTGCATGCTTCTTGCAATAGTATACAAAATAAGCAAAAGAAATACAAATATTCTCGTAATAACAAGTTTGAATATGATCTTATAAACTCTGCAACTCAAATAAATCCTACTGTGCTCTATAGAGATTTCTATTTGGAAGAACGGCGCTCTTTTCTCATTAGTGCTGCTATCTGTCGGTACTAAACGGAAACTAGTCATATAGTAGTTCCAGGAACGTCCACTAGATTGCATTGGTATTCTACTTGGCTAGTGGATCGTAGTTGATGTCTTGCAGGTGGAGTGACATGTTGGAACATGTGAGTTTTGTTCTGAAATCATAACTTGTATCGCGTATACTAAGGCTTTATATTTAACATCCGTGTTAGTGGCCTGAACATAAAATGAGTTCAAGTCGAAGAAGTTGTGTTAACCATCCTGATGTGTTTTGCTACATATGTGGTGAGTACACATTTAAAGACAATAGAAAACATATCAGTGACTTTGTAAAAAAAGCATATCATGCATATTTTGGTGTACGCCTAGGGGACCAAGATAAAACGTGGGCTCCACATATTGTGTGTAAAATGTGTACTGAACACTTGCGACAGTGGACAACTGGAAAAAGAAAAAGTCTTAAGTTTGGTGTTCCAATGGTTTGGAGGGAACCCACAAACCATGTTGATGACTGTTATTTCTGCCTGGTAAATGTTACGGGTATGAATAGAAATAACCGGAACAAGTGGACATATCCTGATCTGCCTTCAGCAAGACGTCCAGTTGTTCATTCCGATGAAATACCAATCCCAACGTTTCACCACTTGCCAGAGCTTTGTGAGACTGAAAACGAACGTAGTGAACATTCTTGTGACATGGATGATGGAAGTGACAGTGATTATGAGGGAATGTCAACAATTCCTCAACAGTTTAATCAAGATGAGCTAAATGATCTAGTTAGGGACCTTAATCTTTCAAAAGAATCGTCTGAATTACTTGCTTCCAGATTGAAGGAGAAAAACGTACTAGAACAAGGAACTAAAATCACATTCTACCGAACAAGGGAAAAGGAGTTTTTACCATTTTTCACTGAAGACACAAATCTCGTATTCTGTCACGATGTTAGAGGTCTCCTAGAACACATGGGTCTTCCAGAATACAATCCAGATGATTGGCGCCTGTTTATTGATAGCTCCAAGCGAAGTTTAAAATGCGTCCTTCTACACAATGGCAATAAATATGGCTGAATTCCAATCGCTCATTCAACACGACTGAAAGAAGAATATGAAGCAATTGCTTTGGTTATGGAAAAAATTAAATATCAGGACCATCAGTGGGTGATTTGTGTGGATTTAAAGATGGTGAACTTTCTTCTTGGACAGCAAAGTGGCTACACAAAATATCCTTGTTTTCTATGTCTGTGGGATAGCAGAGACAAAGCAAACCATTGGTCAAAAAAAGAGTGGCCGCAGAGAGACGACATGGTTGTTGGTAAGAAAAATATTATTAACATGCCTATTGTTGAGTGTGACAAAATCATTTTGCCACCTCTACATCTCAAGCTCGGTTTGATGAAGCAGTTTGTAAAGGCGCTAAAAAGGACGGGCCGTGCTTTGCTTACATGGGAAACAAGCTACCTCAGATCAGCACAGAAAAATTAAAAGCTGGAATATTTGATGGTCCCCAAATAAGACAACTCATGAAAGATCCGGCTTTCGTGGAGTCCATGAATGAGACTGAACGTAGAGCTTGGACCTCATTTGTAGAAGTTATCAAGAATTTCCTTGGCAATAATAAAGCTGATAACTATGCTGAGCTAGTGAACCAGATGCTTAATGCATTCCAAAAACTTGGATGTAATATGAGTATCAAAATTCATTACCTGCACAGCCATTTGGACCGTTTCCCAGACAACGTAGGCAGTCTGAGTGAAGAACAAGGTGAAAGATTTCACCAAGATATTAAAACAATGGAGGACCGCTACCAAGGAAGATGGGATGCCCATATGATGGCAGATTACTGCTGGAACCTAAAAAGAGACTGTGCAAAGAAACATTCAAGGATGTCACGAAAACGAAGCTTCCGAAGTGTTGAATAGATCGTTTTGAACAAATTATTTGATTTTTTATTCATAAAAACTATTATAAAATGTAGTTACAGAGTTATTATGTACTTGATGTTTGTGTTTATATGGTTTTCATTATTTTCAAAGTGTTCCAAATAACAGATTTAAATGTCATAGTTTTCTTTTCACTTACAGTAAAACAGCACCTATGCAATTTTCAACGTTGTAGCAGGTCAGTCTTGCAATTCCTATATCTCAAAAACTAAAGCTGTTAGGGGAAAACTAACGCCATATTTGGATTCAGCGTCCCAATTCTACTTCAAATCAGCTAAGAAACACCCGGCACCAAAACCACTGTAAGCCAGTGTAATCTTTTGTATTAAAGAGCTTTACGCAAAGACGTGGCATCTTCCACATGAACTGGAGAGGTTTCTTGTTATTGGTTTTGTGCAAGCTCATATCTAAAAGTGTTGATGTTTTCATTAAATTTAGACTAAAGCTTACGTCTTATACCATTACTCAGTTTTTCTTATGAAATCAATTTAGAAAGGTTCTAAGTCATTCCTAATAATAGTACACCTAATAATACATATTCTAATACTTAAGCAAATCTAAAGAAATAGGGAGGTGTTGATAATACCTAAACAGAATATGTAGGTCTGTGTAGTGAAATGACAGAATGGAGGGTTTTGTTTGTTTTAGTGGGCTGAATTACGTGGCTCAACTTACGTCTAGTAACCACATACAAATAAACGGAAAATTACTACTTTGCACAAAAAACTAGTAAATTCTTGTTTCCTTGTCTGTTTAGATTTAAGCAAATTTTAGCACAGGCATTTGATTTTTCACTCGCAATGGCAATACAGCACAAACATTAATTGTAGTGAGGATATCAAGTTGACTCGATTAAGGAATGCAGCCATGTTAATGATGAGAAATATTTTGGAGGGCATAGCTCCCCGGCTCTGCACTGGTTTTGGCTTTATCTTCGAAAGAAACATCATTTCTGCCCAATACAATTTTTGCACAACGTTTGGTTTGATTCGGTGAAGAAGTGTAGCCGATAGTATAAGTTAAATACACAATATTTAGGTGGATTAAGTAGACGTAGAAACATCCCTACCCCACCGCCGCTGATTTGGACTATCTTCAAAAGGAACCAAATTTTTAGCCCGTACTAATCCTCTGTAAATTTGGCTTCATTCTGTTAAGAAATGAAGTCAAAAGAGAAAACTAAATATTAACATGGAATGTTGGGAAGCGTAGTCCCCAAGCCCTACATTAATTTGACTCATGAAACGGGGTGTTTTTCTGCCTCATACAAATATCGTGCAGTTTGGATTTCATTCGGTTAAGAAATGCAAATGCAGCTACCATCGCGAGCCAAAAAGCGTTTTATATATATATAAAGCAAAACCTGCCGCAATTTTTTCGGGGAAGTGTGAAACACCAATATCGAATATCGATATCGACATCGAAAATATCGAATATCGACGATATCGATATCGAAAATATCGGATATCGACGATATCGATATCGAAAATATCGGATATCGATATCGATATCAAAAATATCGGATATCGATATCGAATATCGACAATATCGGATATCGATATCGAATATCGACGATATCGATATATTGACGTCGATATTTTTGCGATATCGATTATCGATATAAGATGATATCGATATAAGATGATATCGATATCGATATATCGACATATCGCACAGCCCTAGTTGTTAGTGGTTAGTAGGAATTCCGAAATTGCAATCCGATTGCAGATGTTCAGATTATGCACCTCACCTCGGATTGCGAGTGTTAGAATAGGCTGTTGAATTCTGAACTCTGCGTAAGGATGTTCATAATCTGAGTATGATTATAGTAAATACTAGTATGATTATAGTAAATTATTTTGATATAAGGGTTTCCATTAAAATCACATGTATATGCAAAGTAAAAATCATACTAGTATCTTTTGTACTGATAGGCAACAAGTCGAAAAAGTATGCTGGACTGGAGACATTTTTCGTTACCTACGATACAGTCCCGATGAAATCTGCACGAATGACAAGCTTAAATTTATCTGAAACATTAGGGTAAACGTTTGAATCTTAGGCCGTGTAAAAAAGTGCATAGTGCACACTAAACAGTGTACACTTCGTCAAATTAGCTTTTGATCCGCACTTAGTACCAGCGCAGCATCGTAGTGTAACATGAAACATTGATAACAAAAGAAGGGAAAATCTCCAGTACTAAAAAAAATAAGGATGCTTTTTTTTTTTTTTAGATAAATGACTTTCCAGTTATATTAAAGATAAATATATCGTACAGATTGACAATATAGGGTAACTATAAAATAACTTAGAGTTCCTTTCATGTATGCCAACAGCTTCAGCTTTGCCGTGCCTGCAAATATTTGTCATTTCTGATTTTTCGCGCAAAGGCAATACATACATACATACACACACACACATATATATATATATATATATATATATATATATATATATATATATATATATATATATATATATATATATATATATATATATATATATATATATGTGTGTGTGTGTGTGTGTGTGTGTGTGTGTGTGTTGTCTTATGTGACAATAAACTCGTAACAGCATAAAACCACTAAACTATTGGCGATATTATTTTATTAGGCATGCTTGTGTGAGGGAATATTTATTAATCGTCGGAAGAGTTAGCACTGGTGGTTAGGGCGCTGACGACACTGTTGCATAGTAGCTTAGAAATTTTATTGCAATCGAAAGTAGACAACTTGCAAGAGCGTTAAGACACCGAAGATGCTAAGGAGAGCGGTATTTACAATAATGTGACACAAAACTACTTCGGGAGAGAGTTTATATTGGTTATAATCGCTTCCTGTGCGGTAGATTACACAACAATGTCACTATAGTTGCTGTAGTTCTACTATATTGCTTCAGTTACAGGCATACTGATTGGACTCTGCTATATTGCGCTAATAAAGAAGTTCCATAGATGTTACTCTTTCTTTGTGAATCTATAGATTTTACCCGTAAATCTTCGAAATAATGTTTCCGTGTTCATTATCTACATCAAAAGTTAACACTTAAAGGATGACAAGGAAAGAAGTGGTGGAGTTAAACAACACGAGGACCAAAATTTACAGGAAAAGCTATTATGTCACCAGGGCCGGACTGGCTATTATTTGGCCCCTGCGGCTAATATGTTGTGTTGGTCCCGAATTCTCAGTCCGCACAATCACCATAACCCCAATTGTCCACTGCTTTCCCACAGTAAAAGCACAGAATTATCTTATATAAATCACACATTTCTTTAGTAGCCACACCATACATTATACCGTAAATATCATAATACAGAATCAGGCAGGTCCTTATCCACGAGGGGCTAGGGTTCCCGCTAAATTTTTATTGCCCCCCTAAAATTTTCACGGTAGGCTTGCAAATGAACTATAATATGATGAACTATAATATAGTTGGAGCGCTTCTCCCTTAAAAAAAAAAAAAACTTCTTCCGCCCCCCTACAGTTTCGGGCTGGTTACAGGCCTGGAATCAGGGTATATGTTATGTAACAATATTTAGAAGAACAAAACAGACGGTAATCATTAGCATATTTTTTTCTTGCGATGGCTGAGATCTGTAATTTGTTGATAAAGCACTACGGACAAATTAATTTAAAGTATGCACTGGCGGTTTCAGTATTCGTGAACAGGGGATACGATAAGCTTCAAAACAGCGCCTCGTGCATGTAGTGCGAAATATTTTTCGGGGAGAGGCGGTAGATATATACCCTCCGGAACAAGCACGGTAATATCTTCTCGAAAGAACATAAATATCAGCAAGCATTTGTGGTCCACGAACTATGACAAGTACCAGATTGGGTGTATTTAGCAAATTGTGTGCACATATAGGCGTACAGGATAGTTGTAATGGAATACATGCTATGGTTGCGACGTGATAAAAGATCAGAAAAGAAATTATCAATAGAAAATCTTAATATTGCTGCCAGAAGGTGGTGTAATGAATTTTCATTTTGATTTACGTAATATTATACCAAATTTATGTGTATCCAGTTCTTTCTGTAATAGCAATTGTAGTATATGAATACACAACGGCAACCGTGAAGCCGGATACAACAGTAACCACAGTTTTATTTAACCCATTTAAGCTCCCAGGTCGAAAATGAATCCACTTACGTATTTTGTTATTGCTAAAGCTTGTATATTTGCCCCCCGAGTCGTTTTCGACCTAGTATCATAATTAGCCAATGGGTGATCACAAAACGAAATGACACTAAATTACCAAGAGTAGGTCGAAAAGTATCTATTTTCCAAAATAAATCGAAGTACAAAACAAAAAAAAAAAAAAAAGATGAGGGCATGTATGGGTTAAAAGAAACACGTACGTACAAAGAATTTACTAATTTTTCACTTATCAATGTAGACTCAAGAAGTCCGAATTTCGTATCCGCTCGTTACAATAACACTAACCTCCATTCCCACGGTAATTTTCGAAACGATACGATAAGAACATACACTATCTCACAGTGTGACTGAATAACTGATCACGGCTCGACTTCTTGCCTCACAAAATTCGCAACTACTGGAAGATGAAAGCGAACACTTAAGTGTCTCAACAATGCCAAAACCACTAGATCTTGTTATAGAAGCAACGACGCGACGCTGTGATATAATAAATCATGAAAATGATCTCAGATCTCGTCCGGTTGGATTTCAAATTATTTTTCCTAGGCCAACAAACTAAACTTTCAAGAATTGTATTGTCAGGCCACTATACTTTCAGCTCCCTTTTATATTCTGCGATAGGAAGCGTGTTGGATTTCACTACTGTTTTAGCTTGCACCGACATGATTCTGAGTTGGCATTTCCCAGTCTTACTTTAAGGTGATGTGATTCGCAGCAAATTATTAAGGAAACGCTCAAAGAAATTGATGTATGCATATTTCCGCCGTGACTGTTCACAAGAACATTAGTTGTCGCACACGTTTTCCCCAATTTTTTCTCTTCCTCCTGACCTTCTCTATTAAAATTTTCATTTGGTTCCTGTCTGGGCGGCGATTGCCGCCCAGCCACCTGGGCCAGTTCGGGCCTGTACGTCACTATGAAATATCAATTTAGAAGGATCATATATACACAAGATGGATAACCCTAATTAAAGTGATATGGTAAAAATACAAAAAAAAAAAAAAAAGTAAGATTACTATCTTACAAGCCTTCTTAAATGTAGTCCTGTACATTCTATACATTCAACATTTGCATGGACTTCACTACACTTTCGACGTCCTACATGTCTCTTGTTATACACCCGCTATCTCTCCTGATCTTTCCTACATGCTTACTACTGCGAATATGGTTACTCAGTTACGAAACAAATCTCGTTGTCCAAGTATAGCCATAAGAATTTTATGAAAATTAAGATACTTTTTTATTAAAAAATACAGTATGTATGTTATGTACTGGCTCTCATTGTTAAACCATACGGAAGGAATTATTTGTTCATAATCGTTTCATAGTGTGTACAGTAATGTGATTATATGAATTCGTTACGGAGGGTCCGTAACAATAAATAAATAACAAATTGACCTCCTTACTACGTATCATTTCCTAAGGGCTTTTCTAGAAATTAAATTCATTCCCTTGATTAAGTAGCTTTATTAAAGAAATTGAAAAAAAAAAAAATACAAAAATGTGTTAGCGACGTACCACTCGGCTATCGCCGAGAATGATACATTGATTTTAAATTTCTAAACTACTTTGGGCTAGTTTTTCACATAACCTTCATGTTGATTATCAATTTCCCTGGAATACTAGAAATAATCACAGAACAAACAGTTTAGCCTTTCCATTGATGTCGAGCAACGGTTCACAAAGCATTGAGAACATTTTAGAGAAAGGTTCACAATAATCGTGGGTTGTTCATGTCCTCAATAGCCTACTAACTAACTAACTTTATGACCCATGGAACCGGGAGGTTCAATGCCGCGTTCACAAAAGCTCTCCACTGACTTCTATCCTTAGCTAACTGCATCCAGTTTCAACTTTGTATTTCAATTTATGCGAGATCCATCCTAATAGTGTCCTCCCATCTGCGCCTAGGTCTTCCTAATGGTCGTTTTCCGCTTAGTCTTCCAGTCAAGACTTTGAAAGCGTTTCTACTTTCTTCCATCCTAGCTACATGACCTGCCCACCTAAACTCCTAGACCCTAACAATGTTGGGTAGACCATATAAATTATGTAGTTCCTCGTTATGAAGTTTCCGCCACTCCCCATTCCCGTTCCTCTTGGGTCCGAATATTCGTATCAGGATCTTGTTCTCAAATACTTTCAGTCTATGTTCTTCCCTCAGAGTAAGTGACCATGTTTCGCAGCTATACAGAACAACAGGGATGATTATCGTTTTGTATATTTTAAGCTTCAAATCCCTCGACAGAATTCGCGACGACAAGAGGTTTTGAACTGAATAATAACACGAATTCCCTGTTTTTAGTCGACATTTAATTTCTTCGTGAATATGATTTTCCTCTCTTAATATTGATCCTAGATATTTGAAACTATCCACTTTATCAAAAGTATTATTTAATATTCTAACGCATCCATAATTTGCTGTATTCCGGTCCCGACGCACTTCCATGTATTTAGTTTTCTCTGCATTTACTTCTAAACCTATGTCCCTGCAAGCGTTTAATAAGATCTTTGCGTTTCTTTCTCTTGTTCTCCTATCATCCCCTATTAAATTTACATCATCAGCATATGCCATAACCTGGTGAATACCGTTCAACTGTAAGCCCTGGTTGCTATCTTTGATTTTCCTTATAGCGTATTCCAGAACGAAGTTAAATATTAATGGCGACAACCCATCTCTTTGTTTCAGGCCATTTTCGACGTGAAAGCTCGTGGACAAAAATTTTCCTACACGGACTTTACTTTGGGATTCATTTAAACGTATCTTAGTTAATCTAATTAGCTTTCTCTGTAAGAACGTTGTATAATGTATGTTTCCTAACCGAGTCGTACGCCTTTCTAAAATCAATAAATAGTTGATGTACCAGGGGAGTATTCCCACTTTTTTGGAGTATTTGGCGAATGGTAAATATTTGGTTGATAGTTGATCGATTTCGTCTAAATCCGCACTGATAATCTCCAATAATTTCATCTGAATATGGGGGCAGTCTTGCTAATAGAATGTTTGAGAGGATTTTATAGGATGTTGACAGAAGAGAAATGCCTCGATAATTATTACAGTCAGTTTTGTCGCCTTTCTTGTGAATTGGAACAATGATTGATTCTTTCCATTCTTGTGGCAATTCTTCCTTGTTCCAGATAAGGAGAATGAGTTTGTGTATCTTGTTCCACAATTTTTCGCCTCCAGCTAAAATTAACTCAGCCGGAATTTCATCTACACCCGGAGATTTGTGTTTCTTTAATTTACCCAATAGCCTACTATTGATGGGAATTACCTTGAATTGAGATCAGTCGATCACGATCTAGTGTAATTCTCCTTGGGAAGGCTTGCTAGTCGCGCAAAATCTAAGTTTGTAAGAAAACTGGAAAGATTGAAATAAATCTCCAAATAAACCAAATATCTCGGAACAACGGAAAAATTACACGCTCGTCGGGCGTTATTAATATTGGTGCTAATAGTTCCAATTCAAGCTGTCAACAAGGGACGAGTACGTTACAATTCGTTCCGAGACTATCTCATGGAAACAGAATGAAAATTTATAAAGTTGTTAAAATTATTCTTAAATCGTTAAGTTTTCGAGAAATCTAATTAAAATCACATTACAGCATCAAGTCAATTTCTGCCTAACGCAGTTTGAGTCTACAGTAAATAGACTTTTATACCATGCCCAGCTCGGCTGGGTTCAGTTTATGCTGCTGACACAGCCGACCAAGGCGGCCAAAATAATAGGGAAGAATTTTAGATTTTTTTGGTCTGCCATGGGCAAACAGAGACTAAGTTTGCTTTTAAAATCGCTTCACTGTTAAAAATTCCTAACTCGGACAACATTCACCTTAGAACTCCCGTTTTTGGGACGGAGGAGCAGGTTCCTTACTCTCGGTCTTGTTCCTAAGTCGGCGAACATGCACTGAGAAAAATCCATTATCCGGACAGCGGTATATTGTACAAATACAAGGATTCGTTATGTTTACTAAGGAAATCTGTACGGAGCGTACTTTATCCATATACTACATAGGTACTGCCTTTTACCCGCTTAGATATTACATCATGTCTCTGCAGGATGTCTGATATCTAACAATCTTCTGTATTTTACATACGTATACGTATGTTAAATACTTCAGCTATACGTTATATACGTCCATCTGTGTGTAAGATCCAGACCGCCTATAGACACTCTTTCTTTCGCCATGGCTGACGTCATTGAACTACCGTCTTTTGCTTGCGAAACGAGGTTGTTTACAAACGGAACAGAAGAGAGGAAGGAAACCTGGGAAGCCTGGGTAAGTACAATAGTTAACTATTACTTTAGTTAAATATTCCCATTAATTATATATTCTTTTAGTGTAACTTGCTTTAATATAGTACTAAGTAAGTAATGTAGTTTATGACTACAATTCTTACTATTGTAACTCGTAAATGATTGAGGAGAATGGAATGGGTGAATCTGAATTTTGAAAAAACTTTGAATATTAATGTTTTGAAACATATTATGTTTCAAGGTAGCAAAATGAATGTTATGTGTTTATTCATTCCATTTTATATGTGACGATTTATTACTTGGTGCAGATTTACTACAGGACTGCTTAACATAATTGCTAATAAACCGTTTTCAGCGCGGAAATTTCCTTGTGTAGTGAAGATTTAGGATTTAGATTTCTGGGCTTTCGGCATCAATGGCCTTGTTACCCCATATGAGGGATGACTTTCCTCGGCGAGTACACTATCCGGGGAAAGGAAGGGAAGAAAGGATTGGGAAGGAAGAAAACGGCCTGGGACCTATATGTTAGGTACCACTCCGGCATTTGCCTGCTGTGAATGAGGAAAACCCAAGGAAACCTCATTCAGGATGGCTGGACTTAAAATCTTTTGATACTTTTTCGACCGAGTTCTCCCCCGGGATCGAACCCGGAACCGTTCGCACCGAAGGCGAGAGCGCTAGCGACTACCCTACGCGGGGCCACTTGTGTAGTCTAGAAAACTCATTTTTACTAGGATATTTGCAAATTTTTTTTTTTTTTTTTTTTTGCTTTTAGTTTAACGCCCCATGATTGTACATCAATGTAAGAGAGAAGGTGACAATGAGATACATGATAATGGTGGAATCAAGAAAATGTAAGGAAACTGGAAAGTCTTAAGAATAACCACACCTACAGTGTTCACCAAAAGGCTATTTGTCGGGAGCAGGAATCGAACCAGGGACCTAACGCGTCAGAGGTAAGCGCTCTACTACAAAGCTTTCTTTTGTTTAAAGAACTTGTTTACATTGAAATATATATATTTTACGAAGATACTAACATATTTTACAGCCTCACTGAAATTAAAAAAAAAAAAAGTAGTCAGGGAGAGTTTACTTGTCAGATTTTTATTTTTTAATTTAATTTATTTTTATTTTTATTTATTTTTGCTTTGTTATGTTCCCTAGTTAATTAATGTTTGGGTTACTGAAAATTAAAACCTTTTTAGTATTATTGTTATGTCATCACTTTGGAACCAAAAAAGTTAGATTTTTTTTCTTGTGTTTTCATATAGGAAGTTGGTAAGTTTGTGCCTTAGCATTGGTTTGGTTTCTAGAACGTAATTGAAGGTCATGTTGAGTTGAGTCTTGGCGGGTTTAGAGTTCGTGAAGTGTCAGGCACTGCTTGTGCCCCTGTCTTCTGTCTGTGATGTTTCCTGGCTTTGGGCTGTGAGGTATTTATGTTGAGGAGTACCAACGCAGGCCGCGTGATATACAGGTAGCTTCAACAGCTACGAGTGCCAGATGTTCATCTTTCGTTACGGCGTGACTAATGCAGTATAGTACTAGGTTCAAATTCTATGGGTGGTAAAAATGGTCGTGGTGTGGTAATAAATACAACGTAATTGTTATTAGTTTATTAGTGTTTCTTCATAGTATAGTTTCACTATTTCTAGAAGGAATTAAGTATTAACGAAGTAATAAATAAGCAAAAGCACACTTTGATTGGCGTTAACTATTTCTCATACTCCATTGAGAATGTTTTGATCCTCAGTTGCGCAAACATCCAGTGTGCGTTTTTTTGTTTGCTTACACTGCCTTATAGATGAGCTCCCTCGTGGCTAAGTGGTTAGTGAACACGCCTTTGGCGTGGGACACCCGGGTTCGATTCCCGGCCGGGGGCCGCGGTGGCTCAGTGGTAGAAGGTTCACCTCTGGTGCTTGGGGTCCCGGGTTCGATCCCAGCCCCGCCAAGTGAACCTTGTGGTGGACAAACACCGTGTGCGTGGGTTTTCTCGGGGTTCTCCCGTTTCCTCCCACTTTCTTCATTCCACTATTTAATTCATTACTCATCACCGTCTCCATTAGCCTAACCATCATAGCCGTAGGACATAAAACTCAAAGATTTCATTTCATTTTTTCGATTCCCGGCCGGAGCTTATGTGGTTCGGATTCCACGTTAATCTGTAGGTCCACGTCTCATACAGCCTTGCTGCTGAAAGGAACGTTAAAATCAAATCAGCACTGTTTTACAGATGCAATTGTTCGATTCCGTGTTCGAATGAAGCTTTTTACGGGCAGGGGGCGACTTTTATATATACAATCCAAGGATTTTAGTTATTAGTCAGTGATGCAATATATAGACCTATATATATTACAAAATTGAAAGTGACTATGTTTGTGACTCTTAATCTCTTAAGAGCTGCGGTGGCTCAGTGGTAGAGCGTTCACCTCCGGTACTTGGGGTCCCGGGTTCGATCCCAGCCCCCGTCAAATGAACTTTGTGATGGACAAACACCTTGTGCGTGGGTTTCCTCGGGGTTCTCCCGTTTCCTTCCACTTTCTTCATTCCACCTTTCATTCATTGCTTATCATCAGCGTCTCCTTTAGCCTAACCGGCATAACTGTGGGACGTAAAACTCAAAGGTTTCATTTCATTTTTTCTTAATCTCTTTGGAATCTTGTACTTAGGTTCACAGCGGAAGCGACGAAATAACTCGACTCATCCATTGTAGCTCTCTTCGCAACCAGTTTCCAAAATGTTGGCAATAAGTTTGCGAAACGGGATATGACGACTCCAATTTTGGGTGAAAAGTCGCTATAAAAAATAATAGAGAAATTCATTGTCTATAAGCATTGTTTTAAAGTTGTAGATGTAAACTAAACAATATGTTCTACTCACTGGCGCAAATCCGTGGGGGGGGGGATGACGGATACATGTCCCCTCCAATCTTGGAACTGAGGGGGACTTCTCCCCAATAATCCGATTTGAAATGTGTTTTTTGGGAGAAATTTGATTATTTTTGTCCGATTGCTACAAAGGAACGTGAGATAAAATAGATGTCCCCCAGAATAAGCCTCAAATCTGCAGCCTCCCAACGCTGAAAACAACTCTGATCCTCCAGAACATTGTTTTTCAACTTCATAAGTATTTTGGACATCGTCAAAAAAAAGTATGGTAACGGTCTTACCCCCCCCCCCCTCCCAATGTTGAAGACAGATTTGCGCCGCTGGTTCTACTCACATCTTTGTAAATAGGGCGCAACCAATCCTTTAATTCAGGGATCATTTTTTTGTAAAAGAAAAAGTGCAGAATAATTAAAAGACCCCAAAGGACAAATATAACAAACATCTTCTTCGCCTTTATTCACGCAATCTATAGCTAATCTTGTTGCTATCGGTAATGATGTATTACGTGTGTTTCTCAACGGAAACTCTGCGAACTAAAGGACATCAAGTTTGTAGTTGTTCTTCGTTAGAGGGCAAGGGTAACATAACAATGCAGGATTGTGGGGCAGTGAGTATGCTGTATTTCCAAACTCTTCATCAGTTGCGCTGATTAAAACAAACAAACAGAAAAAAAGAACGTAAAAACTGTTTTGAACTAATAATGCTTCTCTACAGATGAACATTTTGTTTGGAGCAGAAAGTCGCTAAATGTGTAAGTAGGTAAATCGTCATTTAAAAATCACCCAAAAAAGTCTCCAATCGGAAAAAAATATTTTTTTGTCGCTATCGTAGGGCGACCATACGTCCCGTTTTGACCGGGACAGTCCCGTTTTAGTGGCGTGTCCCGGCCGTCCCGTCAGTAGATGGAAAAAGTAGTATTCGTCCCGTTCTATGTAAATGAAAGAAGTAAATAACAAACCCAGTATCTTTACTCCTTTTAAAAGTATTAATAATTAATAATAACAAAGAGGCAAAAATTGAACTGAAATTCCCTATATTAAACATACTCTATAGTTCGCAGTACTGCTCGAAAGGCAGCAGAGGTTTTAGCAGTTGGTTGTGTGTTGAACAAATTTCAACGTGTCTTTCCTTTTTCATAAGTACCCGTTCTGTAACAAAGAGAGAGAGGAGGAAATCTGATATCAAGGCACTGATAAGAACAAAGGTAGATCTAAAAGTCTAGGGTTGCAAGAACCTGTCCCGTTTTTAACTGAAAATTTTATGGTCAACCTACGCTATCGTTGAGGTCGAATTCCCCTTATTTAGCGACTTTACCCAAAATTGGCAACATTGACCCCCACCGAACAACCAGGGTTGAATTCAGGGGGTAGCCCGGGGGGAATCTCCCCCCCGAAGAAAATTCATTCCCCCCCGGAGAAACTCCCAAAATTTCAGTCACAAAATGTAGAAATTACTTCACCCAATTATTTGATTTCCGGTCCGTGTACGTGCAGACGAAATCCGATCTCTCAATATACATATAAATGACGCAGACCCATTCTATATAAATGTTAACATGTAACATCTAAGATAGAATACCAAATAGTGAATAAAACTTGTATTTCTTAACGCTATGACTGAGTTTGGCAGAACATGAAATTGTTAACTGTTGAAGAAAGGTTTGTATTTTAGTAGGTACTATACTCTCGCCCTATATTATATATTAGTAGGTAGCACTAGCACAGGTTGAGATACGAAAGGAAAGATAGGGAAGATCTTTCGATCATTCCATATAATCTCTCATGTCAGCAGACTTCAGTTCTTGAAAATATACAGTTCCTACATTATTTGAAATAGGGCGCCTAAATCCCATTTCTCGCATCGGAAGTAACAGACGTAAATGTGTTTTACGATTGTTAAAGTAAACACGTCTTTCTTTAATTAAAAATAATTCAGTTAAAGGGTGAGATTCAGTGGGCGTCATTTAGAGGGATCAGGGAGGAACAGTTATCCCTCCTTGATTAGAGACTTATATAGAATTTATCAATATGATAATAGTATATAAGTGAAAGATTGCTATTGAAGGTGGCCAAGATCCTGCTCAGTGCCGTTCCATGGGGGAGGGGCAAGCGGGGCGACGACCCCGGGCGCCGAAGTAAGGGGTGAAAAATTCGGGAGGGAAAAAGAAAAAAGAAGGAAAGAAAAACAGAGGAATGAAATACATGTGGACATATATAAAATGAAAGGAAAAAAGTAATGAAAAGTGCTCAAAATCAAGGAAAAGCAGGGTTTACTTTTTAAAATTTTCCCACCTTTGGCGGCTGGTCTGTCGACCTCACTCATATATACGGGGATGCCGTCGTATACTCTCGCGCCAAGCGCTGATTTTCCACGACACGGCACTAATCCTACTGAAGATTTCGTCAACTAAACTATTGATGTATATGCAGTGAAGAAACCAAGGCTAATATGTTTGATTTAGAATCAGAAGTGTGAGAAAGAATGATAACTTTTTATTAAGATATTCCTAAGTATGTTTGTTTTAGGAGAAAAAATATTTCAGTTAATTTAAATCTTTTTAAAAATTTTTACATTAGTAACAAACAGTAATTACTGAATATAGGAAATAATAAAAATAGTTACTGTAAATAGCAGTTAAAGTTTAGTCTAAACTATTTTTGCCAGTCTTTATTTAATGTTTTAGATGAAATCAAACGATTGTTTTCTTAAAATTATAATCTCATTGAATATTTATCAGCAATTAGTCTCAATATTAGGTAAGATGTGTATGTGAATGGAATTGTTAAAATGCTGCTTTCTTGAAAAAAATACAGAAAAATAACCCTCCCCCGAGCAGTTGACATTCCCCCCCGGGTGTAAATGTCTGAATTCAACACTGCGAACAACACCCCGTTATCTTTAGCCTAGCCAGCATAATAGTGGGACGTAAAACTTAAAGATTTCATTTCGAACAACACTCCCAGAAACCTATTGTTATACCATTCCCAAAACACCCTTTTGTACAGTTCTCCCTATTCGAAAAAAAAATTGTAAATAGCAGTGTTCATACATAAATATGGAACTCAATTTCCCTGAATTTTCCAGGTTTTCCAGGTATTAATTTTTCAATTTCCAGGTCTAGTGGAAGAAACTAATAGTACGAGAACACATAAATTTTAAGAATACTATATTTATATATTTGAGAATGGCCACCCTTCTCCCCAATGAACGATTGCAATTAAATATTGAGTCACAAGAAAATAAATAATTAAAATAAATAAAATTTAAGTTGAAAAATATGAAGTTGAGAAACCTACTAAGGGAATTATATAATACTTTTGTTCCATACTTGAATACATTCAAAATATACAAAAATATTGGCTTGGGGAAGAAAAAAGGGCCCGCGAGATTTTAACTGATTCTTATAGTACTCGACAACAGAAATAAATTACTGAAAGAATTTTCAAAATCGGCGCAGGTAAACATGCAGAAAATCGCATTTTCATGTACCGGTTCAAAATGGGGAAGAAAAGACGACCGCGAGATTTTAATTGATTCTTGTAGTACTCGTCGAGAGAAATCGATTAGTGAAGGAATTTTCAAAATCGGCGCAGGCAAACATAGAGAAAATCTCATTTTCATTTTCCGGTTCAAAGTGGGGAAGAAAAAAGGGCCGCAAGATTTTAACTGATTCTTGTAATACTCGACGAGAGAAATCGATTAGTGAAGGAATTTTCAAAATCGGCGCAGGCAAACATGGAGAAAATCTCATTTTCATGTACCCGTTCAAAATGGGGAAGGAAAAAGGTTCCGCGAGATTTTAACTGATTCTTGTAGTACTCGTCGAGAGAAATCGATTAGTGAAGGAATTTTCAAAATCGGCGCAGGCAAACATAGAGAAAATCTCATTTTCATTTTCCGGTTCAAAGTGGGGAAGAAAAAAGGTCCGCAAGATTTTAACTGATTCTTGTAATACTCGACGAGAGAAATCGATTAGTGAAGGAATTTTCAAAATCGGCGCAGGCAAACATGGAGAAAATGGCATTTTCATGTACCGGTTCAAAATGGGGAAGGAAAAAGGTTCCGCGAGTTTGAACCGCTACGATGTATGTTCACGAATGTCCCCGTCTTCTCAAATTTAGTTAATTACTGTGACACTGAAACATGTGACACAGAGTCACATTGTGGATGACTGCAATCGGCAACCACTGCACATATACTCCTCCCGCCCCACAGTTTGATTATTTCGATCCATTCCTCACGTGCTAACGGCATGGTTCAACATCTGCAAGAAAGAGGTAAATGTAACGTTCAATTGGCAATAGCTTTTCACCAAATTAAGCTGCATGAAATCTGATTGCATATTTGACATACTGAGAAAATTCTAGTCCGTGGCCATATGTATCACATATCCCATCAATTCATAAAAATTTTGAACACAAAATTACGGTCGTCCGTGTGACGTACTCCCAAAAGGCCTAATGTGTATCACCCACCTCACATTCAATGAAACCACATCCGTGTAGAATTTAGAAAGGAACTTCTTATGATGTATACAGGATGTCTCAAACGTTCCCTGACATAGGATAACTCTGTTATTATCAGAGTTACAACAAAATGTAAGAGGAAAAACATCTCGAAATATGACGTTTTCAATCTAAAGTGAACACTTTTTAAAAAAAATCGGACGAGATGTTTGTGCTGTATACTCTTTATGCACCCAATTTTAAATGAAAATGCAACGTTGTCATTTACCTGGACCCACAACATAAGTGAATGAAGTTACTGTTTGAAACGGGGGCTGGCCATCGACATGTTAGCGTAAAAGACAGTAACTTCACTCACTTACGTTGTGGGTCCAGGTAAATGGCAATGTTGCATTTTCATTTCACATTGGACGCATAGCGAGTGTACAGCGCAAACGGGTCATCCGATTTTAAAAATTCCTTCACTTTAGAATGAAAACATTATATTTGGAGACGCTTTCCAAAGTAGTATAATTTAGTTTGTTTAAATTTACAATTTAATACAAGTAGATTCGGATTTATATGCGTAGGATTTTGTATGCATCTAACTAATGAATTCTTTATTTTCATGCTTAACTTAGTGACTTGGCTTTGGACTGCAACTGATTATTGTAACCCATTATTGCTTGAGAAGAAACAAGATATCCGAATCTTCATTTGGAGAAATCAAACGTCTATTGGAAAGCTGGGGATTACAATCATTAATTTCTACATTTCAAGGTGCGTAAATTATATATTCTGTGTTTGTTGTTAAATTACTATTACTATTATTGGGTTTAGAATCAATCAAGCACTTCATGATATTTTATGGGGATCAAGATGGGTGCCGGATAGATAAGTATTTGAGCGTCAGGCTCTTATTTCTTTTCAATTTAATATTTAATCAATGATTATTTTTCTCCCTCATTATTCCACCAAATCGTATTCCAAGATCATATATCCATTTTTGATCGATATATCCATATTTTTGATCTCTTTCATATTTCTATATTTTCGATTTTTGATATTGTTTATATTTCGATATTGCTGTATTTTTCGATATTTCGAACAAGTTTCGATAGTTTGTCAATATCGATTATCTATATCTAAATTCGGATATCCCAAAGCCCTATCGAACCCCCTCCGAAATGAAGTTTTTGGCTATGGACCTGATTAGGGATTCGCACGAGACAAGACGAGACAGAATTTTTGTTACGAAATTCGAGACGAGATAGAGCTCTTCCAATAGAAACGGATCCAGTTTTCGAGACGAGACATAACTTTCGCGGCACCTTTTCGAGAGGAGACAATCTCAAATCTTTTCTCTTGCGCATCCCTACACTTGATCATGAGGTATCAAAAAAAAAAAAAAAAAAAGTTAATGAGAAATACCGGTAACATGTAAATACAATATAGGTAGCTAAAACATTTTTGTTTTCATTCTTCAGTAATGCATTATTATTAATCTCAGGGGGGCGCGGTGGCTCAGTGGTAGAGGTTAACCTCCGGTGTTTGGGGTCCCTGGTTCGATCCCAACTCGCGCCGTGTGGACTTTGTAGTGGACAAACACCGTGCTCGTGGGTTTTCTCGGGGTTCTCCCGTTTCCTCCCACTTTCTTCATTCCACCATTTCACTCATTTCTCATTATCTCCGTCTCCTGTAGCCTAACCGGCATAATCGTGGGACGTTAAACTTAAAGATTTCATTTTTTATTAATCTCTGTATTTTATAGTGTATTCTCAAGCTTAAGGTGATGTATAATTAAATTTTGAATTCAGTTAACTTATTTTGTTTCTCAGATTGTTTTTAAAATGTATGTACAAACGTTTATTTTCATTCTTGAGAGTTTAAAATGACGTATAGTTATTAAACATAGTATTTAATATTGTACTCTTAACGTGGAAGTGATATACAGTTAACTTTTGAATTCAGTTAACATTTTTCTCTCTGAAATTGCTTTAAAAAGTATGTAAAAACGTTTTTATTTTATTTCTTGAGTGCTAAAAGTGATGCAAAGTTATTAAGCTTACTACTTTATATTGTATTCTTAACCCTAAACTGATACACAGTGCGTTTTTGAATAAATTATGTCAAGTTATTTGAGTGACGAACACTGGTAGAAAATCCTGACTACTACTGGAACATTTTGATTTTAAGGTGATGACTACTGGTGCAAGGATTTTAAAATATTGTTTTTCCTCCAACGGCTACTCCTTTTTTAATTCTAACTACATGGTCATTATAGGAAGGATCAGTGAGTCTTTCCAACTATGGTACAGCTCCGACAGATTCACGATGCTCAGAGAAGAGACAAAATAGTATGTTTTCAACCTTAAAGTGAGAACCACTGGCGTTTTTACCCTGCTATGCAAAAGTAAGTGAGTACTCCAATGGAGTTCCAATGCGGTACTTAATTTCTGCGTTTTAGATATATGGAAATACATGTCTCTAAAATGTAAAGAACTGATTTTTTTTTTTTTTTACTGAAAACTGCAACTCGGTAAGCCTTATGGATACCGAGGTATGGGAAAATAAACTATAGGTATGTGGGGCTTGCATACTTGACGCTACAATTCGGAAATTGAATTAAAATATGACTAACGGCTATCAAGATGTTGTCAAATAAAGGGAGGACCAACACAGTTAAGGGGTTTTCGTGTTAGATGCTAAAATTTCCGAAATCGGTCATGGAAAGTTAATAAACACCAGTAGCAAGTTCATCTTAAAGTAATTAGATATCTTCATGGGGTGTTAGAACATCATGGAGTCTACCAAAATTAAATTTTAAAAGCTTTTGAAAATATAATCTGACATTTGTAAACAGTATTTGAAATATGTATTTACCCAAAACTTCCAGCTAGTACATCTAACATCTGGAGAAACACTGTGAAATAAAAGCTTGAAATTTCGGAAACAATTATTGGTCGCAACAAAATTAAATAAGATGGTACTTCTATGGGTTAAATCAGTACCTCAGTACAATTTCGATCGAAAGATTAGTTCAGTCCTAGGTTTTCTTCAGGCAATTCCAAGGGTTCATCGAGCTGTGCAAAAGAATGAAAATTCGCTGTCAATATCTAAGATAGTAAATAAGATATAAGGAATTATATATTTTATGACGTGACAATAGAGATCTTTATGGATTTGTACTTTTGGGTCTTTCCTAAAAGAAAAAAAATTCAGAAAACTACTGTATATACCTTAATAGACAATTCAGTGGGCGGGGACACAGTAGCTTAGTGGTAGGGTATTTAACTAATCTTTTTTTTTTTTTTTTGCAGAAACTATTGGAGTATTCACTTAACCCATAGAAATACGATCATACTTAACTCCCTATTTAATTTTAAAATTAAATAAAAGGAAATATTTCAGTGTAGCGACCCACGATTATGCATTTTAGTCTCAGGGAGATTATGATTAAAGCAAGTGAATGTTGTTGACAGAATTGATGGAATGCAAAGGTGGGAGGAGAGTACCCCGAGAAAACCCACGAATACGATGTCCACTACAAACTGACTTGGCCGTGGATCGAACCAAGAACCCAATACACCAGAGGTAAGCACTCTACCACTAAGCCACTGTGCCCCCGCCCATTTAATTGTCTATTAAGGTATATACGGTTGTTTTCTGAAATTTCTTCTTCTTACAGCAAATACTCAAAAGTACAAATCCATGTGGGTCTCTATTTTTACGACGTCATAAAATACATAATTCCTTATATCTCGCTTGCTATATTAGATATTGACAAAAAATGTTCACTTTATTTCAGAGCCCGATGAACGCTTGGAATTGTCCAAAGAAAATTTAGAGCTGAATTAATCTTTCGATCGAAATTGTACTGACGAGTCTGAGGTTCTCACTTAACCCATATAAGTACCATCTTATTTAACTTTTGTTAGGATCAATAATTGTTTTCTGAAATTTCAAGATCTAATACGCTTTTATTGTATGGTGTCTCTCTAGCTG
Source organism: Thermobia domestica (assembly GCF_964235325.1). Taxonomy (NCBI): domain Eukaryota; kingdom Metazoa; phylum Arthropoda; class Insecta; order Zygentoma; family Lepismatidae; genus Thermobia; species Thermobia domestica. Next base: position 249,901,983 of record NC_137460.1, on the reverse strand, counting down.
CTAGATGTACTAGCTGGAACTTTTAGGTAAATACATATTTCTAATACTCTTTACAAATGTCAAAATATATTTTACAAAACTTTTAAAATTTAATCTTGGTAGACCCCATGATGTTCTTAAACTCCATGGAAATACCTAATTATTTTAAGATGAAATTGCTACTGATGCTTATTAACTTTACATGACCGGTTTCGGAAATTTTACCACCTAACACGAAAACCCCATAACTATATGGATCCTCCCTTTATTTGACAATATCTTGATAGTCATATTTTAATTAATTTTCTAAATTGTACTGTCTAATATGCAAGCTCCACGTACCTATGGTGTCGCTTTTTATTTCACCATATTTCGGTAACTGTTAGGCGTACCGACTTGCGGTTTCGGTAAACACACACCTCTAACGTTCTTTAAAACGTTATTAAGACATATTTTAGAATATTTAGAAATGAGAGTTCTGGGAATATCATGGTACCCGAAAACCCCCATCAGGGCGTGTGTGTAGTGTATTTAATTGAAACTACTTTTGAGGTTGTTGTAAGCCCTCGTAATTACGTTTCCGAAACTGCACCATCTAGTACGCAAACTCCACAGTTCTGTAGTGTCGCTCTTTATTTTCCCATATCTCGATATCCATAAGGCTTACCGAGTTGAGGTTTTCGGTAAACAGATGTCAGTTCCTTACATTTTAGAGACATATATTTTCATATATCTAAAAAATACAGACATTAGGTACCCCATGGTAGCCCGAACACCATTGAGGTACCCACTTACTTTTGAATGGTAATACATTTTGAGTTGTTGTTCAGCATCAATAAACACTTCATAGTTTTTCTACGTGCAACCCAAAAGTCCATACCTGACCTAACAGATTTTGTCCATTTAATCTCAAAAATGTTAAGATACTTTGTATTGTTAAGTACAACCAAATTAAGCACACTGAATATAACATTTTAAATATTTTCTGATTTTTGTTGCAGGTATTTCGTGCATCAAACCAGGATTCTGCTTGAAAGACAGTCAAAAGAAGCAGTGTAGGTTGTGGCTAAAAGTACGCCCTTTCTGAAGACAGACTCAGTTGTACTTACATTATTTTGTACGAATATATAACCCTAATAAAGATACTGTACTACAAATTATTTCTTTCTTCCATAAATTATAATAAAATATTATCTCTGTTTAAAGAAAATGATTGTTAATGTTAAGTCATTTTAATTCTTTTCTCTGTAATAAGAACATTATCCCTAGCAATATTTTTTATCTTTGTGCTATTGCGATTGGATGAAGTAAAATTCTATACGAAGCACTATTATTTCAGACATGCATTAATAACTAATGTATTGTTCTGTATGTAAGACAATGTGTATACTGAACATGTCTAGCGAAGGTGTTGTTTTAATACAGAATCTATAACTCAGCTTTTCAGTAGTCAACTTTATTGGGAATCCGAAGAAAGAAGTTAAAAAAAAAAAAAAAAAATGTTGGACTTACCAGCGTGTGTGTGTTCGAATTCTGGACTAATCCAAATTATCCAGAGAAATCATTATATATTTCTTTGTTGCTATTTCAGATGTATCCTTTATCCAAGTCGTATGAAACGGAGACTTCATACATCGCTATACTTTGTATGAACTATGTTCCGTATTTACTTAATCACTTTGTAACTTTCTCTAGTGTTGACAAGGCCGCAGGTGTCAATCGAATAGTTTAGTGTTTCACTCATGTCACCTTGTGACTAAGGTACGTCCTGTCGGTATATATATGGTACTGGGTTCAATTAGCGATAAAATACATTTTTAGCGTTAAACAAATGCAAAAATCTATACGAAATGAGATACCGTGATCTCTGACTTACGGATAACACCAAGCAACTAATGGTACTGAGTGTGATTGAGTTTACTAATTACTATTTGGCTAAAATCAGTGTTCCTTTATCTATAGTTCTTTTCGTGCTTTGAATTGCAAAGTTTGAAATAACCGTTTTAAATTATTGTGTATATATATCTTCCGAGTAATTCTGAGAATCATTGCTCTTTCTTTAAGCAATGTATGACACTGTTAAATTGCTCTTTCCTTAAAATGTTGCACTAAGAAGGATGCATCCAGGAAAGTCCAAATTTGCAGAATGTCTATAGCAGGGAAGAATAAATATGTTTAGTCGATGGCTGCACAACGCCTCCGCTGTCACCACGTTGTCACACAGCGAATACAGCGAACGTTTAAGAGTATTCTGCACTTACTATTAGGTATCGGCCTGGGAACTTTGGCGCATCTACCCAGTCTCCTTCTTGGTGTTTCATTTTTAATGGCGAGTACTGAGTAGGAATAATATTGTAAGCGAATGCGTTTCCGGCTGACACCACACTTTTAATTATTGCAACATTTAAAAAAAAAAAAAAACTGTTAATTAAAATGTACAGAGAAGTTATTTCTGGAAAATTCTATTCAGGCCTCTTGTGGTAACAACTGCACTTTAGTAGAAGATACTATTAAGGAAAAGAATGAGGTAAAATAATCTTTATATCGTACAAGCAATGGATGATAACAGCTTAATAAATGATTGTACGTAAATCTTGTTTGAGTTTGAATATAGGATTGTATAAGGCTGTGCATTTTGCATTATTATTGAGGTGCTGCAACTAACTAACTGCAAACCATATGATAAATTCTTACAGTAATATATCACATATTGATTTACTCTGTATGGAAACGAAAATAGTTTAATATATGGTTAACCTCCTTTGTGCCAGGGGCGGATCCAGAGGGGGGCGATCGGGGCGATCGCCCCCCCCCCCCACAAGAGGAAACTTTCTTATTTTATATATAAATAAACCCATCCATAACAAGTTTGGAGCTCTTAAAAGTAGCAGTATTACCGCCGACCGCCCCCCCCCAGAAGTCCGTCCTGGATCCGCCCCTGCTTTGTGCCCATAATTTTAAAATTAACGCTTGTGTCACTTTTCAACACTTGACTTTGCAGTAGCTTTCCAACGAATTAGCAGGAAGCCCAAACTTATAGGACACCCTGCAGGTAAATACATTTCTTTGGACAGTTTCACTGCTCCAAACTAAGATTTGAAAAGTGTAGTATTGTTAATTTTATTATTATTGGCACAAAGGAGATCAACCATATTTTAAGCTATTTTTTTTTTCATACAGAGTAAAACAATATTTGACAACATTACAGTAAGAATGTATCATGCACTTTGCAGTATGTTGCAGCACTTTAATAATGGTGCACTATACGTACACTCTAGATCCTGCATATGTCCGATCCATACATTACAAGAAGGCAATACGTATTCGATACAGGTAAAATCTGTATATTTCATATGGACAACCTATTAGCTATATACATCCAATCTATACATTACATATGGCCAACCTGTACGCGACATACGTATAATCTATATGCTGCATGCAGACAGTCTGTAAGCTACATATATGCACTCTGTATGGTGCATACGGATATTCTGTATGCTGTATCTGGACAAGCTGTGTGCGACATAAGGAAAATCTGTATAATACATACGTACAATACGTATACTGTATCTAGTCGTACGTATGGGGCACAAGTACAATATAGATGCTGTCTCGGGGTTGAACGCAAGAAACATACGTACAGAACGTGTATTGCATACTTCTTGAAATCATGCTCCGTCCTGATAGTCAGTGTATGTCGTCATTATTAACCCACATGCTACATACGACCCTGACGTCACAAAGCTAGATATTACCTCCGTATATACTTGTTACTGCAGATAACGTCACACGAATGACGTCATTGCACTTGTGCAGACAGTACGTATAATACATACTTTTTCAGCTATACGTTTGCTGCAGGATGTTATATACGGTTGTACGTTAAGTCCAGAAACTACAGGAATTACGAATGTAACCTACGTTTTTAAGTATGCCACCTACATTTTTTTTCTCAGTGTGAGTGTATGCCGACTACCTTACTGTCTTAACCAACCGCGCGCTAACTATTTTCCTTACATGTTTGTTAGTGTTCGACTCACCTTGGGAATTCTATCACAGAATATTCTCCTAACAATGCGAACAACGCGTATCAAGTTCAAACAGACACTGCGCGAGAGCTCCTGTCGGACCCCGCGGGGCTCCGAACTCGCGTTTATATATTCGGGAAATAAGGTACCCATAACCTTGAGTCGGTCCACAAAAGGAGGGATGGGATTTCTCATTCCTGTTCCAACCTTGGACACGCATCTTTAGAGTGAGATGGAAGAAGACACAACAATAGAGAGACGAAGAAGTTATTTCCGTATTTGTCTGAATACCGGAAATCACATCTTTTCATGAATTCTGCAAATCCCCCCTTTTTTCTTCAACACAAATTTTTATATGAGAAACATATGGAATTTGTTGAAGAGAACAACGATTTATCAGAATGTACAGGTATTAAAGTAAATTTAATTGGAGAGAGTATTCTCCATATCGCCCATATCAGGTAATTATCGTTCGCAACAGCGTTTTTCCTCCTTATCTCTGTTAAACATCAGAGATCGCCGTTAATTCTGGCTGCCATCACTCACATACCAATCTCTCTTTACCTAACACGTCCTCTATTTATCTCTTGTATTGCCATCATTACACTCCTAACGCAAAAGCCAGAAATCCAGGTTCCGACCGGTTGAAAGCAAGTTTACGGCTTTTTACCAGCTTCGCCAGTGACTTACTTCGAACCTAGGATAGAACTTTCACACATTAGGTATGATCATGCATACAGTCGGCCAAGATTCCTGTTGCGTTCAGCCAACCAACTACAACTCAGTGTCATACTTCGTCCACCTATTGTTTTATTACATAAAGTTTTGATGTGTACCGAGCTCGACTCGGAGTCGAACCGGGACACCTCTCATTCCTGTTCCAACCCAGCAGAAAATCGCTGTTTTTCTATCATGGTGTAGCTGAGATTTTAAGGTGAAGATAAAATGCATCCGAATTATCGATTCATAATCATATTTTAATTTTTTTAATTATTCTTTTCCTTTGCTTATAAGCACTGTTTAAATTTAGAGATAAATGAATTTCTTATCTGTCTGCGCTTTCAGTGTTAAACTCGACCACGATTTCCGGCAACACTCCACGTTAATGTTCATTTGTGCTTCTCTCAAATTCCCTTATCTCGGGTACGTGTGTTTGATGCCCGGTATCTTAACAAATTAAGAGGAAGGCAAGTCTTTACTTTGCCCATCTCATTCAATGAACCGATTCGTAACGAAGCCAGTAATCAATGTGTCCTGCGATGCTCTAACCCGCCTTCACTCGATGACGCTTGCTCGGCAATACTACGTGAATTAAATATTAAACTTTGGTATAGAAAGGATTCAACCTGGCTACATACATACATACATACACACACACACACACACACACACACACACACACACACATATATATATATATATATATATATATATATATATATATATATATATAGATAGATAGATAGATAGATAGATATAGATATATATAGATAGATAGATAGATAGATAGATATACACGGGTGATTCAATAAGAACGTCGTGGGAGCGCGGTGGCTCAGTGGTAGAGCGTTCACCTCCGGTGCTTGGGGTCCCTGATTCGATCCCAGCTCGCGCCGTGTGGACTTTGGGGTGGACAAACACCGTGCTCATGGGTTTTCTCGGGGTTCTCCCGTTTCATCCCACTTTCTTCATTCCACCATTTCATTCATTTCTTATAATTTTTAGCCTAACCGTCATAATCGTGGGACGTAAAACTTAAAGATTTTATTTCAATAAGAACGTACCAGGCCTATATCGCAGCTAATACTGCACGTAGAGCCTTCAAACAAACAATTGAACTTCCCATTTAGCCGCTAGAGGCGTTGTTGCAGACTTGTATCTGACTACCCGTAGCAGGCCTTTATCTCAGCTAATAATGCACATAGAGCCGTCAAACAAACAATTGAACTACAAAATCGTATGTGTAGAATGCAATAAAAATACAGTGAAACCTCCCTTAACGGACACCTCTATAACACGGACAGATTTTGTTGTCCCGGCAAAAATATATGTTCCCTTACAGAACAAAACCCTCCCTTTTACGGACACTCTCAGATACGGACGCGGACAGTCCTTTTCCTCCCAAACTTTTTCGTAACCTCTTCATAACGGACATGAATTATTCCGGTTCTGCGATATATTACAGTAGACAGAAAAGCCTTTTCCTCACAAGTGTATCTATCATGAACCTAGACCTGTGAACCATCAAACAGAACAGCTTCAAGCTGAACTTGAAATTCTTTTCTTCTGTCCATAATCTGTTTTCTGGTGGAAATCCTAGAAAACCTTCCAATAAGTAACAACAGTCATGCAGGGTCAGTCAGTCATATGGCCAAGAACTCAATGCGAATTATCTTCCCTTTCCTAACGAATTTAGTCCTTTTTCTTCAGGACCCTGCATCTTTCACGAGAATTTCATAGATAACAAGACAAACATTGTAGGAAAAGCCAAGCCTTTTTCGCTAAACAAAAGAATTTAGCGCTGGTTAGTTGTTCCTAACATATACTTTGAGAAGGATCTGAGAATTTGAAATAAATGAAAAATGCTTTCCCTGCCATGTAGGAAAATATCCAAACATCTTTGGCATAGTGTTCTTTTGCAGTATTCGTGTATATGATTACATATTACTTAACATAAATCAATTTCTCCTTCATACCTCCCAGTGATTCAAATACGTACTAAATAGAGTATTTTCATATTGAATTTTACGTATTTACGCTCATACATAACGTATTTTCTGTATATTACTGCATACAATTACCGTTATGAGAAATTAAATTTCTGTAACCTCTCTGTAACGGACACCTCTCAGTAACGGACAAAAATTCATGTCCCATTGGTGTCCGTTATTCAGAGGTTTCACTGTAGTAGCGACACCAGTGACGCATCGTGAATATCTCCAGCAGGGGTCATCTACAAAATTTGACATGGAAACAAGAGATGGTTGTGCCTCCATTGAAACAAGCGCACAATGGGAGAAACGTCGAGAGGAAATACCCTCGTACCATCTGACTTTCACCTGGTAATGCGACCGTGTTGCTGCCAACGGGAAAAAAATATGCAAAGGCGTATTTCACATTTACTATATACACAAACAGAAGCTATGTTAGGACAGGCCTATCGTAACCTAACTGAAGTTGGGAGGATGAAAGGAAATATTGTAAACGTTTCTCAAACACCGAATCTTAATTTGCAGGATCACACAGTCAGAAAACCAATACACTTTTTCTTCGTGCCTGTCCTTGGATGATTTAGGCTCCAAACATGGCGTCTGCATTACTGAATTCCATATCGCACCGATTTTCTTGACTGTTCTCACTGCTTAATTTTACAGTTCAGGGCTTCCTTCTGCTTCCAACAAATTTATTTTATAACTAAAACAATTTTACCTGGTTTCTGGTGCTTACTACTGAAGAAAACTAAAATATTTTCGGAGCAAAATAATGAGGTGTTACTTGATGCTTTCCAGGTAGCAAAGTGCCAAGCGTGCCGTAATACTAGAGCCTCGGAAATAGTCCCATTCAGAACAGAGAAAATATAAAGCGAATAGAAAATAGTAAAAACTGGATGAAACTGGATTTGTGGGAGGATATGGGCATCTCAGAGGGACGAAGGAGATTAAATTATTCTGCCAAATATCAGGTTGGTGGATAATTTCAAGAATTTCTATCCAATTGCGGGCCTATGTTTTCGTATAGCATTGAAGTTTATAATTTCAATACTAATCTATTTGAAATGCCCATATACAGGGTTTACCAAAATAATGTATAAATAAACATATTATCCCCAAAATATAATTCCTACTGGGTTATTCAAAGCTTCCACATTGATTTTGATTTAAGTAAAGAACAAATGAATTTACTACTTGGACCGAAAAATATATATTGAAAAATCTACAGTACACAGTACGTTCAAAAAATATTGGGTCCCTCCAAACAAAAATTTCATTACCCCGACTGTAATGGTACATTACAAAGAACTGCCTCGTTTTAGCTTCGATCTCTTCGATAAAACTTAAATACAGTTCTTCAACTTGAATTTCGTTTGTAGGTAAGAACTAGAAATCGTTAGTCGTGAATGACGAATCTCGTTGAAAGTTAGGTCGGTGTACGTAGTTATGAATGGCATAAGTTGACTCAATATTTATTTTTCAGCAATTCCTGGCCATTTTCTTAAAGCAGCGATGTGCAACAGCCGGCCCCGGACTACTGAACCCTTTCATCCGGCCAGCCTGACCCGCTTTTGAAAATTTATTTCTTAGCTAATCTCATCAGCTGAGTTGAAAAATTTTCCAGCTTTGATCACACAGTGTAAATATTCTTTCTCGCGTCTTTACAATGTTAAGAAAACAACATAGAAGCCAAGTGTTGTAAGTAAATGTTTTTGTAACCGTTACAGCAGTTTTTGTGTTCCTGTGATGTTAGTGTACGATGAGCGATTATTCCATTGAATATTCACATGAATTCAATTCTTGTAAAAATGTTATATTGTCTCGAACTACCCTTGACGCCAGTAATTTCTCGGTGATTGGCTCACCCTTCATTCCAACTTGCACATGTCTGGCTTAAAGCATGTTCAACAAAAGTTCACTTCAGTATTAGGTTAGTTTCAACTACAGTTTTGTTCAGATTGGAACAAAATTTAATGTAAATCATTTGCTCTAGTGATGAGTAAATTCCCGGGAAGATATTTTTCGGGAATATTCCCGGGAAGATTTCCTAAACGGGAATTTATGTTTAATCAAAAAGAAAATTGCATTCTATTACTATATTATGATTTCAAAGTTGAATTAATTTTTATATCACAGCATATTATTACTGTTGTCCATAGAGGATTCTTTAAAATGTATATATTCTGAACGGTACTATGTTACTTTATTAACACTTTATTATATTTAGAGAGTACGCATAAATGTATATTTATTTACAATATGTTCTATCAATTAAATATGTGTGAAAAAATATATAGTAACAGTTTAAATTTATATGTAATTGGATATGCTCAACTTGACTCTATTACTGATATTATAAACATATTAAATTTATAAATGTTATAAACCAATTAGATTGGCTAAATGCTAGAAGATACGTCCCACCAATTTATCAACATTTTGTACCTACTTTTTTGCGATATTCTATTCCGATGGGGTTGTTTATGGTTTCATACGTTAAATTACGTTACCAACATTAAATTCAGACAGCATTGCAGAACGAGCGTTAGCGAATGAAGGCGGGTTAGATCCCCGATGGCACGTTGTTTTCTATCTTCGTTACCAACAATTCATTTTCTTTTTTCACATAAATCATTTCCACTTACCTTTCCGTTTTGTATAAATCCCTAACTGCCCTAAAAAAAATGTGTTCGATACTTTCTTGACCACTTGAACATTACTATCAACTCAATTCTTCCGTAAATCACTCTACTTTTTGCTACTTTTGGCCCCTCAATACTAAACAGTTACCTTACTTTTTAATTCAAATCAAAATGGAACTTAAAAACTCATATTATTAGTTATATAAAGTACCGTCAAATAATTTAAATTTTTTAAACCTTCAAACTCGTTAAAACCTAGCAGTAAATCATAATATATTAAAATAAAGTAATTAGCCATATGGTTCTTATAATTTGGAAGATAAAGTATATAAATGGAAATAAATTCCTTCCCGGGAATTTATAGGCCAGGGAAAAAATCCGGGAATATTTCCATTTTTTAAATTCCTTCCCACCGGGAATATTCCCACTGCCCATCACTAATTTGCTCGAATCATTTCGAAATTCGCAGTCATAAGTGAACTAAGAAATAATGCTCTCATAGCAATGCCACTACTTAAAATACACACCAAGAGACGCCTAGCGACGAGACTTCGTACTACCACTGATTTGGAAGGAATATTAAAATTCTCAATAACTTTAGTTATTATCTGGTACATTCACTTATATCTCTAACGGTCAGTAAGTCTATGTTAATAATAATGCAAACAAAACAATAAGACTAATGACTATTATTTTTGTTTTACTTTTCAGATACAAATGACATCCCGACATCAATTTCCTTCAACGGCCTTTGTCTACAGGAAGCCGTTTCTCTATCAAAAGGTTTCAGTTGAATTATAGGAAGTGTGTACGATGACTGTTCAAAAATGTCTTCAAAAGTGGTAGAAACCAAAATGGGTCTTGCGTTATTATAATAAAGAAGATAATCTCCTCAAAATAGTGAAATAAGACAAGAAAATTATTGTGGTTGTGTAGGATTTTTCATATTTTTCGAAATATGCTGAATTTGCATCTCGATAACGCATCATTTTTTATTGTAGTAAGGTGCATATGAATTAATATTAATTTTACAAAAAAAAAAAGGAATATGTAATTTGGGAATTCTTTCCTTTTAATGGAAACCATGTTTGTCCTCGGAACTACTTATCTAAGTCTTGGATGAATTAATTATAAAGTATGCCAAATATAGAGTAACGGAGTTCGGACGTTTGAGTGGTGACCATGTGAGCGGAATTAAACGTTGGCGAAAGTTTTGTTAGTGTAAAGTTCATGATTGTAAAATAGAATTTAATTGACTTATGAGGTGAGATACCTTACAGATTTCAAATATTCACAAAAAAATGTCAAAATAACTTACTGTAATAGGAAACAGAAAGATGGAATACCCACAGCAGCTTAATGCACTGACAGGCAAAGTGTTCCAATACAACGATCGATATAGAACTGGAACTATAAGATCCGAATATCGAGGATTACGTTTACTTGTATTTTTCAATCAGGATGTATTGTTTATAAATGGGAAGAAGTGTACACCCAGAAGCTGGAACATTACTATTCGCCCTGGTGTAACACTCCACTTCAACGCACACAGGGGAGAAGGCGGTCTCCGAGCCGGTGAATATTATGCATCACTTGTGTGGATCGGGGAAAAACCTGAGTCCATTACAGACTTATCAACAGAGCGTGGAAGGCTAGAGGAGTTAAAAGCAGTTCCTCGAAGCAAGGTAGAAGTGAATTATAAAAAGCGTGTAATGACTGCAAAAAATTATGATAATTCTACAAATGCCAAAATCATTAAAACTGATAAAAATTACGGTGCCCAGAATAAATTTTTTCAACATAATGAAAGGAAGACCGTTCAAGGAAATTCTGTTTCGCCCCACTTTGACGCGACAAACAGAACTAACGCTAGTATCACATCGTCTGTGCACCAATCTACAAGAGTACAACATTCAGCAGAACAATGTGTTAAACAGGAACCTGAAAGTGAGTGGAATATCATGTCTGTAGGTGTAGACAAAGGAATTGTCCGAAATAAAGACGGAAGATATTTTGTATTCCAAAAGGAAAACGTCAGACTATTTGGTGTTTCTTTGATACAGTTTAATTTAATGGATGTACTTCGTGAAAGTAAGTATAAATTTTAACTTCTTTATTACACATGTTTATTATAAGTTCAGTTAAATTTTAAATGCTAATCTTCATGAATTATTTTCTTTTAGAAATAAGTTTAAAGGTATTAAAGAAGCACCTCATATGCAAATGGCAAGCGTGCCCACATAAATAAATATTGCAAAGTTCTGCTTATGCACTAGGGATGCGCTCGAGTCATGTCTCGACTCGACTCGACTCGAATTCGAGTCGAGACACACGTTGTAAAATTCGAGACGAGTCGAGACAAACGTATTTCTCGACTCGATTTTTCGAGTCGAGTCGAGGCTGCTCGTGAAAATCTCGACTCGACTCGAATGTCTCGAAAATCTTTCTATAATTTTTAATATTATTTTGAAGAAAGTATTCACTCCGAAACAGCCTTGAAACCAACTGCAGCATTTATTACTTTAAGAAATTATAGAATGCATTATTATTATTATTATTATTATTATTATTATTATTATTATTATTATTATTATTTATTCTGCCTTTCGGCAGGTCCTGGGATTAATGAGGATTTTTTTTTTTAACTCAATTTTAGATTTTGGCCTGGAAATGTTTCTTCCACTTTTCTCGATCTTCAGCTTCCTCTTTTAACTCCCAATATTTTCTCATATCTTTCAAATCTTGGATCAACTGTATTCTTCTTCTTTCTATTCCTCGCTTCCTTTCCATTTTTCCTTCTATGGCGGTTTTAAGAGACAATTTTGTCGCAAGATGTGTCCAATCCAATTGGCCTTTCTACGAAGAATGGTGGCTAGAAGTGTCCTTTTCTCTCCTATCCGTTTTAAAACATCTCCGTTTGTTGCTCTCTCTGTCCATTTTATCTTCTCCATCTTCCTCCAACACCACATTTCGAAGCTCTCCAAATATTTCTTCTCTAACTTCCGTAATGTCCATAATATATAATGTAACATTTGTTGTACATCACATATTATGATACGAGACTATTTTACATGGTATATTACAATAAATGGACTGCTTGGATGCCAAGAACTAGTAGAGATAGGTACCTTTCACTTCTATAGATAGGTATTTTTTAAAAGGATTTTGTAAACACTAAATCATAAAACAATAAACTACGTACAGTAGTTACGGTTTTGGTTCTCAACATAAAAGAAACTTGGATTGTCCATGAGATATTGAACTTCAACTTTCACTCCTGGAAAATTTCAATTTTGGAGTTAGGCCACTTGGCATCAAAGCAGTTCACTGTAAGATAAATACACTCCTTACTTTACTCTAGTAACATAGTTGTTCAGGAGCCTGGGATTTCCATCCTGTCAAATGACAGCTGAACGATTGGCTAATACATAGGAGTAATAGTGTATTAAGTTTTCGAGCTTTGGTTCGTCTCCGTATTTACTAGGGATGGCCACAAAGTTCCGGTTCCGCGAGGAACCGGTTCTCGGAGATCCGGTTTTCAGAACCGGTTCTGGAACCGGTTTCGGACCTGGATCCGAGAACCCGGTTCCAGAACCGGATCTTAGGAACCGGTTCCAGACCTGGATTCGAAAACCCAGTTCCAGAACCGGATCTTAAGAACCGGTTCCAGATCTGGATCTGAAAACCCGGTTCCAGAACCGGATCTTAGGAACCGGTTCCACATCTGGTTCTGAAAACCCGGTTCCAGAACCGGATCTTAGGAACCGATTCCAGACCTGGATCCGAAAGCCCCCAAAGACCCGTAAAGGAGGCATAAAGTTCACCTTCAAAAATAATGCAAAGAGGACCATGCGCTTGTGCCTTCCCCCTCCCAGACCCGTTTGTGCCCCCAGAAAAAAAATTTTGGTCCACCAGTGGGTATTTAGCCAAATGAGTTGGCCAGTTTGCCTGTTTAACCAATGAGTTTGCCAGTTACCCAGTTTATTTAGCCAAATGAGACAAGCTGCCGCCGCCTGGGCGCCTGCCTGTCGCTTCCACCATTTCATCTAGCATACTGTTCACAGCTTGCCAGCAGCTCGGGTTTAGCGTAGGGATGGTCACAAAGTTTCGGTTCCAGCGGAACCGGTTCTGTTTTCAAAACCGGTTCCAGACCTGGATTCGAAGAACCAGTTCTAGACCTGGATCCGAAGAACCGGTTCAAGACCTGGATCCGAAGAACCGGTTTCGGAACCGGATCCGTTCAGACCCGAAAACCGGTTCCACCAGGAACCGGTTCTGGCCATCCCTAGTATTTACACACTGATATAATTTTTAATATGAATTTATTTAGCTTTGTTTTGTTATTGACTTATCACCGACTCCTCTCTGTTATCATGGAGGTGTTCATTCGCTAGACATTGATTCTGCGCACTGCTGAAGGAGAAATGGGTTTAGTAATTTTTATTTTTCGAAATTCACGTCCGAAATGTATTTCACTTACTTACTAATCTTTTGCAACGCTATTTGCTTTTTCTTTCTTTCTTTTCATGACAGTTCCAAATAGTTTTGTTTGGTGTGGGAGTATATTTTATATTCACCTAATAAAATTACGGGTTCATTTTGTAATCAGTTTTAAATTTACAGAAACTATTAAGTTCACAATCAAATCGCGCTAATTGTTTAATGCATTTCAAAGGCTTTTGTTTTTATGCAGCTCATTAAGGAAAATCTATTTCATAATCGTAACATTCATTACTTTAAACACTAAGAAACTATAAAGGTAAAGGTGACTCGACCTAGCCCCGGAGCCGCTGTGACTCAGGGGCACAGCTTTCATCCTTGGTGTGTGAAGACTGATTCGATCCCAGCTGGTACCAAGTGGGCTTTGTGGCATAGAAACACCGTGTGTGTGGACTTTCCTGTGGTTCTTTAGTTCCCTTCCACTTACTTCACTCCACCATTTCATTCATTCTCAACATCACCGTTTTCTTTAGCTTACAAAAGACTGTTTACTTGCCCATTAGTTTTATTCTTATGAACTAAAACTCAAGTGCGCAGTTGTCTTGGATATTTCTGTCCCTTTTTACTTTACAACTTGAGGTGGGATGAGGGTCATTATAGATCTAGTGATATACCGCTGAAAGAAATGTTTCAGTACAGTGTCGGAAGCGGTATGTATTGTTTATGTTACTTACAATCTTACTTCCCTATAAAATATAAATTCACCCTTTCTCCCCTTCCCTTATTCGAATACAGTGAACCGACTGTTTTGCTGAAGAAAGATGCTAAGGGAAAATTGAACTATCTGTGTCTTAAAATTTTCTTTGAAGTGCAGTCTTTTGTGTTTGTAAGGTTTTGCAAGTATGTTTTCACATCGATATGAAAAGATAGCGAGCCAAATGTTTAGCCATGGACTCCTGCTGCAAACTGACCGTGACTAAACACCTGATCTCGCTCTGCTCATTTTCTCTCGCACACGTGAAGTGGGTTTGTTGTTTCCAAAACAAATAGAAAGACAGTTATCTGGTGCTTTTGGGTATTTTCCCAGCACACAGGCACCATCGTTATGTTTTAATGATCAGAAGAAATATCAAAACTATCCGATACACATGATACGAAAGAGCGAACAGAGGGAGGCAAATATTATAATAGACCAAGTTTTCCGCGTGGTACCGCGTGGTAACAATACTTCATATTATTTGGTGCACATCTCTATGAAGTTGTTTTCCACATAAGTATAGCTTCTTTCCGAAATAGCTCTTTCGTGTCACAGCTGTGTTTAGTTTTGTTTCGTGCTAGGATGAAAGGAAGAAATGCAACATTTGCTTCTCGTTAAACTTATATATTATATTATATCATGAGCGATGAGCGATAATAAGCGAGGTTTAACAAAGGGTGGCTTTCGGATCTACAATTTAACGTATAGTTGCAGTCCGTGTTGAAAATCGAACCAAATCTATGTAAGACCTGTTAACATTGATCTCTTTTGTGGTAAAAGTGAATTTCAGAAACACACAAAAGACTTGAAACATCAAGCTAATGTAAAGGAACTGCAAAATGTACTGCATCTTTTCTGTGGCAAGGAACATGCGTGCACAGCAACACAAGAATCGTGTTAAGGCCAATATTTTTTTTTCTTCTTGCCGAACTTAATATCCCCTTCCACACCATAGAAGAAAATATAATGTTTGTTAAAAGAAAGTACACCTAATATTTTAAAATTTTGTTTGTGATCTTATCATGCATAATTATATATAATGCCTTTCATTCACCGAGAATGAATTCAACTGTACGTCATAGCACCTCTAAAGCGATATTTTTCAAACTTATTTATTGCTAGATATTGTAAATTTACGGTATCTATCTTATTGGGTGGGAAATTTTGCGTCTAATCGCAAAATTTCATGACTTCGGACAGAAATTCGCAGTTACGAAATTTGCATCATTGTCTTCTGAAAGGATGTCTAGAAAAAAAAAATACTACTGGAAAATAACTGAAAACACAAGATGAATTTGATAGCCAAATTTACGTCATCTTGGTGCGTCATCACTTTTTCTTTAAATACTTGTATTTAGTATTCGATTAGAGTTTAGTATACGTTTTAGCATTGAGGCTATATGAGATGTGAACTTACAAATTAACTGGGATCAGAACCACAGGAGTTCCCACCGGAAATTAAACCTGGGTCTCCCGCAACAAAGATGCGTACGCTAACAATATGAACACAAGAGGGTTCAATATTTGGTACTGTGTACATAAAGTTGTGGAATTGCGCTTGTATAATGTTAGTAGTTCTACCTAGATACTAACATAAATTTTCACAATACTCAGCTTAATAAAGTATCTTAATAAAGTAAAAAGAAAATGTCACTCTTTGTTTCAGTTCCTGGTTCGACTGAAGGATGGTACAAATTCCAATGACCTTTTTTGGGATCCTACTTTATGCAGTAGATCTATCATAAACTGGGTGTTTGATACGGATATAAACTAAAAACTTACAAATATAAATTTAAGTCACATTCAAATATCTTTCAACTAAAATTGAATGTATACATATGATGTGCCATTTATTAATTCATTTTTATCGTTTGTGTAAGAGTCATGTTAGTTCCTTAATACAAGTACATGAATACAGTTAGCTCCTCTTATTGAAAGTAAGTGGTGGCTGGTCTTTAAAATTAGTGTGGAAAGATAAGTAAATAATCTGGCATAATTTAGAAAAATCGTAATTCAGGCACGTGTTTGGCATCATTGATTGTCTCAAGTGCAGTAACCCTGACTTAAAGGTTTTGCTTCGAGAAAGATGGATTATCTGTTATATATCAGATATATAGTCTCAAGTTGGAGCAGTATTCTCTATGACAGTATATCTGTTGAAATAAGTTATTTCGAGTGTATGACTGGAATTAAGAACTATTTTGAGTCAGTTCGACTTGTTTCTAGTTAAGACTAGGTAAATAGAGAAATAGATTACTCTTATGTTATTTCTTAGCAGGGTGGGAAAAAATCATGATTTTTTTAAAAATTCATTTTTGTTGATTTTTTTTAAAATTTAAATCGATTTTTTTGATTTAAATCAAATCTTTCTCCTCGTATAATACAAGTCGCGAACTGAAGAAGCATTAGGAATTAGTATTAAATGCTAATTACGCCATTTAAGTGAAAGTATTAGGATTGAATTTTGAATTATCCCCAATCGTTAATCTATATCAATGCCAAACAATGTTTTTTAAACCCTTTTAAATTATGGCTCTTTTTAAAGGTAAATTATAGACTTCCAGTCAAGCAGCTACAGCATCATCCCTATTTATCCTAGGATAATGGTACATACATCACTCTCTTTAGAATAGAACAGCTTTCACATTTCCCTATCATGTCCCTGAAGCGGGAAATTTTGAGAGTAATCGGAATTTTTTATTTTTTTTTAATTTTGACCCCCTCTGGACTCCCCTGTGTTAATGCACAGATCTCAAAATCAACTGGGAAATACTAAGGGGTGTACTAAATGTGTGTACAAAATTTCAAGTTTCTATCTTGAGTAGTAAGGATGAGGAAACTATTTAACAATGAGCTAAGAACATTCTCTCAATGCCCCAGATGACCCAGATGTAATATAAAAATTTCCTCAAACATCCCTATTTATTGTAGGATCATGATTTGTGCATTATTCTCTTCAGAGTAAAACAAATTTTCAAACGGTACCCTTCACATGTCTCCATCATGTATCTGGGGCGGGTAAATCACGAAAAAAGGAATTTTCTGTTAGAAATATCCTTAAAAAAAAAAAAAATACCTCTGTGGACCCCTCCTCCTGTTTTAAGGCAGAGATCTGAAACAAATCTGAAAAATACTGAGGAGTGCACTGAATAAATGTGCAAAATTTCAACCTTGTAGGTGCAAAAGAAAACCCGCGAAAAACAATATTCCCCAAATACCCCAGATTTCCGTATAAAACAGGATATCAGGCAACAGTTTCCTAAGACATCCCTATTTATCCTAGAAGCATAGTATGTACATCATTTTCTTCAGAATGGAACAGCCTTTCAAACGGTATCATTCATATGTCTCCATCTGAGGCGGGAAAATCACGATAAAAGCTATTTTTTGTTAAAAATATCTTTCTTTTTTAAACATTTTTGCCCTCTGGACCTCGCTGTTTCAACGCAGAGATCTGAAAATATCTGAAAATTATTAAGGGGTGCACTGAACGAGTGTCCAAAATTTCAGACTTCTGAATGCAAAATGTAACCCGCTAAAATAATAATAATAATAATAATAATAATAATAATAATAATAATAATAATAATAATAATACGCATAACAAAAAATATCTTTTTAAATTTATATCACACACTATGTCTCAACGCAGAAAGGCGTGAAAGCATATGTAACCTGTTCTAAAATGCCTCCAGTCTTAATAAAACTAAGTAAAAAGCCTTATTGGTACTTACTTAAATCGAATAATGAAGATTCTACTCTATCACCTAAAACTAGGTGATATAATTTAAAGTTAAGAATTAACAAAAAGTACAGCAACATTTATCAAAACGACTCTCTTTCTCGGCCTATTCTTAAAAACTCAGAACTAGCTTGCGGCATGAAATACATAAATTTCGCCTAAAGTTATAAAATTAACAAAATAAAATAAAATAAAAATTGGAGAGGGGATAGGGCCCCTCTAAATACGTCCTATTATCTGGGAACAAACAAACAGATGCGCACAAAAAAAAAAGACTTTCGTCTTAAATGTCGATGGTGATTTCCCCGTTGGAATAGTTAACGATTTTAAAACCCAAACCCAATGTTACGAAAAGAATAAAGCAGGATTGCTCCATTAGCTGTTCAAAACGGGATTTTCCCTAATCATCGTCTGCATAACACTTGTTTTCATACTATACTGTACATTTGAGTATCATTGTATTATGATTATTAACTTTCATAATCGAAATAAGAGAACAGAAACGGGATTTTACTTATTTTCACTTCAAATTAATTTATTTCGTAATTCGATTTTAATCAGCGATTTTTTTAACACTGATTTAAATCGTGATTTAAATCAGACTTATTAAAATCAATTTACCCTGTTTCTTAGCAGGGAACACCTAACATTTTCACGGGTGGCAGTGTCTGTTTATGGATATTGACATTTCCAAGTTTATATAAGATTGCTAGCAATACCTGGTTTCCATAGTAATGGAGCAAGTCGTAGGGATTTTAGAGTGAGAGCCTTATTTGAAACGTAAGCAAGGAGGGTCCTTGTTTACGAGGTTCAAATACTTTTTTTTTTAACCACAGGTTGACTGCATTCAACTGAGTGCGAACTTAAAGAATACTGGACTCAGTTTTCGGTGCGAGAACTTGACGACTGTTTTTGTAGAAACTTAACCTCAAACAAAGATTCTGCTGAGGGCACTTCACTTCTCTGGTGAGAGGAATTTTCTTATATTCAATCAACTCAATCCTATAAGTAACAGAATTAGCCTTTTTGATGGAGAGTCTGTTTATAGACCATTCCATGTTTAGGACTTTAGGCCAGACAGCTTTCTGATTAATGAAATTGTCTTTAAGATGTTGAGGGAGTATGATGTAAGAAAACACATGTCCTGCTCTCTCATGATTGAAGCACAACTTAGCTGCGTTAGAGAAAATCGGTTTGAAGTTATGGTTTTATGAAGGCTTAGGTAGGCGACTTCACTCCGGACTGAAAAGTTGGTCTGCTATTTCATGATAGTTAACTTAAAGAAACTCTTCTCAAATCAGAGTACCATTCTTAAGCACAAAAATATCCTGTATGGACTGTAGAAATGCTTTATTTATCAAAGTTTTCCTAAACGTGTGGTGTGTACTGCTCTGTGCTTGTTAATTACCCTACACAAACTTACCGAGCCGTTCAAATTTTTTACAGGTAAAGAAGTACTATCAAATATCATTGGACGTCGTAGGCTGCGCAGACTGGTAAAACAGGACAGGCAGCGAACTGTGGCGGAACAAACTTCAGACTTTTTAAAGCTGGGGAAAGTACAAGTGTCTGAACACACAATGCACCGAACACTCCCAACGATGGGCCTCCGCAACCGACGACCCATCCATGTGCGAATGTTCACAAAACGACATCGGCAACTACGACTGAAATGAATACGTGATCATCGCCACTGGACCTTGACGCAGTGGCAGAGCGCTGCATTGTCTGATGGATCCCGATACCTTCTTCATAATGACGATGGGAGGGTACCAATCCGTCGTGTTGCAAGGGAATAACTCCTTGACACCTGTACTGCGGGACGGAGATAAGCTGGCGGCGGATTAATTAAGCTCTGGGGAACATTCACGTGAGCATCCATGTGTCTAGTGGAACTTGAGCAAGGCACCATGACGCCGAGGGGTGTCGCACACTGCTTGCAGACTACGTACAGCCCTTCATGACGACCATGTTTCCCAACGGTAGTGGAATTTTTTGACAAGATAATGCACCATGTCACAAGGCCAGGAGTAATGGAGTGATTCGAGGAACATAGGGGCGAGTTCCAAATGATGTGCTGGTCCTCCAACTCGCCAGATCTGAACCAAATCGAACGCATCTGGGATGTGATTGAACGTGACGTTAGAGCGCATCATCCAATCCCCGGAAATTACGGTAATTAGGTGACCTGTGTGTGCACATCTGGTTCAATTCTCTCCAGCGACCTACCAAGGATCATTGCGTGCATGCCAAGACGAGTCGCCTTTGTTATCCGTGCCAAAGGTCGACATACTGACAATTAGGTAGACAGTCATAATGTTCTGGCTGATGTGTGCGTATATTTTAACTCGTATATTTTGTCTCGACTCGAATTTCGAGACGTCTCGACTCGAATTCGAGTCGAGTCGAGACAGAACATGTCGAGTCGAGACTCGAGTCGAGACAGAAACATATTTTCGAGTCGAGACAGGCTTAAATCTCGACTCGACTCGACTCGTGCGCATCCCTATTATGCACGCATAGATAGAGCATAAGTAAAGCAAATTATAGTCCGGAATTCTTTTCCCAGTACCAAGTTTTATTACAAAATCCTCTCTTCTATAAACACTATGTTAGAAAAATCACTATAATGTAAAATTCTTTAATGTTTGGTTAAAGTATGGTATCTCAAGGCCCGAGCAGCCTAGTGAAACGCAAGGAAACGTGATGTGAATATATATGCAACTAACGAGTAAGGTTAGGGGGCGAACTCCACCATTAGTCTTTAGGCGACTAATACCATAATAAAGTAACAACTTAAATTTAGGAAGAAAGAGATAATTAGGGGTGTAGCCAGCAGGTTTATGTAGGAGGGAACCGTCGTTTTTCAGGGGGGGAGGCAGCTACAAAGCCAAAAGAAACTATGTTGCAGCTAGTGTTTTTGAGGCCTGAAAAAAAGAAAAAAATTGGTTTCCTTCCGAGAAACTAAAAAAAAACTGTTTTCTGTCTTCTTCTTCTTCTTCCTATTATTATTATTATTATTATTATTATTATTATTATTATTATTATTATTATTATTATTATTCGCTTTTTTCATAAATTATATTCCAGATACTTTTTATTATGTTTAACCAATAATTACTGTCCCGGACCAAACATACTTCTGTGCATAACTATTTTGTTTTAAGCCCTTCTACACAGGCCCTCAATCTACATAAAGCTGATTTTCTTTGAAATTTCGCTTTTTTTTTTTAAGATTTCTTGACAAATATATTTATTTATTATTGGTGACTAAAAGAAAAAAAACATAATTATTTTATTAACATCTATGTTTCATTTCCTATTCTAGGAGCCGTCCACATATTACGTAACGCTATTTTTGACAAATTTTTACCCCCCCTCCCTCCTGCTTGTCACATTTCGTAACGCCAAGGCTGAACTTCTCCCCTTTGTTACATAACACTTTTTAATTTTTGTTTTTTCACCAATTTTGATATTTTAGGGGTTATTACAATCAAAAAAACTATTTTTAATGGTAGAACTTTATATTACAAAATGCTTACATTATTGTGAATATATTTGTAGCGTTTTTTGCCAACAAATCAAAGTATTAGAAAATGGTAGGCTTGTAATAATCTTTTATCCACATAAAGTTGTTTAATTAACCAATCCTAATTCTTCAATACTACTGTCGTTTCCCCAAGGAGATCGTACCCATCATTTTAGGTCACTGGTGATTGGCAAGGAGAAAGTACTGCGGAAGATGCAGTTAAAACAGGATTTAAACAAATAATCCTTCTATTTCATAATTTCGCACTCTGATGAAAAGTATTAAATGCCGGCAAGAAAAATACTAATATATAACCTCCCTTTTAGGCTCCCCTCCAACCACAAGCCCGGAGCACGTGCCTCGCTTGCTCCCCCATGAGCTGCGTAAGTAACACAATGGTTACATAATGCTTTGACTTATAAATACTATAAAGAAAGGAAAAATTGTATTTTTTGTTTTACTTTCCGAAAGAAGCAACTACGTGATTAAAAATAAAGTGGGAAAGGCAACACATTTGTATGAAAATGAAGTGAAACACACACCGGTCTATGCTTTCAAGCAGCAGACGTATTGTTTGGCCCCCCAAAATGTTACTTTTGGAATCATGCACTTAGGTTCATAGCGGAAGCGACAGAATGACTTGACTCATCGATTGTAGCTTTCGTCCATCGAACAACATTTCCAGAAACCTACTGTGCCCCCCTGTGCCGTGCTATGGAAAATCAGCACCCGGGGCGAGAGTATACGACGGCGGCCTCGTACATATGAGTTAGGGCGACAGATGATCCGCGAAGCGCCACCGTGGTTGGCGCGGAGCGTAAGAAAATTTTCAAAAATAAATCCTGATTTTCCTTGATTTTGAGCACCTTTTATTACTTCTTTCCTTCCATTTTATATATTGCACATATATTTTCCTAACATGAGTAACATTATATAACCACTTCCTAAAGCAGAAAGAGGATTTAAGTACACACTAGTAATATTCCAAGTAATTTTTCCTTTCTCTCTTTTTCTTTCATTCTCTTTTTTTTTTCATTTTTCTCCCCAATTTTGCGCCTCCTTTCTTCGGCGCCTGGAGCTATCGCCTCCCGCTATGCAAGGCCCTGATGATACCATTCCCAAAACACACTTTTGTTCAGTTCTCCCTACTCGAAAAACCCTGTAAATATAAAGTCTTACTGCAAAACAGAACTGAAATAAGCTATTCTTGTCCTTTGATCACCTTTTGTTTCAAAGCGAAAGGTTTATTCACACACAAAGCATACACGGTTACACATACAAAGTATATTCACTCTGGTATCAAAATCTACTTCCCTTTGACATTTTACTATTAGAAAAAAACTCTTAAATTTGTCAAATTTACATACTATACATAGTAAAACGTTTATACTAATAAACCTGCCATGTTTTCTTCATGGGAATACGGTACAACTTAGATCCCCTTGCCCCCAAACTTTCCAACACAATCCAATCAACTGTATCTCTGGTTATGAATAACAGTATAATAGGCCGCGGTGGCTCAGTGATATAGCGTTCACTTCTGGTGCATGGGGTCCTTGGTTCGATCCCAGCTCACTTCCAGTGAGCTTTGTAGTGGAAAAACACTGTGTGCGTGGGTTTCTCGGTGTTCTCCCGTTTCCTCCCACTTTCTTCATTCCACCATTTCATTCATTTCTCATCATCACCATCTCCTTTAGCCTAGCCGACATTTATTTTTTTAACAATATAATAGGCGGAAGTTCCCTAAACTGCAGCTACTTTTCTCTCGTCGTTCCCTGCACTTAACTTTACGAACTGAAGATGTTTACAATCCAACTACAAAAGAATTGCCTTAAAAACTTAAGATAATGTCTTATAAAAATCCTTTACAGAAAAACAATTTGCAAACGGTTTAAATCAGTGATACAGTCTACATTCAATATTCTTCGCGCGTTTAGCAATATTTATTTACATGGTAGTATTTGCCAAAATTACGTTTGTCAGTTTAATCTGATAAAAAGTTGATTTTTCTTTTTGTGTCGTGTATAATTGTCAGGACGAGATTTACATATTTCTAAGTTCTGGACCAAGTATCTCTAAAAAATATTATAATTCTTGTTACTTTATTTAATGTCTATCTGAAGGAAAAGTCTCTCATCTTTCCTGTGCTTGTACATGTATACTCAAAGCATCTTATCTTTTTTTTTCTTTCTTTTTATGTTGGAGAGTGTCCGAGTTTCTACCAGGTACAATGGTAAAAGCAGTGTTGCAAAGTTCGCTCGCTATCAAGTCGGACAGGGTATTGTGATAACTTGCTCAAAACTGTTACATGCTACACTTTATTGTTCATTCTCATTAACCCAGCCACTTCCTTACTTTTCGAATAAGCTTATATTGATAGCAGAAATGGGATGGAATTAAAATATGGGACATTTACTTGTCCCGACTAAATTTATTGGGACGCGGGATTCTCGGACCCAAAATCGAGACTGTCCCGCTTTTTACGGGACGTATGGCAGGCTTACTACTAACCACTGTCACTGCCTTGTTCTTGTTTTATTAATATCAATTCTGCCAGTCACTACCTTTTGCCTTATATACGCTCTTGTATTAAATGCTTTTGCGTCCAATGCTCTACTTGCCACCGAAACGCCTCTTCTGTCTGTCTTTGCATGCCAACTCTATTCTGCTTTTGTCAGTGGTACAATTCCCTATTTTTCATTAAAGATTCTTCAAAATGTTTACGAATATTAAATAAGCAAAAGTGAAGTGTAATCACTTGCAACAAGTAAAGAAACTTTAAACGAATATATCAATTTATTTCAAGATTGCAAACTACACAAAACTTATGCCAACTCTATAGGAGAACTGATAATAATTTGGAGCAACTGGGTACCTAAGAAAATGTTAAACCGAATAACTCAATTGAACAAAAGGGCATTCTTCAAATTGCCAACTAGGTATTTTAATTTGCCAACTTCTCAAGAAATTGGTAACTTTCGGGGAAGGAAGCTCCCCCTTTTACCCCCCTTAATGACGCCCCTGGTCGTGCTAAACCGTTATGCTCCCTTGTCAGCAGTTTCACTCGTGTAACTCTACCTCGTATACCCATGTCTTGTAACTCGCGGCGGACTGTGATTTCCTACACAGACTGTGGAAGGTTCTGGTTGAGTTCTCCATCATTTACACTGCAGTCGCATGATGATTCTAAGTGACAATCCATTTTAATGCTCGCCAGGATATGTCATTGAGAGTTTTTTCGACCACTATTACTCTTCGCCGATGTTGTTTGATCGTGAGTTTTGTTGGTGATCGCCTTGGGCACTGTGTTTCGCGGCACACTTGTCACTTTCGCCATGGTCGCACCTCGTAACGGAGCGCTAACAGTTTGGCTTCTTTAGAAACCGCAAGATAACCCATTTTCTACTATCACAGCCTGCTCAGTTTACTGTACACTGACTTTCTACTGCTCCGTAGTACGTTGTTTGCTCTAACACACCACTACTAAGAGTTCGGAACTGCAATCGCTGCCTGATCATTGCCAACCCAGAAATTTGATGTGTTTCCAACTCCATGCGTTTCCGTTAAATTTATAAGTTTGTATATTTACAATATTAATGTTGAGAGATTTACAATAATCCTTCAAAACTTAGTGTGACAAAATTGTGCTCACTGACCTTATGTTACAATGGTGTCATTTTTAAAATTTTATTTTTTATTATTTGTATTCAGTGTTAAAAACTAACTCATGTTTTTAATTTTCTTAGATCAAAGCGTGAACTGTGAGTTAGAGCAGGTAGGAGTTACCAAAAGGGTTCGAGTGTGGATAGGGAGTAACTCGGACAATTGGATCTCACAGTACAACGACATCTACAGCTACTGTTCTACGAATAATGTCAACAAAGATGTCACATTAAAGTTGGTATGTTCAATTTCATTGTTTTGCTTTTAAATAGACTCTGTTTATTCCATTACGTTCTTGCAGTACAAATTGGTCAACACTAAATTTTATAGGGCATCAACCACGCCAGGAAGCCTTCACTATGAAACGACTCAATTATTTCGAATAATTATTCATATGGGTCTTACTTTGTGTTGTTCTCATGAGAAGCTAAGAGCTCTATAAATTGAATTTCTTAATCTAAGAGTTTAGAAACTGAATTTTTGAGTGGCGTGAAGTTGGCCCAACCACATCGTAGAAATACAAACAATTTTATGTCAAGATTTAGTGCTTAATTAGTGCTAATAAGTGTTCAAGACCGCAGAATTAGTGCTCAATTGGTTTTCGAGATATATTGATTATTAAGATGGTTGGGCCAACTTCACGCTTCCTAAAAGTTGTTTCAAAATTCAAATTAAACGGTATAGGTAATTAGTGCTTAATTGTTGCTCTTCATCCCACATGGTCCCAGAATTAGTGCTCAATAAATAAGTGTATACGGGGCATATGTATTTTTGGGGTAAATGTGAGTTGGCCAAACCATTTCGAAAGAAATCAAAAATTTTCATGTCACGAATTAGTGCTTGATTAGTGCTTTCAATCCTGCATGGTCCCAGAATTAGTGCTCAATTTATTCTCGAGATATATTGATTATTAAGATGGTTGGGCCAACTTCACTCTTTCTAAAGATTGTTTCAAAATTCACGGAATAGGTAGTTGGCTTAATTAGTGCTTTTCATCCCACATGGTCCAGAATTAGTGCTCAATAAATAAAGGCATACGGATGATATTTAGAATTGGGTTATAATTGAAGTTTCTTAATTAAGCTGTACTTATTCCTATAGAAAATATTCCTAAACATATAGAAAGTATTTTTGTAACCTAAAGATTGTTTCATACATTTCATTTGTAATATCTCTTTTCTTATAAAAAACATGTACCCATAGATGATGTACTGCGACCTTTCTCAGTCCTCGCAGTGCAGTTGACCCTTTCCCTCGCGAGGAAATTTATTCATTGCCCTCACTGTGTTTGGGGTACAGAAACTTGTCTTCGTCCTTGCGTATTCTCTTCCTCGCAGTGGCCCTCACACTTGTTCACCCTCACCCTCGCGAAGGAAGTTGTCTGGGGCCCTTCCTCGCCCATGTCCTTGTGTTGGGAATTTGTCCTCTCCCTCGTCCAATCTCGCCCTCCCTCTCGAAGCTTGTCCTCGCCCTCGTGTACCCCCGCACTCGCGTCATTGTGGGCAAAGAAATTTGAGAATGAGGATGGTCTCAAGAGGGTTACCCTTGCGAGAATGAACACCTCTGCATGAAGTTACTAATTTTTTTATATAAGAATTTGGGTACCAACACTTAAAAATTACTTATTGTCTTTAGGATTTTATATTAACACCGACTCAATGCTAGATATAGAGCCTCGTGTATTTGACCCGAAAACTTTGAACCCCTCCCAACATTTTTTTTTTTTGTGTGCGCCTGGATTTAGGGCTATGCGTTTGACGCCTGTAAGAAAACGTGTCACTTCCAATAGAAGTGCCTACAATAAGAATCGGATAGTTCAACTTAATACGTGAGGATATTTAATAACAATGAGCAACAGCCTTTGGCGCGGGATGCTCGGGATCGATTCCCGGCGGGAACTTATGTGGTTTGGATTCAACGTTAAGTTACATGTCCACGTCTCATATAGTCTTGCTGCTGAAAGTGACGCTAAACTCAAATCAAACTAGAAACAATTATCAACATCGGCACCTTTGCTATCTTAGTCAGCGTTTTTCAGATCAAGAATGTACTATTGAATCAAAAGCAGTTTAACGACATTTTATCTTCATTTAATTTTTTCTCCCCCTCCCCTGCAAAAACAATTACGTCTGCCAACAGTTCACTTACAATTGCATTAGAAATAGTATTTTATTCTGATTACAGTTGCATTCTGTTATGCATTTGCAGCATAAGAATCATCACCATTTGACATCTAAACGCTAATTAGTTTTTAAGTATGAGGCATTTGGAAAGGAAAAGGACTCCATGACTTACATTAAGTAAAACAATATTGTTACTACATGCCTTCCATTGCTCCAACAATTGGATTTGGTTTTGCTACGTTTCTTTATTTGAAACGCTTGAAACGCTAACAGTATTGAAAAATGAATGCAACATTATCAGAAGTTTGCTTAATTTTCAGCTTACAATAAACAGGATGAAAGGAAAATTACTATAATATGATGTCTGACAGTGGAAGAAAATGAAAATAAACATAGACACTAGAGACTAGTAGAAAAAAATAGATTTTTATAACATAATAGAATATATGAACGATCATAACTTATACAGTAAGTGTAATATTAGCAGTGCAATAACACTAGAAAAAAACTCCTTAATATTGGTTATATTTTATGTTACCAGACATACTTCAGAATGCAAATGTTTCAATTCTTATAATACAATAAATTTTCATAAAACGAAGTAGATCATTTCCATTATTCTACATAAAAAGTATACCCAAATTAATGTTATAATTCAGTATCTAATAACGAAAATTAATTATAAAAGTAATAAAAAAGATTATTTTTTTTAAAATAATACAGTGTTCTCTTCTTTCTTGCCTCGACCATAGATTGGTGGGCAACATGGAAATTTTAAAACTTTCCTCTCCCCTACGAGAGCTGTTTTAATACTTTGGTAAGGTCGTAACTGCATCTAGATTCCTTGGTCTTCCTCGTTTTCCTTTTTCTTTTCGCACTATCCACAGGATGATCCAATCGGATTGCCGAATAAGATGGCCAAGCATATTGTTTCTTCATTTTCCTATTATCTTCACGATCTGTCGTCCTTCATTAAGTTCCTTTAGTACGTCTTCACACACACAATAATACAGTACCACAAATAAAATAGTCTTAATCATATTTGCATTTTGTTTGTTTACAGATGATTAGACAAAAATTTACATAAAACATTTTACCCCAGAATTAACCCTCCGTTATAAAGGTAGGTTCGCGCAACGCCACTGAAAGGTGGGGTGTATTGCACCCCATCACCTCAAATAGCTTTGGCTATATTTTTAGCACATTTTTAATGAGTTGGGATATGATTTTACTATTATATGATTTTACTATTATATTATTGATTGTTTTTGCTTTTTTGCTTTCTAACCCGTGGAGTCATCTAGTAGTTACAACTATAAGTCATACATCCCATCTTTACGACGGAGAGTTAGGAAAATGTTAAATTATCATATTTCATTCACCAAAGTCACCAATTGAAAACATGTAACTTTAGAAAGACAAGCAATACACTGCAAGGGCGCACTTACGGAGGGTCTATCGGGTCCGGACCTCCCCCAAACTTCGTAACTTAATATATCTATATATATAAAAGAGAACGCACAAATCCTTTG
Organism: Thermobia domestica; assembly: GCF_964235325.1. Classification (NCBI taxonomy): domain Eukaryota; kingdom Metazoa; phylum Arthropoda; class Insecta; order Zygentoma; family Lepismatidae; genus Thermobia; species Thermobia domestica. The sequence goes on along the minus strand of NC_137460.1, from coordinate 249,872,834 downwards.
TTCCCTCATCACGCTAATACGGCTGAACCAATTTCTTTTATTTTTGGGGGGTTATTAGGATTTGGACCCTAGATGGTTTTTATCATATCACTTTAATTTTTAATTACCAGTGACTTGAGATAATTGACCATTCAAGTGTCCATAACGTACAAATCCTTTGTTAGTTCATCATAGGTAAAAATAAACGTATTTATATGCAACCCGCATGACCGTGTCACTCGGCGGGTTAACATAAATGACAGGCGATATAATGTTAACATTTACTGCAATCTACTATGGTAAAAATTATCTAAGTAACAAAGTTTATTGCGTTCCGGGGTGACCGCAGCGAAGCGGGGTGAACGCTGCTAGTACAATATGAAGGAAAGGTAACGGAACTTTTTCTTTACAGATAACCACTAACTCCATCTATTGAAGCAACTTATCTGCTCAACAAAACTGCAATCATGAGAACCGATTAACAGTGTCAAGTTATAGCAAGAAAAGTGAGTGTATCTGGTGTCACCTTGTTACAAAAACACGATGGAGCAAAAAGCCAATATTGAATTTTGTTTCAAGCTACGTAAATCATTTAGACAAATATCGGAAATGATGAAACAAGTGTATGGCGATCAGTGTTTATCTCGTATACGTGTGTTCGCGATTTCGAGACGGTCTTGAGTCCTTGAAAGACGACCCAAAACCAGGCAGACCGGAAAACAAAAATCTGGTGGAACAAGTGCGGAAAATGATCGTATACGATGCGAATTTGACTGTGAGATGGATGGCGGAGGAATTAAATATGACAAAAGACATGGTTCACGAAATTTTACCAAAGGCTTTAAAGAAACAAAAAGTCTGTGCTTGATTTGTTCCGCACACCTTAATTGCTCGCGTTGAACATTGCAAGGACCTGATTAAAACAGCCGGATGGAACAGAACATTCCTGAAATCGATTGTAACTGCTGACGAGACTTCCTGCTTCAAGTACGACTCGCAAATAAAACTCTAAAGTGCTACTTGGAAGTCCCCAAGTTGTCCGAATGTGAAAAAAAAAAAAATTGCGTTTTCAAAAGTCACGTGAGAAGACAATGTTGATTTATTTTTTGGACGCATGTCTAGTTAGACCAACCACCAACACTAAAACGACCGGAACATATCTCAGAATTATGGGCTAATTAGTTGCTCTAATCCCATTTTTTGGGCTCCTACTGTTTAGCGAGAAATCGAATTCAAAATGGGCGAGTCTAGCTTGATATCAAGCTAGAACCCCCCATATGGTTACAATGGCCCGATCGAAAAAATTCAAATGCCAGAATTATGGGCTATTTATGGGCTAATTAGTTGCTCTAATCCCAATTTTTGGGCTCCTACTGTTTAACGCGAAATCGGATTCAAAATGGGCGAGTCTAGCTTGATATCAAGTTAGAACCCCCATATGGTTATAATGGTCCGATCGAAAATATTCAAACAGTAGAACTATGGGCTATTTATGGGCTAATTAGTTGCTCTACTCCCAATTTTTGGGCTCCCACTGTTTAGCGGGAAATCGAATTCAAAATGGGCGAGTCTAGCTTGATATCAAGCTAGAACCACCCATGCGGTAACGATGCTCCGATCCAACAAAACTCAAACGCCGGAATTATGGGCTATTTATGGGCTAATTATTGCTCTAATTCCGAGTTTGGTGGTGTTACCGTTTAGCAGGAATTCTTCATTAAGTTGTGGGATTCGGCTTAACTTCTAGCTACAAACCTAGTGCTATAACACTTCGATCAAATAATTAAAATGCCGGAATTATGGGTTATTTGTGTGCTGGTCAGTTACTCTATTGTCGAGTTTGGTTCATCTATCGTTCGCATGAAATCTCATGCAAGATTTGTATTGATTTCTAGATAACATGGGATGATAATTTCAAAGTTGCAGTGTGGAAACGTCGATGTCTATTAACTGAAAATTGATTTATTTGCATTCTCAGCGAATGCAAATATATATCTCTACTAGTAAATCCATGAATTGTCTTTTCACGTTTTTATGTTCATTATATTCATTATGAATAAAGTGGGAGGAAATGGGAGAGCCCCGATAAAATCTAAACACATGTTGTTTGTCAACCACAAAGATTCCTTGGCGCGATCTGGGATCGAACCAGGGATCACACGCACAATCGGTAAACGCTCTACCTCTGTGCCACTGTGCCCCCAGCAACGGCGAAGAGGCATTTCTCTTGCACAAAAAATTTATTTAAAAAATCATGATATTTCACTATATAAATTCTATATATACACTACTTACTTCCAAACATAATGAAGATAAACACGTGAAAAAAGAATTCATGGATTTACTAGTAGAGATATAGAGAGCCTGGTGCTTGAGCCTGGAGCCTGGTGAAAAATTAGGATTAGAGCAACTAATTAGCCCATAAATAGCCCATAATTCTGGCGTTTGAATTTTTTCGATCGGACCTTGTAACCATATGGGGGATTCAAGCTTGATATCAAGCTAGACTCGCCCATTTTGAATCCGATTTCCCACTAAACAGTAGGAGCCCAAAAATTGGGATTAGAACAACTAATTAGCCCATAATTCTGGCGTTTGAATTTTTTCGTTCGGACCATTGTAACCATGTGGGGGGTTCTAGCTTGATATGAAGCTAGACTCGCCCATTTTGAATCCGATTTCCCGCTAAATAATAGGAGCTCAAAATTGGGATTAGAACAACTAATTAGCCCATAAACAACCCATAATTCTCCCGTTTGAATTTCTTCGATCGGACCATTGTAACCATATGGTGGATTCTAGCTTGATATCAAGCAAGACTCGCCCATTTTGAATCCGATTTCCCGCTAAACAGTAGGAGCCCAAAAATTGGGATTAGAGCAACTAATTAGCCCATAAATAGCCCATAATTCTGAGATATGTTCCGGTCGTTTTAGTGTTGGTGGTTGGTCTAACTTGACACGCGTATTTTTTGGGGCTACGGTGGCTCATTGGTAGAATGTTTACCTCTGATGCATGGGGTCCTCGGTTCAAACCCTGCTTTCGCCAAGTGAACTTTGTGGTGGACAAACACCGTGTGCGTGGGTTTCCTCTTGGTTCTCCCGTTTCCTTCCACTTCATTACACCATTTCATACATTTCTCATCATCATCGTCTCCTTTAGCCTAACCGGCATAAGCGTGGGACGTAAAACTAAAAAAATTCATTTCATTTTTTCATTTTGATTTATTTTTATGATTCCGAAGGTATTATGCTTCGGAAATTCGTTCCACATGGTCAAACCGTTAATGGTGAATATTATCTGGGTATTATGGAGCGTTTGTGGAAGCAAATCGTTCGCGTAAGGTCCGAGTGTCAAGCACCAGGCAGTTGGTCTTTATGTCGCAGTTCGTGACTTTGCTTCTGCATCCTCCGTATTCGCTTGATTATCAATGTGTGATTATTCCTTATTCCCAAAATTAAAATTGGCTATAAAAGGAACCTTTTATGACAATGTTACACACTTCCAGTCTGCCGTGACGACAGTCATTGAGGCGCTTCCAAGAAAGGACATTAAAAACTATGCTAGCATTGGTTGAACGTGCCCAGCGGTGTATTGATGCGGAAGGGATGTATTTTGAATTAAAAAAGCACAATTGGTAAAATACTTAATTCATTTTGTTTAATTTGAAAAGTTACGTTATTTTTCCAACATACTGTGTACATTTGCACCCTTTCTTAATAAAATTATACGTGCTTAGCAGATAAATCCTTGATATAGGCTAAAGATTTGACCTTACTCATCATCTGTACTATTTCTCTTCTGATAAAAACAATCTAATTTTATCATTTTTCGTGAAAGTATAACTGTTAGTATTTAAAAATTATTTATATCTTTGCTTTCGGCTGTTGAATAATACCCATTAGATACTAGATATACATAGTGTCTTGTATTATCGAAACTTTCCCAACAAAAATTTCCCTGTTATGCTACACAGTTGTGAGCAACACAAATTTTAACAACATTTACTTTTAAAACATCATAATAAAAATAAAAGTGAAACAACCAGATAAATATAAGATGTATCAACCTGTGAGGAACCGAACTCAGAAGCTCCCGACGTGCAAAGCTATGGAACACCTCCTCTCCTGTCGAGCCAAACCTCTGTCTGGCTGAGTTCAGCTATCAAATATACCAAGATTTAAAGAATATTTAGTTGTAGTGGGACATCTTCAAATTTGAATTTTACCTACCTCAGCATTTTGTCTATTATTTGTACATTTTCGTACAACCAAGAAAAACTGTACCATTCAAATAAACAAAGGAGGCTCATTAAAAAATTTGAGCCACTTCGATCAAACGTAGTGCGATATCTTCAAATTCGAATTTTAACTAGCTCAAAACTTTGTCCAGTCTTTGGATATTTTTGTACAAGCAAGAAAAGAAAATGTACTATTCAGATAACAAAGGAAGCTCTCTTAAAAATTTGAACCACTTCGATCAAATGTAGTGCGACATTTTTAAACTCGAATTTTAACTAGCTCAGAATTTTTTCAAATTTTTGTACCTTTTAGTACCACCAAGAAAAAAATTGTACCATTCAAATAAACGAAAAGGTGTCTCATTTTAAGATTTTGGGGTTGCATTTAGTTGTAGTGCAACATCTTCAAATTCAAATTTCACTAGTTCATAATTTTGTACAATTTGTTTACAATCAACAATAAATTTTGTAACATTCAAGTTAACAAAGGAGGCTTATTACAAATTTGGGCTATTTCGATCACCTATAGTGTGATCTCTTCAAATTCGAATTTTAACTAGCTCAGAAGTTTGTCCAATCTTTGTACCTTTTCGTACCACCAAAAAAACAAAACTGCACCTTTCAAAAAATGAGGGAGGACTATTTCAAAATATTCGCCACTTCGATCACCTTCGGTGCAACGCCTTCAAATTCGAAATTTTACTAGCCCAAAATTTTGCACTATTTTTGTACCTCTTCGTTCCACAAAAAAGAAAATGATACCATTCAAGTAAACGAGGAAGGGCCATTTCAAAATTTGTGGGTGAATTTAGTTGTAGCGCGACATTTTCAAATTCTAATTTTAACTAGCTTAGAATTTTGTACTATTCCTGTAGCTTCTTGTACCACCAAGAAAAAAACTGTTCCATTTACATAAACGAAGGGAGGCCAATCCAAAACTTTTTGAGTACATTTAGTTGTAGTATGACATCTGAAACATGAATTTTGACTGGCTCAGAAGTTTTTACTATTATTTTGTCTACGGAGTTCCTACAGGAAATGTTAGAAAATTTGATTCTTATCAGGGAAAGTAGGATAAATTACTGAAAAGTACCTTAATATCAGGAAATAATTGATAAGTTTTTGATAGGAAAAAGTAGGCGTTCCCGAAAATTTAGGAAATGTATACATCATTAAAATTTCAAAATTTTGGCCACTTCGATCATCTTCAGTGCGACGTCTTCAAAATCAAACTTTTACTAGACCAGAATTTTGTACTAATTTTGTAACTTTTCGTTCCACAAAGAAACAATTTCGAATTTGAAGATGTCGCACTAGAACTAAATGCAGTCCAAATTTTGAAATGGCCCTCCCACCTTTATTTGAATGGCACAATTGTTATGCTTGCTACAAAAAGGTACAAAATTAGTACAAAGATATGAGCTAGTTAAAATTCAAATTTGAAGATGTCGCACTACAATAAATCGGCCCTAAAAGTTTTGAAATGGCTGTCCCTCGTTTATTTGAATGGTATCATTTTGTTTCTTCGTGGAATGAAAAGGCACAAAAATAGTACAAAATTCTAACCAAGTAAAATTTCGAAGTGGAAGACATTGCCAATTAATTTGAAAAGTGATCGAAGTGGCCAATATTTAGAAATAATCCTCCCTCGTTTATTTTAATGATACAAAATCTTTCCTTTTTGGTACCAAAAAGGTACAAAAACTGAACAAAATTCTGAGCTACTTAAATCCAAATTTGAAGATGTCGCACTACTACTAAATGGACACAGAGATTCATCCCCCAGACGATGAGCTACTTGCCCTACAAATCATTGAGATTCGGTCAGTAGCCATCAAGAAATAAACCTGGAGTAAAACTATAAATTCTCGTATGTAAAGTGAAGTGTAAATTATTTTGATGCCTCATAAAACATGACAACTTGCATAAACAACTTACAAATCAATACTTTAAACAAAGCTATTACGATTACAACCTCATTATTTGAGCAAAGCACCTCGGTCCAAATCAGTACTACATCCTAACAACAGTGGGGTTAATTTTACGTAAATCCAAACCATAAATATGCCAGATAAACTCTTACTTCCTGAGCACTAATTCTAAGGACGTTAAATGAAGACTTCTAAAAAAAAAAAAAAAAAAAAAAAAAAAAAAAAAAAAAAAAAAACTAAATCCTGAGAAAAACTTACATTATTTTTTCCAAAATTGGCTGGGTAACATACGCATATGTCGAAACTATAAATATGCCCTCCAAGCCTTTATTTGTTAAGATCTAACTCTCGGTCTATCTGGGACAAAAAGCACTAATTAGACATTAACACCTGCCGTGCCAAATTTTAATTTTCTTGTAACTGGTTCAGTCAACTTCAAATTTACCCCAAATATAATTGCGACACTTATGATCCCATTTATAGAACACAAATTATGGTACAATGCGGGATTGAAAGCACAAATTAGGCACTAAAACCTGACGCGAAAATTTTTCATTTTCTTCTAAGCGGATGGGCCAATTTCACATTCACCCCAAACGTACATATAAGTAGTATACCGGTGCCCTTCTTTATTGAGCATTGTGGCATAGTGTGGGATTGAAGACACTAATCAAACAATAACTCTTAACGTGAAAATTTCCATTTTCTTGTAAGTGCTTAGGACAACGTCATATATACCCCCAAAATAAATATGTCGCATATGTACTTACTTATTAAACAAAAAGTCGGGGACCTCGCGGGATTGAGAGCAAAAATCAGGCACTAATTGCTGACATGAGAAATGTTTGTTCTTTTCTAACAGTAAGTAGTTGGGCAAAATTCACATTTACAACAAACGTACATATGCCCCATGTACACATATTTATTTAGCACTAATTCTGGGACCATGTAGGATGAAGAGCACTAATTACTTATCCAGTTCGATTTTAATTTTGAAACAACTTTTAGAAAGCGTGAAGTTGGCCCAACCATCTTAGTAATCAATATATCTCGAGAATAAATTGAGCACTAATTCTGGGACCATGCGGGATTGAAAGCACTAATTAAGCACTAATTCGTGACATGAAATTTTTTTTATTTCTTTCGAAGTGGTTGGGCCAACTCACATTTACCCAAAAAATACATATGCCCCGTATACACTTATTTATTGAGCACTAATTCTGGGACCATGTGGGATGAAGAGCACTAATTAAGCACTAATTACCTATACCGTTTAATTTGAATTTTGAAACAACTTTTAGGAAGCGTGAAGTTGGCCCAACCATCTTAATAATCAATATATCTCGAAAACCAATTGAGCACTAATTCTGCGGTCTTGAGCACTAATTAGCACTAATTAAGCACTAAATCTTGACATAAAATTGTTTGTATTTCTACGATGTGGTTGGGCCAACTTCACGCGACTGGATTTTTGGTGTACGAATAACTGTATTTGAATGAATGCATTGATAGAATTCTTATTTTGAAAGCAACAATAGAAATGAATCAGTGCGGGTGTTGGCTTTTATCGTAGATCGATTAGAAGAAATAAGCTTCTTTAATATTTTAGTCTGGGCATCGGGGCTTCAAAATTGATTTCTAAGGGCAAATCATGTAACGATTTGGCATCCGATATTTTTTGAATATATAGGGCCTACCCATCACTGACCACAAAAATGCTGGATGACAGAAAAAAATATTACCTTGCGGGAGGGGAGGGGGAGAAAGCCTAAATTTTAGCCGTTTCTATTATTTACTATATCTCCGTAGCCATTGGAGCTAGAGCATCCGATTTTTTTTTTTTTTTTTCATTTTGTTTGTCTTCTACAATTTAATTCTTTACATTATTCGGCGTAAGCTCTAAACTCCGATAAACAAAATATTTGTATCCTTCAGCTTGTCACAAATACGATTGGCTAGTGATGTATCACTCCCACTCCCCACGGGGAGGAGCAAATTATACACGTGCATTTTGACAATACTGTCTCGTGTTGTCCAGATACTTACAGCAGCAGCAGAAAAGAAAGAAAAGAAACTCGAAAGATTAAAAAAAAAAGTATTTGAATTTCGCTCGTAAACAATTGTTGCTTAGTGAGTAAAGGTTTGCCTTGTTGGTATTTCACCACAACACTCGCGGAACCGGGATTCATGCCAGTCATCTTTCAGACTTTAAAAGCAGAACACCCATCCACAGTTGAGTTGGCGCCATAATTACTGCGCATGCTTAGTGTTTATTTCTATTGTTTCATTAGCCACACTCGATTGCAGTATTATTAGATAATCCGTGTTATATTTTTGTCATTTATAATAATATGGCAGTTTTATATGAAGCTTCATAGTAAAAGTAATAATGCAATCACATGAACTATTTTGCGGAGGAGTACAAGCGTCGGTAGGACAACAGCAAATCAGCGAGATTTAGTTTCACGTGGCTTTGTTTATCGCAGTTTAGAGCTTACGCCGAATAATATATAGTTCATTTTTGTGCTAAATATAATGGTTTTCTTGTTATTTTCATTTTTACACAGCATTGGTTGCGCGTGACGTCAGTTTTTTAGCCGTACATTCTTTACAAGATCGAATTCGGAAAAATGTTTCCTCCAAAAGTTCTTCGTCATTTTATGCTCTTTCAGAAAACGTATACTTATATTAGTGTAGGACTAATAGTGCCTGACTTACAAAGCGACTTTATTCTGTCGTGTGCGAAACTGATCACGGCGCGGCCCAAGAGTTACCTTCGCACAAACGGTAGATATTAGCAGCTGATGATGATTATATAAGTATGTGTAAGTATATAATCTTGATGATTAAGTCTGTCTATAATCTAATTAAAAATATCCAATTTTAATATCAATTGAAGGGCTTTTCGGAAAATAACTCTTGTCAAAACAAAATTTCTCTGAAGAATAAAAAGTGAGCTTTCTCTAGTACACAGTATGAGAAACTGTAAATTTGTTTCTTTATACGTGTCTCTGATACCTTCTAAAACATGCACAAACATGCAGTTTTCTATTCATTTTTCAGAAAGAAGTACTGTTTCGACAAGAGTTGTTTTTGCTACAAGTTCTTCGATTTATATACTACAATGATACTGAGCGAAATAGAGCAGGAGCCAGATTTCAAAATTGCCTTCAAGAGAGAATCATGAACAATTTGTTATCCACGCTTTTTTTTATGTATATATATGACCACATTTTCCTCTTAATACTTACTTTGATGGTAAGAAAAAAATAAGATATGTCTAACACATTTTATAAATTATCAGTTTTTAAACTGTAAAATCTTATTTACAGAAGCAGCACTTGCCTATTATTAAGATTGTGTACAGTTACTATAATATATATAATAAGAAACGTAATAGAAGGAAATCATACACTTAAGAAATCTCTACACAAGAGAATAAATTATTTTATTTCAAGAATTAGTTCTCAATAATGTTATGCCACTCTTATATCCTTAAAATAATAATAAATAAATAAATAAATCTTTTATGTCTTTTTTGCACCATTCAGTCTTCATCACTCTGTTCATTAACTGATATTGAATTATCATACTCGCTCAAACAACCACAGTGGAGTGCACAAGAAACAGCGATTCTGTCATTTGCATTTCAAACTTACTTAAGTTTCTGACAGCTATACACGGTAATCTCTAAAGAAGTCTTGGGAATATCTTCGAGTCTTTCCAAAACTGGTCTCAGAATTTGGTCCTCCAAGTACCATCCGGAGTCTTCTGGCCTTGGTAGATAGATCTCACACTCATCAGCGTTTCCCAAATTGCTGTTTGGCAATGGGATCTCTTTCTATGTTGTTTTAGAGCATCACTAGTTGGAGGTAATCTGTCCAGGCTACATTTTCCTAAAAGTAGGGGCCTAGCTTCATCACAGATCACCACATTAACCTAGAGGAGCTTTATGAAAAACAGTTCTACAGATTCAATAGCGTTTGCTGATAAAGGAATCTGTCCTAGGGAAAATAAAAGGTCACAGTTGTTTGAGTAAGTAGATCATAAGTAGATAGTGCATTGCTGGAATTATCACCTTGAGAACTCTTTGTTGTTGTTTCCAGGAGATTTAAAGATCAGAAGACTTTCAAGTAAAACTCCGTGATCGATATTCAAAATCTTGAAGGGAAGCATGAAAGAGCTGATTCCAGAATGATATTTCATGCTGCGAATCACAATTCAGAAAGAATTGTTCTAATGAGTAGACACACCGATGTATTACTGCTGTTGATGCACCATTACAGAATTTCTTGTAAATAATTGTACACGATAGCGGGATTTCAAAGACAAGAAGGTTTATTCCAGTTCACCACCTTTGCCACCAGTTATCTGAGAATAAGAAGAAAGGCCATGGCTTATCACGCTCAACTTGGATGCTGCATAACGTCATATCAAGTTGGGACATCAAAGATCAAGAACCGTCTCATATCAGAAAACTGTGACCTAAGGGACAGATTCCTTTATCAGCAAGCGCTGTTGAATCTGCAGAATTGTTTTTCACAAAGCTCCTCAAGGGTAATGCTAAGATCTGTGATTAAGGACGTGACAAAACACTCGAAAACGCACTACTTGCGGAAAGACAAACACATGTACAAAATGAAAATCTTCAGGCAGCAATTGAAATGAATAGTGGCAAGACATGTGAGGAACTGGGACTGCAGCTTAGTGTGAGTGGAAAAACCATTCGGCAGCACCTCAAACAACTTGGGAAGCACTACAAGTTGGGCCGATGGGTTCCACATGATTTGATTCAGGGCCAGAAAGCAACGCACACAGACACCTGTGTTTCTTTGCTGTCTCGTCTGAGGAAGGAACCTTTTTAGACAGGATGTTGACATGTGATGAGAAGTGGGTCCTATACGATGCTCCACGGCGCCGTCATCATTGGTTAGCAGCCCATGAACCGGTTCCAAAACAGCCGAAACTGCACTGCGTCTCAACAAAGTCCTCCTGTGTGTTTCGTGGACTGTTAGCGACATCGTGCATCGGGAACTGTTACCAGCTGGTCAGAGCATCAATGCAATTTTGTACTGCCAGCAGTTGACCGTGTTCAAGAAAAACTCAAAATTGCAGCCAGCACTTCTAAGTCACAAAGGGTCCTCCTTTTACAAGCCAAGATGTACATAGCCAAGATGACCCGGGGCACCATTCTAGGCTTCAGATAGGAAACTCTATTGCATTCACTATGCTTCTCGGACATTGCACGTCCAATTATTACGTTCAATTTCTTGGACAATCACCTTAAAGGTTGCCAGTTCAAATCCCTAGTAGAGGTGCAATGCTTCGCTTCACGGCCCATCAAGTTCTTCCGCGATAGAATCCATGGCCTTCCAGAACGTTGACAGGTCGTCGATGTTAATGGGAACTATTTTTGATCTTCCAGGTATGTCTAAGGTGATATGTCGATGTTCGAAAGCGGTGGGTGGAAAAGCGACAGAACTTTCTTGGTTACCTTTATATAAGAGTGGCATAACATTATTGAGAACTAATTCTTGAAATCAAATAATTTGTTCCCTTGTGTAGACATCTCTTAAGTGTGTGATTTCCTTCTATTACGTTTCTTAATATATATATTATAGAAACTGTACACAATCTTAATAATAGGCAAGTGCTGCTTCTGTAAATAAGATTTTACAGTTTAAAAATTGATAATTTATAAAACGTGTTAGGCGTATCTTATTATTTTTTTCTTACCGTTACAGTAAGCATTAGGAGTGAAAGGTGGTAATGTATTAAACACGTGAATGGCAAATTGTTCATGATTCTCTCTTGAATGCAATTTTGAAATCTGGCTCCTGCTCTAGTTCGCTCAGCATCATTGTAGTATATAAATCGAAGAACTTGTAGCAAAAAGAACTCTTGTCGAAACAATGTCTTTTCAGATAAATGAATGGAAAGCTGCATGTGTGTGTGCGTGTTTTAGAAGGTATCAGAGAGACTTACGTATAAAGTAACAGATTTACAGAGTTTCTCATACTGTGTACTAGAGAAAGCTCTCTTCATTCTTCAGAGAAATTTTGTTTTGACAAGGGTTATTTTCCGAAAAGCCCCTCAATTGATATTAAAACTGGATATTTTAATAATTAGATTATAGATGTCTGCCATACGTCACGTAAAAACGTGACAGCCCCGTTTTTGGACCCGAATGTCCCGCATCCTCGTAAATTTAGTCGTGACAGGCAAATGTCCCGTATTTTAATCCCGTCACATTTCTGCTTTCAATATCAGCTTATCTATGCAAAAGTAAAAAAATCAATATTCTTATATTGGTTGGCAACCCTGCTATTAGTGAATGAACAATAAGCTGAGACATAAACAGTTTGGTGCAAGTTATCACACCACTCTCTTTGATTTCATAGCGAGAAAGCTAATAGGCTTGCAGTTGTCCATTGGAAGTCAAAGGGATCTAGAATCTTTGATCAAGTGCATGAGCTAAGCTGTTATTAATAATACAAGTGAAATGTTCCAATTTTGTGTCAACAAGAATGCCTAAACGGAAGTGCGTTTTTTATTATTATTTGAAGAAGAAATACCCTTTTTTGTAAGCAACGAAGTTGATCTATGAAGTTCCTGCAAAATTTAGAATGCTACTTTTTCATTGCACGTGATGGAGACTCAGACATTCTTCAACTTCAGAAAACAAGCAAACATAAGATGACTTCAAGTGCTTCTACATCTACAAGCACAGGGAAGATAAGTGATTATAACTAGAGCTACAATTCATTGGATTACACATAAAGTTGATGAAAAAATCTTATGATGTTCAACTGTGCCAGAACAAAAGCCCATTTGTGTCTATTTAGGACATTGTAGGTACATGATTTTCTTTCGTCTGCTACATTCTTAAACAATATAGCATATTCAGGTGGGAAAAAAAATCATATGTAAATGCAAAACATTCATAGGAGTTCTCCAGAAGCATAAAGTTTCCTGAGAACGAATTGTTCGCTACTTCCTTATATCCATTTCAAATAATGCAGTGAAAATGTTCCCAAAATAGGGGTCTACGTATTGTGCTGGAAAGTTGGGGGGAAGGGAGAGATTGAAGATGTCCCGTATTCTCGTGAAAACAATATGGTAGGCTTAAGACAAACTTAATTATCATGGTTGTATACTTGCAGGCAGACAAGATTTTATATATATTAATCAGGTGCTAATATCTACCGTTTATGGGAAGGTAACTCTTGGGCTGCGCCGTGATCAGTTTCGCACACGACAGAATAAAATCGCTTGTAACTCAGACACTATTAGTCCTACATTAATATAAATGTATATTTTTTGAAAGAGCATAAAATGAAGAAAAACTTTTAGAGGAAACAATTTCCGAATTCGATCTTGTATAGTGTTGCCAGATTTTGTAAACGAAAAGCCGGGGCACCAATCTCAGGCTATATATAAGGCCAGGGTTTCTATTCCTTTGGTCAGAATCAGTTAATTATCCGTCTTTTTCAGGTTACTACTCACAATTTTTCAGTTCATTCTGTACACAGTTAACAGAAATGAAGCCCCACAAGGGATCCATATACGATGGGAAAAGATAACATAAGAAGAGGTGCCTGGCGTCCCTTATTTCAAATTACGATTTGTTGTTTTAACAGGTCCTAATATTGCGCCAATTATGACAAACTCTCCCATTTCTGCTTGAAGAAATAGTTTTTTTCTTTGTTATGTCGTGACATGAGACACAAACTACCCTAATAGAAATACAAATTTAGCATTTAGGAAGAAAAATACACTTCACGCTAAATTCAGAACGATAAACAAACAGTAAATCTCTTTAAAGAGTCACACAGGCTCTCTACAAAAGTTTGGCAGAAAAAAAATCGAGTATCAAAATTAGACAAGACACACACACCTTTATGAGTTCAACTGCAACTTCTTGTGTTACAGTAAGTTGTTACGGAATTTTAACCTGAAAATTACTGAAAAATTTATCAGATCAAGGAAAAAATATAAATCCAAAATTATTGAATGCTTGCACAGTATCTTTGGAAATATTTATCCACACATGGGGAGAGGTAACTCAGTCCTGTAATCGTTGAAGTAGGATTTCAAATGAAACTTAGATGTAAAACTACGGATCTAAATGCGACAGACACTCAGATAACCTTTCATATCATTCTTACAATACTAGCAGTGAATTGTTCGAAAACTGAATTCAGCCGCTTTTACCAATTTTTCCTGTTCAGAAGATTTGGGATCAAAATAATTGAGCAGTCTTTTTAAAGTGCTAGAAAACATGTTTGATTTATACTGTTCGAACGGTGTGTGGTCTTTGATATCCGCTCTTCCCCATGCGCTGTATTAGTGTAACAGTTACACATTTTACACTCCAGTTCATGGTCGTTTCTTCCTCGTTTACCATTCCACTGAATATTTCTCTTGAAAAGAACACTTGCGCTTGGTCATGATAGAAGCATTTTATGCACCAGATACCAGCAATGTGAAACAAAAACGTTAACTTCATAAAGAAATTCAATTCACTTCACTTGCAAAGATACGTATAGTATACCCACTGGATTGGATAAAACGTTTGATTGTAAAATTGTGTCTCAGAAGACGGCAGACAGTAAAAAATAGTTTAAATGCGGTTAACATGCAGCGACTGAGAGCAGTGTGGCCATTCTTGATTCAAGTTCCAACAACGAAGTTCTGCGCTGCTTATTGAAGTATAAAATAACTAGTAGTTAAAGGCCGTCACCGGGAAAACCCGTTCTTTTCTCTTGAAAGTCCTATTCAAGAATTATTGTCATAACATACAGATGGTGATCAGAAAAATGGAAACATCTGAACGAAATTGCAACTTACCAGATTAATATGGTGTCGGGCCACCTTTCGCCTTCAGAACAGCCTTGATGCGACGTGGGATGGAGGCATAGAGGTCGTGAATGGTAGCAAGTGGAATTTTACACCATTCCTCGTGCAGGTCATCGGCCAGTTCTGTGAGAGAGGATGGAGGTGGAAATCGTCGCCGGAGTCGTGTTTCCAAGACGGACCACAGATGTTCAATTATGTTGAGATCTGGGGATTGGGCGGGCCAGGGGACGTGTTGAACTTCATCCCGATGTTCCTCAAACCACGCTGCAACAACGCCAGCTGTGTGAATGGGTGCATTATCATCCTGGAAGATGGCGTCATTGTCCGGGAACAACATCCGGGCCATAGGATGCAGATGGTCTTCTAAAATTGCGACATAATCGTTGGCAGTGATTCGTCCGCTAAGTGTGACCACAATACCCAATGAAAACCATGATATGGAGGCCCACAGCATCACCGAGTCGCCTCCATGTTTCACAGTTGGGCGGAGACACTGAAGATCATAAGCTTCTTTGGGCGTTCTCCACACATAAACAAGGCCCGTGGTTGGGAATAGGGTGAAGGATGACTCATCCGACCATATCACACATTTCCAGTCCTCATTGGTCCAAGTTGCATGGTCGCGGCACCATTTGCGACGTGCGAAAGCGTTATGGTCCCTGATGAGCGGTTTGGCCCGTGCAACACGACCCGTAAGTTCATGTCATGTAATTCGCGGCGGACTGTGATTGTCGAAACAGGGTGGGGAGGTGCTGACTGAGTGTCTACGTCACTTGCTCCGCAGTGGCACGACGGTTCTGCGTGACAATGCGCTTTAATACCCGGCGTGACCTGTCACTCATGATTTTCTTCCGCTCGCTGTTCCGCTTCTCCGATGTGGTTTCCCGTGTGTTGTGTAGGCCGTCATCACCTTCGACACTGTTCCACGCGACACACCTAACACAGTAGCCACTGCCGTCACATTCACTCCACATAACCGCGCATCAACAATTTGCCCTCTTTGAAAATCCGAGAGGTCTCCCATTTTACACTACCTCCGTCTGCTGAAGCCACTGGACACTGCTGTTCCACTGCGCCTGATGTAGTATGGAGACCGACCTAACACACCACCACCAGCGGTCCGGCGCTGCGGGCGCCACGACACCACGCCAACCCATACATCTGACGTGTTGCCAACTACAGGTGTTTCCATTTTTCTGATCACCACCTGTATGTCCCCTCTAGAATATTTTTTAAACCCTCTTTTCCCCTCTGGAAGCCAAACAATCCATAAGACCAAAAATGAATGATTTTCAAACTCTTTGTTTAGTAAAATCAATTACTAGACAAATCTTCCGAAAACCTTCTGTTTTTAGATGAGACATACTAGTTCTTGGAGGTTGATTTTTTCAATATGAAGAACAAAAACTGGGACAAAAGGCGTTCCGGAAGCCTTTTTTTTTGGGGGGGGGACAGTTTATTCTTTCATTAAAAACCGGGATATCTGGCAACCCTAATCTTGTAAAGAATCTGTGGCTAAAAACTGACATCACGCGCAACCAATACTGAGTAAAAATGAAAATAACAAGAAAACCATTAGATTTAACTCAAAAATACAGTAGAATTAAATTGTAGAAGACAATTAGACAAACAAAATGAAAAAAAAAAAGTTGGGATGTTCTAACTCCAATGGTTACGGAGATATAGTGAATAATAGAAAGGGCTAAAATTTCAGCTTTCCCCCTCCCCTCCCGTGAGGCGTTTTTTTCTGGCATCTGGCATTTTTGTGATCAGTGATAGGTATATATTCAAAAAACATCGGATGCCAAATTGTTACATGGTTTGCCCTTAAACTCAAAAAGGAGAGCACTTTGCCAAGTTGATGACTAGAGTATTTTATTATTATTTAGGCTTCGGAAATTTAATGGTCAGTTAGGTTGTGTAAGCATCTCATAAACGCAGTAATTAGTATAATTAGACACATTTTTGAGCTACTATTTACCTAATATTTTATTACTGATATATACATAGAAGCCAATGTTGAAAAGTTTGTGTTTACTTCTAGCAGTTCTAGCTTGCATCCAGATTAAAATTTGTCACTCACATATGAATATTTTCTTGATTTTGACGTGTTTGTGTAGTACAGATTGGAAATTGGATAGATTCATATTTCGTATCTGAAGCGTCCTGAGGATGTCGCTCAGTGTCTGTAAAAGTTTACAATATCTACGAGGTGCATTCAAAGTTATTCCATTTTTTTCTCAGAACTGGTAACAAGTAGAAATGTGTTATTTATTTTATACTGTTTTTGATACGATAGTCGTCGTTTTCTTCATTTGCATGGTGTGACACCACATGAAATTCATCACCAGTTGAGTGAGACATGGTATCATGAATGTGTCTAATGTGCGTTCGTGCGTGCGACGATTTAAATAAGGAAGAACGTTATGTGACAAAAAAAAAAAAAAAAATCAAGACAATCTCGGCCTCGCACAAGCTGGTAACTGCACTTTTCTATCTCCTACCAATCCTCAAGCCGTGCCGTGGAAAATCAGCGCCCGGGGCAAGACTATACGACGGCTCCCCCATACATATATTCCAAGCAATTTTTCCTATCTTTTTCCTTTTTTCTCCCGAATTTTTCGCCCTCTTCCCACGGAACAGCCCTGATGAGTCCTGATAACAGAAGTTGGGGGTGTTATCACTTGAATGCACGTCGTACACAGGGTATATTAGATTTTTTTTTTTTTTAAGGCAATGCGGGAGTAATGAACGACATCTAGTAGCTCCAGCTTATTTCAAGATGTTAAGTGTTTTGCGTCTGTGTCCTGGAAGAATAGAACATCAATGTCGCGGTAAAACTGTCTTCACAATCCTCTACAGTATACACACAAGATTTAACTTCGTGAGGATTGTGTACTTCGTGTACATAAGAAAAATTTCACTTCATATCCCTATTTAATATGTTGATTGTGTATGCCCAATTATTCATTATTTTCATCAATTTGATAAGATTAATTTTATTTATGTATAAAAGTACATTCATGTATTTAATAAAAAAAACTAACGACCATACTAGAAGGTTTGAATATTGTATTAGCTTCTTTGTTTATATGTACAGGGTGTTTCAAAAAGAATGACCTGATTTTAAAAGTTTATATGTATTGATAAAAACGTACTACAAAAATAAAATAAATTGCAAAATACTCACAAAATTTTCAACTTTGAGCTATGCTATTAGAAATGCTCTCTGTATCCACCACCAGCAGCACGAACAACATCTAGGCGATAGCTAAATTCATCATAAACTTAGGTTAGCGAGGTCGACCTGGACTCTTACCTTTGCACAAGACTCTTACCTCTTCAAATTGACGATACCAACGATGAATGTTTTGGGGTGCAGGTGGATCAATGCCAAAACACGCACGCTGGACGGAAAGCACGCTGGACCGAAATCACTGACTCAGTCTTTGCAAACTGCAGCACACAAAACGTCTTCTGTTGAGAGGACGCCATCTTACTTCTGACTGACTGCAAACTGAGAAAACGCATTGACTGACATGTAACGGCGATTTTCTGAAACTGTAGGCCACGCCCATTCAAATAACACTCATTTCCTTGCCGGCACGTCCCATGTTTCGTAATTATTACTGTCCAAAATCAGGCTATTCTTTTGAAACACGGTGTATAATGTTGGTGTGTGATGTAATTTATTACTTGTGAAGTTGGTAGAAAGTAATAAATCCACTTTCATCAGAAAGTTTGAAGGCTTGGTATAGAGTGAGAAAAATAACTTTTTATTAGAAAAGTTAATATAAGTAATCTTCATATAATGTTAAACTATCAATAATTACTTTAGGTACTTCGAGATCACTTGAAGTTACACAAGTGAACAAACATTCCGCTTTAAGATAACCATAAAAGTGCTTTTATTAAAGTACAGGTAAATGAAAATAGAGTTTAACATCTGTTTACTCACAAATTAAATAGGTACTTTCAGGCACATTTCATGGGATAGGTACTTTCAGGCACATTTCATGGGATAGGTACTTTCAGGCACATTTCATGGGATAGGTACTTTCAGGCACATTTCATGAAATATTTCTAGAAGTGTCTTTTTCTCTTGTGTGCTTTCTGGAGTAGGAAAATATCGTCACTGACAATATAATTTTTTAAACTTTAGAAACAAAAGTTTTGATTAAACAATAATGCGGAATAATATTTTATTAATAAAACGTGAAGTTTGATGATAGTTTGTTTCCTGACAGGTCCTGTCTGTCAAAACACACGTGGTAGACATGTTAGAATCAACTATAGATGAAACGACTGATGATGATGATTCGAGCAGCGATGAATACTTCAAACCAAAATTTCGAATTAGCAAAGCTCCAAGAGATTCAGATGTCAAAAGGCAGTAAGTACTTATCGTTAAAAATATGTAGGTTTATTCTTTTTCATTTAGTGAAGATTATTGTGTGTGCATGCACTTATACGTTAGATGAGGAATTCATTTTTTTTTATTTTATTTATTTATTTATTTATTTATTTTTTTTGTGCTTTTGTCCAAATGTGTTTGTTTCTTGGAATTCAACTCCCTTGTCAGCACCATAGTTATAAGACGTGGACTTAGAGTTTGTGGGATTCACAAACTTAATGCGTTTAATATGCTACGCTATAGAGACCTGCACGGGCCGAATTTTTCGGTCCGAGCCCAATCCAGCCCGAATGTACCTAGGCCCGGAAATTTTAAAAGATTTTGGCCCGACCCCGGCCAGATAAATTTTTAAAAAAATTAGCTCGAGCCCCAATCTTTCTCAAAATTTAGTATTAAGCTTGGCCTAACCCTCAGAAACATTTTCTAAACTCTGGTTCATAACCTGACGCTTGCCTCCCGAATGGTACCATTGCCTCCTAGAACTTTGCCTGTCATCAAGAGAACAAAATCTCCATTTTCTGTTTAAAAATCTAACTTAATTGATTTTAGCATAAAGTGAAGATGGCAATATGTTTAGTGACAGACAAAACTTTCCCACCCCTTGTCATATTTTAGGTTCAGTGAAGGTCAAGGTCAGAGCAACACAAACTGTAAATAGCTATTGCATTCTTTGTAACATTTTTCACGGTCACACTTTTCAACGTTTGGCTTTATTCCAATTATCGTTTAACGAAAGTCAATAATTATTAAAGAATTGCAATTAATCGGCCTCAGCCCGGCCCGACCTGAAGAGAAATCACCCCAGGCCCGGCCCGCGGACCAGGACGGGCCTCGGGCCGAGCCCGGCCCGTGCAGGTCTCTACTACACTACCGGAAGTTAAACCCGAGACCCCGTGTTTATAAGAACTAAAGTCAAAACACACTTGTTGCCTGATTGAAACTACATTGTATCAGATTATCGACGCAGCACATATCGGGAAAGTCTTATTTAGAAGTTAGTTGACCAAGGAAGCAACCTGGTTAGCGCCCCTAAAAGGAGTGAACGAATCGACGGGGAGATTCCAAGGATTTCCGCTGGCAAAAGTTTATTCTCCTCTGAGGAAGAAGAGATACCTTCCCCTTCTAGAATTTTTCTGTATAATCAGTAGAGCAACCCACATTATGCTTTATTTTTTGTTTAATTATCCTTTATTTTTTTTCAAATTATGCTTTATTGTTAATTTCAATCATTGTTTTACATTAATCATATATAATGTATAATATTTACTATACATTAAATATTCTAAATGTCTTGATCTATTTATTATTATTTTATGCGACCAGTTTCTTTCATATTTAATGAACTTTCTACCTAATGCACTGTAAAGAGATGCTTTACTCGAGTCATTTTTTTTAATCACTTGTGTGCGCCTTAGAGGTGCATATATACAGAAAGGGAAAATAAAAGATGCCACCAAAAAGTACAGAAAATGCTCAAGAGGTACACATATCAACAGGGGCGGATCCAGAGGGCCGATCGGGGCGATCCCCCAAAAGAGGGAACTGTGTTATTTTATATATAAATAGAACCCATCAAAGAGTTTGGAGTTCTTACGAGTAGCTCTAAGTAGCAGTATTACAACCCCTCGCAGAAATCCGTCCCGGATCCGCCCTTACATAACAATATAGTGTGAAGTTCTTGTGTACTATTCATTGTTGGCGGAAAGTTTTTCTTCTTTTCCTTTCTTCTTTTCTCCTCATCAAAAGATTACACTGAAAACAAAAATTGAAAGTAACCGGTGACCTGTTAGCCCCCCCCCCTCATGTAAGCAAATTTAATCCGAATTGAGTCAGATCGTTTGATCGTTGTTTGATCGCGTTTGATCGCCAACAATTATCGTTTGATCGCCATGCGTCTTATCGTAATACATGTCATTATGTGTGGGGGCTACAAGGTTAACCTGTTAGTCCCCCATAGAACCAAATTTCATCGGAATTGGGACAGATCGATTCATCGTCGTTTGATTACTTTTGATCGCCAACAATTAAGGTTTGATTGCCATGCGTATTAACGTAATAAAATTAAGTATGAGAGGCTAACAGGTTGACCTCTTCGCCCCCCTTGGAACACAATATGATCAGAATTGGGTCAAATCGATTCATCGTCGTTTGATGCGTTTGATCGCCAACAATTATCGTTTGATCGCCACGCGTAGTGACGTAATACAAATATTTACATAGTGGGGCTAACAGTTTAACCTGTTAGCTCGCCCCCATCGAACCAAATTTGATCGCAATTGGCTCAGATCCTTTCATCGTGATTGCGTTTGATCACCACGTGTATTGATGTACTTCAAATAAGTTTATAGAGGGCCAGGAAGTGAACTAGTAACCCTTCGAAAGCAAACTTTATCGAGAGTTGTCAGATCGTTTCATTCTCGTTTGATGGTGTTTGATTGCCAAATAAGCAGGTTGGTCGGAGTTGGACCAGATTATTTATTTGTTACAAATTTCCGTATGGTCGCTAAGAGTACTTACGTACTATAGGGTATACATAATTTTGTAGGGGATCTAACAAATCGATCTGTTACCTCTCGCCCGTGGAAGCAATATTGATCGGAATTGGGTTAAATCATTTGATTGTTGTTTGGTTACCTATATGAGTTTTCTCTATCGCAGTGGCGTCATACACATATTTTTGTAATGAGGCTTGCCTGTTAACCTCCTATACTTTGAACAGAAATGACATGATCGAAAGTGGCTGGTCGTTTGACAACACACAATAAGTGTTTGATCGTCATGCGCAATAGGTTATATAATAAACTTAATTTTATTAATGCTAAACTTTATCTGAGTAGCCGTCTTCGCATCAATGTTATACATAATTCTTAACTGGGTAAAGTAGTTTCATCTGTTCATGCAGGGTTATGCAGGGTAAGACTTTAATTTCTGGGTGGGATTAACACTTTAATTTGGACGTTTATAGTTATATTGGTGTAAGTTAATTTAAGAGAAATAAAAAGAAAGATTTAAACACAGAAAACAGATCTATATGGATCAATGTATTAAAAGAAAATTTGAAGTAAATCACGGCTTTATTAAATGTCGTCTAAATCATTGACCTTGGTAAGATACAGGTTTTAAATCCAATTCAATTTAACCCATTACATTAAATTTGGATCCAGGTTACACCCCAAAATGGTAACTTGACATTTTTATTCCAGAATTTATATCAGTACCTTTTCTTTATGCTAAACATGGGAAACATTGGAAATGTGAGTTTCATCGTTATAACTTTATAACGTTATATATAATTAATTAAAACGGAAATCATGTAAAATAACTTACCTGTTCGTAAAGATACACGACCTCATTCTCTGTTAGCCTTCGGAAAATTCTCCGTACAATAACTCAACGAAAAAAAAAAGTCGTTATACCTGCTATAGCAATAATCGCAAACTAAACAGCAAATTTTACATTCCCTTGACGCAAACCGTTACGAAGTATGGCCGACTTTCTGCTCCTCCATACTTATTTACCTCTTTGGAGTTTATCCAGGGCCGTAACTTGTGGGGGCAAGGAACAACTGCCCCTCCAGAGAAGCTGCCCGCCTTCATTTTAAGACAAAAATTTTCTTACTCCATATACGATACGAACATGTAATTATAAATGAAGCATCAAACAGTTCACTACATTACATAAACACAACTGCACACAGAAGGTAAATAAAACAAAAATGATTCGTGGGTCCGTTTCAGTAAAAAATGTCTACTATTAGGGGCCCTAGAAATAATATTTATTCGTATGGCTTTGAGAGTAGTTAATATTGGTCCCTTAATTAATTTGTCATGTATGAAACGGTTCCAAGGGCGTAACTAATGTTCCCGCAGACCTTGCCGTGCGTGAAGTCCCACAAGCTCAGGGGGTACATAAAAAGTAAGAGAAAGATGGAAAAAGGGGCCCCCAAACAGCTAGAAAAAACAACTTTTGTAGGGGGCCCAAATACGCGTATTAATGCTTCCCCCCCCCCAGAGAAAATCTACGTTACAGCGCTGAGTTTATCCATAATAATTTAGAAACATGGCACTTTTAAGGTGAAATAAAAACACACACACACAAATGGTACAATTTAGTCATTTGAGTTTATTAATTACATAACACTATGCACTACACAGTATACAATGCAATTAGACAACTTGATTCGAAATTCTCTAATTCTGTGATGGGGAAACTATGGCTTGCGGGCGAGATGCGGTTTCCTGAAAGTTCTCTTCGACCCATGACATGATACTTAATCTTACGAATGGAAAGATTGTTGTGTATTAGAAACAGAAATTTTACTTTACAAGTACGAACAAGATTTTTAAAAAATACTTAGTAATAGGACTTAATATTATAAGAATTGTCAAATGTGCATTCTTCTACTTATTTTTTTCTTCAGTATATTGGTCCGCTTAAGATCTTTCGTTTTTTGTTTGGCTTTCTTCTAAGAAAGTTCACCCATCACTGCCTTTTTCTGCTTGCAAAACGAATGTGGAAAGATTACCCGCAATCAATTTTCTCCTCGCCCAGTCACGAACTGCACAGAGAAAAATCCGTTCTCCGGACAGCGGTATATTGTACAAATATACGGTATCCTCTTGCTTACTATAAAAATCAGTACGGAGCGTACGTTAGCCGTGTCCTACATAGACACCGCCCTTAAATATTACATCATGCCGTTGCAGGATGTCGGACATCTAACAGTTTTCCGTATATTACATATATATATATGTATGTTACCTTCGTCAGCTATATGTTAAATACGTCCATTTCTATATGAGATCCTGACCGCCTACATTGTTTCATACAGAAAGTACGTATAGATGGAACACTTATAAAGAAAGTATTATAAAACATGCGTTTTCAGTTATATGTCTGCTGTACGTTAAGGCCGAAAACTACAGGAATTACGCATGTAACATATTTTTTTAAGTACGCCATCTACATTTTTTTCTCAGTGTATCAAGTGTCAATTGACATGACGCAGTATTACCATTGCCAAGAGGTTATGTTGTCAGTTATAACAAGACAATTGCGAATATGTCTCACATGGTGAGTTCAGGTGGCGACATCATCAATCTTTTGACAATAGCTCAGTAAATAATATCGATATTTTTAAAAAGCAAAGCACTGAAAGAATTCACCAGTTTTGACGCCAAAAAGTTGCTAAAAGAGTCGTTAGTCGCTTTTCTAAATATTTTGTCATTAACCGGCTCTCAATATGCACTAGATTTAGCGATTTGTCTCTAAAATTGGCGATTGGCAACACTGTTTAGTGGTTATATGTGTAATTCGAGTCTTGTAGCAGAATGATTCTGCCTTTGAAGATCAGCAAAGTTAAAAAGAAAACAAGATATCGTGATAAGCTAAGGAGGTGCTACATTGTTTGCTAGTAGTCTACTACTGCCACGCTTAGTTGCATGCATGGGGAGCATGCCCGTGACCGTTCGGTCTCTTTGATGGACTGGTTCCGCGAAAATGTGTCGCACCCCGCCCGTAGTTCCTCGATACATTGGCATATCCACGTGCACGTGGTGCACCATCAGAATTTGTCCCCTAATTCTGACTCGCCGAAGCGATGTAACCCCCATTCTCTGAGGGAGTAGGATACGCCCACTGCACGGCCGGACCAAGTCCTAAGTGCCTAACACTTGACCTACTGGTTGAGACAGATTGCTAGCGAGCCAGTCCTACCATGGTCTGCAGGTATGGCCCCCGAGCGTTATAAGGCAAGCTCACCTCCCGTCCGTGTTCACCGTTACCCAGATTCCTGTGATTGGCTCCCACAAGCTACCGAATCCCTCGGTATGACTACAGCCCGCCAGAGTCCAACGCAAGTCCGGGGCCCCAGACAATGCATGAGGGGGCTTGTTCAATCCCGGCCCTGCCTACCTCTATCGTTCAACTGGCAACCGCCTTGTCGTGTAGAGGTACCACGCACACGTCGAGATACTCCCGTATCTCATCCCGGACCCAATGGTACGTGTTAAGTCACCATTTGAGTTTGGTGCCGGCCCATATCCTACGGAATTTCCTCCCTTTGGCGGGATCAGAACCGTTACCCAGATTCCTGGGATTGGCCCATCCCCCACCTCCGTTTGGTCCCCCAGCAGGCAGGAGTCCGACACTCCCCCCCGGTAGGGTCGTCCAAGCAATACGGGACTTCCTCTAATTACGGTAGAGGTACACCGTACATTACCACAGCCAATGACTAATGTAGACCGTCTGCTCAAGGCAGACATTGTCATTTGGGAGCCGTCTCCCCCCTGGTAGGCCCACCCAAACAATACGGGGCTACCTATCGTTTACGTGTTTAGGTACCACGTACACGTTGTAGCAAGCTACTTGTCGGAATCCCAATGGTACGTGTAAGCCACCATTAGAAGGGACACCCACACCCTTCCTTTCGGTAGGGTTGTTCAAACAATAAGGAACTACCTCTTCTTACGTGAGAGGTCAACCGTACATTACCAGACCCTATGGCTGATGCAGACTGTCTACCTTTAAAGACAATGGCCATTTGGGAGTGGTGGCTCCCTTCGTAGCCCCGTAGGTCCTGCACCCAGATATACTGGGACGAAGGAGTAACCCCACTTTCTCAGCATTCCTGAGGTACGAGAGTGCGTTAGGATACTAAGTATCCCATCCCGGACCCAAGAGCACGCACAACACGCTCTATTGAGGGCAGCAACTCACCTTCCCGGTAGGGCGTTGGATTTGCCCGTTAGGACGCGCCAACAACCCACTCTTTTTAGCGTGTTGGGGTATCACGCAGCCTTATCTCCCAGATCCAAGGGCACGGCCTGGTTGCCCATTTCGGAGGATGCCCGAGGGCTAACCTCCGCCGGTAGGTTGTTGTACTGCTGTGTAAGGTTCAGCTCAATAGATGAGTCGACCTCGCGGTGCAGGACATCCGAGAGCAGCCTATTACAAGCTCCACCCGAACCTATCTCCCCACCGGTGCGATACCCGGAAGCCACGATGTGTGCTACCGAGAGCGAAACAGCGGGGTCCCCTCCCCCTTTCTCAACACGGACTTGGGACCGGCCATGACGGGAGGTGCTACAATGAGAATAAGGTTTACTGTTTATATTTTGTTAACAAGATTAAGAACGTGTTTAGGTTACCTCGGAGCTGCACAAAAGCACCGGCCCTATCATAGGATTGTCAGAAAATGAAATGAGATCTTTAAACTGATACACAATCATAGTCATACGTCTTGCGAATAAAATCAGAAAAATAAACACACTGCTGAACAAGACTGCACTTATTTAATATAAAAACACATTTACACGTGACGTTTCGATCTTCTAGCCAAGATCCTCATCAGACGTACACTCTGCGTACAGATCAGAGTGTACGTCTGATGAGGATCTTGGCTAGAAGATCGAAACGTCACGTGTAAATGTGTTTTTATATTAAATAAGTGCAGTCTTGTTCAGCAGTGTTTATTTTTCTGAGATCTTTAAGTTTTACGTCCCATGATTATGCCGGTTAGACTAAAGGAGACGGTGATGATAATTGGATTGTCAGATATTTCTCTTTTATCGGGTACCGACTAAACTTAAGACTCCATTTTCTTCCCCCAGTGTTTCTTCCTTTTTTCACTTCCTCCTCTCTGGATATTACCAAATGTTAATAAGGCATAATTGTGGTGAATTCTTGAGAGTAATTTAGTATTTGTTTGCTATATCTGAACACAGTGCTGCATTTGAAAGTGTTTCCTTTAGTAAATACACAGTAGACAAATGAGAGATGTAAACCTGAATGTTAAAACTGTGAAATTGATATCAATAGTGTTGTATAAGTTAACACATAATAATGGAAAACAAGATTTTTTCAAAACGGAGGAATGAGATAATCAAGTGAATAGTACATATAGTTCAACTTCTAATCCAAAATGTTGATATTCTAGAAGTTTCGGGAGGCCCCAATGACATATTACATAAACTGATTACTATTATAGTATTGAGCATAAGATAGATTTTCTCAAGAAAGTTAGAGGAAGCGAGAAATATTTCAAACTATTCAAATAAACATTATCCACTCAAAACACTCGGTGTTTTCTTTTAACTGACAATATAGAATTCTATTCTACCCCGGTGACACGTCAGAAGAACCCAAACGAAACGGCGAGGACAGAAAGCCTCAGTCAAAACGGCCCTGCGTTAAAAGGACTCCTATAATAAGGGCCTGGATCTAAAGAGCCCCGAGTCAAAAGGTATCCGCTACAAAAGGGCTCCGCGACAACAGGGTCCCGCGTCTAAAAGGGCCCGGTCAAGAGAGTCTCACATTAAAAAGCCTGAGATAAAGAATGAAAAGTATAAAAATGCTTACTAGATGAAAAATATTCTGCGAAAAGAAGACAACTCACTAAATGATGTACACTCATGTCCAAAATGATTGTCGCATATCTATAACTGTCTTCTTGTAAGAATATAATTTGATAATGATTTTTGAGGGTACTTTTAATATTGATACTATGTCTATAATTGGGAAATGTATATTTGTGGTAAATTTCATAGAAAAAGAATTATAAATACGAAAATTAGAATGAGTAAAACAAAATGTTACTAAATGGACAAGAAAGATTTAGTTTCGTTTTATTGTTATTTACTGCTCTTTTGACATGAAATTTTCCACATGCGTTTCTTTGCTGATTATACATATACTAACATTATAAGAAATACCGGTCGAATTCGTTCTCAAATTATATTCCTACAATAACATATTTATAGACATGCGAAAATTATTTTGGACATTAGTGTACTTAGCAAGACTAACATATAACACATTCATGAACCGCCAGAATTCAACGTTTCGAAAAATGCAGTATATTATTTTCATCCTCTAAGCGCTTCGATTGTTAGCAATTAAACTAACTCGTCAAATTCCGATCAATATTGCTTGTATGGTGATATCACACTTTAACTCTTTAGCCCCTTTCAATTTTACGTGTATTATACCAGTACAGTTGTAACAAGATGGATTGGCTTGGATTTTTAAACCAACCCTCGTATTTCCCCAGCGTCAATTCTTAGAAATATAATGCAATCAGCTAACAGTTGGAGAAGAATAATGCTTAGGAATTTGTCACCCAGAAGGTACCTCACTTCTCCAGACAGTCTTGCTTCCTCCCGTCAGCCCATATTTGGAGGAAAAATTTTGCTACTCTCGTGCTGTCCGCCCACGCACCAAGCCCTCATGATGATGACAGATTTTTACGTGACAATGTGAAGTCTATCAATAATCGTCGATTGTACAACTTATTCAAACAATCAGTGTTTTTAATGTGATTTCTATTAACTTATGAACCATTCATTATATATTATTAACAATATAATAACGCAAAAACTTAATGTTTTCTACGAACTATATTTTAGTTTAGTCAGTGTATTCTTGCGCTGTGAACTGGCAATTGTGCGACGCATGAAGAGAAGCGTGTGTGTTCTCCAAGACGTTATACGAGTTGAATGTACTAACTTTCTGTCTTCAGGAAGCCAGTAAAGTCTGAATAATGAAAGCCATATAATCAAACAACTGTAATACACACACCGCAATGTCAAGCTAGTGCAACATACTAAAATTTGGAACAGTACTACGTGTACAAATTATGTTTTAACAGCAATGGAAGTCTACTATTTGTTAATGCATTAGTGAATTTTATTTCGTACAGGCGCCGGAACCGTCGTGCGCGCTTACGCGTCGTGCCGAAATCTTTGGGCCAATTTCTTTTCGAGTGAAATGTTAAAAGTAATATGAAAATATTAGTATTGTTCTAAATCATATGTAGTGTAACCTACATAGTGCATATTAATACAAAGTTATCTACAATTCTTGTTATCATTTTTAAAGGTGATAATAGTGCTAACCAAATGTGTTTAATACGTTATGCCCTTTTTCTTAGTGATTGAAACGTGTACCAATTAAAACGTACACGATGTGAAGTGTTTGTCAGAAGGTAAGATATCTATCAATAGAGAAGTTCAAACATTTACTTTCGTCTCCCACTACTCGTCTGGTGTTAATCACGCATGGCTATCCTACCTTGCACTTTTTTACAGGTATTGACCAATGTATCTTGGAGCTGACGTAACAGCGATGGTGGGTATATGGCTTAGGCCTCTGATACATATAACGCCCGAATCCTAGGACCGTAGGAGTGAGACTATTTGTTTATTTGCCAGTTCCTTATTGGATCTATTAGTCTTTCACAAATGAATGATGTTCTTAAGAAGACTCTAAAAGAGATCCAAGGTTCGAATCCCAATATTATTATATCTGGCTTTCGTCACAGGAACAGTCCTCATATCTAACGCTTCGAATACGGACATCCGGAACTCGAACCCAGGACCGGCACTCCTATTATACAGTGATTATCAAACGACAATTGTTGGCAGTTAAACACAATCAAAGGACGATGAAACGATTTGACACAATTCCGAACAAATTTGGTTAAATGGGGGGCTAACAGGTCAGCGGTTAAAAGTAAGCTTTTCATTGTTGCATTGTTATGTTCTCACTGATTTTGCATGGTAAATATTGGTTTTAAAAATATTAATACAGTATGTTAAACTTGCAGTTAAACAGAATTTTCCAAGAATTGTGCTACGAGGGTCACTACGAAAGTTTTAAGATGTAAAATAACTTACATATTTAAAATCAATTTAACACTTTCATTTTCTCAAAGTATTTACCATTACACTGTACACACTTTGCATCCTCGAAAACCACTTTTGGAAGCAGTGCGGCAAGTCTTTTTCTTCAAGTGTTGAAAGCTCATTCTCGTAAGCCACTACAGCTTCTTCAGGCTGCAAAATCTTTTCCCATGCATGCGATCTTTGATCCTGGGGACAGAAAAAATCACATGGGGCCAGGTCTGGGCTATACGACCGATGAGTCATAAGTTTGACCTCCGTAGATTCTAAAAACTGAATTGTGATGTTGGCCGTGTGTGCGGACGCGTTGTCATGATGAAGCAGCATCATACGCAATCCAGTTCTTGGATGCCGTTCCCGAAGCTTCTGGAACACTTTTGTTAGGCAAACAGTGTGTACAGTTCTTTGTTCTTTGTTCTGAGCAGTAACAGTTCTTTGTTCTTCAGGTGGAACACTTGCAACATGGCCAGATTTGGAGAAGAAAGTTGTGACCATCTTTTTCCCCACACTTCGCGGTCGCTTCACTTTCGTAGATGGATTTTCGTCTGGAAAGATCCAAACTGTAGACCGGCGTTTATTTTCAGGTCAAATTGATAGATCCAAGTTTCATCACCAGTAACAATGTCAGAGACGCGTCGAGAATTGCCTCCATCAAATCTTAAAAGCATTTCTTCACGTCATTCCACACGCATGAGCTTGTGATGTTCAATCAAAGTGTGAGGCACCCAACGAGATGAAACCTTCCTGAGCCGAAGATGATCATCATGAATTTTTGTTACTGCTGGCGATCCAATTTCCACTGTAGATTCAATGTCCTTGAAAGTTGTTCGAAGATTTTCTCGAATCATTTGTTCCACAGCGGCAATGTTTTCATCTGACACAGCTGTTGCCGGACGTCCAGCTCTCTCTTCATCTTTAAGCGATGTCCGGCCTCTTCTGAATTCACAAAACTACCGAAAAATCGTAGCACGGGGCAAGGTCCCCAAATGCCCTCTGTAAACGGTCAAGGCTTTGTGTCTCGTTCAAACCACTTTTGAAATCGTAAAGGATCATTGCCCGAAAATGTTCCCTTTCGAGCTCCATTCTAGACAGTCGAATACTGCTCACATCAACAAACAAGTGAAGGCGATACGGCCACGCCGATAGGCGAGGCGAGTTGAAACTTGCTTCGCTTCTTCACTCTGGATATCACTACCGAACGCAATTTTTGGAATTCAAATACTGTACCACAACAATGCATATCTCAAAACTTTCGTAGTGACCCTCGTATATATTTAAAATTATGCTTTATGCTTTATTTTCTAAAATTATGCTTTATTATACTTTTAAAATTACTTTTTTCTGGACCCTTAGACAACCACAACTATGTTCAAGGTACAGTCACGAAAGAAAGTATTCTTCAGTTGACAAAATTTCTTTTCCTAATAACTCAACAAAAAATAACCTATTAGAGTAACTATTTTGGCAAGTTATCAAGTTATAACTATTCTAAGGATCCAAACTATTTCATTTGTTCCCGAGTTATTGACAAAAGAAAATTCGTCAGCTGACAAATACTTTCTTTCCTATGTATATCAACCATATGTGTAAATTGCTGTTATGCTTTTGGGTTGCCCTAATAATCATGATGATGAAAACAGGGAACTACTTCCATTTTGTGTAGCCAAATATATAAACTGAAAACACTTTTATTTCCCATTAAATGAGCTTTACCAAAGTAGGCATGTTAAAAATATAATTTATGCCCATCAGAATTAATTTTCTGAAAATTTGAAACCTATTTAAATCACTCTCTCCTAACAGAATCTTTTTTGTATTATTATTATTATTATTATTATTATTAGACCCTTGTAAGGTATAGATCATGCCACCAGCAAGTTTTCGGGATACATCACTCATTACTTTTGAGAATGTCCATCTAACTTGCTTAATGGCCCTGGAAAAGTTTTCACAGAATTCCATTAAAATTCTGAGAACCACTTTTAAGATCTAAATTATGCTATCCCGATTTGTTTGACAGGCCACTGTATGAACTTCCGTAAAATCGCTGTCTCGTTTTCGGAATCGGGTTTTACAACAGTTTCATAAAAATGTTTAGACATCTTTAAGATCAGGTTTACAAGTATATGTATGTCCTATACAAAAATACATGTTTCAGAATCCTGACTTCGCAACAATTTTTATAGAGGAAGTGTCGCTATGGGCATATGATTTGAAGTACTCACCAACTACCCTTATAAAAAATGTTGCTCTAGTACCTCAGGATTCTGAAACATGGTTATTTGAATAGAGCATATACTAATTCCTAAGTGAAGTCTTAACCCGACAATGGTAGGTCCCATAGTTTTGGAGCTATGGACCTTTAAATTTCATTTTTTCGGCCGCCTATAACTCCGAAACGCAGCATTTATGCACCCAGGATGGTCTACACTTTTTGTCTTATTTTTATGTCAGGAATCATCTTCCAAACGTTACGTTGTCGGTGTTGTTTTGAAACCCTATCTCTCTCTCTTTCTCTCTCTCTCTCTCTCTCTCTCTCTCTCTCTCTCTCTCTCTCTCTCTATATATATATATATATATATATATATATATATATATATATATATATATTCAGAGATGTGCATCTACGCGTAAAAAGCGATAGTTTACGTTTACGTGTCAACTATGCGTAGACAATGTAAACAACGTAGACTATGTAGTATATGTCAACGCGTAATTTAATATGGCGTCGTGGACAATAAAGGAGCTTTATTTTGTCGTTACCTTGAAAAATTGCGTACAAAATAAAATGCCTAGACCAGCGAATAGTAACTTTCGAATACTTAGTTTCGTCTTGATGAAGGAAAATGAAAAATATTATGCATTTTGTAAAATATGCAAGAAAAAATTGGCAAATTCAGCAGATTAGAGACTGAAAGCCCACAGGTGAGAATTAGTTTAGTAAGTTTCATTATAAAAGCAGTGCTCGAAGTGGAAAATCTAAGGAAGTGGTATGTGCAGAGCAGAGTAAACATACAGATTAGATAATTCCCTCTACTTTTTATATGTTAGTCGTTTCCCTAATCTTTCGCTGCACCGAAGCAAATCAACTGAATGAGGAAATAGGAACAAACGAGCAACGAAATTGTTCCTTACATTTGATAGTGGTTGTCTACATAGTCTACACGGGAAAGGGTGTAATGTAGATTACGTATAGATTACAGTAGACAATCGCGTAGACGTAAAATTATAGTTTACGGCACATCACCAGGAGCGTCATTTCAGATTTTGCTTGGGGGGGGCAAAACCCCTTGATATAAGTAAAATTTCGCGTATTTCACTGATTTACTACTATTTTATTGATAACATCTATATAAATCTCAAACTCAGGAGGGGAGGGCAATAGCCCCTCCCTGACCCCCTAAATGACGCCCCTGGACATCACTGGGGTAGCGAAACGCACTCCCCCCCAAATGTATTCTATGTGACCATAAACACGCATTATTGAAATAGCAGCTTTCTACGAGAACGTTAACCCGTGCCGACTTGACGACAAAGTCATGAAATGGCGTTTCCACATTTTAATATAATTTAGAATTTCCAACCGTGATAAGGGAGAAACTAAAAGAGACAGAGAAACAAAACTTTGCACGAGGGAACTAGAAAAAGGATGACATCTGCCCGTGTACTGACGAAGATCATTGGATGAACAGTGTTACCAACCCAGGAGAAAGTTTTGTTTTTGCAAATGGTATGACCTAAATTGGATATTGTCATTGGAAGCAACAATGAAAATAAAGACAAAAGATATTGTTAATTCAGATCAATGTTGCAAACTTCCCGAGAAATAACGTGAAACACGTGTTGGTGGACACAGGGAGTGAGGTACTAACGTTTTGTGCACCTTAAATCAGATATTGACAAGAGCCGTTCACGCTTACTCTAAGTCTAGAAATTACCCAAAATAAGGGACACTCTAATAAATAAATAAATAAATAAATACACGCACTGGAATTCGACAGGACTCGAATTCGACATCCCTGTGCTTTAAATGTTGTGAAATAAGAGTAAGAAGTCATCCCTGCAATCGTGCATAGAAGTGGCAACATTATGGGAGCGTCTTTTCTCGTGTCAAAAGCGCGGTTATAGTAGATGAGTCATACGCATGGAGAAAAGAAGTACATTGTTGTGTGTGTGATACACTCTTCGAGAAAAAACATATAATCTTAAGGAAATTATAAGACGGCAGATTATTTTCGTAAGACTTTTATTAAAGTTAGGTTTGCTTCAAGCAAATAGTGGTACTTTAATGTTGTAAAGGAGTTTCAATCAGCGCAGTTTGTTTTCTTCTGTGAGGACAAAGGTTGTGATGTAACATGAACGGGGGGGGGTTGTCGAAAACACGAGTCTTTATTTGATAACTTGAACCGGATTTCGACAAGGTTGTCGAATTCATGGTCAGTAGTGAAATATAATTTTAACTGAATAGCTAAAGGTACAAGGTATGTTCAAAGACTTTCATAAAACTATTGTTGCATAATTCTCCGCTAGTTGTAACCTCAGTTCGACATGGGATGTCGAAATCAGGTTCCAGCATGTCGAATTGAGGATCATCGAAGTAACTACTCAGTTCAGAAAATTAAAGTTGTGTTGTTTTGCCCGTCTGATAATTTCTGCATAACAATAAAACAAGATTTGAAGCTGAGAAGAGATTACTATTACTAATAATGCCGACTTAATGTTTTACATAGATATCGAATCCAGGTACCACAACTGTCGAAACCAGGTGAAGTGTGTCGAATTCGGGTTCCATTGGCGAGTTCGTTTCATATTTTTTTAACATTAACATTTGAGCCTTGAAGTGACTTAGTATTAGTAGGGACTGTAGAGTTCTAAGGGAAAAAATGGGCCAACACCACCCAATATTATGGCCACAGTAGGCGATTAATTTTTTAAAAAAGTCCTTAACCTGTCGAAATCCGGTGCGTTTACCTTTATATATATATATATATATATATATATATATATAATATGGTGTTTCAAAGCAACACAGACAACGTTTGGGAAGTGATTCCTGACACCAAGATAAGACAAAAAGTATAGACCAGGGTTTCTCAACTTCGGGGTAGTGACCCCTAGGGGGTTCTCGAGAGGGTTTTATGGGGGTCACACGAAGATAAATGTCGAAGAGATGAATATAATTAGAATCTAATACTGAAAAATATTTTTAAATATTGTTTTGAATTTTCTTATATTTTTATTTTTATACACACTGTTAAAAACAACAAAAATTAGAGCTACTAAACATTTTCAACAAATGCAGAGTAGTTTAAAATCAGTTTAAATGAAAGCGATATGATATGAAACTAATGAGAACTGCATATTGAAATACCATAAAAATATAAATGCAACAAACCCTGCCTATTGAAATACAATTAAAATTGAAAACACTAATCCGCAATATCTGTGTTGAGTTCCTTGATAAATCAACAATGGACACGACCCGCTCGGAAGAGTAATACTCCCGCAAGTACGTTTTTTCGCGCGCTACTCTAGCCAGCTATTTTACGCGCTATCCTAGTCAGTTGTTTTAAGTTGGTCACAAAATCTATGTCATTTAGTACAAGGGGAACAAAACGAGCCTTATATCATGGAGTACAAGGGCAACAAAACGAGCCCTGCGGGGCTTCTAACACGTTCCTACTACTACTACTACTTATGTGCACAAAAGTAAGTAAATCACATTTTTGAGTATTATTTTCGTATTATTTTAATTTAAAAAGTGTTATAAAAGTGTAAAGAAAATGTGAAAAAACTTTCCTCGGGCTGGGTTTGAACTCACGCCAAAAGAGATTTTCGTTACTAGCATATAGCACTAGCCCATTCGGCCACGAGGACCGACAACAATAATCATATGAATTCTGCTATTTGAATGCAACGTGGCAAGAAGTGGATAACGCCAACCAATCAGAACTGTGTTTTTCGTTCCTTCTTCCGGGAGCATTACTCTCCTGAGCTAGTCCTCAATGGACTAATTATTCTGTCGGCAATAAGAGGGATTGCTTTTGTTTATGATCCTTTGTTGTTCTTTACAGAATTGCACACGTATTTGTGTAAGCGAATAGTCTTTTGTCCAGCAAGCTGCACACAATGATGGTATATTTTTGGCGTGGGGTTATATTTGTTTCCAAAATTTTAAATGTAAACAAATTGCTTTTAATAGTTTTTGGTGATACTGAACACGTACACAACAATCTATCAAATTTACAACAATATGAGTGGCGGCAATAACTCTTTTAACAACTGCCCAAGTTTTTTTTAAACAAAAAATAGAAATCACTTTATTTTTTATCATATGACCCAAAATTAAGGAAGATATGAAGTTTTAAAACTTTCAACCTGCCTCCATTTGGAACAGCATGGCGGATCAGATTCAATATTTGTAATATGAATGAACTGACCAAATTTGGTTTTAATGCATTTACTTTTAGGGAAGTTACTGTATCCATTACATACAAGAAATTAATTCTATTATTATAGAAATACCAGTACACGGATCTCGTGAAATGTCCGCAATAGGTATACATTAAAAATCCCACACAAGCTTATTACAAACCAGAATATATAAAAGGGTCGCTCGCAAGAGGATGTGAAAAAATGACGGTCGTGATAGGGATTAGGATGAGAACCCCTGGTATAGACCAACCTAGGTGCACAAGTGCTTCCTTTCGGAGTTATAGGCTGCCGAAAACATGAAAAAACGAACTTTAAAACTCCATAACTCTAAAACTATGGGACCTACATTAACTGGGTCAAGACTTCACTTAGGAACCAATATATTCGCTATCCAAAAATACATGTTTCAGAATCCTAAGGTACTCACGCAAAAATTTTTATATAGGAAGTTTCGCTACTCGCATATAATTTAAAGTGCTCTCCAACTACCTCTATAAAAATAGTTGCGGAAGTACTGCAGAATTCTAAAACTTGGATTTTTGGATAGAACTCATA
Source organism: Thermobia domestica (assembly GCF_964235325.1). NCBI lineage: Eukaryota > Metazoa > Arthropoda > Insecta > Zygentoma > Lepismatidae > Thermobia > Thermobia domestica. The sequence continues at coordinate 249,835,742 of NC_137460.1, read as the reverse complement.
CTAGTTCCTAAGTGAAATCTTGTCTCGAGTACGGTAGATCCCATAGTTTTGGAACTATGGACGTCGAAAGTTCTTTTTTTTTCATGTTTTCGGCAGCCTATACCTCCGAAAGGAAGCATTTGTGCACCCAGTATGGTTTATACTTTTTATTTTATCTTGGTGTCAGGAATTACCTTCCAAACGTTACGTTGTCGGTGGTGTTTTAAAACACACTGTATATACAATATTTATTATATATAATATGGGGCGGATCATTTGTCGTGATACGCCCCTTAACTTTTAAACTGACTAATGCATACGCTGAATTACTTGGCTTGCCTGGAGCGCTGGAGTATAATTTTCCTTGGCTGTCTGGGTCTAGGGACGCTCAATTTACCACAGTAGTAATGGCGACACCCTATCGAAGTTTGGACTTTGACCCCGACCTTTGTGACGTCATAGGTCAAAGGTCAATGACCTTGGCCCGGGGTCAATGACCGAGGGGTACATAGGACCACCCCCTCTAAATTTTGGCAGGGGTACCTTGGCCCACCCCCTAAAATTTGGCAGGGGTACATAGGACCACCATGTCCAATTCACTTTTTACACATTCACAGGATTGATGATGTAAGAAAGCCATCGTTGAATTAATCAAAAATATCTGGTGACGATGCCAATGATTTCTTCTTCTTCTTATGTAATAATTTACGTCTCTTTGTAGGATTGATGGTGTTGTTGATCGTTGGAAGGTCAACCTCAAACTGAGAGCAGTCATCCCATTTTCGTTTATGATATCCACTTCCCAGCATAGTTTTCAACTTATTTTTAGCTTTTTCTTGTAAATTTGATTTTGCCTCTTGCATACGTTGATGAAACGATTCTTCCAGCGGTTGATTCGAGATCACAACATCATTAATCATATTGGCACCTGATTTTAATAATTCTTTTCCCACAGTTTTAGCGCCTTGCTTCACAAGTGGTAACACTGAACGAAATAAGCCACCAAGGAAACTTCCAATGCCATGTCCTGCTTGATAGGGACTTCCCACATAGACGTTGCCGATACCGGACAACGCTTGTTTTTGGTAGTATTGCAAGTACGGATCAGTCATGACGACGACGACGGAAATGTAGTTTTGTACACACCGTTCCAAAGGTGAATGGCATACGATGACCTGTGCTATCCCTTATATCGATTTGTATTTGCTCAAAATTCATTTTTTCCACCGGAACATAATGTGCAGGATTAAAGATTTGTACTGCATGACTTCCAAAAGTATGATTCACAGGATCCATGTTGACAATTCGTAGCAAGGGTACCATTGTATCTCCAACAATGACAGATTCAATAATGTCACAATAGACGTACATTTGTGATGGTAAGCCTAATCGTACATCCGGTGTATATTGTCCCTTTTCCATATCTTTTAAATCACTTTTCGGTTCAAATCCAAGCATTAAACTAACACTTGGTGAGATTTGTACAGAAGTATGGATTTCCTTTTTGGGATGTCTTATGAGGCATATATTATTAGTTGCGTCATGAGATATAAATAAATTGGTTTCTTTATGACGTATATTAATTGCATGAATAAGATCCCGTGTATTGTTATAATAGCGTACAGGGATCGTTACAACCTTCCACGGTTCTTGATCATTACTACTTGATGATTTGTAATATATTTTATTGTTTTTACTGTTAATGTTCAGCAAAGAATGTGGATAATGAATCTCTACAATTGCCACATCCCATTTCTGGCGAAACTCTACACGTCGTTGTAATTTCGTAATATATGAAGTCAATGTATTTTCTGGAAAATAATCCATGGAACTATTACTGGGAAGTGTAACGTAAAAATCTTGATCAGGTTCCATTCTTCTTCTTCTTCAATGAAGTTGCAGGGATCCACGAATTGAATGAGGAAGGATATCCTTTCCACTGGACGAGATACTCCTTTCTGCGGCCTTTTGTTCTTGTACGTAATATTTTATCGATGAGGAACGTCGAAGGGAGCGGTACTGGTTGTAATTCTTCTCTGTAGAAAACACCATCGATGAGTTGATGATTTAAATCCTCTAGTCGATACACTGGTGGATTTCTTGGTACAATGGCTTTTACTCTGAATATTTCCCAAGTCCAGTTCTCGAGGTAACCCTTGTCAAAGATACGTTTTGTTTTACTTATACGAACAGTATCACCAACAGACAAATCCGTATCTTGTTTTGAACGTTGTAGCTTTTGGTCGTATAAGTTATGCCACACCTCCAGTAAATTGTCCTGAGAAACGTTTGCAGGTGCCATTTTAATACTGGAATGCCGACTTTCATTGTATGCTTTTACAAGTAAAGGCAATACTTTGATGTAATTGTATGTTTGATATTTGGTAAAGTATTTCCACATACGATGTTTCAATGTCTGATTAAATCTTTCTGCGATGCTGGCTTTAATATTTGGATCCTTTGTTGTAACATGTTGCACGTTGTGTTTCCTGAAAAACTTTTGTACTGTCTTGTTGGTAAATTCAGTTCCTTGATCACTACGTAGTACAATTGGTTTCCTCTCCTGGAAAATCATTTCAAATGCATTCATTATATCCTCGGCACTTTTTGATTTTAGTGGTACAGCCCACCCGTACCGACTAAACACATCAATCACTGTAAGAATATAGCGGTAATTGTCATTATAGTTTTGAAGTGATTGTAAATCATTTAAATCACATTCCCATTGATCATCAATATTGTTGACAAGATAAAAATCTCTACGGAAACGACGACGTACAGGACGATGTAACGTGTAGGTAGGTTGTTTGTTTAACCAAAGTTTTATTTTGGCTAGAGGTATAGATTTTCCTGTGGCTTGCCATAATTTCTTTGCAGTAGAAAACGATGCAGGATGTGCTGGATTGTAATAAATGGATTTCAACTTTTTGTTCATGGTTTGTACGTTGACCATTGTGGAATGATACGTTTTCGTTTTGGTCGGACTTCTAAAACATCATCATCATCATCATCTTCTTCTTCTTCTTCTCCGGAAGAAAATAATTCAGGTGCCGGTTTTGGTGGTGCAGATCCTTCAGATGCTGTTGTACTATTATGCTTGACAATATAGTTTAATCTTCGTGGATTACCAATCAATTCTTGAGGTGTGTTTGACGATGCAAGGTAGTTACAAAACAATTCCCAGCCTTGAGGATTAGAATGTTTCCTCGGTCGAGTCACATCACACATTAAATCTACAATATTGGATCCATGTAGTTTATTGTCGTTGATGTACACTGTTCCTTTATGATCCCACGTAATTGCGTCATCTTGTTTTAAACGACGGAATAGTAGTTCGGCTTTCTTACGATACATTTGTGGTATTGCGGCTAAAATTTCTTGTTTCGTGCTATCGTCAACATTCGGGACGTCACCATCAGGTTTCATTGATGTAATTGTAAGTGGTATTGGTTCTTCTTGTTTACGTATCACATAAAGATATTTCTGTAATATTCTATTGTACTGATTCCATTTTTCTTCATCACTTGGATACGATGTGTTCAATATAGATTGCATTTCACGATCGAGATTAGATTCTCGATTTTCACTCGCACGGGATGATGATGCATGCATTCGTTGAAGCATTTCTGGTGGCACTAAAACCATCTTCTTGCTATGTTCCATGATGTTTATTGTTTAAACAAAATACTGGATAACACACTTCCTACAATAGGTGCAAGTAATGCAGGTAAGAATCCTCCTTGTTGTACGGCTAAATGTTTCTTCTTTTTATCCAATGATTTTGTATTGTCTACGAGATAGCGGAGCGTGTTCTTGTAACGCTTTAATCTTGACTTCTGCGCACTTGTCAGTGGAACATTGCCTTTTAAGACATTATAACAACATTCACAAATACTATGAATTAATGAAGCGTCTGCATTGGCAATAATAGCTTTACGCAATCTTGGTTTAGCTTTGTGCAGAGCACGTAGCATATCAGCGTGTTTCACTGTAGGAGACATCGTGACAGACTAAGTCATTCTTTTCACATGCACAATAATTTAAACATGTTTTGTTGGTACGTAAACATAATGATGCAAATCGTCGGGAAAAATATTTGTACGAAATCGCATTTCATCGGGTGTATCTTGTTTAAGATCCATCAGTAAATAGCCATGTGGATTTCTTGTTGCGTCTGCATAACTTTCTTGTAGAAACAGTGGATGCTCAGGCATGATTTGATAACTCATATGCTTGATTTGTGACTTGTCACGTGGATTTTTAAACAACACCAAATACGAACAATTTAAACTCATATTTCTATTTGCTTTACTTTGATGAAATACATTTTGTGTTATAAAAATCACACTAATATTTCGATGATGTGATCCTTTCGTGAACATATCAACAATATCACTATTCACTTCTCGCATATGGTCATCAATAATAATCAAATGTGGTCCATCTTGAGGCTGAAAATCTTTCATTCGTGGAAGTCCTTCGTGAAATTCTACTGGAACTGGCATTGTTGCATACATGTATTGCCATTCTGCATAATACCAGTATATTTTACGAAATTTTGCATTGATCATGGTTGGGAGATGTGACAGTAATCGCTTCACAAAATACGTTTTTCAACACCCACTAGGCCCTGCGAGCATACAGGTAAATGGATGTTTCCACTGTGTATCCATGATGAACACTAACACCTTGTTTCAAAAATGATGCGTATTTAAAGCGAGTAAATTTTTTTTTTGTTTTAGTTTGTAAATTCTTGCACTCACTGGTGTGAAAAGGTTAAAACAGTTCATCTGTTTATCGAGTAGTTGAAAACCGTTTATTTGTTAATCGAATAGTTGAAAACCGTTTATTTGTTAATCGAATAGTTAAAAACCGGATAAAGTTTAACGGTTAACCGTGAAAGCTGATCACTGTTTGATTTAAATTCTAATTGAAAATTTTTCGTTTGAAATTTGTTTTGAAAATTGTTTCAAAAATTTTTGTTTGAAAATTTTTTGTTTCAAATTTTTTTCGTTTGAAATTTTTTTGTTTGTAAATTTATTGTTTCAAAATTTTTTGTTTGAAAATTTTTTGTTTCAATTTTTTTTGTTAAAAATTTTTCGTTTCAAAATTTTCGTTTCAAATGTTTTCGTTTCAAAATTTTTCGTTTCAAATTTTTGTTTGAAAAATTTTTTAGTTTCAAGATTTTTGTTTAAAAGTTTTCGTTTTCAATTTTTTGTTTTGATTTTTTTAGTTTGAAAAGTTGAAAAAAAAAGTTTTAAATGCCAAGAATCTTGTTCAAAGTTTCCGCCTAATTCCTAGAGATCATTGACCAGGGACCTCGTCGCGCATCAAAACCAAATCATTGATCACGTGACCGTACTACACCCGAAGGGTACTACCAAATTGAAAGGAGATACCGTCCATACCTTATAACTTTATCAAATAGGATAAATTGAGTCAGTAACCGAACACGTGGTTGTACTTAAAAATTTGAAAATAGGACCACCGAAACATATTGTGGTCCTGTACTATGCTTAAATTGGACAATTTCAGTGGACCCCCATTGCCAAAATTTAAGAAGGGTGCAACAATATACCCATGTCTTATGATAGGATATGGACCCCTTGTAATCATAGGATCTCATCAAAGGGGATAAAATGGACCAAAAAAACAAACACGTGGTACAACGTATTACTTACGTTTATATTTTGGCAATTTTTGTACCCCTAAAAGGGAACGATGTAGACCATCCAAATTTATCATGATACATATTGAGGACCTGTACTATAATACCAAATGTTTAAATTGGGCAATTTCCAAAATTTAAGGGGTGGGCCAAGGTACCCCTCCCGGGGTGCACCAATGTACCTATGTCTTATGATAGATAATGAACCCCTATACATGACCATATAACTATATAAGGTAATAGAACCTCATCAAAGGGGGATAAAATGTACCAAATACCAAACACGTGGTTGTACTAAAATTTTGGCAATTTTGTACCCCTAAAAGGGAACGAGGTGGACCACCCAAATTTATAGTGATCTATATTAGTGTCCTATACTATAATACCAAATGTTTAAATTGGGCAATTTCCAAAATTAAAGGGGTGGGCCAAGGTACCCCTCCCAAAAATTTAAAGGGGTGCACAAATGTACCTATGTCTTATGATAGGTAATGGACCCCTATACATGACCATATAATCATATAAGGTAATAGGACCTCATCCAAGGAGATAAATTAGGTCGAAAACCAAACACGTGGTACAACGTATTGCTTACGTTTATAGTTTTGGCAATTTTGTACCCCTAGAAGGGAATGAGGTAGACCACCCAAATTTATCATAATACATATTAGGGTCCTATACTATTATACCCAATGTTTAAATTGGTCAATTTCCAAAATTTAAGGGGTGGGCCATGGTACCCCTCCCAAATTTTTCAAGGGGTGCATTAATATACCCATGTCTTATGAAAGGTAATGGACCCCTGTATACGCCCATATAACTATATAGGGTAATAATACCTCATCAAAGGGGATAAATTAGGTCAAAAACCCCCGAAATTTGAATTTTTGGCAATTTTTTACCTATGAAAGTGAACGACATAGACCCCCAATACTGATAGAGGTACATACTATGGTCCTAGGCTACCACACCAAATTTTTAGATTTGGCAATTTCCGAAATTTAAGGGGGGTGGTCCTATGTACCCCTGCCAAAATTTAGGGGGTGGGCCAAGGTACCCCTGCCAAAATTTAGAGGGGGTGGTCCTAGGTACCCCTAGGTCATTGACCCCTGGCCTTGGGGCCCCTCATTGAGGATAATCCAAAGTTAGGCCAAGTGGGCGATTACTACTACCACCATATTTCATAGAGAATATTATTCTGGTCTTCGGACCGCAGTTATAGTGATTTGTATCAGAATTGTATATAATAGGATTTTCGTAATAAAAAGGTGGTGGGAGAAAGTCCAAAAATCCCGTATACTAAAGTACTTAATATCTTAGCAGAATATTTTATAATGTGGTAAATGTGTATTTTACATAATATGTTATTAACTGGGTGGTTAAGAGGCCTAATCACTGTGAAATTAAAGTACCGCTAATTTTACAGTAGTTATGTTGTGTCTTCAAATAGATAAAAGATAATCGAAATATGGAACAAGTACGCGCTAGACAATATTATTTTACATGAAGTTCCGTTATCACGAGTCATCTACTAGCTTTCCGTTTGCAGCCATTCATGAACGCGCAAGTAAATGCCAATTTTCTAAATAGCTGGAAAATCTAGAGCAGATAAGTGAGTCGTCATAACTGTATCTCATGTAAAATAATAATGTTTAGCGAGCTCTTGTTCCACATTTCGATTATCTTTTATCTATTTGAAGATATTACAAAACTACTGTAAAATTAGCGGTATTTTAATTTTGCCGTGATGGGGCCTCTTATAATACGAAAGGTCTTTGCATCTGCCACTCATATGAAGTAATTATTGTCTTCAATTGAATTTCACTTGTTTTTTTTTTTCTTTCTTCAGAGAATTGGAAGGCAGAAGACAAGGAAATGAAACTTTTTGTGTTGATAAGAGCGATATTCAACAGCGACAACACTCCGAAATGAATAATGCACCTAATAATAATTATACGGATCAGCTCAACAGACATTCTCTTCATTCCAACACTCATAATAGGCGTGCACTCTCCCCAGTACAAGACAACCATTCGTCCAGGATATGCTTACCGAACGAAATGTCATGGAACAATTTAAATGTTCATTTGAAACAAAACTCATCAGCGGAAGTTCAAGTGAACCCCCAAAACTCAAATATTCGATTGGTAGACAATTTTTCTGAGAGGAATCAAATTATTCCTAAAAATGTAAATGCTCAGTTGAAGCACAATTCTCCAACGTTGGTTTCTGAAAGGTCGTCTAGATCTAAAATAAATGTGTACGCAGAAAAGTCGAAACTTCCGAAAACTAGGAAGAAACAAAAATCTAAGACTAATAACAATGATTATCATAACAATGGTCATCACAACAATGTAAAAATAGATAATTTACACGCTCAGCTCCCAGTTCTGAAACCTTTAGATGTATCAAAACCAAACTCAAGTACCTTTGTGAGCAGTCCCGAATACGGTAATAAATCCGAGTTTCTTGGACCTTATAGTAGGCAAAAACCTGAAACCGCTAATAACATTGCAGTGGCTGTTGTAGATTGTGAAGTGAACAAAATTGACGATTATTCTCCTGATCAGTTTAAAAAGAGAGAATATGAAAATACATGGGAAGAGGATAAATTGACAGTCTCCGACGAACATGTGTATGTGAATATTCCAGTGGAACATCCTGTTGGAATAGTGAATGGTCAATGTATAACTGACGTTGATGAAGAAAATGAAGAGAGCGTGTTCTGTTGTGTAATCAGAAAGTTGTGTTCGTGTTGTTGTAGCATATTTTGAAAAGTTGTAAGTTTAAAAGTAGCTTTGTTACTAAATATTTTTTTAATAGAACGTAATAAGAATTTGTACAAGTTATTGAAATTCATGGGAGATGATGTTTTCTTTAAGTTGGACGTTAACGAAAATGGTGATCAATGAAATTAAGGATATATATATATATACGAGGAGAGGTCAAAAAGTAAATTGACTTTCGAGGAAAGATACATTTATTCTAATGATAGAAAACTGAAACGTACATTATTTTTCTACATAATTTCCCTGCACTTCAACGCACTTTCTCCAACGTTTCACGAGATTTTGGTTTTGTAGGGGGAAAAAAAGTTTCTCTGTTGCACCTGTAACCAATTTTGCAGCGCATCAATGACTAGCTGATGGTTGACGTTTAAATTTTTTAACTTCTGGTGAGGATGGTTGTTTCCAAACCATGCTCGCAACCTTACTTTCTGGTTCGTGATTGTGTACCCCAGTTCCTCAGTCGTTGACGTATAGAGCCTCCCCGATCTTCCCTCGTCACATAAAGAAGTTATTCCCAGTTTAAAACACTGTATCCATTCGTAGATCTTGCTTCGCGATAGACAGCTGTCACCATACTGCGCTTGCATTCGACGAATAATTTCCGCGCGTTTAACACATTCCACTAACAAAAAGCGAATCACTGCCCTAATTTCCTCCTTGGTGCAGATCGACAGTGGAGCTGCCATGTTTAACAGTCTGCTACACTCCATTGCCTAACGCGGGAATAAGAGTGACACATTGCATAGAAGTATTACAGACGACAATAATTCAGCGCTAGATACTAGCAGTGTTACCAAACCCTAGTGCGAGAAATTGCAAGTCCCTTTACTTTTTGACTTCTCCTCGTACGTATATTGTTGCATATTGCTCATACGCGCTTTAGTTGTAATGATCACAATCATTACGTAACTACGAATTGATCTAAGTCGGGGGCTTACTATAGTGTAAATTAATTTTTAAAACATCTAGTTGAAGTGGATAATAATCGAACTACTACAAAATGTTTACTGATGTTCCTATTTCAAGTTGTTTATACTGGCCGTTCCGTCATAGTTGATAAAAGTCACATATCTGTCGAATTCCATGTATTATTTAAATTACGCAATTTTGTGCAAGATCTGACATAATTTACTTCTGCATCTGACTGTAATTTACTAAATGATTAAGCGTTCTTTTGTGCGATGATGTTCGGTCTACGGAAGTGGTAGGTTTCAGTGTTCTGCTATAAGATTAGTTTTCTTTAGCATTGTTATTATACCCAACTTAATTATTAAATGTGTTTCTGTCTTCTATAATGTTTAGTTTATGGGAGTAGGCATATATAAAATGCTCTTGTAAAATTCAATTTCTTCTGCATCCGAATATTATGATTATTAAAAGTGTTCTTAATTTTCTTTTGCATCTGACTTATCAATAAGTAATTAATATTGTTATTCTTTACTATAATGTCTAGTTTATGTGAGTAAGCAATTACAAATGGTTTTACTGTAAGATTCGTTTCCTTCGGCATCTGACTGTAATCAACTAAATTATTAAATGTTTTCTGTATGCTATAGTGTTTTGTTGATGGTAGTAGGCATATATAAAGCATCTATATACTAAAATGCTAGGTTTATAAAGTATGTTTGTGGTCAAGAAAATTTATAGGTTCGTGGAGGTTTATGTGTTTGTGCCCAATTGTTTTGACAATGTCTCGGAAACCATAAGCTCTAGAAAGATGCCGTTTTCACTGATCGATTGCCAATTTTGTGTAGATTGTTCAGTTCTAATTGAATACTTTTTAAAATGGCCGTTATTTTTTTTTTTATATTTTTAGGGACACACTGGAAATATTCAAATTTTAAAAAGTAAAGCAACATATCCTACGACTTACACATTCCAACACCACAAATTTGTATACGTGATTAGTATCTCTCTCCGGCGTTTGTTTCGCGGTTAAATGATAATGGTTAATGATAATGAAAAACGAAGGATAATTTCTCCAGTCTAAGACGAATCTTTTTGTTTGGAGTGTTTTGCACCATATATCACTGACATTATAATTAATTGCGTGTGTAATATATTTGCTTATTACATATTGCATGCAAGAAGAAAGAAAACACTGGTCATACATGAATTAGAAACTTCAACCGGAAGTAGCCTCAAATCTTGCTAACGGTGCGAGATATTGAAAAAGTAATCGAAAAAAATCTCCCCTTTATAATACCTCTTGCCGATTACTTGTGTCTGTAAAGAGACATGTAGAGATGTTGTTAGGAATGACAAGGAGATTCATGCTCATATGTGAATGATGCGCTGTGTGCAGAGCGCAGGTTCAGCTAGTTATCATGTAAAATTCATTTTCTTCGGAATCTGATTGTAGTCAATTAAATTATTAAGTATTATTCTCTTCCATAACGTTTAGTTAATGTGGGGAAACAACTATAAATTGTTTCACTAAGATTTCTTTCGTTCGTCATCTAACTGTAATCGAATAAGTTATTAGAGTTGCTCTTTACACTATAATCTTTGGTATAAAATATGTAAAAATGATTTTTTCCTAATTATAATTTTCAAGAATAATTCCGTATAGAAATTATGATACCATTCATGTCAAAGAATCCTATGACATCCCTTACTAAGCAGTGCCGTATATTGATTCAATGGATTGGGCTTCCACTCGCCTTTATAATAACTAAGTAACTAACTAACCCTATGGCCAATGGAACCGGAGGATCAATGCCGCGTTCACAAAAGCTCTCTATTGACTTCTATCCTTAGCCAACTGGATCCAGTTTCTACTTTGTATTCTTATTTCTGCCAAATCCATCTTAAGGTTGTCATCCTATTTGCGCCTGGATCTTCCTAATGGTAGTTTTCGGATTGGATTTCCAGTTAAAACTTTGAAAGCGTTCCTATTTTCTTCCATTCTGGTTACATGACCTACCCATCTGAGTCTCCTGGAACTGATGACCCTAACAATGTTTGGTAAACGATATAAACTATACACTTCCTCGCTATGAAGTTTCTGCCATTTCTCATTCCCATTCCTCTTGAGTCCAAGTATTCGTCTCAGAATTTATTCTCAAATACTTCCAGCCTGCGTTCTTCTCTCAGAGTAAACGACTATGTTTCGCAAGCATATAACACAACAGGCGTGATTATTGTTTTATTGAGCTGAGCGAAGCGAAGCTCTTATACTCGGGTTAGCCGTTTGGTTGTCCGCGAACTCCTCCTAGACCGTTTGGCCGATCTCAACCAAACTTAGCACGCTGATAGAGTATGTCGTGCTGAGTGACAACATAGGTCGAAACCAAAATCCGATGTACCATCGAGGAATAATGATCGAAAAACGCTTCCTCCTAGACCGTTTGGCCGATCTCAAGAAAACTTAGCACGCTGATAGAGTATGTCGTGCTGAGTGACAACATAGGTCGAAATCAAAAATCCGATGTACCATCGAGGAATAATGACCGAAAAACGCTTCCTCCTAGACCGTTTGGCCGATCTCAAGAAAACTTAGCACGCTGATAGAGTATGTCGTGCTGAGTGACAACATAGGTCGAAATCAAAAATCCGATGTACCATCGAGGAATAATGACCGAAAAACGCTTCCTCCTAGACCGTTTGGCCGATCTCAACCAAACTTAGCACGCTGATAGAGTATGTCGTGCTGAGTGAGAAAATAGGTCGAAATCAAAAATTCGATGTACCATCGAGGAATAATGACCGAAAAACGCTTCCTCCTAGACCGTTTGGCCGATCTCAACCAAACTTAGCACGCTGATAGAGTATGTCGTGCTGAGTGAGAACATAGGTCGAAATAAAAAATTCGATGTACCATCGAGGAATAATCACCGAAAAACGCTTGCATAGACTTAACATGGGGAAAAAGTTTTCACGCGATTTTTTTGTCAACAATTAAAAATGGCATTTATTATTGCATAATGGCCAGGAATGATTACGTAGTTTAAGCTCGCTCAGCTCATTTCATTGCAATCGGGTACATCCATTGCATTCCTAGTATGTTATAAGCTTCTAGCTCCTCGGTAGAATTCGCGACGACACAAGATTCTCAACTAAATATCAACACGAATTTTCTGCTTTCAATCGACATTTAATTTCTCCGTGGATATGGTTTTGGTCTGTTAACCCTTTAAGTGTGTAATTACGTAGTATGAGTCGAACCGCAAAATGGGCATTTTTATCCAAAAAATAATCAAATTTTCTTCCTTTCTTTATTTTTTTCTGTATGATGTAATTATATGGCATTTAGTTGTAATTGCAATGTTCTGCAGGACTGCAGTGTTATTATTTACACAAATTTGGCCTAACCTGTCCTAAAAGTTAGGTTAAGTTAACCTAACCTTACATAACAAGCAAACAATACAGTACGAAAGTTGTATACAAGTTGCTGGTACATCTCGTTCGGAAATGTGGTTTATTACAGTTTTCTCTCTGCGTGGCAAATCTTGAAACATGGCGTTGCACATAAAGCCACATCACAAATGTCACACATGTACACAGTTCCTTTCCTTACTGGTTTTCCTTTGTCATCCTTTTGCATCGCACAAAGAGAACATCATCTGTGTACGTGTCGCTTCGTAGTCGAAGTTGATGTGCACGACGGAAAGTGCCTCCCTGACAGTCGAGTAGGACACACTGATGTGGATGATCTGCCTACAGTTACTTTCTCAGCTGCACTGGAATATGCTGGAAATAATCTGCTAACAAGTTCAATTCTAGATTGTAGTTGTGACATAGATCCACCCATTTTACTGTAAATCACAAAGGCATTGAAAATGGTGTAATCCAGAAGCTGACGAAACTGTTTTTAGCAATACTTTTTCATTCGCATTCGTGCGATAAATAGGGTTGCCAACACTGATCTTTCCTGTCAACACCTCAAATTCCTTCTGAATATTCAATACAAACTCGTGGTTTTACATGATCCTTTCCTCTTCTCACAGTGACCTCCATGGAATCATCATGGACAGTGCTAATCATGCACACATTTTTTTGTCCCTCCAATTGAGCAACATAACTTTCCCTTTCCGTGAAGCCACAAATTCTCTCTTTTTCAATTTTTTTGTAATTATTTCCTTTGGAAGATCTTTTTCTGGAAGCGCGCACAGTTCCCGCAGCTTGTGTTTCATGATCCACCAGAAATTCAAAGGCAAAGATGTGTAGGCCTAATAATTATCAACATACAGAAAGTACCCTTGGTTCAACAACTCTTCCATCAAGAGCAGAATAATGTGTGCAGGTTTGTCTAAATGTTCAATATGTTAGAGTCAGTAATAATGTTTTTCTTACTAGTGGTTTCTCCTGTGTATACAATAATGTTCCATATGTGACCTGACATTAATTCACAAATTTCATACGATTTTATGCTAAATCACGCTCTCTTGACTGGAATGGACGTCTTCCATGATAGACGACCCTTCCATAAAAGCAGAGATTCATCAACTACAATACATTCGTCTGGAACATAAAATGTTTTGAACTTTTCAACAAGATCTGTCAATACAAGCAAGATTTTTCTCAGACGAGGATTACAGTCATTTTCACTTGGCGGTTCATTGTTACTGAAGTGCAAGAACTCACAGTCAGTCAACAAAAGAAAGCGTTTTTGTGACATGATTTCACCAAAAACTGGTGTTTCAAGGACTTTATTCCGTGCAAAATACATCTGATTTGTTGGTTTCCCGATTATACCTTGCAAAATAAGTAAACCGAGAAATGCTTTCAATTCATTTACTGTTGTATCCACCCAAGCCTTATCGCGAGATCTAGGTTTCATTTTTCCTGAGGACAGTTTTTGGCCAATCTTCTGCCGAGCATATCGATTTGTTTTCTCAACAATGAGTTCACACAATTCATTGTCAAAAAGATTTATTAAAAATGCACAATAGGTCACTACAATCATTTACCTGCACTTTCACGCCAGCATTTCCCTTGAACACAAATCGGGGTCTTTCTGACACAACATTCGACCACCTATCATTGTTACTATCATCGTGGAAGGACTCTATAGACTTACTGGAAGTACTGAGTTCCAAGCTAAGGCCATCATCATCATCCAGAGACTCATTATAAACACTATCCTCACTTCTAAGCAGAATCTAAGCTATACCTTCATCAGAGAGACGTGTCCAGAATTTCTGCTGCAAGATGCCATTTTATTCCGAATACAAATTGCCAGATCATATGAAAAAGTTGCCATAGAAAAATATTGTAAAATGTTCAACCAAAGTTTCAAACGGTAAAGAAATGCATTAGCGTCTTTAGACGGAATCCTTAATTTACAGGAGTAGCACAAGCAAAACTTGCGTCTTTGGACGGGTTAAAATACAAACTATACATATCGTGTAGCGTCTTAAGACGGGTTACCCACTTAAGGTATTAACATTGATCCTAGATACTTAAAAGTATCTTCTTTGTTGAAAGTATTATTTGATATATTTTGACGCATCCATAATTTACAGTATTATGATCGCGACGAACTTCCATGTATTTAGTTTTCTCGACCTTGATAATACGTTAATAATAATAATAATAATAATAATAATAATAATAATAATGAAAACGTCCGTAGTGATGATGAAATACTGGCTGAGGATACTACTTGAACTTTAGTTTTCAGACAATTGGTTAGTTGGCTGGATTATAATTTAGTGTCCCTTTTAGCACCTAGGTTATATAAGACGTACACCTACAGCTTAACGTGGAATTAACATGTGCTCCCACAGGAAAGTGAATCCGAGCCTTCCACACAGAAGGCGGGAACTCGAACCATATAGCTAAGATGGTGCTGTTTCAAAAGTAATTCTGAATTAAATAATTACCAAAAAAGACTAAAGTTCTAAAGATGATTGGAGAATATTGGTCGATTACATTCAAGGATTATCATACTCTTCACTCACCCCATGACCTGGAAAACACTGAATTTATTAACTCAATATAACTTAATTTTTTTTTAAAACAACAGCATTAGTTGAAATAGTTTGGGGATTGTATCTATGCTCAAGATATTTTGCTGCACTTTAAATTTCACTATGAAAGACACATTAGTAAAACTAATGAGGAATGTTCCAGCAATATGGGATAAGAGACACAAACAAAACTTATATAGGCACGTTTTAAATACAGAATGGAAGAAAATAGTCAAATGGGAATGTCAGATAAGTTATTCATATTTATTTGAGAATTATACTCTAGCTTATTATATGAAGCAGTAGCGGTTACAGGGAAAGGGCTTTCGGACTGAAGTTACTAAATTCCGGAATTTCTAAAGAAAAACGAAGCTAGTTTTATTCATATCTATGCTTAAAAACTTAACGCCCCTCCCAATCCCAAGATTAATAATAATAATAATAATAATAATAATAATAATAATAATAATAATAATAATAATAATAATAAAAGAATTTCTCGTAAAGGTAAAGTTTTCTTTACTGATATAAGGCAAAGAAAAACTTGTAAAAACACACGTATCCATAGGGAGGCAACGTTGAATAATGGAATCGCAGTGCCAAAACTTCATTTGGTGAGGTTAATACTCCTTCCACCTCGAAACCTGAAGACGAACCTGTTTATTTTAGTGACAAATGATTTCTTGCCTCATTGCTGAAAGAGGGCATTTCTTCACAGAAAATTGGAAAAAGGTAAAAATCAATTTTTGCGAAACAAGAGGCGAGACTCGTTTCTTATTTTTCATGTCTCGCCTCGCGTCCATCCCTATTTATAAACTGTTTGCTTCTTTCAATTTCAAAACGCAGTTTCACAGTGATCTATGCACTGACAGAACAATTTCACGCGCGTCACAGTAATGTTTCACCTCAAACCGAGAACTTACAGCGAGGATGCGACCTCTTCGCTATGTGCGCCCTTCTAGCCCTAGATATCGAGGTAGCGACCGCGACTTAAACGTCGACCTCGACTGCGAGGTATCTTCGGTATGTATTTACTTTAATGGTCATTTTCTGGTAACAATTTCAAACTACAAGTTCGACATTCTATCCAAAAAATGTTTTTTTTAAATTTATTTATATATCTTTGAATTTTTTTTATAGTAAACTCCTTATATACTTATCGTAGTCAGGGTTCTGGCTGTACCCCCTAGTTTTTACCTTCTAGATCCTCCACTGTCTTTATCGTCATTTACATACTGAAACGTCCCTCGAAAGCAAGGGCGCCGATTTCTCTGTAAATTTAGGGGAGGGGATTCAGATGCAGAAGGTATATATATGAAGATTTTAAGACAAAGTGCACTTAAGTTATGCCAAATATTGTAAATAAATGCATAAATGCAATGGGGGGCCCCACATGATCTTTGGGGCCCCCCAAGATCGGCGCCCTTGCTCGAAAGTCTCACTTTTCATTTATTGGCATTACTTAGAGGACAGTCTTCTGGGATGCGATTTTCGAGTAAAGTACCAGTTACACCATCCCTAATGTTGTTTTCAAATGAATAGTAAAGTTATGTTCGTAAACAAATTATCGAAAGCAATTCTAAAGGGTATTTATTTTACTAACACTGGAAGATTGTCAATGAAACTTAACATATGTTCTACTCGTTTTCTAAAGTGCTCATTTATGTACCGTAAAATCTTTGGGAAACTGTGAAACTTTGGAGCATAAGTGTAATGATGCCTAACATAATGAGCAAATGTACTCGTAAAGGCCTAGCGTAACCATATGGTCACGTAAAATAAAAATCCTCTTTATTATGGTAATATAGAAGAAACAATAAAAGACACAAAACACAGTTAAAGTTTTATGTTTCTAGTACAAATAGTGACAGGGTAAAATAAAACTGCAAAATAGGAAAGGTAAAGAATAATACGGTTTCTCTCTTAGGAGCTGACATTTCTGGGGAAGGGAAAATAAGTCAAACTTCCAAATGCTACCGCTAGAGGACTTTACACTAGAAGCCACTCGAAATACATTAGAGTGCTAAGCCATATGTCTGCGAAAACTAGGTAAAGATATGAGAATAATAACACTGAAGTAGTGGCACCTACAGTTTGGAATATAGAACGCTATGTACTGTGACAATATGGTCACGCTAGAACATAACGGATTAACATACAGGTCGCAAGGCGATTTCTTCCTTCTCCAATCCTTTCTTCGTCCCCTTTCGCCGAGGGACGTCATCCCTCAAACGTGACGGGTTATCGTGGCTATAGATACCGAAAGCCCGGAAATCTAATTCCTAATCATATCAGGCAATAATTGCACTGCATACTCTAATAATATATTAGTTTAAACCTTATATTACACCCGTTATAGACATTTCATGACGCGGGAAAATTCTGATCACTTTTAGATGAGATCACGAAAAAAATGGGGTCTAAATTTTATACATTTTGAAAACGACACTAGAATTCTTCGAGAATCGAGACGATTTTTTTTTAAAACAAAATTTACGATACGAGACAATCTTACGTCATTTCTCATCTAGTGGGAAACACTGAAGATGAAAGAAAAGAAAAATGTGTCTCTCATCTTAAGAAAAATGTGTATCATCTCCCAAAGTTACCAGTCCTTCTTCGAGACTTGACAATATGACGTATTCTTTGAGGCTGAAATCGGGTAAGATAAAGGGCTTAATTTAAATCAACCTTAGAAGTCGGGCTACGAACGTTTAAAAAAAATGAACTTGGGCCCCGGTGGCTCAGTGATACAGCATTCACCTCTGGAGCTTAGGGGTTCTTGGTTTGATCCCAATGCGCGCCAGATGAGCTTTCTGGTAATGAGCTTTCTGGTAATGGTCGTAAAACTGAAAGATTTGATTTCATGTTTCGTGTGAGGCTTATAAGAATCATACCAATTCCTTGGAGTTCAAATCTGTGAAGGTTAAGAATCACAATTGTTTGCCCCAACTTTGAGAAATTACCTTTCGCTCGCTTCCCCTGTGCATGACACCAGCAATTATCTTTATTTTAAAAGAAAATAAATAAAATAGAATTGGGTCTGTATGTAGAGTATTTGCAATGATAAGCGTATCAGCTCGATTTCTTATCTATATAATATACTGTTCACATGTTTCATCTTATATTGTTATTGAAGTGTTATGTGAACCTAGTTATTCGTGCGATTACGTTGTCTTACTTGGTAAGCATAATTTACATCTTTTATTCATATGATTAAAATCTTCCTTCCGAATATAGTTACTTCAAGACTAAATTTTCCAAAAAATGTTGGTCATTGTGAAACTAACAGAATAATGGCAGGGTCCTCATACGAGACGAAGTGGGTAAAGCGAGACACTCGTTTTACTCTAAAAGTTCTAAAAACTTTATTTCAGTGATTTGCTTCCGATTTTGAAAGGAAAGTTCATGCTTATTCCTAGGACTGCAGCTAGAATTTATTCGCATAGGCAAAAAGGATTCAGCGAATTTTAAGTATTTATTTTCCTTTTCTTTCTTTCTTTCTTTGTTCTTTCTTCTTTAACCCACAAATCCTCAGTGTATCACAGGTGTAACATTGATTTCCTGTTCACCTTATAAAGTTAGTTTCAAACGTTTTACACAAATACCCATTTTACTTTATAAGCCACGCATAAACCTTTGTAGCAAGCAAGCTTTGTTTCGTTCCTTTTCTTCAGGTTTTAGCAATTTTATTTTTTAAGTTTTCTTGTCAGTAGCTGCATGTGGCTCATGGAGTTCTCCAGCGCCTTTCAGCTTCCTGATATATTTTATTTATTCCTATGATAAGTAAGTATTTAACTCCCTAATAATTTATTTTTCCTGTATCTAAAAGGGTCAATAATTACTCTGATAAACTAGTAATTGTTCATGTACTAAATTAAAGTTGTAAACTACGTCTGTTCCTCGCTGAGTCATAGGTGTCACTTTGGGTTTCCAATACATTCAAAAACATTTTTTTTTTTTTTTTTGACATTTCTGTTTTCTAAGACTCTCATTTAGTGAACCATGAAAGTTTTGTTCAAAAATTCTTACTTGAAAAATTTTTTGGGTTTTTGTGGGTTAAGTTTTGAGTTCATAATTATTTTAAAACGCAGAACATGTTATAAAGCGCTCATTTACTTTTAAACATATTTTAATAAAAATATTTTGCTTGAAATCTCACTAACTTTAGTTTTGAGGTGATTATATGTACAGTCAGCGACAAAAGTTCCCTCCGTTTGATAAAATTAGTTTCGTTAAGTAACTTTACAATGGAAGGACAATTAAAAAGAATGCAATTTTCTCTACGTTCCAGCCATAGCACCGTTATTCCCAAAACTAAATTTTCAGCTCTTGTGCGTAGGGTCTCTGGTTCGATCCAACTCGCACCAAGTGAACTTTGTGGTGGACAAACACGGTGTGCGTGGGCTTTCTCGGGATTCTTCCGTTTCCTTCCACTTTCTTAACCATTTTATTTATTTCTTATAACCGTCTCCTTTAGCTTAGCCGGCCTAGACGCAGGGGCGTCATTTCAGACTTCGCTTGAGGGGTCAAGAGCACCACCGACATAAGAAGACTTTCACGTTTTGTACTAGTATATTAGCAGTCAATCGATTAAAGTATATGTATTACTCAAACTCTTGGGGGGGGGGGCAATTGCCCCCTCCTGCCCTCCCTAAATGACGCCCCTGCCTAGACGTAAAACTCAAAGATTTAATTTCAGGTCATTTTTCCAAAATAGATTTTACCAAACGAAAAGAACTTTTTTCGCTAACTGTACAATATAATTTTTAAAAATCTGCCCACACAGTTATTTCTGAAACGCTATACTTTTGCAACCACTCAACCAAATATTAATAGGCTACTGTGACGATCTAAATTGGTTAAAAATAGATAAGCATTTACATTATTTTAATTCTCTCTGTGGTTAAAAATATAGGACTTTTAAAAGGAATGTTGATGGTCTGATTTTTTGAACTAAACTATAGGTTTATTATATGCATAGATAAAATACTAAGTTTTGATGCCTGCCTACTTGACAATTTAGGCGCCTGAGCCATGTGTCCGGTAGGAGTTTCTAGTAGTAGTATTTATTCCATGAATAAAGCCAAGGTTTCGAAAGTCACGGGGGTCTTCCGTTACTATACTTACAGGGCGGAGGACCATTACGATTCGTTTAACCTTTCCAGACAGGGCGATGTTTGGCGTATTCGTAGGCTTTCAGTTAATGAATTATAACTCAAAGAGTACTGACTCAATTGTTTTTTTGTTTGTTTGTTTGGAAGAAGGGTGTAGCAATTTTATGGCATAAGTTCGATTGCAGTGTTGACATTGGGAAGGAAATCTAGGAGTGAAAACTCACAAAAAAAATCCCCTAACCGAATTTAAAGATTTTTGGAGCTGGCACCACTGTTTCTACATGTGTCCAAGTCACCTCAAAAATTCTTTGGTGTATCTAGAACGCACAGTGAAAACGTGAAGTATTGGCTGCCACACGAAGCCAGAAAGAATAAAAATTTCTCCCATCGTACACACGAAATTTTGACACTTTTTTCGCCTCAGAAGCAAAAATCAAGAGTTATGCAGTGCTACAGCTTCCCTAATTATTTCATTGAAATTTTCTATGGTGCGTTGTGTTGGTCAAAGACGAGACTTTCAGATATTGGTAAGTTTATTTCAATGTGGCCAATAAGATGAAATTGTAGAGGGAAAACTTGGATATTTTCCGAATTCTTCATCTAAAATCGGGAATTAAAATTTTCTCTGCTGAAAACACTATTACCAGACAGACGCAAACTATCTTAAAAGAAACTTTGGTACCCCACTCATGTTCCTAGAAGTATCATGTCAATATTTAATAAACTAAGCATGTCATTAAAAAATACCTCATTTTACCTTTTAAAAAATTAATTACTTTCCACTTAGAGAACAAGTTCTACTGTAAACCTCAACTGTACTTCTCCTAACTATTCAAGTGAAACTTTCTATGGTGCATTGTGTAGGCTAAAGATGAGTGTTGCTGATACGTTTGTTTGAATGTAGCCAATAAGAGAGAAAATGGAAAATTTTCCGAATTTCCCCTAAAATATTGAATTAACATTTTCAATGGCTGGAAACATTGCTCCCAGATAGATTCAAATCATCTTAAAATAAAGTTTTGAACACTAGGTCTACTAATGTTTCCTACAAGTATCATGTCGATATCTAAGAAACAAAGCTAGTAATTAAAACTTGATTTAAAAAGTAAAACAAATCAAGATTTAGGGTCTAAATTCAAATTTTTCATGAGCCCCCTAAGTACCCAATTGTAACGATCTGTTCTTCCTTTCGTCAGTAAGAACTTCTGTTCGACTGGCGTACGTTGACTTCCGTTTGTAGGTATAAGAATGGATTTATAAACATAAATTTCGAATTTGTTGACAGAAAAATTGTAATTTCCCTTATTGGCAACACTAATTGTGAGTTGTTCAAATTGATCTAAAAGAATTACGTATCTATATGAGGTATATACCTGACAAGTCCTAAGTAGATTTCTCTCAAACGAAGGAAGTTACACTGAAAAAACTAAAAAAAAAGGAAATTCGAAAATCCTCGAACTTCTGGTTATGGACTCTTTCAGGCCAGAGGGATCAGAGGGAAATTCGACACTCAAGAAAAAATATATCATCATAAACTATGATCCAACCATATTTGACATAGTAAAAATCATCATGGTACCTTAAATAATGTTGATACAGGAATAACATACCGTTAGTGACATTTTGGCCACCCTGTCTCGAAAGGCTTAGTGGACTGTGTGTGTTGCAATAGGAAACTTGAACTCTCGTGGCTAGGTGTTTAGCATACACGCCTTTGGCGTAGGAGGCTTAGGTTCGATTCCGAGCGGTAGTTCATAAAGTTCGGATCCCACGTTACGCTGTAAGTCCACGTTTTATATAGCTTCACTGTTGAAAGGAACGCTACACTGAAAACCAAATCAAATCAAATTACAAACTTATTTTCATTGAGATGCTGCAACCATGGAACCTGATAAAGTGGTCGTAGGTTGAAATATTGGCTAGGAGACAACTGACCGAGAATTGTACGACAGGTGGAAATCTGTTTTCATGAATACTCAGCGAACGCTTGGGTACGGTCCTGGCCATAGAAACATAGACGGCTTGGAGAAACATCTGACCAAAAGATGAACCTAGGTCCTTACGAATTCCCTTTATGCCCGGCTCATTTTACCCGGATTTCTGTCGCAGATGGGAGGAAAGTAGACAGACGATAATACATAATGTAGTTTTGTTTCCTGTGCTTATAAATTGAAAATATCTACCATACAGGAAAATACGGAAATTTTAAGTAGGAAATTTAATATATGATTTATATTTTTAATCTAGAACTATTAAAAAGACCGATATAAAGTAGAGGCAACATCAGAACGACAAATAGACTACAAAGATTAATGTCTGTTTCATGCGATTTGTTTCTTGTTTCACTGCCAATTCAAGTTTCCCTAAAGCATGACCTTCTCCAGTTTGCTAAATTGAAGCCAAACCAAGGAGCAATTTATGAAAAATCTATCAAAATCAGCAACATAAGAGCAAGAATATTTGAAAAGATTCTGCTGTTGCCTGATAACATGTAATTCATCCTATCCAGGGACGTATGCAGAAATTTATTTCGTGGGGGATGGAAAGCTTCTCGAGGAGGATCAAATTCAATATGAGGACAAATTGTATTAAAATTTGTAAAACCGTCCTTAAAATTAGTCAAAATTTGTATAAAAATCGGGATTTCGGGGGGGGGGGTGATTAGACTCGAGGATCCACCGCGTGCGTACG
This sequence comes from Thermobia domestica, assembly GCF_964235325.1. NCBI lineage: Eukaryota > Metazoa > Arthropoda > Insecta > Zygentoma > Lepismatidae > Thermobia > Thermobia domestica. The sequence continues at coordinate 249,812,584 of NC_137460.1, read as the reverse complement.
TCCCTTCCAAATTACTTTTTTATTATTTAACAAAAGGACCGCCGCAAGACCTACAGCAAAATGTCTGTAATGGTCACATATATCCCATGGGATATACATGTCTATGAGTACCATGTTGATACTTTTTTTATAAGGCTGTCGGTCAATCTTGGTGAGTTTTTCTCAATAGAATAAACGGACGGAACCCCGACGAAAGGTTTCATGAAAACAGTCCAGTAAATTTATCTTTGTTTTAATTTCGTTTCTATTTGCGTGCCCCAGTGAAGCCGGGACTGCTCACACCCAAGGTGAACCCTATCGGGAATCGCCTTCGGTGTGAGCAGTCCCGGTTTCGATTCCCGGTAGGGTTGCCAACTGGCCGGTATTTCACCGGCCTGGCTGGAAATATTGCTGTTATTTTGATTAAGGTCGGTGACCGGTACAAACTCCTTACCAGTCCCTTTATGACCGGTATTTTGAAATCTGTAATCCAAAATAAAACATGGAACATAGGAATCCTTCAATGTTGAAGTTTGTAGTTGAAGTTGAAGTTTAAAAAGTGAATTTCAATTTGTAAATCTAAAATTATCATGTAATGATTCATATACTTTCATTCATCTGTTTTGATAATTTTAATGAAGTGGCAGTTACTGGTAAATACAATAAAATGGTCAATATACTTCAGTTACTACAATATAGTTCACGTAAGGATTAATAAGCACAGTGCATCTATTAAGCTTATTAGAGAATGTACAAAGTATGTGCTGAATATAGTTGCTAATGCACTTTTGTTTACGATAGTACATTTTTTTCCCATGGATGGGTCCAAAAAGAGATACTTCACAGTTAGGCCAATATCATAAGGAATTTTGAGGGGGTGCCAGTAATTTTATTTTCCAGAGTTGACAACCATAATTTCCGGTGGGAGTATTCGGTCGAAAAAATGTAAAAAGCTTTTACAGAGCAGCCATCATGAATGATGTTTTTCTGGGTTTTCCTCATTCATACCAGGCAAATGCGGGAAGGTACCTAACATATAGGTCCCAGACCGCTTCCTTCCTACCCCAATCCTTTCTTCCTTCTCTTTTCCCGGATAATGTGCTCGCCGAGGGACGTCATCTAACATGACGGGTTAATATGACCATAGATCCCGAAAGCCTAGAAATCTTAATACTAAATCCTATCTAATTGCTGCTCATATAAAAACTTTAATATAAATCCTATGAGGTTTATATGGTCCTTAACTGTTTTTCGGCAATTATGAACATTTCCGGTTTAAGAGCGGGTTTTTCTATCGTTTCACAGTTTGAAAGTAAAACTCCCGAACTATGCAAATTCAGTACTTAAACTTGAAGTACATCTTTAAGTACTGGTTATAATAGAGGAATAAGATCAAAGATAGAATGTGTTCCTGCGATGCTGAATCCCTGTCAAGAGACCATTACTCGTAGAATGTGATCCTCGGATGCTGAATCCATGTCAATGGACCATTACTCGTAGAATGTGTTCCTCGGACGCTGAATCCGTGTCAAGAGACCATTACTCGTAGAATGTGTTCCTCGGATGCTGAATCCATGTCAAGAGACCATTACTCGTAGAATGTGTTCCTCGGACGCTGAATCCATGTCAAGAGACCATTACTCGTAGAATGTGTTCTTCGGACGCTGAATCCATGTCAAGAGACCATTACAGGTAGAATGTGTTCCTCGGATGCTGAATCCATGTCAATGGACCATTACTCGTAGAATGTGTTCCTCGGATGCTGAATCCATGTCAAGAGACCATTACTCGTAGAATGTGTTCTTCGGACGCTGAATCCATGTCAAGAGACCATTACTCGTAGAATGTGTTCCTCGGATGCTGAATCCATGTCAAGAGACCATTACTCGTAGAATGTGTTCTTCGGACGCTGAATCCATGTCAATGGACCATTACTCGTAGAATGTGTTCCTCGGACGCTGAATCCATGTCAAGAGACCATTACTCGTAGAATGTGTTCGTCGGATGCTGAATCCATGTCAATGGACCATTACTCGTAGAATGTGTTCCTCGGACGCTGAATCCGTGCCGAAGAGACCATTACTCGTAGAATGTGTTCCTCGGACGCTGAATCCATATCAAGAGACCATTACTCGTAGAATGTGTTCCTCGGACGCTGAATCCATGTCAAGAGACCATTAGTCGTAGAATGTGTTCCTCGGATGCTGAATCCATGTCAATGGACCATTACTCGTAGAATGTGTTCCTCGGACGCTGAATCTGTGTCAAGGGACCATTACACGTAGAATGTGTTCCTCGGATGCTGAATCCATGTCAAGAGACCATTAGTCGTAGAATGTGTTCCTCGGATGCTGAATCCATGTCAATGGACCATTACTCGTAGAATGTGTTCCTCGGACGCTGAATCCATGTCAATGGACCATTACTCGTAGAATGTGTTCCTCGGATGCTGAATCCATGTTAAGAGACCATTACTCGTAGAATGTGTTCCTCGGACGCTGAATCCATGTCAAGAGACCATTACAGGTAGAATGTGTTCCTCGGATGCTGAATCCATGTCAATGGACCATTACTCGTAGAATGTGTTCCTCGGATGCTGAATCCATGTCAATGGACCATTACTCGTAGAATGTGTTCCTCGGATGCTGAATCCATGTCAAGATACCATTACTCGTAGAATGTGTTCCTCGGACGCTGAATCCATGTCAATGGACCATTACTCGTAGAATGTTTTCCTCGGATGGTGAATCCATGTTAAGAGACCATTACTCGTAGAATGTGTTCCTCGGATGCTGAATCCATGTCAAGAGACCATTACTCGTAGAATGTGTTCCTCGGATGCTGAATCCATGTCAATGGACCATTACTCGTAGAATGTGTTCCTCGGACGCTGAATCCATGTCAAGAGACCATTACTCGTAGAATGTGTTCCTCGGACGCTGAATCCATGTCAAGAGACCATTACTCGTAGAATGTGTTCCTCGGATGCTGAATCCATGTCAAGAGACCATTACTCGTAGAATGTGTTCTTCGGACGCTGAATCCATGTCAATGGACCATTACTCGTAGAATGTGTTCCTCGGACGCTGAATCCATGTCAAGAGACCATTACTCGTAGAATGTGTTCGTCGGATGCTGAATCCATGTCAATGGACCATTACTCGTAGAATGTGTTCCTCGGACGCTGAATCCGTGCCGAAGAGACCATTACTCGTAGAATGTGTTCCTCGGACGCTGAATCCATATCAAGAGACCATTACTCGTAGAATGTGTTCCTCGGACGCTGAATCCATGTCAAGAGACCATTAGTCGTAGAATGTGTTCCTCGGATGCTGAATCCATGTCAATGGACCATTACTCGTAGAATGTGTTCCTCGGACGCTGAATCTGTGTCAAGGGACCATTACACGTAGAATGTGTTCCTCGGATGCTGAATCCATGTCAAGAGACCATTATTCGTAGAATGTGTTCCTCGGACGCTGAATCCGTGTCAAGAGACCATTACTCGTAGAATGTGTTCCTCGGATGCTGAATCCATGTCAAGAGACCATTACTGGTAGAATGTGTTCTTCGGACGCTGAATCCATGTCAAGAGACCATTACTCGTAGAATGTATTCTTCGGACGCTGAATCCATGTCAAGAGACCATTACAGGTAGAATGTGTTCTTCGGATGCTGAATCCATGTCAATGGACCATTACTCGTAGAATGTGTTCCTCGGACGCTGAATCCATATCAAGAGACCATTACTCGTAGAATGTGTTCCTCGGACGCTGAATCCATGTCAATGGACCATTACTCGTAGAATGTTTTCCTCGGATGGTGAATCCATGTTAAGAGACCATTACTCGTAGAATGTGTTCCTCGGATGCTGAATCCATGTCAAGAGACCATTACTCGTAGAATGTGTTCCTCGGATGCTGAATCCATGTCAATGGACCATTACTCGTAGAATGTGTTCCTCGGACGCTGAATCCATGTCAAGAGACCATTACTCGTAGAATGTGTTCCTCGGATGCTGAATCCATGTCAAGATACCATTACTCGTAGAATGTGTTCCTCGGATGCTGTATCCATGTCAAGAGACCATTACTCGTTATCTCTTACTGTTTTTGTTTTATGGCGATAAAAAAACATTAAAATAAATGAATAAATGGCTAAGAAAGAAAATAGACCTATTCTTGGGAGTCTGAATCAATTGCGAAAACAGCCTTTACCGTTTTTCCTTTACAGGAATCAGTATTGGAACCGGAAGTAATAGTAAATTTCGAACATTTGCAGTTTTGGTAGTGCTCTGGATAGTCGTGGTATGTTGTCTTTAGTCGCTGAATTCGTGTGAAACAAAAACGCTTTTCACTATCACAGTTTTCATTCTGTGGTGATAAATTTTGAAACAGGAAATCGCTAATTTGAACCACTTTCAGTGTGAGTAGAGAGTTAACGGAGGAGACGGAACTGATTGCAGGAAACCGCACTGTGATATCGCTTACTGTTTTTTTTTTTCATGTGATACTTTTCGATAGACGGACGGACGGACGCACAAAACTGTTCTATAAGACTTTCGATATTTATGCATAGCGTAGTTGGAAGTCTAAAACATGAATATAGCGATGTTGAAGGGCCAACCTATCCAAGACAGCTGGACTGAATTCGATGACTTTAGTACATAAGTGGACCATGAGTAACTTTGGCTTTTATTGAATTATGGCCATAAGGAAAAGAAAGGGTGAGGAGTTGGGTGGGCAGAGATGATACGTAAAAATTTCAAAAACAACCGATATTAGTGTTTAACCTTTATATACCGGACAGGGATTTGAACGAAATTGTAGACTGACGTTGGGGACCCTAGTGCTCCCTCCTCTAATGATTGATATCTCGTTGCAAAGCTTATGGAACACTGTTTCCAGCAAGGTAACACTTGTGCAATTTCCGCCCTATTCGTAGAAGAGAAGGAAACAAAAATCCTTTAAAAAATAGAATTTGGGGGGCCCTGGGAATCCTTAAAGTCACTGTAAACTGACAAAATGAAGAGAATTTGTATGCCAAACGCTCGTGACAATTATATAAAAGCTATTAGCCCGTGTTGCAATACAAAGCGAAATAAAAATTCAGAACAAAATTCTTATACAACGCCCTTTATACCATTTTCGAAGGGCCGTTGCAGACCCCCGTAATTATCACAGTCAGATTAATACATCGCTGTAAAGCTTATGAAACACAGATTCCATAGCTTATGGAACACAGAATCATGCTTCTAGACTAATTCGCTGAAAATATATCTTGTGTTGTATGGAACCGGAACCAGAAAATAAATGTAATTTACGTCAAAAAACTGAGATTCAAAAAATTGCCAAATTTTGTCCCTCCCTATTCCCCCCATATAAGCAACAAGTACTTTTGTCAGATATTACCACGTAGTGGAGTACTTTAGTGTTTCACATAACAATTTTTATGATTCAACCCGGAAGAGTAGGAATGCTATTCAAAGAACCCTGATGGGAAAACAAAGAAAAGAAAACACGTACTTTACCCTTCTCCTCTCTGCCACGGTACCACCACATATATATAATGCGTATCGGCGGCAAGCTCATCCTTCAAGAACAAATTGATACCAAAATTATTTTCCCGGTTTAATTAAGAGCTGGGCTATTAATGTTTAAAGTCTTGACGCAACAGTAGTATGCTTCGACATTTAAAGGTTAATCCATAGTTTTCGGTGTCGTTGAAATGGATAGTGACACAGCTGATTCCGTGTAACTTCAAGTTCAGCCCCATCAGCATGAGGGTGGGAAGGGGTGACGAATGTTTACGAATGTTTGTCATTACTCTTTAATTGAAATGCTTATCTAAGGGGAGAAGAGGTTCAAATATAATACTTTCTATATAACTATTCTATATATGTATATGTAAAGAATGAGCATTTCAGATACTAGCAGCAAAAAAGAACACTCGATCTGTAAATGAAAAAGCTATGAGGATGGGTGGACCATAGAAAAACGCGATTTTTCACAAGTCACATGTCTCAGAGAGTTACCTTTGGGACAATCTATACCAAAAGTAACAAGCAGTAGGGTCATTTTAGAAAATGCCAAGGGAAGGCAAGAGTGTCTACCGACATAAGAATTTCACGTTTTTCTTTAGTAGATTATACAGTTTATTTAAAAACATGTGCTTTCCTCTAGTACCGAAAATGGTAAAAATGATTTTCCGGTTTCAACGTTGATTCCTGGAGAAATAAATGGTAACAAATAACAATAAAAGTTATGTAGAAGTGTTCTTTTTTAAATCAATTTAGCGGCTAAAGAATAGGGTCATCTTCTTTCTTAAACCTCGATTCAAACCGGAAGTGGTGGTTATCAGTCATTTCCTGTTTCAACGTTGATTGCTATAGAGGAAGAACGGTAATAGATAGTGATAAGCGATTTCGTTGAGTTTGAGGTTGACGTACCGTTCAGCAGCGAGGTTATATGAGACGTGGACCTACTGATTAACGTGGAATCCGAACCATATGAGCTCCCGCCGGAAATCGAACCCGGGTCTCTCACGCCAAAGGCGTGTACGTTAACCGCTTAGCCACAAAGGAGCTCTTAGCCAAACGGTTTCGCTCATACATAGCGACAAGTGGTTTCCAGCAGTCAATTCAGCGTCTGAAGAGAACATACCACACGCAACAGTGCCAAAACCGGAAGTAGTTGTAATTTAATAGTACTTCCGGTTTGAATACTTGTTTTCGTACCCCAAAGACGTTTGTAAGGGATTTCAAAAAGCCTTTTTTTAAATTTTTTGATACATTCAGCGTCCAAACAAAATGTTTTATCTCGACTTTTACCTATTTGTTTAAACTGGAAGTGGCGAACATTACTATTTTTTGGTTACGGATCACATGGAACAACACGGATCACATAACGAGTAAAACGGAAATAGATAGCGATAACCTTCTTCTTCTTCTCTTTTTTATAATGATTCAGTACTGCAGCAGTATGTTTTGCCTGTGATTTTGGTCCTTTATTGCAGCAGAAGGTGATAGACATCAATTAGAACTTCCGGTTTCAAGTTAAGCTCCACAGAGCCAAAACAGTAAGACACAACGAGTAATGGATTATTGATAGGGAGTCAGTATCTGAAGGACAGGTTCTATCTTTCATCTCATTCCTCTGTTGCAACCTATAGTTATAGATGTTCTATTTGAAATGTGAATATTGCATTCACATAGTTCGGAAGTTTACGTAGTTTCACATTGTGTAATGAAACTCGCATAGTATGTTCAGTATTGGTGTCAGACTTCCATATGAGGAGCAATAAATAAATTACAAATTTGTGGTTGGCAACATCGTACCGGTATCCGTGCGTTTTCACTTTTCCTACCACATTCTCAATGCACGTAGAACGATAACCTATATCTTCCTCGTTTATTTTATTTTATATTTAGGAGCAAAATTGCTTTAGCGAATGCACTCGCAATGCAATAGAGGAAGAAAATGATACAATGTCATGAATAATTTTGTTTGTAGATGTTTTATTTTTCAGTTGATAGATATTTGTTGAGTTGTCGGTAAGGAAAAATAGTCCGGTTACTATGGTAACAGGTCTGTTCCCAGCATTGGCGTCTCTGGCATGTAAAAATTTGGGGGGGGGGGACATCAAAGAAAGTGATTTAAATGGTACTACCTAGCTCAACCTGTTTATTAACTTCGATTCCATTTCTTACCTTTCTGCTTACCTTCACGAACCCCCTGAGGTATATCAAGAACTCGATTACAATCTCTTCGCAGCCTGAATATTATATTCCAAATAAATATAATTATTATTATTTATATGATATTCTGTCGTTAGTAAATAAATTAAATTAGAATACAATTTTGAATATTTTGTACTTCAAAATATTGGGGGGACGCGTCCCCCTCGTCCCCCCGCCAGAGACGCCCGTGGTTGCCAGACTTATTTATCTATGCTTCTTAAAAATATAATACAAGAGGACGCCATATTAGGCAGATGTGTATTGAATCGCTGTGAAACAAAATAAGTGTACTAAAATACAATGCATTTAACTGATTGCAAATAGTATGTAATCATTATATACTTACCGTATTAAGTAGCTGCCATATTTTATATATGAATTATACTACGAAAGGTAAAGTGAACTTAGCTTATACACGAATCATCATTCGTCAATAATCATTCATTTTCATCAATCATCCGTCCTCTTTAATATAAATACCATGAATCGTGGGACATCAAATTACAATTTTGCTTAAATTTATTAATTTCAACTTTTATTGACATAATTGGATAAAGTTTATCTTAAAATTAGTGTTGCCACGACACGAGACTTCAGGTTGTCTCGTCTCGAATGGTTCTGTCTCGTCTCGTGGCAACACTAATTAAAATTTCATATATTTTCATATTTTGGACTTTTGATTGTCATACTTTCTTATTATTTCTTAAATCTTTGCCTCTCTCTAGGTATTGCTTTAATTCGACACTATATGCTGGATGTTAATAGTTGGCAATATATCACATGCGTATGAAGTTTTCATCTGTTCTCCAATAATGTTTTAATCGAATATCAAACCAAACATTAAAAAATATTAGATGTGATAAAATTCCAACCCTCATCTGCGGCGTGGTAACTCGGTACGCTAACCACTTGGTTATGCTGCAAAGTAGTATACATAATTCATGTTAGTGATTTTCCCGCTACTTTCTCTTCCTTGCTTGATTCTTTAATGATTATTTTAATGATTATTTAATGATTATGAATATTTTATGTAACCAGTTTCTTTCATATTTAATAAACTTTCTACTTAATGCATTTATAAAGAGACATGCTTTACTCGAGTCATTTTTTTATTACTTGTGTGTCCCTTAGAGGTGCATATATGCAGAAAGGGAAAGGAAAAGATGCCACCAAAAGTGCTCAAGTTCAAGAGGTACACATGTAGAGTTCTTGTGCTCTTTTTGTACATTTCGAATCATCATACATAACTGGGCAGTTACACTTAGAATAAAACTATTGTTTATTCATTGTTGACGGAAAGTTTTCTTCTTGTTTTCCTTTTTTCTTTTCTCCACGCCAAAGGATTACATCGACAAGTCTACAAAAATACACATAAACTTTTCATTGTTGCATTCTTATGTTCTCAAAGGTTTTGCACTGTAAAAATTGGTTAAAAATATTAATACAGTATGTTAAACTTGCAGTTAAACAGAATTTTCCAAGAATTGTGCTATATATTTTAAATTATGATTTATGCTTTATTTTCCAAAATTATGCTTTTAAAATTAGTTTCTTCTGGATCTTTAGAAAACCACAACAATGTTGAAGGTACCAACCATATGTGTAAATTGCTGTTATGCTTTTTTATGCTTTTGGGTTGCCCTATTATTAATATTTGGGCACCAGTTACATATAGCTAACGACTGTAATTTTTGTTTTATTTTTCAGATACGAATGACATCACGACGACATCAATTTCCCTCAACGACTATTTGTCTACAGGAAGATATTTCAATATTAAAAGGTTTCAGTAGAAGTGTTAAAATATTTGAATGATTTAAAGTGTGTATGATGACTCTCAAATATGTCTTCAAAAATGGTAAAAATCAGAAACGGATCTTGCGTTACTGTATTAAAGAAGAGAATGTCCAGAAAATAGTGAAATAAATTGAGAGAAATATTGTGATTATTGTGATGACATATTTTTGTTTTACGCTGCATGTCCGAAATTCACATCTCGATTATCTTAAGGTATCCGTTTATTGTGGTAAGCTACATATGAAGTAATCTTAGTGCTGATTGTGCAAGAAATGAATATGTTATCTGGGAATTCATTCCTTTCAATGTAAACCTTGCTTGTCCATGGAACTACTTGTCTAAGTAGGGATATTAAAGATTATAAAGTAATGGAGAATATTGGACGTTTGAGTGGTGACATGTAAGCGGAACTAAGAGTTGGCATAAGTTTGGTTGGGGTAGATGATTGTACAATAGAATTTAATTGACTTATCAGGTAAGATACCTTATAAATTTCAAATATTCACAGAAGACTATGTGAAAATAACCTACTGAAATAGAAAATAGAAGGATGGAGTACCCACCGCAGCTTAATGCCCTGAGAGGCAAAGTGTTGCAATACAACAATCGATATAAAACTGGAACGATTACATCTCTATACCGAGGATTACGTTTACATGTATTTTTCACCCAAGATGTGTTATTTATAAATGGGAACAAGTGTACACCCAGAAGCTGGAACAGTACTATTCGCCCTGGTGTAACACTTCACTTCAACGCACACAGCGGAGAAAGCGGCCTCCGAGCCGGTGAATATTATGCATCACTTGTGTGGATCGGGGAAAAGCCTGAGTGCATTACCCACTTATCAACAGAACATGGAAGGCAGAGCATGGAAGAGTCAAAAACAGTTCCTCGAAGCAAGGTAGAAGTGAATTATAAAAATCGTGTAATGATTGCAAAGAATTATGATCGCTCTACGAATGCCAGAATCATTAAAAATGATAAAGATTACGGTGCCCAAAATAAATTTGTTCAACGTAATGAAAAGAAGATCGTTCAACTAAATTCTGTTTCACCCGATTTTGACGCAAAAACCAGAACTTACGCTAGTGTCACAGCGTCTGTGCACCAATCTACAAGAGTACAACATTCAGCAGAGCAATATGTTAAACAGGAACCTGAAAGTGAGTGGAGTATCATGTCTGTAGGTGTAGACAAGGGAATTGTCCGAAATAAAGACGGAAGATATTTCGTATTCCAAAAGGAAAACGTCAGACTATTTGGTGTTTCTTTGATACAGTTTAATTTAATGGATGTACTTCGTGAAAGTAAGTATACATTTTAACTTCTTTATTACACACGTTTATTATAAGTTCAGTTAAATTTTAAGTGCTTCGTGCATTCTTTTCTTTTAGAAATAAGTTTAAAAGTATTAAAGAAGTACCGCTTATGCAAATGGCAAGCGTGCCCACATAAATACATATTACAAAGTTGTGCTTATGCAAGCATGGTTAGAGCATGAGAAAGCATTTATAGTCCGGAATTTTTTCTCCCACTTCTTCTTGTTCACCTCAACCATAGGTTGGTGGGCAACATGGAAATTTTAAAACTTTTCTCTCGCTTGGGAGAACTGTTTTATACTTTGATAAGGTCTCTTCTTAACTGCGTCTACATATTCTACTTCAATACACCTTCTCCAACCACGGTTGGGACGTAATTAAAATGTGTTGTTCTTGGTCTTCCTCTTCCTGGTTTTCCTTCTGCCTTTTCCTCTATCAACACAGTGATCCAATCGGAGTGCCGACTAAAATGGCCAAGTATGCTGTTTCTTTTTCGTATTATCTTCATGATCTGTTATCTTTCATTAGCTCCCTTTAGTACGTCTTCATTCCTTTTCCATTATGCGCCAACACCACGTTTTAAATGCTTCCAGCTTGGACATTTCAGCTTTTCTCAATGTCCAGGTCTCTGACTCGTAAAGAGTCACGCTCCATACCAGAAGCCCACTACCAAGTTTTATTACAAAATCCTGTATTCTATAAGCAGCATGTTACAAAGATCACTATAATGTAAAATTCTCTAACACTTGGGTAAAATATTGTATTCTAAGGCTCGAGGAACCTAGGGAAGGATCTCCACAGAATTTGCAGCAAGGAAGGTGGATTAGATTTAGGATCCCCATGCTCCACGCAAGCGGAGGGGACATAAAGGCCACTAAGCTTCAAGCAAGCTGGGTGGCTGAGGTTAGGAGTCCGATACAGTTCTTAATAAACTAAGTGGGCAGGAAAGGAGGTCTAGAGTTCCGATCAAACTAAAGGCTTTGGCTTAGGTTCTTGTCAACGCTCCAAGGAAGCTGAGAGAGTGAAAGTGATCAGCCGTAGACTGATAATAATCACTGTGATCCTTCTGATTATGTAGGTACTCCAATGTGGTGGTGGCGCTGGTGGTCTTTCGTTGCCATGTGACTTGCGGTAACTCTGGTGTTCCTGTGGTCTGCCACAGTAGTAAGTCATAGTAGGACGCACATGGTCAATGCTTGTAAACATAAGCATGTGTAGGTTGTTTGTCAGCAGAACCATGTGCGGAATATTACAATTATATAAACATTCAGATTTTGAGGTCATTTTCCCGCTACCCCGTGAACAGATATGTTTTAAAACAGTCTCATTGGTTTCAAAACTCTCAAATTAGTGTAAAAAGCGCAATAAGGAATAAAGTTATCCAAACGTGGGTACTTTTATCATTTACATGAGCGGTAGTTATTTGGAGAATAATCGGCCTAGAATTTGAGACTACTATAGAAATACAAAAATAAAGTGTAATTACTTAACGCATATAGCAGAGATTGGTCATTTGGTTGTCAATGTAATGCCTGTGTTTAGAAAAAAAAAAAGCTATGCGTGATATCGATTACTGTTCCTACACTGGGAATCGAACCCGAAGTCAAATAAACAACGCGCATATTAGCAATCTTCCAACGAAGGAAGACGCATACCACACACAATTATGCGATGTCATCATAACTTATTTTCAATCTGGAACTCTCCTTTACTTATTTCCAAATAAATGCTCTATGACGTCACAATCTGCTATTTCGCTTCCCAGTAAACCACAAAAAGTACTTCGTGGAAATTAAAATGTCACTGCTTATTTATCGATAAGCTTTCTCGATCACAAATTACCTGTATCTGCAGAAAAAAAACCTCAGAGTATTTACAAAGCTACAAGGGTCAGTCAACACTGAAATATTGCCTCTTCACCGAGTAGCGCAAGCAAAGGTGTATCCAGATTAGTTTCCCCATTGATTGATTGGTTGGTTGAATAGGGATTTACCGTTCCATTCAGCACCGGGGCTAGATGAGACGTGCCGTCACGTGAACGATAAGCGTAAGCATAGAAACCTACTGGAAACCATGATATTGTGGTCCATGTATTGTACAGCACAGCTGATTATACGCTTTTTTGGCGGTCTTCCACTTAGAAACATGTCCCAAGGTTTGAAATTAGGTAAACGATGACTCATCCGACCATACCACACGTTTCCAGTCATCAGCAGTCCATCTTGCATGTTTCCTACACCATTGGCGTCGTGCTGAAGCGTTTTGGATCCTTGTCAGCAATATCGCCCGTGCAACCCGTATGTCCATGTCTAGAAACTCGACTATGATTGTCAACACAGACTGTGGAAGGTGCTGGTCGAGTTCCTGCGTTGCTTGCACTGGAGTTGCATGACGTTTCTGAGTGACTATAATGCTCGGCGCGATGTGTCACTAAGTCTTTATCTTGACCACTGTTACTCTTCGCCGATCTGGTTTCATCGTGAGTTTTGTTGGTCATCGCCTTGGGCACTGTGTTTAGCGACACACTTGCCACTTTCGGCACGGTCACAACACAAAACAGAATACAAACAATTTGGCTTCTTTAGAAATCACGAGATGAGCCATTTTCTACTATCACACCTTGCTCAGTTTACTGTACAGTGATTGTTACCAATCCAGACAGTTGACGTGTTTCTAACTTTAGGCATTTCCGTTAAACTGATAATGCGTATATTTACCATATCAATGTTGAGGGATTTACAATGATCCTTCAAAGCTTAGTGTGACAAAATTGTGCTTACTGACCTTATGTTACAATGGTATCATTTTTAAAATTTTATTTATTATTATTTGCATTCAGTGTTAAAAACTAACTCGTGCTTTTAATTGTCTTAGATCAAAGTGTGAACTGTGAGTTAGAGCAGGTAGGAGCCACCAAAAGAGTTCGAGTGTGGATAGGGAATAACTCGGACAATTGGATCTCACAGTACAACGACATCTACAGCTATTGTTCTACGAATAATGTCAACAAAGATGTCACTTTGAAGTTGGTATGTTCAATTTAATTGTTTTGCTTCTAAATATACTCTGTTTATTCCATTACGTTCTTAGAGTACAAATTGGTCAACACTAAATTTTATAGGGTGTCAACCACGCCAGGAAGCCTTCACAATGAAACGACTCAATTATTTCGAATAATTATCCATACGGCCTTACTTAGTGTTGTTCTTATGAGATGCTAAAAGTTCTATAAATTGAATTTCTTAATCTAAGAGTTTAAAAACTGAATTTTTGGAGTACCAAAAACTGTATTTGAATAAATGAATTGATAGCACAATTCTTATTTTGTAGCAGGCGCGTTTTATCGGAAATTGTGAGGGACAATTAAAGAGTCAATCGATTCAGTAGTACATAAGGAGTGTTTTGAAAATGGTCTCATCACTTGCTGATGTCTGGTTGCTGAGATGTTCAAGATGAAAGTAGCTGTAAGGAAAGGGAGCCATAGACAAATTGTGAAAATCGGTTCTAAAGCGTACCGCATGCGGCAGAAACCAGCACATCTTTGTGGAACAGCGAGAAAGGGTCAGTCACAATTTAAATGAAAAGTCTAAATATATTTTTTTTCTGTTTTTTAAACTGTAAGGGATTTCGTGATATGAACATTTTGTTATAATAATTTTCATCCCCATTCTTTCCCTTCCAAGTAAAATTATCATCAAATCCTTCATAAGCGCTATTTTATGTCACAAATTCTATGTACCATTTAATTTCAAGTTTTTACTTTTAGCAGTTTGTAGTGTGCAAAACTCATTCCATATACTTTCTATCTAAATGAATTTTACTGTAATTCTTTCTCTTGTTATAAGAAAAATTCTTCTGAGATCTTTCCTTTTATCCATAAAGGCTAAATTATTCTTTATTGAAACTAATTTTCGAGCTTATACAGTGTATTATAACTGGCTAAAACGCTATTGAATTTTACATTGAAAACAATAAATAGAAGGGATTTTACATTCAAAACATAGCCTCTACCGAAAGGGGAAGTAGTTACTAGAACAAAAGAGTTTTATTCAACAATGAAAAGTAAATAAGGTCGAAAATTAGTATCAATAAACAACAAGTTAGACTTTATGGATAAAGGAAAACCACTTAGGAATATTTTTTTAGTGTGAAAGGATCACATTGAAAAAAAAAGAAAGAAAGAAAAAAGAAAAGAAAAATGAAATGAAATCTTTCAGTTTTACGTCCTACGATTATGGCGTTTAGGCTAAAGGAGGCGGTGATTATGAGAAATGAATGAAATGGTGGAATGAAGAAAGTGGGAGGAAACGGGAGATCCCATGGAAGGGGTTTTAACTTGAAAATAGCACCTTTACCGAAAGAAGTACTTAGTTACTAGCAAAAGAATTTATTCAACAATGAAAACTGAATAATTTGCAAAATTAGTATCAATAAAGAACTTGCCTTTATGGATGAAAGAAAAAATCTCAGAAGTATTTTTTTTTTTATAAGAAGGGAAAGGATTACAGTAAAATACGTTCAGATAGAAAATTTTTCTATGGCGCCCTCCCTTATACTTTGATGTTGAATATCTCGGTAACCAGACATCAGCAAGTGATGAAACCAACTTTAAAACACTCCTTAGGATCTATTGAATCGATTGGGACCTTAATTGTCCCTTTTAGACAATTTCCGACAAAACCCGTCTGCTACGGAAATAATCATTATTGCATCAGTGTGGGTGTTTGGATTTTATCCTAGGTCAATCAGAAGAAATAGGTTTCTTTAGTATTTCGTTTATTTATTTAGGATTTGAAACTTTAATAGTCAGCTAGATTGAGTAAGCATCACATAAACGCAGTGATTACTATCAGATGTTAGACACATTTTTGGGCTACTGTTTACCTAATATTTTGTTTGATATATACAGAGAGAAAGCAACGTGGAAAAGTTCGTGTTTACTTCGAGCAGTTTAAGCTTGCACTCACATTAAAATTTGTCACTCACGTATGAATATTTTCTTGATTTTTGACGTGTTTGCGTAGTACGGATTATAACTTGGACAGATTCATATTTTCTGTCTGAAGCGTACTGAGGGTGTCGCTCAGCATCTGTAAAAATTTACAATATCTACTATGTGCATTTAAGTTATAACACCTCCAATTTATTTTCTCAGGACTGGTAATATATAGAAACGTGCTATTTGTTTTATAATATGCGAGCAATCGTTGTCCATGGGTGACATACGTTGTAACACCGTACGGCACACAGAACTCTAGCGACAGTGGTGAGAGTGATGACTGTTTTTGAGAGGATACTCGTTGTATCTTCCATTCGCCTGGTCTGACACCGCTTGAAATTCATCAACAGTTGAGTGAGACATGTGATGATGGTGTCATAAATGTGTCATAAATGTTCGTGCGTGCCACGATTCAAATAAGGAAGAACGTTATGTGACAAAAAATCAAGACAATCTCGGCCTCGCACAAGTTGGTAACTGCACGTTTCTATGTTACCAGTCCTCAGGGCCGTGCCGTGGAAAATCAGCGCTCGGGGCGAGAGTATACGATGGCGCCCCATACATATATTCCAAGCAATTCTTCCTATCTTTTTCCTTTTTTGTCCCGAATTTTTCGCCCCTTACTTCGGCGCCCGGGGCCGTCGCGCTGCTCGTTCCCCCCCCCACGGCACGGCCCTGGCCAGTCCTGATAACAGAAGTTGGAGGTGTTATCACTTGAATGCACGTCGTACACAGGGTATATTAGACTTTTTTTTTAAGGCAATGCGGGAGTAATGAACGGCATCTAGTAGCTCCAGCTTCTTTCAAGATGTTAAGTGTTTTGCGTCTAAGTGTCCTGGGAGAATAGAACATCAATGTCGTGGTAAAACTATCTTCATAATCGTCTATAGTATACACACAAGATTTAACTTCGTGAGGATTGTGTACTTCGTGTACATAAGAAAAATTTCACTTCATATCCCTATTTAATATGTTGATTGTGTATGCCCAATTCTTCATTATTTTTATTTTCATCAATTTGATGAGATTAATTCTATTTATGTATAAACGTAAATTCATGTATTTAATAAAGAACTAACGATCATGTATTGGTTTCTTCATTCTTTATATATAGAGACGCATCCAGAAACTAACTTTCCCAGGCGTCCCATAGCTAGGAATCCGTATGTTGCGCGAGACTGCGTGCACGTAATGTTCTAGCATGACGCATGCGCTAACGGAACTTCCCTAGTGTTCTCAGTAGCGTCGTGGCAGAGGTTGAAGATGGACGTTCCTATTCTATCTCCCACCACGTATGAAGTGCGAGCAGTGATAATGTTTTTGAATGCATAGGGCATAGCGCCGATTGAAATCATTGTCAGCTGTGCCAGGTCTATGGGCCTAACGTCACGAGCAAGCAAATGGTGCGTTTTTAGTGTAGACAGTTTGCAGCAGGACGCCAAAATGTGCATGGTGAGTCCTGAAAGTAACCCATGTTTCATCCCCTGTGATGATCCGGTCCAGAAACTCTTCTCCGTCATCGTGGTATCTTTGCAAAAAAAAAAAAAAAAAAAAAAAAAAAAAAAAAAAAAGCTGACCCCAGGCACCTTGCTCTGTGTTCTTGAGTCAGTTGCTTCGGCACTTTATCACTGCTCGCACTTCACACGCGGAGGGAGCTGGAATAGGAACGTCCATCTTAAACCATTGCTAAGACGCTAGTGAGAGCAGTGTTCGTAGATTTCTTTAAGAAAATTTCCATCGACTGACACAAAATTTTCCCTTTTCCTATCAAATTTTCCCTAGTTTGTTGAGTGTCCAATACCTTTGACAGAAGTTATGTGATAACATTACTTTTGCTATATTAGAGAAAATACTTACCACATTTGTTTTATTCGTTTGCTTTTTGCTTCTACTTTTTAGTTTTTCTCATTCACCTTTTTTCTTTGTTTTTTTTTTTGAAAAAGTATACACTCAGCCAACAAAATGAAATCAATACATCCAACCAATTTAACGTCCCACGATTATGCCTTTAGGATAAGGGAGACGATGATGGAAGAATGAGAAAGTGGGAGGAAACGGCAGTACCTCAAGAAAATCCACGACCATGATGTTGTTTACCTCAAACTTACTTTGGTGTGGGATCGAACCAAGGACCACACGCACCAGAGCTATACCACAGAGCCACCGTGCCCTATCCAGCCAACAATGGTGCAATTATGCTACTTTCACTACACACAAACTATAACAACTGTATTGATTTATTTCTGAAGAACAAAGAAAAATTAAGCATTGATATTGGTCAGTCAGTCATCTAGAGAATTTCGCTGGATTTTTTACATTTTACAAAAAAATTCCCTTCTTTCCCTTTTGCAAAATTTACTTATGAAATTTCCCTAGATTAGAAAAATTTCCCTCAAACTACGAACACAGACTGAGAGCAGTAGGGAAGTTCCTCTGGCGCATGCACCATGCTAGGACCTTACTCTCTCACATGAACTCAGTCGCTTCGCGCAACTTACGGTTTCCTAGCTATGGGACGCGTGTGAAAGTTAATTTCCGGATGCGCCTCGTATAATCTTGGTTGTGTGTGTGTGTGTGTGTGTGTTTGTGTGTTATGAAACTTATTGCTTCTGAACAAGTAAAAAGTGAATAAGTAATTTGATCCACTTTCTTCAGAAAGTTTGAAAGCTTTGTATAGACTACGAAAAAGAACTTTTGTTAGAGTTAATATAAATAATCTCCATGTAATGTTAAACTATCAATAGTTATTTTGCTTTAGGTACTTTGAGATCACTTAAAGTTACACAAGCGAAAACCCATAAAATTGCTTTATTAGAGTAGAGGTAAATAAAAAAAATAGTTTTAACATCTATTTACTCTCAAATGAGCTAGATGCATTCAGACACATTTCATGAAATATTTCTTGCATTGTCTTGTGTCTTTTGTGTGCTTTCTGGAGTAGAAAAATATCGTCACTTAAAATATGTTTTTTTAAACTTGAAAAAAATATTTTTACTAAGCAATAATGCGGGATGATGTTTCATTAATAAAACGTAAAATTTAATAGTAGTTTTTTACCTGGCAGGTCCTATCTTTGAATACGCGTGTGGTGGACACTTTAGAATCAAATATAGATGAAACATCTGATGAGGACGACTCGAGCAGCGATGAATACTTCAAACCAAAATTTCGACTTACCAAAGCACCAAGAGATCCAGATGTCAAAAGACAGTAAGTATGGTTTATGTGTATGAAAATGTCTTTATTGAAGCGGGCGAGGTTCAGCCATGGCTGCTCTACCACCTAACCCTTGTCAAAAGAATACAATATTAAACATTACACATCAAAAGGAACAGAAAAAAAACTTTAAAAAATACAAGTAAAAGAATAAATCAGAAAATAAACAAGTGACATATGCAATAAAAAGTATCGATATTGTTGGATTTAGCTAAGCTCTTACATAAAACTGTACATGTCGTAAGTGCCAGAGGCCAGTCGCTGGGATTTCATCAAATGTGATTTTAATGAATTTCGAAATGAATTAAATGACTTTATTTCCGTGAGAGCTTTTGGTATCGCATTCCATACTCTCGGACCTGCTCTAGAAAATGATCCTTGCACTATCTTCAGTTTCAGTCTTTGTACATTGAATTTCTCACTGTTACGCGTAACGTGAGAGTGAATTTGTGACCGCTTTGTAAATTTACAATATAAATATTGTGGGGATTGAGTTTTAAGAATTTTATATATTAGACAACTATAGCGTAGGTATCTTCTTCTCGACATTGTTAAAATGTCGTTTCTATTTAGCACTGGTAGGATATGTTCCAATTTCTTTAAGTTAAAGGCAAACCTAATGCACGAGTTCTGTATTTTCTGTATAGTTTTAGAATTGTAAACAGAGAGAGATGGTCCATATACAGCGTCACAGTAGTCTAATAACGGTAAAACAAGAACTTGTATGAGATATAATTTCATAGACTGAGATAGAAAGTCTTTGGCTTTGTAAAGTCGACGTAATAAAGTAATAGCTTTATTACACTGAGTAGATATATGATTATTATAGTTTAGTTCCTTATCCAATATGAGTCCTAAGCTTTTCACATGGGTAGAGTAAGAAATATAAGTGTCCATAATTTTTATTTTTAGATCCGATGCCTTGATTTTACTCAACTGTTGTGAGGTTCCTATAATCGTAAATGTACACTTACTAGGGTTGATGGCAAGACCGTTATCAGTACACCATTCAGATACAGAGGTCAAATCTCTATTAACAAGTTCTACAGTTTGTTCAATATTTTGTGGTGATGACATGATGCAAAGTTGTGTGTCATCCGCGTAGCAATGCACAGTAGAGTATTTAATGGAATCTATGAGATCAGCAATGTAAATAGAAAATAAAAGGGGACCCAAGATTGATCCTTGAGGTACTCCTTTGTTTATAACGAGTGCCGAAGATAAGGGATTTTGAGCTGTCCTAAGATATACTTGTTGCTTCCTGCCTAGTAAGTAGCTTTCAATCCAGTTTATGACGGTATCAGAAAATTTATAATACCTTAGTTTAGCCAACAACAGGTTATGATTAACTAGATCGAAGGCCTTAGTTAGGTCTAAGAGGACTATGATTGCAACTTGAGAGTTATCAACTGCGTTTAATATCCCATCTGTTACCTCGAGCATCGCACTGACAGTACTATGATGCTTACGAAAACCGGATTGAATAATAGGGATAATATTATTATGATTTACATAGTCGTATAATTGCTGGTTTACTAATTTTTCTACGATCTTTGACATTATTGGTAAGATACTAATTGGACGTAGCTCGTTTAAGGAAGTTACGCGGGGTTTCTTTGGTAGCGGTACCACTTTTGCTGTTTTCCAGGCAGTAGGAAAGCAGCCGTTAACTAGTGAGTAATTAATTATTTTCGTTAGAGGTGATAGTATGAATGGCAACGCTAATTTGATCATTTTAGTGCTTATTGCATCAAGGCCAGCTGAGTTAGATTTTATGCTGTGTACCGCCTTTCTCACATCGGATTCATTTATTGGGTTAAATAGAAATGTTGTCTGTAGCTGTGGATGTTTTTTAGACAGAAATTTCTTAGTTTGATTGTCAACTCTCTCAGAATTAATAGGAGGCAAACCAGGAAGACTGACGAAATGATCATTAATAACATTTGGATCATTGATTTCACTGGAAAGTGCTACATCATTGTTTCTGTTACAAAGACCCAGCTCTTGTATTACTTTCCATTTGTCTTTAACTGCAGTGCAGTTTTTAATACGATAAGAGAAGTAAGCAATTTTTTCTTGTCGAACCACTGACGTCGTAAAGTTCCTAAGCCTTTTAAACTCTTTCCAATCTTGTTGGGTTTTGGTACGCTTGAACTTGAGATGTGCTCGATCGCGCAATTTCATTAATAGCTTGGTATTACTTGACAGATATGGGAGTTTAGTTTTAGAAAGCTTGATCTTTTTAATAGGAGCATGTACATCGAATATATGTGTTAATGCGTCCTGTACAAAGGAAACCTTACCGTCTATTGTTTCAAATGACTCAATGTTTTCCCAGTGTATGTATTGAGCATCGCTAAAGAAAAGATTTTCATCAAAACTACCATAATCTCGACAGCTAAGAATTTCAGGTTTCGGGCTAGGCGGTTTATTAATATCAATAACCATGTATATAACACAGTGATCAGAATTTCCAATAGGGGGACTAACACCATGCAACGCCAGTCTGTCTCTGTTATCAGTAACAATAACATCTAACAAAGATTCGCTTGTTTCAGTTATCCTAGTAGGCTCATTAATTATTTGAATAAGATTTAACCTATTTAATATTGAGTTTAAATATACCGTTTCAGGTTTGTTTATGCAAGTTTGGTCACAGTTCAGGTCGCCAATTAAATACAGAGAATCGACCTGTGGATAGAGCTCGATGACAATATCTTCAATAATTGATAGTGAAGTATACGATATATTGGGTGATCTGTATAATGCAGCAAAACCTATTGAATAAGAGTTTATTTTTACAGTAAAGTTAAGAAATTCTATGTTTGGCCTTCCTTAAAATATGTAGGTTGATTCATATGTATTTAGTGAAGATTACTCTGTCTATGTATCTTCACATTAGATGAGGAATTCATTCTCTCGTTCTGCTTTTGTAAAAATGTTTTACTCGTTTGTTTCTTGAAATTCAGCTCCCTCGTCAGCGCCGTAGTTACATGAGATGTGGACCTACAGTTTGTTGAATTCAAACCAACATAATGCGTTCAGTATGCTCTCCTACCGGAAATTAAAGCCGAGACCTCATGTTCATGAGGACTAAAGTCAAAACGCAGCTGTTACCTGATTCAAAGCACATTGTATCGAACTATTGACGCAGCACATTATCAGAAAGGGCTTTAAGAGGCCCCGTTACGGTGAAATTAAAATACAGCTAATTGTGCAGTAATTATGTGATATCTTCAAATAGATAAAAGACAATCAAAAAGTGGAACAAGAGCTTGCTAGACAATATTATTTTACATGAGACAACGTTATCACGGCTCATTTACCTTCTTTTTTTTTTTAAAAAAAACAGCTATTTAGAAAATCGGCTTTTATTTTCGCGTTTCTAAATAGCTGCAAACGGACTCGTGATAATGGTACCTCATGCAAAATAATAATGCCCACTGCGCTCTTGCTTCATATTTGGATTATCTTTTATCTATTTGAAGACATTACATAATTACTGTAAAATTAGTAGTATTTTAATTTCGCAGTGATTAGGCCCCTTAAGAGTTAGTTGGCCAAGAAAGTAACCCGGTTAGGTCTTGTAAAAGCAGTAACCGAATCGACGACGGGATACATAAATTCTTCCTGATATCTCTGATAGAGAGAAATATTTCTCATTTAGTTTTTTTTTTATTTTTTTGGATTGGTCAAGGAAAACTTACATTGTGTGTACGCAAACAAACAGAAAATATTTTCATTTCCTATTAAATGAGTTTTACCAAACTACGCCTATTGAAATAGAATTCATGCTCTTCAGAATTAATTTTCTCAAAATTGGGACCTATTTAAATCGCTGTCTGCTAAAACAATCTCTTTGAAAGTAATTATTATAATTCTTAGACCCCTTGTAAAAGTATAGTTCATGCCACCCAACAAGTTTTCTAGGTACGCCACTGGTGGCTTTTCAGAAAGTTAAAGTCCATCTAAAGTGCTTAATACTACCCGAATATATATAGGGTGGACCATTTGTTTTGATACGCTCCTGTAACTTTTAAACTTGCTAATACGTAAAGAACACTGAACTTCTTGGCTTCCTGGAGCTCTGGAGTATCATTTCCCTTAGCTGCCTGGGCCTATGCATCCTCCATTTACCACCATATTGCATAGAGAACATTATTTTGGTCTCCGGACTGCAGTTATAGTAATTTGTATCATAATTGCATATAACAAGATTTTGATAATAAAAAAGTTGTGGGAGAAAGTCCAAAAATTCCGTATACTAATTGCTGTACTTACTACCATAGCAGAGTATTTTTATAATATAGTAAATATGTATTTTACATAATACGTCGTTAAATGTGTGGTTAAGAGGCCTATTCACCGCGAATTAAAATACTGCTAATTTTATAGTAATTATGTGATATCTTCAAATAAATAAAAGATAATCGAAATGTGGAACAAGAGCGCGCTAGACAATATTAGATTGCATGAGACACTGTTATCATGAGTCACCTATTAGTTTCTCGTTTGCAGCCATTTAGAAACGTTGAAATAAATGCATTTTTTTAAATGACTGGAAATCAAAAGCAGATAAGCGGGTTGTGATAACAGTATCTCGTATAAAATAATATTGTCTATCAGCTCTTGTTCCACTTTTCGAGTATCTTTTATCTGTTTGAAGATATCACATAATTACTGCAAAATTAGTGGTATTTTAATTTCGCCGTGATAGGGAATCTTAAAATACGAAAACGCTTTGCATCCGCCACTTATACGAAGTAGTTATTGTGTTCAATTGAATTTCACTTTTTTTCAGGGGATTGGAAGAAAGCCAACAGGGAAATGAAATTCTTTGTGTTGACGAAAGACGTATTCAGCAGCGAGAACACGCCGCAATTAATGATGCAACTAATAATAATAATACTGATCAGCTCAGCAGACGTTCTCTTAATCCCAATACTAGTAATAGCTGTGCACTGTTCCCAGTACAAGATAATCAGTCGATCAGGACATCCCCACCAAACGAAATGTCATGGAACAATTTAAATAATCATTTGAAACAAAACTCATCAATGGAAGTTCAAGTGAACCCCCAAAACTCAAAAATTCGATTGGTAGACATTTTTTTAGAATTGAATCAAATTATTCCCAAAAATGTAAATGCTCAGTTGAAGCACAATTCTCCAACGTTGGTTTCTGGAAGGTCATCTACATCTAAAATGATAAATGTGTACGCAGAAAAGTCAATAAGAGAAGAAAAACCGTTGTCAAAACTTCCGAAAACTAGGAAGAAACAAAAATCTAAGACTAATAACAATGATTATTATAACAATGGTCATCACAACAATGTAAAAATAGATAATTTACACGCTCAGCTCCCAGTTCTGAAACCTTTAGATGTATCAAAGCCAAACTCAAGTACCTTTGTGAGCAGTCCCGAATACGGTAATAAATCCGAGTTTCTTGGACCTTATAGTAGGCAAAAACCTGAAACCGCTAATAACATTGCAGTGGCTGTTGTAGATTGTGAAGTGAACAAAATTGACGATTATTCTCCTGATCAGTTTAAAAAGAGAGAATATGAAAATACATTGGAAGAGGATAAATTGATAGTCTCCGACGAACATGTGTATGTGAATGTTCCAGTGGAACATCCTGTTGGAATAGTGAATGGTGAATATATAACTGACGTTGATGAAGAAAATGAAGAGAGCGTGTACGCTCAGCTCTCAATTCTGAAACCTTTAGATGTATCAAAACCAAACTCAAGTACCTTTCTGAGCAGTCCCGAATACGGTAATAAATCCGAGTTTCTTGGACCTTATAGTAGGCAAAAACCTGAAACCGCTAATAACATTGCAGTGGCTGTTGTAAATTGTGAAGTGAACAAAATTGACGATTATTCTCCTGATCAGTTTAAAAAGAGAGAATATGAAAATACATTGGAAGAGGACAAATTGACAGTCTCCGACGAACATGTGTATGTGAATGTTCCAGTGGAACATCCTGTTGGAATAGTGAATGGTGAATATATAACTGACGTTGATGAAGAAAATGAAGAGAGCGTGTACACTCAGCTCCCAGTTCTGAAACCTTTAGATGTATCAAAACCAAACTCAAGTACCTTTGTGAGCAGTCCCAAATACGGTAATAAATCCGAGTTTCTTGGACCTTATAGTAGGCAAAAATCTGAAACCGCTAAAAACATTGCAGTGGCTGTTGTAGATTGTGAAGTGAACAAAATTGACGATTATTCTCCTGATCAGTTTAAAAAGAGAGAATATGAAAATACATTGGAAGAGGATAAATTGATAGTCTCCGACGAACATGTGTATGTGAATGTTCCAGTGGAACATCCTGTTGGAATAGTGAATGGTGAATATATAACTGACGTTGATGAAGAAAATGAAGAGAGCGTGTACGCTCAGCTCCCAGTTCTGAAACCTTTAGATGTATCAAAACCAAACTCAAGTACCTTTGTGAGCAGTCCCGAATACGGTAATAAATCCGAGTTTCTTGGACCTTATAGTAGGCAAAAACCTGAAACCGTTAATAATATTGCAGTGGCTGTTGTAGATTGTGAAGTGAACAAAATTGACGATTATTCTCCTGATCAGTTTAAAAAGAGAGAATATGAAAATACATTGGAAGAGGACAAATTGACAGTCTCCGACGAACATGTGTATGTGAATGTTCCAGTGGAACATCCTGTTGGAATAGTGAATGGTGAATGTATAACTGACGTTGATGAAGAAAATGAAGAGAGCGTGTTCTGTTGTGTAATCAGAAAGTTGGGTTCGTGTTGTTGTAGCATATTTTGAAAAGTTATAAGTTTAAAAGTAGCTTTGTTACTAAATATTTTTTAAAAATAGAACACAATTAGAATTTGTACAATTTATTGAGATAATGAATTTCTGGAGAGATTGTGTTCTTTTAGTTGCATGTTAAGGAAAATGGTCGTTTATCTTTGGAAATCAGGAAAACTTCTCAAGTCTCAGTGTAGTCTACGACTGTTTCTTGTCTTTATTCATGTTAGTGAAATTATATGTTATATATTATATTATAGATTGAAATTATATATATATATTATGAATTGTAATTTGACTACAGCAATCTCCAGAGTTATCTAAGTAATGCGATCCACAAATCATTATGTAACCTGGATTTTAGGTGATTCAAATTTGTGAATTGATTAAATTTCAACTTTGAAAGAAACTGCAATAGGTCGTTGACACACACACACACACACACACACATAATTATCTATCTATCTATTTATCCATATATATATATATATATATATATATATATATATATATGTACTAGCTGAACCTGCGCTCTCTACACAGCGCATCATTCGCATATGAGCATAAATCTCCTTCTCATTCCTCACAACATATGTACATGTCCCCTTACAGACAAAATCAAGACCATCACTCGACGACAAACCCAGCAGTACTGGGAGACACTTTTTCGTGGAGTCACACTTAATAAAATTTGGCAGTATTCCCGCCTTTTCCAGCGCAGAGAGACTTCTCGTTACTTTGTCACTTGCCCAACAATAAAGCGCCTGGAGTTGATTAGATCCGCCTGGAACTACTGAAACGTGGGACACGGAAGCTACTCCTCTATCTTGCTGCTTTATTTACAGGCATCCTTCAGGTTTGCTGCTTGGAAAGAAGCGAAAGTCATTCTTCTCCATAAACCAGGTAAAAATCCGACTCTCCCAGAAAACTATAGACCAATTAGCCTGTTATCTCATGTGAGCAAACTCTTCGAACGAGTGCTTCTCGCCCGACTTCACGAACAGTCACCACTTGTGATATACTCCCCCAGCATCAATTTGGTTTTCGTGCTAACCACAGCACAACAAGCCAATTAGTGAGGGTAGTTGACCACCTGACTACCTCTTTTAATCGACGACATGTTGTGGGTGTATACCTTGATATCTGGAAGGCGTTTGGTAAAGTGTGGTTACCAGGCCTCATTTATAAGCTTCGCTTACAAGGCTACTCTATACCTTATCTCAAACTCCTCACTTCATACCTCTTTCATCGCTTTTTCCATGTCTCTGTGGGACAGGCCAAGTCTGTTCCCAAACCAATTCAAGCTGGCGTACCTTAAGGCGCGGTTCTTTCGCCTCTGCTTTACACCTTATACACTGCAGACTTACCCATTGTGCCACACTGTTTTCCTGCAACATACGCCGATGACACTGCTTTCTTCACGATCAGCAGCAATCTTCGTCTTTCCTACCACTACATGCAGCGGCAACTCAATGTCTTTCAAAGTTTGGCTACCATCTGGCGCCTAAAAATCAACGCGGATAAGAGCGGTGCAGTCTGTTATAGCAAAAGACGCAGCAGAGCCATTCATCGTTTATACTATGACAACATTGAAGTTCCACACCGTCTGCATGCAAAATACTTGGGAGTTATCTTAGATCGAGGCCTTACTTTTGGTATTCATATAAGGGACACTAAACACCGAGCCCTTCGAAAATTGTCTGCCCTCTATACTATTCTGCGCTGCAGTGCCTTAAGTCATGAGACAAGACTCCACGGGCGGTATTCAGAGAGAATTCGTTAATCGAGGGTTAGTCTCAGACTAGTTAGTAAGCATACTATCTCTTTACTAAGGATGCTGCACGTTATGGTCATCAGAGTCTACTTTGAGTACAACTAAAATGATGATTTGGGTATGATTAACTTATATAACCCCAATGCATCGGGTGAGAAAAATAAATGTGGCAACTACGGAAAAGTAGATGAGCGCATGCGTGGTCTGTAAATATGAAAATACATGAATTACGAAATACGAAATTTTGTGTCGCACGCTAAACCGTGGTTAAAAGATTAGCCTCTGCTCTAGATTAATTAGTCACATGTGATTAACTTCGTCAAATACTACGTCCTAATCAGAGGCTCTGAATACGATTTTGATAACCATCCTTTAGTCAACCCCGTTGTATGGCGTTAATCAGACGTCAAAACGACTCTGCATAAGGCCCCACATCTTTAAAATGTAATTTTGTCCACAATCACCTACGCATGTCCAGCATGGCAACATGCGGCACTCAGTCACTTGCGTACAGTCGATAGTGTGCAAACCAGGGCAGCTCGTATCATAACAGGCCATGACCGATATACGCGTAATAGTCACTTTTAGAGGACTTAAACATATATCCTATCCGGGAGGTGTTACATCAACACCATACTCGTTTTTGGGCCCACCTCCTCCGCCACGTCAATCCCGCTATTTCAGCCGTTGGCACAGCGCATACACACCGACGAAATTACAGGACGCCAAGGTTGTAGCATAACTCTTTACCCACTCTACCACCTCACTGCGACAGTTGCAGCTGAAGGCCACATGACGTCGTCGTATCTCATATTCTAACTAATCGCCCCCCCCCCCACTTCCCGCAAAGGTCTAATCATCTTCTTTTCTATAGCTGTCATCGAGTCAGGGATTTTTGTCCGATAATCGACACATAACCTCACTTTCAAGCTGAGCTCAGCTGAACATCGCAATAGCTCAGCACAAAAATTTTGCCACACACGTAATTATCTTAGATTTTTTTTATTTTTGTAGAAGCAAAAATGGGTGATTTATGAGCTTGCTTCGAACTGAAGCTTTTAGTATTTTCAAAACATTGTTAAATCTGCTTTGGAAATGTCCTAAAAAACCTTTTTTTTTTTTTTTTGGGCAAAATTTTGACCCCTCATGACTTTGGATTCTTTCGTTTGCGCAACTTGAAATTTGGTGAGTAGATTACGTGTAGAGTCCAATAACAACAATTTCGAAGTCAAAATATCAGAAATCCTCAAAACCTGTTTCTGTGTAGTGCTTTATCGCTTGAAACTAAGAGAAGAAAGGTTATCGAATATATTAACTGTTGTGCACAACAATTGCTGCATTAGAAAAAGAGTTCTTCATTTAGTTTGAAGCAGGAGGAAAAGTGAAGTGGAACAGTTGGACGTCATTGCCCCACTTCCAGAAAAATGTCTATGGTGTCCCTCCACTTGCTAAAAAATACAATGTGCAAAGATAGGCATGGGGTACAGCGTGATGTGCCCCTACTTTTTCAGACCCACTTTCCCCCTGGTTTCAAGCGAGAAAAACCTTTGATTCTTATTAGTGAGACCTACCTCACGAGCCGCCTCTGAAATTACAATGATGCTTTCAAGAAGGCTAAATTTAATTTATGAAATCTTTGAGTTGTACGTCCCACGGTTATGCCGGCTAGGCTAAAGGAGACGGTGATGATGAGTAATGAATGAAATGGTGGAATGAAGAAAGTGGGAGGAAACGGGAGAACCCCGAGAAAACCCACGCACACGGTGTTTGTCCACCACAAAGTTCACTTGGCGGGGATCGAACCCGGGACCCTTAGCACCAGAGGTGAACGCTCTACCACTGAGCCACCGCGGCCCCTAAATTTAATTTAGTTTTCAAAGCAAGATACCTTGGTTTTGTCACAAACCAATTCTAGACTTCTTTAGTATCTTTGTGGAGCGGATTATAAGTTTGAGGGATTATGTGGCGGGAGATTTACACCGCTATACAGTATAATTAATAGATACTTTTCAGTAAATCCTTGCTTTCCCAATAACAAACCAACGGAGCTGTTGAGACAATGACTATCGATAGAGCATACCAGCAATTCTCAACAGGTAAATTTTAATATTGCTAGATAAGAGGAAGATAAAGAGTTTTCTGAATTTCAGTTACGAAAAGCAAACACAACAAGATTCCCCGCTTTTCAACATGTACTATATTTTAGCGTAGGTATATAGTGCTTGAAATTGTTAAATTTAGCCACAAACCGCATAGATCGGCTGACAGAAATGTCTTCAATGACGTCAATGCCTTCAAGAAGTGAGGAAGGAGAGAAAATGCATGTTCAGTACGAAGTAAAACATATAAAAACGTGTTTATCTGAAGCAAATCATTCATTTTTATTTATTGTAAGGGTAGTTTTAGATGGAAGCATTTATCGTAGCATCTCTCGTAGCAAAAATCGTATCATTGATATCCTACCGTATAAAGTAGCAAATGTTATAGTATTTCCCATGCCATGGCATTTCTTATCGATAGAACCTGCTCTATTTCGTAGCGTTTTCCCCAGCATTTCTGGTCCGATTGCAGCGCCGTGGTGTGTTAAAAAGAAGCAAAACATTTTGTGCCAAATATCCATGCCCTTTGTCTTGTGTGGGAAATTGAATTGTAGTAAAGAAAAATGAGTTGGAGTAGGCAGGGGTGCCCATCCCCCCCAAAGCTGATGGCGCACTCCCCCCCAAAACTAATAATCTCCTCCCTCCTCAAAACTCAAGTCCTCTAAAAACAATTGCCCAGTGTAGCAGTAGTTTTTATAGTACTAGTAATTGTTATTTTTGTTGTTGTTTTTATTTCCTGTAGTAGTATTATAGAATGCTTGTAGTAGTAGTAGGGGTAGTAGTAATTATAAAAATGACATTACTTCTATTAGTAGTCTTGGTAGTATACAATACTAAATATGTTCTATAAGGATATTGAAGGGTATAAAAACTTCTACACACTTGGTAATTGGCACAGGTATTTTTTTTTTACAATTAGTAGTATTATTTTTTTCTTTACAAAATATTGATATAATTCCCTTGTACATGAAAAGTAAGACACAAGTTACAAGTTATTGAGTTTGATACCAAAAGAAAATGTTATCCTCGAAATTAGCCTACAAAAAGAAGTGATATCCAACAAAAAACATTCCTGTAAAAGAGCCAAGTACGAGTGGCCTTAAAAAGAATTGAAATCACAAAAATAGGCGCCAAGTTCTGGTGGACAACAGTTACAAACACTCACTGGCTCACTTCAAATTTAGATTTGAAACTTGGCTGTTGTCTGTATGGTTACCACTAGCTCACAATTATGTCAAACTACTTTATAATTTTCAACAGACAACATAGGCAAGTTTCAAATCTAAATTTGAAAGTGATTCCTTGAGTGTTTGTAACTGTTGTTCACCAGAACTTGGCGCTCATTTTTGTGATTTCACTTCTTTTTAAGGCCGCTCATACTTGTTTTTCTTACAGGGATGATTTTGTTGGATTAAATTATTACTGGTCGTGGTGGTGACATTAACCTACCCTTGATGTCCTTTATAGAGTAATAATTTTTTTCTTTGCTCACTCGACAAAGCAAATTTGTCTATAATATCGCTGTTGGGAATGCATTCTAAAATGTCTTTTTCAGAAGAAAGGACAAGCATGTTGGAGAGCCATACATCTCCCATGCTCCTTCTTTGTCTATTTTTTTACATTCTTTACTTTACTCATAATCCTCTCTGCTGAGCAACTCGTTGCTGGTAATGACAGAAGTATCTGGTATAATATTGTTAGGTATGGAAAACCAGACATATTGAACAAACACCTGTAAGGCCTAATGAATCCTTTCTTCACCCACTGATCCAGACTGATCCAGATATATCCACAAAGCGATAAACCGACCAGCCCATCCTTTCATATAGACTTGCGCGGTACTTCATTCATAGAGTTTCTAAGCAGGGGGTAGGGGGATTCATTCTCGAGATTAAAAAAAAAATCGCATCGTGTTCCAATGTTATTCTGACGACAGTAAAATTATTTATTCGACATTAGAGTAAAGTTCTTCCCCAATTTTTTTATTCCCCCCAATTTTTTCTCGATGGCACAACTTGCGCCATTCATCCCTCCTGTGGGCGGCCCTTCTCTCTTAAAACGAACCAACCTTTCCTTTCATATGGCTACTTGCGCGGTACCGGTACTTCATTCATCGAGTATCGAAGCAGGGGGTACGGGGGTTCACCCCGGAAAATTTCTGAAAATTAGCTTCTCAAAATCGTGTTTTAATGCTATTCCGACAATAAAATTGTTAGTTCGAAAGTAGAGTAAAATCCCCCCCAATTTTTTTCTCAATGGCGCAGCTTGCGCCATACATCCCCCCTGTGGGCGGCCCTGGGAGTAGGGATGCTCTTTGCCTACATACTTCTTTGTGATTTTCGTTTTTTGATATGACCAGCGAGAACTGTTAAGTTACAATCAGTGGCGTAGGGAAGGGGGTGCCCAGAGGGGCCGCCTCCCCAAAGAGGTCCGACAATGTAGTTTGGTACTTTGATGTTTGTAATTTTTTATATATTTTTAATGTTTATATATTCTTTTGTTTATAATCTTTCTATATGTACATATAGCAGCACTTGCCCCCCCCCAAATCCACATCCTCGCTACGCTACTGGTTACAATTACTATAGCTTTAGCTATAATTTCGGAGCCATAATGTGCTCTTCTCCAGTGATTTGTTTGCTACGTCACGACAGATGCTTATCAAAATGGCGGCAGACTACTAAATATTTTTGAAAAACTAATAATTTTTCTTTTGCCCATTTTTCGTAAGTGGAAAGAGGTAATAAAATGTAACTTACTACAATAATAGATAATGTTATTCTACACCCGAAAATACGAATCGGAAGAATTTTCAGTGTTGCCATCCATAGAAATTACAGTGTGACCAGAATTTGATTATCTCTTTCCACTTACGAAAAACGGGCAAAAGAAAAATTATTAGTTTTTCAAAAATATTTAGTAGTCTACCCCCTTAAAAGCACCATATACTTTTGATGCCATAGAATATTATATGAAATTTTTGGCAGCACATCTGCTACGACAAATGCTTCCGTCTAAAACTAGCCTAAGAATGGAGCCTGTACTTCTGAATGTTTCTTTGTGGATGAGGATGGAAATATAAAATTATTTTATTTGTAAATGAACCATGCAAAATATTAAATTATATTCTGTGAAAATGAAAAGTTATTTCGTCGGAATCATTTATTCTTGTTTTCCACAGAATTAATGAGAATCGTGATGAAGTTCTTCTCATTGCTCGGATGCCTGTACTGTCCTTGGTTAGGGTAATTCTATAAGTATGACAGCGGAAAATTATTTCTTCGCAAAAAAATAACACCAAATTTGGTTAAAAAATGAAACTAATTTAAGACCAAATAAAACTAAAATTTCAGGTCGATACTGTACGACAACTCTTCACTTTATGTCCTAAAGATGGCAGCATAAACTCAAAGATCTTGATAAGCAAAAAATTTTACACACATGTGTGAAGTTGCTGAAATACTTTTACGGAATTGTTTATTATATTATTGTAGTTTAACTTGCATCTCGAAAGAAGATAGATTTTGTATAACTTGTGAAAATGAAATAAGAAACTGCAAGTATGCACAAGAAAAGGGGATATCTAAGTTATTATTTGTGAGTTCAAACTTTTGTTAAAGCGCCGAATTTGCAATGTTTTAAATTTTCATGTGGAATTTTTAGAGAAGCAAAATTGGGTAATTTATGCCCTTGCTTCAAATGAAAGCTTTTAACTTTATGGGGCTTCCGTTTTAGTTTTTAGTGTTTTCAATTCTCATATCACCACAATGTAAGATTACATGCAGACAAGCAGCTTCCTACCAGTGTGCGTGAGTAGTGTAGCCTACATTGTGACTACTCAGCAAAAATATTTCGTACTAACCCAGACTTTCTCAACCTGTGGTACGCGAGCTAAAGCTGGGTGGGTACAACTTCTATTAAACTCTGCAAAAATATTGTCTTACTTGAGATAAAAAATATGAATTATGTCCGAGCAGAAGTTCCAACCTAGGAACTTTCCGACATCTCTTCCATCAATACATTGTCCTTAAATTTTTTCTCTATCAAGCCCCATCTACTTTTAGGCCTACACCCTTTGCTCAATTTCTTCCACAATCTAATTAGCTCCAGATATTGGCATTGGCGTAACTAGGATAATTTCCTAGGGGGCCATGGCCCCTTAGTTCTGTAAAATTGGAAACAACTTTTTAGAAGACTTTGTTATATATATATCTATATCCTTCTGAATCTCCATTATCCCGCACTCATTATCAACTCTCCAATTTATTTAGTTAACACTGTCATGTAACAGTACAGTGAAAATATATTATATCACAAATCTGCTTAAAGTTGTATATTCCCTATATTCTGTTGCTACTAAATAACTACCTAAAATCTACTCTAATTATGAAAACTCAAAATGTTCTATTACTGTTTTACTCGTGCAATTCTGAGCGAAAATATGTTATTCGTAAATATTAACCGTCATGCTCTCACTTTACTTTTACACAGGGGTAAAAGTGGATCTGTAAAGGTAAGGGGACGGATGATGACACGTCGTCTTCCGTGCTATCTTTGCCCATTGTACCTTTTTAGGAAGTGGAGGGACGCCCTAGGTAGTTTTGGAAGTGGGAGAACGGTGTCCTCCCGCGTTCCCTTTTAGTCCAGTGCAATTAGACAAAAAATGGTCCAAACCCGGAATTTTGTAATACCAAGCTGAAAATTGGTAGAGATGTTCACATTGTTGTTCTGAACAACACACTCAAAGTTCCAAAAAATCCTACTTGGGGAAACCAAGATATGACGTCATCAAGATGGCGACGACAGAATTTATCCCTTAAATTTTAAAACGTCATGTCTTGTCAACATTTCAACGTAGAAACTTCGTTCTTACTTCATTTCACTCAGAACAGATTGAAAATTATTATTTATAACGACTTCTTGTCATACACTATTCCTGTCTTTAAATATGGCGCCTTAAAGTGAAAGGAATGTGTATTTTCAATTTGTATTTTAATCTTTAACTGTGAATAACTTTGAAATTGAATTATATACGGGAAAATGTTTTGAAGTAATCGTTATTCACTGTTTCAAGATCTTTCCAACGAGCCCAAAACCATTGTTCTATCTCTAAAAGTAACGCAGCAAACAGGGGCGGATCCAGGACCGACTTCTGGGGGGGCGGTGGGTTGGACCTAGAACCTATCTTTTTTCCCTCTCCTAAACGGTGGAGAAGTTGTATCACACCCAGTTGCGGCATTAAGGAAAATAAATTATAAAGAACTTCTCCGAGGCCAGCTTGAAGTTTCCTACTGCCAAACTTTGTGAGATCTGTATCTTTATCCTGGTATTAGCGTCCAAACTTTTAAATCTACATCAGCATGTGCAGCCAAAAGAACTAACAAATCAGTGTCTTCTACTAAAAGAACTGAAGATACTGCTGTTCTTGCTACGGCAACTGATGTTGAAACCGCCAAGAAGTCTGCGTCGGCGGAAGCTTGAAGTACCTTAATACCCGCTGATTAAACATACTCTGTTAAAAGTTCTCTAAATCTTTTTTGTTGGAGACGTTTGCCAAAAACAGCTCTTGGGATACAATCGATGGTTTGAAATCGTCGATTATTGTCTCTTGCTGATTCTTTACACCTTCGCCTCTCGTGCTCTTCATTTTTCGTGCTTGGACCTGAGTAGCAAACACGACATTAACTCTGTATCCGTAGTGTTTGCTGAATATATTTAACATACTGGAGACATATCTAACAGAAGTTGGCCTCGCGCATCTACGTTACACGATGCTATAGAAAAACTTCGGTCGATTGTATATACGGGATCTGCTGGTAATACGTTCTCGGAAGGAGCAAGTTCCTCCAAAACAGCTATCAATGCTGATTTCTTGCCTTTTCGCATTGAAACACCATCAAAAAGAGCAGGAG
Organism: Thermobia domestica; assembly: GCF_964235325.1. NCBI lineage: Eukaryota > Metazoa > Arthropoda > Insecta > Zygentoma > Lepismatidae > Thermobia > Thermobia domestica. The sequence continues at coordinate 249,776,957 of NC_137460.1, read as the reverse complement.
GTCTTGCGGCAAACCCGTACCTCAAGTATTAGGCCAATTCCTCATCGCTACGCACGACACATAGAATACGATTAAAAAGTTGGTTAGGGTTAACTTCAACATCTCTTTCTTTAAATTTTATAGTTTTGACTACACTTGCAAGCGATAGAACCTTGTCTCTTCGCTTCAGATGAACGTCACTATAGCGTTGACCCACAATTTATTTAATCTCAGCTACACCTCGATCTTGAGCTCAATCACAATTCACGCTTTCATCGCCCACCAAGACAGTAGATATGGAAACCAAAAGGTTTGACGAGATTTTAAAAGGATTGTGCGAGTGCAGCCAGGTCATCAGCTCCTGAAGATACTTATTGTCCCTGGTTTTTCGAGATTCTCTCAGTTCCACGTGTTGTTCGGACGTTGTAATGAGAAGATTGGTGAAGATTTTGACGGCGTCTATAACACATGTGCTGATGTAGGCATTGCACAGCCCCAGTGCGCAATCACATTTTCGGGCATTCCTCAACCATGTGTTAATCCACCTGCAGTCTTCATCGTACGCATTAACACTTGTTCGATTGTCATATCCCTCTATTCCTGACCAAATTTTTTCTGTTCTTCTAATCGTGAAAAAGCTATGCTTCACGAATTTGTCAAATTCTTCACGACTCATGATTGTTTCTAGTTTCAGCATTTGTTGCACATATGTGTGGGCAGACTTTGCATAATTAAAGTGACCTACAGCATGCAAGAAAGTTATCATAGATTTGACGCTATGAAGGGGAAGGTTCCAATCACCTGAACGTTCTGCTCTAATAAAGAGACGCATAATATTAACCGTTTCGAAGTATTGCGCCCATAGTTTTCCGGTTTGATTTCAGACAGATACATTGTATAATGTTTCGTATAACATTTTGAATGTCCAGTAGACATTGAGACGTGCTTACATTTCCCTGTAACAATGTACCTTGAAGTATATCTAAGTGCATGCTTTTCAGTCTATGAGTAAGATGTTCGTTTACATTCATTTCATTTAGCAACAGCGTTGCAACCGAAACCTGAGTCAGAAAATGCGCACAAATAGCTCAAGCATATGGAAACCCCGTCATCATGTGGGCTACTGTGTTCTTTGCATAGATGGTCTCCCATAGCTCTTCCAAACCGATACCAACCTTCCTTAGTGTTTCCAACAGCACCGAGAAATGACATAAATAGGTGAAAACACCAAGGCGCACAATCACGCACAAGAGAGATATGTCTTTTTCTGCTGCTAGAACCATGTTAATGGTTTTAGCATATAGTGGCTGATCAAATGTCACTACACAAGTTTTTTTTTATTCATTTTCATGCATTGCTCCACTGCGTTCATAGGACAAGTGTAAATTGTACTTGGGTTTCCTGGGGCAAGATTCACAAAAAGTAGAGGCAAAACGGTTGATGTTTGGTATTCCTTCGGCCTTGCTTTGGTCATAGCGTCCATATATCCATTCCAACTAGGGCTTCACGTTTCTTCCACAATGTACCCCAACATCCAGCATAGATCAACTAGTCGATTATTTTTTTTATATTTTCTGATTCTGGGAGAGCTGTGCTGATATTTTCCACCTGAAGAAGACACGTCCCTGCCTTCAAAGGTCGTTTGTAAGTCATTACCGTACAAAGTCTAACGATTCCAATTTGGAATCTGCAGAATAATTTGGAATCTACTTTTTTTTCTTTTTCTATTCGTAAGTAATAGAACCTATTAATTAGATTTTGTCACCAAACGTTAATAATAATTTGAGCTGCAGCGCTATCTACTGAATAATCAATATATCGTAATAGCAAATTGTGGCATGCGATCACTGCTAGCTCAGCGTAAAACTGATTTACTGCCAGGGGCGGATCCAGGGGAAGCGATCGGGGCGATTGCCCCCCCAGAAGTGGGAACTTTCTTATTTTATATATATAAATAAAACTCATCCCAAAGTTTGGAGCCCTTAAAAGTTGCAATATGACAACCCACCGCCCCCCCAGAAGTCGGTCCTGGATCCGCCCCTGTTTGCTGCGTTACTTTTAGAGATAGAACAATGGTTTTGGGCTCGTTGGAAAGATCTTGAAACAGTGAATAACGATTACTTCAAAACATTTTCCCGTATATAATTCAATTTCAAAGTTATTCACAGTTAAAGATTAAAATACAAATTGAAAATACACATTCCTTTCACTTTAAGGCGCCATATTTAAAGACAACAATAGTGTGTGACAAGAAGTCGTTATAAATAATAATTTTGAATCTATTCTGAGTGAAATGAAGCAAGAACGAAGTTTCTACGTTGAAATGTCGAGAAGATATGACGTTTTAAAATTTAAGGGATAAATCCTGTCGTCGCCATCTTGATAACGTCATATCTTGGTTTCCCCAAGTGGGACTTTTTTGGGACTTTGAGTGTGTTGTTCAGAACAACAATCTGAACATCTCTACCAATTTTCAGCTTATTATAAAATTCCGGGTCAAAACCTAAATGCACTGAACTATTTACTTTTACCCCTGCTCTTACATATACTAGAAACACAAAGAAATATACAAACAATGACATAATTTAAAATTATAACTTTTTAAAAATTAGTCATGGGCTAATATTTATTCAATGTATTTAAAGTGTAAAATCTTTTCATTTTAAGTTTTACAATAAATCATTGTCGTTTAGTAGTGTTGGAGCTTAATTACATAAATCTTTGCGAAATCAATGAAATATTAAATTACACGCCTTACAATTTAGAATTTTCGGAAGGACGTATGATAAGTGGCCCTGATGGACAAGCAGAAGTCATTGTAAAATTTAAAACAATAAACATTTAATGAAACAAAGACTCAACCAGTAGCATTGATTGATAATAATGATGATCCCAATATTTTAAAAGAGGGAGGAGGAAGAGAGAGAGAGAGAATATATGCCAACTCTTGTAATATTCCTAAATTACATGTGAGCTTCTTAGCGTATTGTTGTAGTTACATCGTTAGCTTCAACTGTCGGGAAATATGATTACAGCCGCGGGACACCCATGAACGGGTTCACCGGTCCCGGACCCTCAAAAAAAAATTTTTTTAGTGATTGTGTTTTGTTTGTAAGAGGGAACACTAATGGAGAGCCCATCCGATTTGGACCGCATGAAATCTTAGTAACTTAACAGATATATGTACAGTTCCTTAATAAAACTATACTTGATTTAACAGTGAAATTATTATTGGTCTACTTCTGAAGAACAAAGAACATTTTAAGTATTTATATTGGCCAATTTGTGAGTGCGAGAATTTCCCTGGATTTTCACGTTATATCGAAAAATTCCCTTTTTATATGTCTGCTAAATTTACCTACGAAATTTTTCTCGATTAGGGAAATTTCCCTCAAACTACGAATACTGCTTGTTATTCTTGCGATATCCATGAAACGTTTACAACATGAAACTATAATATTAGGTTACCAGGAACATATTTTTTCTTTAGCCCTCTCAACTTTCGACACCCTGCACAAAAATTTGTGGTGCGCCCCTGGTTGCAGTTTATACGTGTGACAGTTGCATCATTACCATTTTTATTTAATTTTTAAATAAATCTTTTAAACCCAATTTTGCGTATAATTATGAACATTAGTGCATATAATTTTCATTTTCATTTTTGTTTGTTTAAAGAGCCAAAGAACATTCTCTTTATTTTCCCTTACTATCCGAGAAGTAACATGTTTTATTTTTTTCTGTATACCTGTCCGTGCGGCGAGGACAGTTGAAAGACCCTTCCATTGTCTCTCAATACCACTGCCTAAGCCACACACGTAGAAAACCACACACAACAGAGTACCCGGCGTGAACCCAAGAAAGAAGAACAGAACAGCTTTTAGCATCTTTTTGTGAAATGGAGAAAAATAATAAAGTCTGAACACGTTGAATAGAATCCAAGTAGAAATATAATCTCTGCGAATTTGTCAAAATCACAGCATAGACCATATGTCGCCACTCAGAACCAAGATAAAATTTTAACATAGAACTGTGAAATGGTCCAAAACCACGCACGAGACGACTAGGTGCCAAATCAACTCTCATAAAAATTTTCGATATAACATGTGAAATTTGAAGGAAGCACGTACGTTAGAGAAACGACGCCCGAACACCGTAACTAGGCGGAGACCAAGAGAATCAAAATTTAGGACACCAAAATGACTTAACGAATAAGAGAGCAGAGACGAAATCGAAGACACCGTTAGAGGCGTATCCAAAAAGTTCGGCAGGTTAAAAATTCAAAACTCCAAGTCAGTCGTAAAATAACTCTTCACCGGGAAACAGCGTACCACCGCAACACAAAAACATACCCGGAACTTACACACACACTACATTCATAATCAAAAGTTAAGTTCACAATAACAATGTGCGGCTAAACTCACCGAAGCCGAGTGTACGAAATTACAATCTTTCCTTAGCATAGTAACCTACACATTGATCTTCTTCAAAATATATTTATATATATAAACATATATATATAAACTTTGTAACGCTGCTAATATATATATATATATATAGATCGCGAAACGCCTACAAACATTGTTTTTTGAGTGACAGAGTTTCGTACTTATAAACGTAATCACGAGCTATTACAGACAATTAGAATAACCTACATACGCACCGAAAGCACTTGAACTAATTTTAATCATATTTAATCAGTTTTGAAGTATTCTACACAATGCTTAAAAACAATAAACACTGTTTATCCGTGTAACACTACACTTTTAACACCGAGAGTGATGTTGGTGCAGTGAGACGTCTGAAAGTGCTTTTAGTGAGAGTGCATCCTATCAGAAATGGACCAACAGAAGCCCCACCTTGATGGATCAGGAGACGCCCAAGAGCGACGCCCCTTCCAGTTTGAGAGGAGGACGCAGCGGGAATCGAAGAGAGGAACTCCGAATCCAGGACACTTCTCACGAAAGAAGGAAGCCAGTAAACGCAGGGACATCTGTATGTGTGTTGTGAGCTTGGTGGTGAGAGCAGTGTGTACGGCGAAAGGTAGGACCCATCCAAATTATTTTTTGTTGATTCCAAAAGGGAAATTTTCGTCATTGAATAAAATGCAAGACGTTCGCGATATAAAGTCGGAACTATTTGAAAACTGTTAATGTATTTACACCGCGTGGAGAAAAGATTTTCCAACTCGAACTGTAATTGCTAAACAATTAGAACTCTTTTTTTTCTTTCTTTTTGAGCAAGGCTTATTAAAAATAGAGATACTTTTTAAAATGATACTTCTATATATATATATATATATATATATATATATATATATATATATATATATTCTGTGACTTTAGTGAATATGTCGTTGTTTTTATTAAGGAGATAGCAGTTTAGGTCATTTCTCTATTTGTCGCTTAGATTTTTTTGATAACATATAAAGAAAGTTAATTTAAAAGTAGATCGAATGACGGGTTGTAGACCTTTAACGATGAAAGAAGTATTTACTTTAACATATGGAAATTTGTATGAAGTAAAAATGCATCATCTGCGCTATGTACATGTAATATGAGAACTTTAAGATAATTTTGAACAAGACATAATAGATATTCCTAGAAAATATATTCAAGACATTGCTTTAATTGTCCAAAGATTATAGTGTTTGTAAAGTAATTCTGCATAGAAGTGAACGTACTAAATGAGTCTATTTCGATCTATATACTAGTAAAACTCTAATAAATAATATTGTAATGAGTCATCAAATATATGTTACGTAAGAGAGCTAAAGGATTAATTAGTAACTATGATGTATATGCGACTAGTCTCGCAATTAATCATTTTCTTGGTTGGAGATACGTAATCCATAAATAAAGCGGAACCGACATTAGTACAGTCAGGTAGAATACGGATGAAAAATACGAAGTAGGCTAAGTAAAGCCGCAATTATTACGTCAGTCTGATCCTCTAACAATCGAGCGATCAGACGTTTATGCGCATAAACTAGACGAACAAACATAGAGGAATACATGAAAATGTCCGGCCGTATACCAATCCTATTAATGATAAAGAGAAAATCACGAAAAACTCAATATATTCAGATTAAAGAAATCTCGAGAGACGTCTTGACATTTATTATTTATATTCATGTGTTATTTGATTTTTATGTGTGTATGCATGTATTTACTTATGATTTTATATATATATATATATCTATATATGTTTGTGTCCATTAATTTTCTACTTGTGTTAATATGAGTATATATATGTAGCCTTTATGCATAACGAAGTGGTAATGCTACGCTCATTGATTTTATGTACTTGATAGTGTATGCTTGTTAGGTAAATGTCAAATTGCATATTTATTGCACTTATTCTCATTCTCAGTTATTAATTTAAATAATTAGAAATGGTTAACAGTCAGGCAGTAGGTTTACTTAACTCCTTTAAATCATTCTATGTTTCTTTCATACTTCCCACAAATCTCAAATCAAAGTCATGACTTGTTTCTCAATTTATTTTATTTTAGTTCAAGTTACTTCAACTCATTTCCACTTACTTCAACTAGTTTAACTCATTTTAAATCATTTCAATACTTAGTTTTCACCCGAATAAAATATAGGTTATTATATTCAAAATTCCGTCTAGCTATGTAATATCTTAATCTCGTAAATATTAAAAAGGTTATAGTCAAAACATATCAGCTGATCAACGTAAACTATACACTTAGCATGCGATGTCAAATAATTAGGTATTTTTCAAATGCAAAATTGTAATTCAACCAGTTTGGTATGATATCTATGTAAATCAGGAAAGCTCTATATAGAATGTAAACAATGTAAGATTGCATCTAGCACTGGTTATAAACATCAATTCCACCGTTTGTTTATTTGTGTCAGGTTAATGATGACAATTCATTCACTACATAGTTCAAGAAAGAAAGCCCAGATGTAATTTACTTAAATTGATTTCTTTTTGTTTAAGGCCTTATGCCTTATTCTGAACATTTGTGGTCAGAAAACTCAAAAGTCAATGTTAACTTTTGGCCTGCTTAATTTTTTTTAAACATTTTCTTGTTGTTGTTTTCGTTTGCTTATTAAAATTTTTATTACATTGTTAACCTCAAATTCGTAAGCTTTTTCTTTCATAAACAAGTTGTATCCCTAACCTTAAGCATATCATTAGTTTCCAAAGGATCTGTTAGGCAAATTAGGCAACATAAGCATTTCTCGATTATAGTGGGGATTAGACTGATTTTCAGAATTTTCAACTAAATTCTAAATTCTAGATTATTCGTTTATTTTCTGGTATTATTCTTATTACTACCATTATTATTCAGTCCACTTGGAAAGTGAAAGTCAGTCTAGTTCGTCCACTCAAACCAAACATTAGAGCAAAATTCTCTTTCAGCGTTGCAGCATGTGAATTCAGGATACGTATGCGAATAATATCAAGTTTCATTTGCTTACACGGTTTTAGAGGGATCTTGTTTCCCTAAAGCCCTGGGACACCGCGGGGAGATAGGATTTCCTAACCGTGAGATCAATCCTTATCGAGTCACAAACCATTTTAGTTCGAGGAACGGAGACTTTAACGGTGGTGCACAGGGAATAAATAGGGACAGACGGAATATGAACCCAAAACCCGCCATCTCATTTTTTTCTTTTTATTATTACAAAACCTGGCGCTACAAGCGACCACCACCGGGATCTTTCTCTTTTCACTTTTCAAATTTTACAAATATGGCGCACCCGAACAGGAACTCGATAGTTAATTTTTAAACTCGATAGTTAATTTTTAGACTCGATAGTTAATTTTTTTAAACTCGATAGTTAATTTTTTTCAGACTCGATTATTAATTTTCGAACTCGATAGTTAATTTTTTGACTCGATAGTTAATTTTTTTAAACTCGATAGTTAATTTTTTTTAGACTCGATAATTAATTTTCGAACTCGACAATTTATTTTCAGACACGATAATAAATTTTCGAACTCGATAATTTACGCTCAGACCCGATAATTAATTTTTAAACCCGATAATTAACTTTCAGATTCGATAATTTATTTTTAGATGCGATAATTAATCGTCAGACACGATAATTACTCGATAATTACTTTACAGTCTCGACGAATACGCTTCAAAGAACTCCATTATTTTAAGAACTCGATTACATTGTTAACCTCAAAAAAAAAAAAGTAACTACTTGCTAAGATTATTATCAGCTACACAATGAGCCTTGGAATCGAACTAAATTCAACAGAAGTTGAACAGTACTTCCAGGAACGATCAACGTTCTTTTCTCCTCCAATTTCATTTCTTTTTCAGCCAGAAGAATGTAAGTTACGTTTACGTTGAGCTAGCAATAGAGAATATTCAGTTTGCAGAATTTATTTGTATTGAAAATGGGTGACTGAAGAAGGAAAAGAAGAAAAATAAGGTAACCAGGTGAGGAAAATAGAAATAGGGTAATAACTACAAGTTGCTAAAATCAACTCGAACCTGCTACCATTCATGTATTTGTAAGATATCCATTCATATATTTATATAGGAATAACTTTTCTTCTATTAGTTTACATTTAAGGTGTGCATATATTCGTTTATCATTTGAATTTTCAGTATGTATAGGATTAAGCTAGAAATGTATCAACACCAATGTAGGTTAAGTATAGCATTTAGTAAATTTTAAGATAAGATGATTTAAAGTGTAAATTACTGTGCTTTGGAATTATTGCAAACGATCGTACACTCAGGCTTATTTCATGAATAAATAAATAAATAACGTAAAACGTGTTGTGTGTGTGAACAATTATAACCGACGAAACATTTCACTAGTATACTACAAGAATACTGTTTTTTAAAAATTAAATTAGTAATTCGTAAACATATTTTTGTGTATGTGCAAAAATAATTTGGCACAAAAGCCGTATATTTTTAGTTTCAGGTGCAGACACTTTTTGCACAGACGCTGAGATAAGAAACAAGATGGTGACTGAAAAGTCGCCAGACGCTTCCAATAGAAGCGTTACGAACGCTGACATATTAGCCCTGCTGTTGACTTGGAGGGAAGAAAGAAGAAAAGAATCAAGGAAGCTGCTTGAAGAAATAAGAGGACTTAACACCAGAAAGATTGACGAGAATATACAAGAAAGAGAAGAGCGAGAAGAGCTCAGAGAGAAGCAAAATGAAACAGAGGACATTCAAGAAGAACCACTTCAGGAGGAAAATCTGCAAGACGCTGAGGTCATTTCGGAACGAGAACAGCACAGTCAAATAGTAGAAAGGAGCGAACCGGAAGAAGCTGTACTGGAGGAATCTCCATCAGAAGAAATTGTGCAAGATACACACCAGGAGGCCAAACAGACTGACCCACCTGCAGAGATAAGCACAAGCGTTTCCAACACTTTGAACACTCCGAAATTTAAGATTAAACGCAAACTGCGTGGAAGAATGGTCCCTGGGAAGACAAGAGTACAGCCAATACGGCACAAGGATGCAAGATTGAAAGGTTTCCACAACAAGCGTCCAAAATGGCAACGAAGCCATAACCTCTGCCGGAGGAATAATCACCAGAAACCATGGAGAAAATGGGCAGAAGACTCCAGAAATGTAGAAGGAAAAGGAGTACTTGACTTCGAGGAAAAAGATTTATGTATAAATTACAACGGCCAGAGAAGTCCATGTGATCGACAAGAGATTCACAGTCAAGTCAGACCAAATGAAACGCAGGAGATGAGCGATGATAACTGGGAGAACGAAGCAAATCCGCCATGTATTACCGTTCAGGATGAAGGTACCAGAAGAGGAGAACACAAGTTAGACGCACAATATAAAGATGGCCAGCACGATACATTGATTGCCCCTATCAAAGTGGTGAGAACTCAAGAAGTGAGTAATGACAATTGGAGGTACTCAGATGATAGAGAGGAAAACCCCGAAAATGAGAAGAATGGTATCGGCATTGTCACCATTCACCCGGCTATGACATTTGTTTACTAAAAGTTGACTTGCAACGGTCCAGGTTCGAGTCAAGGTCACGTGACAGCTTGCTAGAAAACAACCTCAAATACACAATGGCATGAAAACAAATAGAAGCACAGTAATAGAATGATTGCATGCAAGAAGTAAAGAAGAAGAATTGCAAGAAGATAATGCAAGAAAAGAAGAATTGAAAACTGAAACATCAGCGCGGAGGAGAAAACAGTAGAGAACTAATGAAAGAAATATAAGAGAATTTTGTCTACTGCACAGCTCATTTGAATGTAACTGCATCTTTTATCCAAGTGGCTAACCCTAGAAGATAAACATAAAGAATAAGAAGATGAATTATATGGATGCATAATGCCCAGAAGTGAAATTGTTCACCAGCGTATTTACTTTAACTTTATTTCAGGTACCGGATGTGAGGCAACCGAAAAGTACAGAGGAAGATTGGAAAAAGATATTCGCCAATGTGCGCAACCCAGCATTGAAACCGGCCCAGGAGATATAATTCTTGTTATGCACGAAGAAGTGCCTGTATGCAGAGCAATCGGTAGAGAAGGATTCCCGATTTGAGCTCTCTGAAGTGGAGTTTTGCGTTTAGAGCAGAGACTCAACGCACTCCTTTCCCCTTGGTGATGATACCTGCGAAAACGCGCCGAGCCAAAGAATAGTGAGCTACGAGCTGCGAGCAGATGACAATTCCACCAAGATGTTTGCAAGTTCCCACAATTGGATGTTCGCGACATGGAACTTTGCCATAATTATTTTACTCTCCTTATATTTTAAAGTTGTGTTACTGAAGGAGAATCATGGCCGAAGGATAAAAGCAGAAGTGCGAGCAGTGGCTTTGCCCTCGCACATGGAGGAATTGAAGCTCCATGCCACCCTCTGTAACCAATGCTCTCTTTCCCGATGACACAAGACGCTGAAGATTATACAATATTATTGTTTTGTTGTTTTGCTACCTAGGGCAGCCAGCACTTTGGAAGAAAAGTAAGAAGTCGTATCCCGCGCAGATAAAATAAAGAAGAATTCCAACTATTACACCTGCGATGATGCAGACCCGAAGGAAGAAAATTAAAGAAGAACTCCAAGAGACAATTAAGATAAAAGTCATATTACTTAAAACATGCCTCATAAGCTTGTGTCCAGCAGCTTGAACTGACCACAAACTCGACACCTGAGACCTATCATCCACTAGCAGATCAGAGCACACGAAGTAAAGTCAATCAGGGTTCGGATTTTTATGTACTTCAACTTTTCTATGAACTTCAAAATTAGGGATAGGATTTTCATGTACTTCAGAATATTTTTGTGAACTTTGAAATTTCTGATTAGGGTTCGGATTTTTATGTAATGTTCAATTTGCACTTAGAATTCATGATGCAATGTCAATCACAAAGTTTCTCTTAGGATGGAGATCTGCTTCAACTAAGTTGCATCATCTGCTCCATCTTAGGAGGGGGATAACTGTGACAGTTGCATCATTACCATTTTTATTTAATTTTTAAATAAATCTTTTAAACCCAATTTTGCGTATAATTATGAACATTAGTGCATATAATTTTCATTTTCATTTTTGTTTGTTTAAAGAGCCAAAGAACATTCTCTTTATTTTCCCTTACTATCCGAGAAGTAACATGTTTTATTTTTTTCTGTATACCTGTCCGTGCGGCGAGGACAGTTGAAAGACCCTTCCATTGTCTCTCAATACCACTGCCTAAGCCACACACGTAGAAAACCACACACAACAGAGTACCCGGCGTGAACCCAAGAAAGAAGAACAGAACAGCTTTTAGCATCTTTTTGTGAAATGGAGAAAAATAATAAAGTCTGAACACGTTGAATAGAATCCAAGTAGAAATATAATCTCTGCGAATTTGTCAAAATCACAGCATAGACCATATGTCGCCACTCAGAACCAAGATAAAATTTTAACATAGAACTGTGAAATGGTCCAAAACCACGCACGAGACGACTAGGTGCCAAATCAACTCTCATAAAAATTTTCGATATAACATGTGAAATTTGAAGGAAGCACGTACGTTAGAGAAACGACGCCCGAACACCGTAACTAGGCGGAGACCAAGAGAATCAAAATTTAGGACACCAAAATGACTTAACGAATAAGAGAGCAGAGACGAAATCGAAGACACCGTTAGAGGCGTATCCAAAAAGTTCGGCAGGTTAAAAATTCAAAACTCCAAGTCAGTCGTAAAATAACTCTTCACCGGGAAACAGCGTACCACCGCAACACAAAAACATACCCGGAACTTACACACACACTACATTCATAATCAAAAGTTAAGTTCACAATAACAATGTGCGGCTAAACTCACCGAAGCCGAGTGTACGAAATTACAATCTTTCCTTAGCATAGTAACCTACACATTGATCTTCTTCAAAATATATTTATATATATAAACATATATATATAAACTTTGTAACGCTGCTAATATATATATATATATATAGATCGCGAAACGCCTACAAACATTGTTTTTTGAGTGACAGAGTTTCGTACTTATAAACGTAATCACGAGCTATTACAGACAATTAGAATAACCTACATACGCACCGAAAGCACTTGAACTAATTTTAATCATATTTAATCAGTTTTGAAGTATTCTACACAATGCTTAAAAACAATAAACACTGTTTATCCGTGTAACACTACACTTTTAACACCGAGAGTGATGTTGGTGCAGTGAGACGTCTGAAAGTGCTTTTAGTGAGAGTGCATCCTATCAGAAATGGACCAACAGAAGCCCCACCTTGATGGATCAGGAGACGCCCAAGAGCGACGCCCCTTCCAGTTTGAGAGGAGGACGCAGCGGGAATCGAAGAGAGGAACTCCGAATCCAGGACACTTCTCACGAAAGAAGGAAGCCAGTAAACGCAGGGACATCTGTATGTGTGTTGTGAGCTTGGTGGTGAGAGCAGTGTGTACGGCGAAAGGTAGGACCCATCCAAATTATTTTTTGTTGATTCCAAAAGGGAAATTTTCGTCATTGAATAAAATGCAAGACGTTCGCGATATAAAGTCGGAACTATTTGAAAACTGTTAATGTATTTACACCGCGTGGAGAAAAGATTTTCCAACTCGAACTGTAATTGCTAAACAATTAGAACTCTTTTTTTTCTTTCTTTTTGAGCAAGGCTTATTAAAAATAGAGATACTTTTTAAAATGATACTTCTATATATATATATATATATTCTGTGACTTTAGTGAATATGTCGTTGTTTTTATTAAGGAGATAGCAGTTTAGGTCATTTCTCTATTTGTCGCTTAGATTTTTTTGATAACATATAAAGAAAGTTAATTTAAAAGTAGATCGAATGACGGGTTGTAGACCTTTAACGATGAAAGAAGTATTTACTTTAACATATGGAAATTTGTATGAAGTAAAAATGCATCATCTACGCTATGTACATGTAATATGAGAACTTTAAGATAATTTTGAACAAGACATAATAGATATTCCTAGAAAATATATTCAAGACATTGCTTTAATTGTCCAAAGATTATAGTGTTTGTAAAGTAATTCTGCATAGAAGTGAACGTACTAAATGAGTCTATTTCGATCTATATACTAGTAAAACTCTAATAAATAATATTGTAATGAGTCATCAAATATATGTTACGTAAGAGAGCTAAAGGATTAATTAGTAACTATGATGTATATGCGACTAGTCTCGCAATTAATCATTTTCTTGGTTGGAGATACGTAATCCATAAATAAAGCGGAACCGACATTAGTACAGTCAGGTAGAATACGGATGAAAAATACGAAGTAGGCTAAGTAAAGCCGCAATTATTACGTCAGTCTGATCCTCTAACAATCGAGCGATCAGACGTTTATGCGCATAAACTAGACGAACAAACATAGAGGAATACATGAAAATGTCCGGCCGTATACCAATCCTATTAATGATAAAGAGAAAATCACGAAAAACTCAATATATTCAGATTAAAGAAATCTCGAGAGACGTCTTGACATTTATTATTTATATTCATGTGTTATTTGATTTTTATGTGTGTATGCATGTATTTACTTATGATTTTATATATATATATATATATATATATATATATATATATATATATATATATATATATATATATATATATATATATATATATATATGTTTGTGTCCATTAATTTTCTACTTGTGTTAATATGAGTATATATATGTAGCCTTTATGCATAACGAAGTGGTAATGCTACGCTCATTGATTTTATGTACTTGATAGTGTATGCTTGTTAGGTAAATGTCAAATTGCATATTTATTGCACTTATTCTCATTCTCAGTTATTAATTTAAATAATTAGAAATGGTTAACAGTCAGGCAGTAGGTTTACTTAACTCCTTTAAATCATTCTATGTTTCTTTCATACTTCCCACAAATCTCAAATCAAAGTCATGACTTGTTTCTCAATTTATTTTATTTTAGTTCAAGTTACTTCAACTCATTTCCACTTACTTCAACTAGTTTAACTCATTTTAAATCATTTCAATACTTAGTTTTCACCCGAATAAAATATAGGTTATTATATTCAAAATTCCGTCTAGCTATGTAATATCTTAATCTCGTAAATATTAAAAAGGTTATAGTCAAAACATATCAGCTGATCAACGTAAACTATACACTTAGCATGCGATGTCAAATAATTAGGTATTTTTCAAATGCAAAATTGTAATTCAACCAGTTTGGTATGATATCTATGTAAATCAGGAAAGCTCTATATAGAATGTAAACAATGTAAGATTGCATCTAGCACTGGTTATAAACATCAATTCCACCGTTTGTTTATTTGTGTCAGGTTAATGATGACAATTCATTCACTACATAGTTCAAGAAAGAAAGCCCAGATGTAATTTACTTAAATTGATTTCTTTTTGTTTAAGGCCTTATGCCTTATTCTGAACATTTGTGGTCAGAAAACTCAAAAGTCAATGTTAACTTTTGGCCTGCTTAATTTTTTTTAAACATTTTCTTGTTGTTGTTTTCGTTTGCTTATTAAAATTTTTATTACATTGTTAACCTCAAATTCGTAAGCTTTTTCTTTCATAAACAAGTTGTATCCCTAACCTTAAGCATATCATTAGTTTCCAAAGGATCTGTTAGGCAAATTAGGCAACATAAGCATTTCTCGATTATAGTGGGGATTAGACTGATTTTCAGAATTTTCAACTAAATTCTAAATTCTAGATTATTCGTTTATTTTCTGGTATTATTCTTATTACTACCATTATTATTCAGTCCACTTGGAAAGTGAAAGTCAGTCTAGTTCGTCCACTCAAACCAAACATTAGAGCAAAATTCTCTTTCAGCGTTGCAGCATGTGAATTCAGGATACGTATGCGAATAATATCAAGTTTCATTTGCTTACACGGTTTTAGAGGGATCTTGTTTCCCTAAAGCCCTGGGACACCGCGGGGAGATAGGATTTCCTAACCGTGAGATCAATCCTTATCGAGTCACAAACCATTTTAGTTCGAGGAACGGAGACTTTAACGGTGGTGCACAGGGAATAAATAGGGACAGACGGAATATGAACCCAAAACCCGCCATCTCATTTTTTTCTTTTTATTATTACAAAACCTGGCGCTACAAGCGACCACCACCGGGATCTTTCTCTTTTCATTTTTCAAATTTTACATACGTTAAGAATGTAACTACAAACTTCAGTTCAATAATAATAATAATAATAATAATAATAATAATAATAATAATAATAATAATAATAATAATAATAATAGTCGATATTGTATGTAGAAGGCAATAATTGCTTGAGTTTAGCGTTTCAAGAGTTCAGCTACTTTTTTCTTTCCTTTCTGTTTTTTTTAGTGTACCTTAATAATTTGCTCTGAGAATCTTAACTATTTAAACATTACTATGCTATAAATAAAATAATAATAATAATAAGACTGCAGACTGGTTTTTCATACATATGTAAACAAAAAAAAACTTACTACTCAATACAAAAAATACATCATAAAGCTATCAAATTAAAAAAAACAACAACCGCGTATGGTGCAAACTGAGAGGTCGCTATAGTTCCCACTATCACATTGGTCCAGGGATGTTATTACGTCCAGGCACCAGGCCATATTTAAAAAAAAAATCGATGGGCGGACGAGTAGGCTATAGACACTATTAAACATGTCGAATGGCGAAACATCATTAAAATTGTTGTGCGTAAATTGAGGTAAATTAATAACATTATTTTCGTCTAGTAGAAAAATTTTGGGAGGGCCAGCTTTGCTTCTGGGAGGGGCCGGCCCTCTGGCTCCTCTCTAGTTCAGCTTATGGATATTGGACAGTAATTTGTGCCTACCAAATTTGAAGACAGTTGATGCGATTTTGAGTTATCGTGGACGAAATAATCAAGGACATACACATACACACATAGAGAGACATGTTTATGAGTATAGATATACACACCCACATACTCGTAGGGGTCTATATATATTTGCATTAGAATATACTAAAATAATAGAGTAGTTTCGTTTGAATGTATAGAAAAATCTGTAGTAGCGAAACAATCATGGGAAGCATGCGATAAGCGTTCTATTAACAACAAAGAAAGTCGCTGTCTTCAAATCACATTGTTCTTTTTACTTGTATGTAAACATATAAACTATTAAAGGGTACCGATAGGTGTTACCAAGAATATCAATTTTGTTTATTCTCAGCCGGTTAACTCTCCAGGTAAAAGGCCAAACGACAATAATGACACAAAGCATTGTTTTGTAGATTTCAGTAACACCCAATCAGTTTTCCTTTTTTGTTTTATTAAAGGTAATTGTTTTAGTGTGCGTTCTCTCTTTATTTGTACTGCCACTGTTGTTATTGTAGGAAACCTTTCAAAAAAGACATGCCGAAACAATTGGATAAGACCATGCGCGCCGACTACGTGGGTGCTCCGGCACCCACACAAATAATTTGTGGGTTCGCCGCAGCCACAAGACTTTTAGTTTGGACCCTTGTTTGAATCCGTTTCTCTTGCGTTTAAGTCAGTCGTGTTACCGACTGAGCTAGGGCAGTCCCAACTTATCCTTATAGTACCGGTATATTTTATTTTATCACAGCACAGACCTTTATGACAGTGTTCATAAAATATTTTAACTAAAAATAAATCAAACAAATATCGAGACTTCTCTGAAAACATATAGGCTAACACGCCTCACCATTGATATGCACCCACATAAATTTTGGAAAGTCGGCGCCATTGGTCAAGACCTATTGTGAAAAAGATATACAGTACTTTTATACAGCTAGTTTTGTACTTGAGTGTGTGTGGATAAGACTGCATGCAGAAACAGTTTATCCTGTGTTTAGTAGTGAAGTGTGGAGAACATAACGTAGCTGTATCTTGGGATGTGATATTTTATTTGTGAAGTTGTCAGATGATAAAAACCAGAACATGGATAAATGGTAAATGTGGCCCGTCAAAAAGATCGAAAGAAGAAATTAGCACAAGCGGGGATGACAAGCCTTCTTCACCAGAAGACAGCACTTCCAGCTCCGAACAACCACTAGAGGACACCATGCAAGACAACAAACAGCGTCGTACAGAGCAGCGTAAATACAATATCAGTTACTTATTGGTTTCACATATATTGGAGAAGAAACTGCCTCTATTCCTCAATGTGTAATCTGTTGCAAAATGCTATCAAATCAGTCAATGAAGCCATCCCTTCTCAAACACTAGTTTGAAACAAAGCATGCGAATTTGAAACACAAACCTGTGGAATGTTTTGAGTGAAAACTTACCGATTTGTTAGGAAGAAAAAAAAATATATCCTCGTTTTCAGGAATTAGCTTAAAGGCTTTGGATGCATCTTATGAGGTCAGTTTAAGACCAGCTAAAACAGGCACACCTCACAGATCGGAGAATCATTAATATTACCATCAGCCACAGATATAGTTAGAATAATATTGGGGGTAAAGCAGCAAAACAACTTGAAATGATTCCTTTTTCCAATGACACTGTATCACGAAGAATTTCAGATTTGTGTTTAAATGTTAAGGAACAGTTAGTTGACAAAATTCGGGCTAGTAAATATTTTTCTATTTAATTGGATGAAACTACTGACATCACCAACATGGCTCATCTTCTTACCTATGTAAGGTTTATAGATGAGGGGACACCGAAGGAAGAATTCTCGTTTTGTGAACCATTACCTGGTCGAACAACTTCAAATGAACTGTTTCCAAAATTAGACCAATTCATGAAAATGAATAACATAGACTGGAAAAAGTGTGATGGTGTTTGTTCCGATGGAGCACGTTCAATGACTGGGAAACACAGTGATGTTGTTGCGAAAATTAAAGAAGTAGCTCCAGATGTAAAATTTGTGCATTGTAGTATCCATCGTGAGGCTTTAGCCACAAGAAATGTGCCTGAGCCTCTGAAAACAGTTTTAATTGAAAGTGTTAAAATTGTCTACTTTGTTAAAGCCAGAGCTTTCAATTCAAGACTGTTTTCCGTTTGGTGTAATGAAATGGGTGCTGTGCATAATTCGCTTTTACATCATACTGAAGTCCGGTGGCTGTCGAGGGGAAATGTATTGAACCGCCTCTTTGAACTTCGTTCAGGAGTGCATACTTTACTCTTGGACACATCCTTAGATTTCAATTATTTTAGTGATGATCTCTGGCTTGCTCGGTTAGCTTACTTAGCAGATTTATTTTGGCGCCTCAACCAGCAGAATAAGAGTCTGCAGAGTGCACGTACTTCTTTATTCTTGATATATGATAAAATTGCGGCTTTTAGAAAAAACTTCACTTCATCATTCAAGAAATTAACACCGGCAACACAAGTTTTTTCCCAGTGTTGGATGCTTTCTTAACTGAGAATGAAATTGTTCTTCCTACTGAACTCGCAGTTAATACAAAGGATCATCTTGGTAGCTTACTCACAGATTTCAAAGAATATTTCCCTGAAAATCTTGCTTCAGAATTTTGGATTAGGGACCCGTTTTCCATTGAAAACACTTTACCAAACACGCTAACTTCTTCTGAGAAAGATGAGTTAATCGAGATTTCATGTGACGAAAGCCTCAAGCAAATGTTCAAAAGGATGGATTTAACAGATTTCTGTTTGGATAGGACAAATTTCCAATGATTTCAGACAAAGCTGTAAAATTCGTATTGGTGTTTTACTACTACTTACCTTTGTGAGTGTGGGATTTCTTCTCTCGTGTATATAAAAAAAAACAAGTACAGGAATAAGTTAAATGTTGAACCAGATTTAAGACTAAAATTAAGTCAGTTGAAACCAGACATTAAGAAGCTATGTTTGGCTAAACAAGCACAACCTTTGCACTGAAGAAATTAAGTGAATTCTGTATCATTTCTTTTTGACACTCGTTACTTAACAATTATCCTGTCTGCAAGATTATTTAAAAACTGAAGTACCATAATCCAAAGTAGAAACTGGATCCAATTGGCTAAGGATAGAAGTCAGTGGAGAGCTTTTGTGAACGCGGCATTGAACCTCTGGGTTCCATAGGCCATAGAGTTAGTTAGTTAGTTAGTTAGTACTATAATCCAAAATGTGTGATCGCTAAACGTTATTTTAATTTTTGTGGTGTTTGCTTCCATTTAGCTTTGTGAATGTAGATGTTCTCTCGTCTATATCAAAAGCAAGTACAGGAATAAGTTAAATATTGATCCCGATATAAGACTAAAGTTTAAACCAGGCATTAAGAAGTTGTGCTTAGTTACAACAACAACCTTCACCTGAAATAAATTAAGTGAGTTCTATTTCTGTTTATACTAATTGATTGTCCTAAATGTAAATTATTTCATAACTAATTCAGAGAATAGTTGAGTTTTCAATGTTTTTCAATATAGGTCTGCATGCTTTTATAGAATAAATTTGACTACTGGTACGTAATATTTTCTATATTATATATAATGGTACGTCAACGAAAAAGGTTGAGAACCCCTGTACTAACCTATGCAGAAAAAAGTACTAGATCTGATGAAAAGATACTAAAATGTCATTTGCTTTCGTTTCACCCTATTTATGACATTTTACGACATTAATATCTTATTAGAAGTAGTGATGAGCAAATGCAAGACCAAGACCAATATCCGGGTGGTCTTGGTCTTGATCTTGCACTGGAACCCATGGTCTTGGTCTTGGTCTTGCACACCCAGTCTTGGTCTTGGTCTTGGTCTTGCATGCAAGAGCCTTGCAAGTCTTGCTTTTAACAAATCTTATGCTTTTCATAGTAAATTTTACTCTGGATATAAGGGATAATAAATTCTACAGTGCGTCAATAGTAACGGAAATACAATGTATGCTTCTAAATGTAACATAGTTCACCTTCGTGTAAGTATGATGATAGTGTACAACATAGGCGATGAATTTTATTATTTTTCTTCAATGGGTGCCCACGCTTCACTACTTATAAGATAAATCAAATCTTCGTAATCCTTTTATATTTTTTTAAACAGATCCAATACTCCACTTGTTTCCAAACTGGGAAGGCTACCCCTGAGACGCATAAAAGAAAATCGAGACGGCACAGATTACTAAAATCCCATAAATTGCAATATTATTTTTACACTCTAAAGGCGTCAGATTTTTTTCAACCTAATCCTTGTATTGAACAAACTTCGAATTAAACATTAAGATTTTGTTTTGTTGAATCCAATATGTACTCTATGGGGCAGAAACAAGAACATTACGCAAAAGCAATGAAAAATGAGGTTTTCGAAACATGGGCATGAAGAAAAAATGAGAGAATTAGCTGGGTTGAACGGAAATCAAATGAGAAGGTTATAGAAATAGTAGCAGCACGGTGGAAAGAGAAAGAATTTTAGATATAATTAAAAGGAAGAAGAGGAACTGGTTGGGACATTGGCTGAGGAGGAACTGTATTATGGAGGGCGTGCTAGACTTTATGGTGGAAGGAAAGAGAGGGAGAGGCGAAGAAGACTAGTTGAAGGAAGGTATTAACAAAGAAAATTGCTATGTCAAGACGAAGAGACTAGCTGAGGACCAATGGACATCGCAGCTTCTGAAATGCAGCAATTGATCTGCCAATAATGGAAAAATAGCTATGATAATGATGATGGTGATATGTTTAGCAATATTGGCCAAAAAAGGAGAGAAAAATTAAAATAATATTGATTATAATCTAAATAGGTTTAAAGAAATCTGCAATATTTTAAGTATGTTGCTGTTTTAATGGAAATAGTTCCTGCGTTTCGTTCTTACGCACTGATAAAAGATGTTTTCAGTCCTGAAAGATTTCTGTTTTTCATTTTTATTGCCACTTTATTCTTTGATTTTTACATGTTTGCATAGGGATACTCGCCACTTCCCATAACAAGTCCGAAGTACGCATGAAATTTCCTTTTTGAGCTCGCCACTTGCGTTTTATTTATTTATTTATTTATTTATTTTGCAGTGACGTATCTTTAGTATACTGCCTGAGGCAAAGAAATTGAAGGGTGAAAAATGCACCCTTCTTTTGCTATATTTATCTGAGGACGATCCGACAAACTTGACCAGCTCGAAGGTCGAAGATGTAAGTTTACTCCAGATAACGCACCTATAGAATAGTGTCTGATTTCCCGGTAAGTAATCCTCATTGTTTAAAACCTAGAGAATGCATCGTAATCCAGCACAAATGACACATTTCTTTGTATGTAACGCGCTTTGATTAGAATGACACCTGTGTGGCTAGAAAACGAGTAATAACTACAGAATACGCGAATAACCGATTCAGAAAACGACATACTGTAGCAATATGGTATAGGAGCAGTTCGATTCACACGCATTGCATAAACTACTGGGAACACATTCACTCTAGTGGCATTTTTACTGACGCCAACAAATTCAAGTGAAAGATGTAATGATTTTAGTCCTTTTTCACATTCTATTGAAGAATTCAAGTAGTGCCAGTACTTGTGCAAGACTCTTGCGCAAGAGTGTTGGTCTTGGTCTTGCAGGTATGGTCTTGTCTTGCATCGGGATTCCTGGTCTTGGTCTTGGCCTTGCATGCAAGACTCTTGCCCTCATCACTAATTAGAAGGTTTCCGGCAGCTCCTTCTCCCCTGTGGATGGGGGAGTGACTCCCTACATTCTTGAGAAAACCCCCAACTTTATTTTTTTAAAAATGAAAATTCGATACAAACCGTGCAAACCACAAACCTCCACCACCACTTACAAGCAGAGCTGCAACTAGGGGAAGGGGGGACCGAGTGGGGCGATTGCCCTAGGCGCTGATATAATGGGCGCCGAACGAGCAAGGAGAAAGAAAAGGTGTCGGAAAAGAGTAAACGACGCAGCGTCCTGTAAAAGAATTGGCGCCCTATTAAATCAATACGCTGCTAAAGTCGTCTGATGTGAATTTTACTGGTTATATGGTTCGGATTCCACGTTAATTAGTAGGTCCCGTCTCATATAGCCTCGCTGCTGAAAGGAACGTTAAACTCAAAATGAACTCAACTCAACTCTTTAAGCATCCTATCTAATGTTTGTTACCTTAATTATTTACTTTGCGCTGCACGAACGGCGTACAGATTTGTAATATACCAGCATATACATGTGTTAAAACTCATAAGGAAAACACGTACCAACTTACGCTCCGTGATCACTTCACGTAACACTACATTTTTTAATGATTCGGGGCAGCTTGAAGCTCGAGCGCATGTAAAAGACGCATCTGTAGGGACCAGGTGGATCAGTGAAGTTGGGTATGTGTGGAAAGAAAGACAGGTACGAAAAGCAACCACCAGCCTGGACTAGTAATCGCTGCAAGCGAATTTGAATTTCAATTTCTTAGTAACCATGACACATTTTTAATACTATTTCTATGTTCTTCCTTTACATAAATAATTTTCCTACACAGAACTATTTTCGTAGATCAGAAGTATTTTTTTTTTAAAATGATCCCGTATTTTTCATACGCATTTAATGTAGATCGATAGGATGGAGCGATTATAGTTTATGTCAAACAAAATTAGACAAAATAACAAGTCCGGTTTAAACTTTACTATATTGCCTTTAGGGATGGTATCGAGACGAGACGAGACGAGACGAGACTTTGTACAGATTCGGTCTCGTCTCGGTTGAAAAATAGCTGTCTCGGTCTCGATCTCGTCTCGAGTCAAAAATCGCCGTCCCGATTTCTGGCATCAAGGTCAAATCGAAAGCCTAATATTTAAAAACTCTCAATTCAAATTTAGAACTTGCGCTTCTACTTCTCGCTAATGCTGCGCTCTCCATGTTTTTTTTTTCCAATATCGATTTCATGACGGGTGCTCAGGAAATTAACACCTATAATTACTTTACTGTTAAGTTACAGCTGAGTTGATTCATTATGTGTTACGTTATCAAATGAAGTATAATCATTACATTGAAGTTTTCCAAACAACATTATTGGCATGGACAGCAAACTGTACAGCGAAAAGAAAGATGGAAAATGAGGGGTTAATTTTAAAAAGCCCTCTCCAGTTGAAGTGCTTATACAGACACGGACAATGAATGACACGGAGAATCAGTCATATTACCAAATGCTGAAACAAATCTTATGCACTTACTCACCTTCACTAAAGCGTCTGCTCACTACGGATGCATCGTCAGCATGTACGTTAACATATAGCCACGACAAAATATATAACTCAGATTTTGAGTACAGTTTCGAAAGTTTATTTCCGTAAACTGTAAAAGGCAGTGATGTTCATGCAATAATAGTCCGCTTATGTTCTATTAAAAATGAAATCTTTAGTTTTGCGTCCCCGGTTATGCCGGTTAGGCTAAAGGAAACGGTGATGATGAGAAATGAATGAAATGGTGCAATGAAGAAAGTAGGAGGAAACGGGAGAACCCCGAGAAAACCCACGAGCACGGTGTTTGTCCACCACAAAATCCACACGGCACGAGCTGGAATCGAACCAAGGACCCCAAACTCCGAAGGTGAACACTCTACCACTGACCCCCCGCGCCCCCGTTAAGTCCACTTGTTATGTTTAATGGATATTACAAATATTTATTGGATATTGGATTTTAGTTTGCAATTACAAACTTGCAAACTAAAATGAAATATAACAAAAATTAAAACAAGATGACAATCAATACAAATGTAGAGGATGAATATGATATACCCGAGTATGATGGAAGAAGCTATTTGTTTACTTCTTGGCCAACCGCTAAGACCATTTATAAATCCATATGCTACTTTGTTATGCGCAATTAATACATTCAAATTCACGAACGACAACGAACTGAAGGGTATGAGGGTACCGTTGCAAGTAACAACTGTAGTAATAACAATATAGTTCAACTATGCAACGGTGAAAATAATGGGGAAATTAGAAATGACCAAAGCTGAATAATTTACATCGCTCATTTCGAAATACGGCTAGCAGATTAAACTTTCAAAAATGACAAAAATAAGTGAAATTTGGTGTTGTACTAAACATGGTTTGGGGGTAAAGCGAGCATCCCCGGTGGGGATACTTCAGTTGATTTCTTTAGGGGGGTACAAAATGTGATTGAGGGGGAAAATCCCCTCATCCGTCCGGTAATTAGCACCCTGGTTTGTTGTAATATTCATTATCTTCCCCCTCATAATCAGCTATCGAGTCATGGTGATTAAATTATACATAATGTGTTTTATTTATTTATTTACTAAAATATTTACGATACAACCAAAAGATCATTATTTTTATAAAATGTTTATTCTTTTCATGAACATTCTACTTGGGTTTAGAACAATTGCTACTTTACTTTAATTGATAACTAATAGTTTATATTCATTATTTCTGTCCATTTTGTACAAATTACTTGCAGAGGTTATTCGGAGTAAATGTTGTATTTTAGAAATGCTTCATTAAAGTTTAGTCATATGTTAATAAACATTTCAAATATTTATTTCCGGTTAGGACAATGATTAAAAATGAAGTTTCCTTTTTTATATATAAAATTCTTTATAATTGTAATACTTTATTTAAAGGATGTAGTTCTGTTTTATTTGGAAATATTCAAATAAACTAGAATGAAGACGATAATACTAACCAACATTATTAGAACAAAACATTGCTGTTTAAGAAATTGACATAATCAACCCCTTCCAAAAAGTAAAAAGGGAGCGTAGGGGATTCGAACTGATAATCGTGAATAAAAATAATATACTGCGGGAGCGTGCGCTAACCGTCCACTCTACGAAGGGATGTTAAGGTTCATTTTCTCAGTAAACGCATATTAGAAAATCACTGCCACAAACTGCCTGATCGCTTCGCATGTTGTGGCTTATTTCTTTTTATTTGTTTGTTTAGGTATAAAATGTTTAATACCTATTGTCTTTAGAGCTATGCAATATGTATAGTAACTAACATTATGAAATATTTACGTTGCATTTCTAAGAAAGCATAATATTCTCTCTCTCTTTGTAAATTTCGCCGCGCCTTTGCCATGCTTACGAAAATGGAACTTAGAATTTGGCGATGAGTTTCGGAGATTTAAAAAAAAATTAATTATAACTCCTTTATTTCTTAATTTTTACAGAATTTTTTTCGTTGGAAATATGTGGTTTTCTTTTTCTGCATATTTCTAAGAAGACATTTAACATTTTCTATCATAAGAAAGAGAGTTATTTCTATTTATGTAATTTTGAAAGACATGCGACAGAAATGCTGGACAGAAGTGTAGTTTCTTCTTCTATTTATACTCCATTCCGAGACACAGACAAAACAACTTTCATCCATTGTATTGTTTCTTTAAACAAATCACGTAATGACCCATACCTTTGGTTCGGTCTTACTTCTTAGCTCTAAATTTCATGCGTCTCGATTCGTTATTTTTTGCCCTTTCCACTTGTGCTCAAGAAATAAAACTGATTGTGCGTGCGCGGGAATCGATTCGTGGACTACAAGATCTTCAGACCACCTTGTTATCGAATACTCTACGAGGAAGGATGGCCAGATCAAAGAAACTGATTTCTTTGTTCAAAAGACATACACACATTATTCTGGCTTTGTTACCTCGATCTGTGTGCGAATTTACACAACTACTCGGCCTTCAAATTTTACACGTGATTTCGCCAATAAGTTATTATTAGCTTTGACGCTACATGCAACGTTGATAAAGCATTAAAGGAATGACACAAATTACAAATAGTGATCGAACTTACAACTCTAGTCACAAGAACGATTCTATTCAAGGTGTCACCTCACCTTCCTATCTAGAAAAAGACCAGGGTTCGATTCCCTCCGGGAGCTCATGTGGTTCGGATTCCACGTTAATAAGCAGGTCCCGTCTCATATAACCTTGCTACTGAAAGGGGCGTTCAACTCAAAATCAACTCAACCTATCTAGAATAAGGGCGAAACAAAATTCATTACTGCTACCAGCTAACCAATATTTATACTCTATTTCTTGTTCTCGTAAAATAATATTTCTATCTGTCAATTCGTAAGTGTAATAATATTATTACGTTCGTGTGTAAACCTAAAAAGAATCTAACATAAAATTTATCTTCTGTTCCTATCAATAGCTTTACTATGTGTCTTTTTCTTTCCTTCTTTTGTCGTTCTAATAATAATAATAATAATAATAATAATAATAATAATAATAATAATAATAATAATAATAATAATGGTTTGTGTCCGCGCGAAAGCTTGCTTTTTTTTGTAGCCATTTCTGGCCATTATTGGCTATTGACTTCAGCCACTTTTTCTCGTCGAGTGTTGGCAACAGTGCTCGGCGCTGCGCCACGCGCTGGTTTGGCTGTTTGCACCTCTTGGCCTTGAATTGCGATGTGGAAATGTAATGAAGAACGAGGTAAGTTATGTTAGGTGAATGATGAGCGGTGAACGAATGAAACATGTGGAATACGAAGAAACTTATGTAATTGAGTGGCATACCAGTAAGTAAAGTAATATGGAAGTTGTGACACGGTGATAAGTGTCGTTAGCACTGCACTGTAAGTAATATATGCACTGCATTCATTCGAAATTGCGTGTTAGGTTGGAAATGAGGTAGCCTACAGTTCAATTTTACTTAAATGTAAAAGAGAGAGAATGGAATAACGTTGTGCTGGTGATTTACTTTCCATCACCTATATACGTTTAACTTAAGTATAAGCACAAAATAATACTATGAATGTTGCCTTTTTATTTTTTTAAAGTGATTTACGAGTGCTGTAAGTTGTAGTGTAGAGACCTAACCTTGGGAAGGTTCTAGTCCCGCATAGATAAGTGAAGGATGCTTGCATAGCTGTTTTTTGTATCAAAGCTCGATTGTCAATGCACAGCAATGCCGAGTGAGCGACAACAATTAAGGCGGGTTAGTAGCCAGGTTAATTACTTTATTATAACAGTGGTTGCGGACCAGTGTTGTAGAGCCCTGTTTCTAACATTTTTCACTTTACCGTTGCGTCGACTTTTCGCTCTTATGAACGAATGGTTTCAGATTCCAATTGACAACCATAACCCAAAAATGATATGCTAATTTCTTACATCAAAGCATCAAACTTAATTCCACAATAGGAAGAAGGTGCATTACTCAAGCAGACGGTTGTACTATTTTTTGGCAACTTTCTTACATTTTCAGTTGAAATCAGAGCTTTGTATTTCTTCTAGGAGAGCACAGTATAAATACAGTGTGAACGTATGACATAAAAACTACAGTGCATAAATATGCAATAGCTGGAAATACATTCTCAAAAAGTGAATTAATTAGCATGTAGTGAAAGTGGAAAACGTCCAATTCTGATACTGATTGTTTTCATTCAGGAAGACGAGTACATTAATATGCGGTTGATTGTATGAAAACAATGGAAGTACCTCGGAAAACAAATTATGTATCATTAATTTTCAGTACATGCTAGGTGGCCACTAAAAGGCACGAATGCTATCTAACCGTGTCAGAGTAGGAGCGTACCAGGGGATACCCGAGTGGTAGCGAGGTGGGAATAGGAACGTTAGGTATGGGGGGTATACGCATAAAGGAGGATAGTGGAAGAGCCCACTTCCAATACCTTTACTATCACAAAAATCCATTTCAATACGCTGTGTACTGACAGTGATTGCTTATATTCACATCCTCATTCCTTTACAAGAGTTTTTCTCATCGTATTTTACCCATAAATTTTTTATTTGGTAGAACTGTTTGCTCGTGTAAATCCGAAGAATTCTACAGGAACTTAACGTTCGAGTCAATGAAGACTGTTTTATAGCAGGCATAAATGAAAATGAATGCAGCATTTCCGAATGGTAGGAAAGTACGGACTTGTTCATATTAATATTTACAGATAAAATCAGTTGATTTAGAAAGAAAGAATAATGGTTAAGGAACTTGTGTACTGTGGCGCAGGGTTAAGTTCCAAAGTTGGGCGTCCGTTTGCAGCAAAATTTTTAAAATTTACAGGAATGATATGGATAATTTGATCGTTTGTGTGCTTGATAATATATAAGAGTCTCGAAAAATCTGTTTATTTGTTATATATAAGCGGTTATAAACATGGAACTATACGGCGAGCGGAGGGAACTACTTGGCGCAAGGTAACTGAACAGTTGCATTGTAGGAAAGAAACGAGCATTTATGTTATCAACATGGCGAATGTACAAGGGCAATGAACTAACAGTATTAACATTTATGAAGCAATACGTTGATAACGAGCAAAATCTTTTAAAAGTTTGTGAAGAGCACGGATTAATGAACCTAATAACAAATTGCAGAAAATATGGAAAGGAGATAACAGCGAAAAAACCTGGCGAAAGCGGACGCCCAACTTCGGAATAAATGCCGTGGCGCAAAACATACAAGTTATCTTTGAACATAGAATTAATATTAGTAACTAGTTCATTATGCAATTGCAGTGCAAAGGCAGCTTGTAGTGACCACTTAATTAGTATAGAGTGGTGAGTGTTTCGCACTCGTCTTTATGCTGTCGTTTACTTTTGCGGATGTGCTTGCTCTTACGAACACGCCTTCGCGCACGCGGGAGGGTATTTCCCCTCCCTAGAACGGGAATACACAGCTTGCTAGCTTAGAGTGGCCACCTAGTACATGTTGAATAATTTTTTCCGAAGTTGATCGTCTGTCTGGTTTTCGACCATTTTTTTTTAAAGAAAAAAGTTTAAATTTTGCTAATTTCTGTTAAGTTGTTAAGTTATCTACAGATTAACTTCGGGGGGACTTCCGTTTGCGTGCACGATAAGAAGTGTTGTGCCAAAGACGATAACCAAATTGTGCTAGGTGGGCACTAAAAAGCACGGATGCTATCTAACCGAGTCAGAACATGAGCGCAGTATGGAGGAGGCAAGTGGCAGTATTGAGGTGGGGCCGTAGGGAGCAAGCGCGTCAGCGAAGGTAGGTATACACGTAAACAACGATAGCAAAAACCATTGTATATGGCTTACCTTACGTACGTTACTTAAGACCAGGGTTTGAAAAAACCCGGGTTTTTCTGAAAAAGCTCAACCCACCTGGGCCCATATGGGTTTTTTCGGGTTTAATTGGGTTTTATCAAAATATTTCAATGTCTTTGGGGTAAAAGTGTTAAAATATGATTTATATTTCAAGATTATCATTGTCACAACTTGCAACAATTTTCTATTCACTGCTGTTTTGAAAATATGGCCGCCATTTTGAAATTTTACGTCGGATTATCGCCAAAATATATACAGCTAATTTAGAGTATCTCGTGCTTCTACTCTAAAAATTTCGACTTAAAAGACCGAAAATTGCGCTTTGTAGTGTGCGTACCCGCTATTTTGAAAAAAATAAATTGTCATCATTTTGCAATTTTACGTTGGTATGCCGCCAAAATCTACACAGGAAATTTAGTGTGTCTCGTGCTTGTACTCTAAAAATTTACACTTAAAAGACCGGAAGTGATTCCCTGTACTATGTGTGGTACAAGCAGACGAACGAACAAATGCAGATTGAATCATCCCAGAAGCCTCAGTGACGTTTGCCAAATATGAACACCAAATATATTAATTTAACAGCGTAAAATAAATAGTTTTATTGTCGAAGTTTACTTTCGATACCTTGTGCGTTCAATCACAGGAATGTCCCGAGCACTTGTTGCAAGAGGGATCTTTCCAGAAAATTAATTTCAGACCATTAAGAAAGATATAATTCATATTTTATAAAACAAACTAGCTTTTAGCTAGCTGGGGGCTCTGCTCCCAGGCCCCCGAGTTTGCTCGACCTACGGCTTCGCATTTCTTATCTATCGCCCTTTGCATCAACAGTGAATTTCGTGAACTTGCTCTTCATATTTCCAGAATCTGCCCATCCGGGGCTTCGCCCCCCCCCCCCCAATTGTCTTTGCTCGGCCTACGGCCTCGCATCTCTTGAACCCATAATTCTATCATTTCTTTTCCTATTTCAACTATTTAAAAGATAAGATTTCGTATCCCAAGAAAACTCCCATTTAAACAACAAGGGAATTTCTTCATCACCCTTTTAGACCCCTAAAAATATTTAAAATATTCACTTTTGGCTATTTTCCTGTCGGTTAGTCCTGGAATGCTATATCATACCAAATTTCATCATCCTAATCATGCCGGAAGGGCCTAAACATTTTGGGATGTAGAAGACGTCCCATATAAATAACATGGGAAAGATTTTTCAGTTCCCCATAAAACCACTCTACGGTTGGAAATTTTTATTTCTGATGTTTCACTTAGGTAACGCTTACAAAAACGTACAAGCATACCGAATTTCAAGATTTTATTCCAATCTAAGTACCTAAAACATGAGATTATAAGTTTTTTTTAAGGCCCATTTAAATAACATGGGGAAATTTTTCATTCAATCTTTATGCCCCCTCAAAATTAAAAAATATTCACTTTTGGCAATTTTCCTGTGAGTTTGTCTCGAAAAGCTCCAATTATGTCAAATTTAACCATTGTAGCCCTGCAGGAAGTGCTCAATAATTTGGGGATGTAAAACGCGTTCTATATAAATAACATGGGAAAGATTTTTCAGTTCCCTATAAAACAACTCTAAAGTTGGATTTTTAAATTTTTACTGATTTACTTAGGTTCTGCTAACAAAACGTACAAGCATACCGAATTTCAAGTTTTATTCCAATTCTAAGCACCTAAAACATGAGATTATAGGTCCAAAAAAGACCCATTTAAATAACATGAGGAAATTTTTCATCCCCTCTTTAGACCCCCTCAAAATTAAAAATATTCACTTTTGGCAATTTTTCTGTCGGTTAGTCCCGGAAAGCTACCATCATGCCAAATTTAATCATTGTAGGCCTACAGGAAGTCTCAATAATTTATGCCAGCTCATGTAGTTTTATATATAGTGAGGAAGTTTCAGAATGTCTTAAATGAAATTAAACATCTTGCAGCATAAAATAAAGTTTTATTGTTAAGGTATTCAGTTACGATGCTTTGTGCGTTCAATTGGGGAAATTTCCCGAGAACTTCTTTCGGGACTTTTTTTTTCCTCCTCCCTCGAAAATGCAGCTCCCTTTACTGTACATCGAAACTTCCACTAGTACGAAAGTTCAGCACTTGAAATAGTAAGGGATACGTAGTTTTCAGAACTCTGAGCATCGAGTTTCTTAAATTTGACGAATCTTTACGCTTTTGTTGGTGTTTCTTTTACAGAATGCTTACTTGAAGAGTACCTACAAATAATTACACTAAACTGTTGTTGTTGGAAAACTAAATTTTACTGAAGAATACTTGTGTTACAAAGGTAAGAAATAATACTAATAGTTTTACTAATGCACTACATGTTTACTGGTAATACCGGCATCTATGGCTTTAAACGCGTCAAACGTATGAAGGACAACGTCCCTCGGCGTCGCCGAGTTGGCGAGCACACGATTCACGGAGAGTATTTTCTAAAACATAAAATTGCATTTTTTCTTTCTTCAAATAGACTATAAGCATAATCCATACATTAATTTGTTACTTAATTATCTCAAGCTAAGGCAAGGTTTTTTTATTCATTCAGTGCATTCAGAACTTTATAAAGGTCTTATGTTGAATACCTTAACGGGAAAGCATTCAATTCGGCCAAAGAAAGTCTAAAATCTGATAAAAATCACTTTCAATGTGATCACCTTGGTTGTATCAATAATACATTAACAAAAAACTCAAAAACCCAGGTGGGTTTTAAAGTGGGTTTTTTCAGGTGGGTCCAACCCGAAAAAACTCGGTGGTTTTTTTCGGGCTGGGCCCACTTGGGCAAACCCTGCTTAAGACGTTAGCGGCATTATCCTGATTTGTTTTTGTTGCTTGCATACTTCTGTTCCAAAGTAACAAAACACATTACTAATGTAAATTTCGCAATTATGTGGATACCTTAACTTTCGGACGTTTCTGTATTTGCCTGTCATGAGTTAGAACATTGACTTTAGATAGGCTACATTTTACTTTGTATACCGTGGTTATTAGCTACTTACGGGCGAATTCGTGCATGAAGGCTTTTTTAATGTACGTAGTTATATCATAAATACTGTCACAAGTTTGAATGTGAATAACTCAGAGTATTAACACCACGGCAATTTATTTTGTTCATGTTTTACATTGATATGTTGTACATCTGAGGCACCAATCATTTTTCGAAATGTTCCCCCTTGGCCTTGATGCAGGCATGAAGTCTGTCCGGCCAGTGGTCAATGGCATTACGCACCACGTTCATGGGAAAATTGTTCACTGCTCGGAGGGTTGGATGTTTTATACCAGCTGGGATTCTTAAAGAGAAAAAAAAAATAAAAAATGCTTTAAATCATATGAACTTTATGGTGACGTTTTCACATATCAAACCATCTACATTAGTTTTATCTCCTAATCTCTTTATCATGGCCTCCCATGTTCAGTTCTCAGTCGAATCAAAACCCCTTTTTTTAAGTGTAAACCGAGTAACTGTTCGGATGTCACTTCAAGCGAAAGTCATTTTCTTACCTCGATATTACATAAGGATGTTAAGCCTAAACACACGAAACTAAACAAAATTTATGCCTGAATGTCTGTTTTATGAAGAAGCAAAGGTTGCTTAAATATATTGATGAATTAGCAAAATTTATCGACTGCCTATGTAGCTTCCAACATTAGTTTGGGCTTGACTTTGTTTTAATTTAATTGGAAGATATCTACATACTAAATTTGTAATTTAATACGTCAGTTTTGGCGTACTGATTATGAAACGTTGACCATGAAATTTTACATGCGAAGCAATAAGGGGATTTTTTTCGTTATTGCTTTGCATTTGAAGTAACAGGATTTTCCCAATGGCTAAGGCGGGAATTTCCCGATTTATACATAATTCTGTATAATGGTTTGTTACCTTATGCTCAGCATAACGTAACATGGCCCGGTGCTTTTGAGCACCTTGTATATTGGAAGGGAAATTTTAATTTTATTTAGAATGTAAGAAAACTGTTTTATTTTATAGTAGGAAAAACGTAGGTCGAAAATTTTGTGTAACTTTAGTAAAGTAAGTCGTTTCAATGAATATTACATGAAGATTACATGATTATTAATTATATTTTGTATATTTTACGTATTTATCCAAGAATATATCATTATTTTAGACAAATAAGTGTATATTCCAGCCTTTTTAATGATTCTCAGTTTATTTTTATTCATATTTCGGCATAGGGAATCCTCACAAGAAAGCTAAAAATTTTATTTCGTAAAATCATCTTCAAAATTCCAAATTAAGAAAGTCAGCCATAATTTCTTCTTGGTGCATCTCTTTGTTTTCGAAGTAAATTATTTGATTGGATAATCCACAATCACAGCTGCGGCTGAGATTTCGGTTTTCTTTGATCTTCGCACAGAAGCCTATCATCCGATAGTTACGTCACGATTATCTTCCAATTAGGGATCATCTTCATGTATTTCTTTGTCTTACGGCGTCAGCCATTTCAGGAGACAGACGTGCAGTGTTCGGCGTCTGTAGAAATTGTGGAATAATTTGTTGTTACTTTAAAACTGTGATAAATTCTTCGTTTTGGCTAGTGTTAGAAGTTGTCAGCAGAGATAAACGTGCTGTGTTTGGTGTTTTAACAAAATTATTAAACCAGTAATATTCTAAACTGTGAAGTGATTTTCGTCTTGCATAAAGGATACTAGTATGGGATATGCTTATTGTTACGGAATGAGCTCATTGGCAAATTTTACGTTCTCGGTCAGCGAGAGAACGTAGGAGAAGCCGGTGACGAAGAGTAAATATTGAGTCGTTGTGCAGGCATCGAAGAAGTTGACTGACGCTCAACGGCTTTTTAGATCGGTGCTACAGTAGTTCGTATCCGAAATTATTTTTGGGACCACAAGTTGAGAGTCTCCCAGGAGACTCTAGTGGAGTAATTCATCAGGAAAACCTTTTTTTTAATATATCCGTTTAGTCTCTGTCAAAGGAATGAAACTCACGTAAGTAGGAACCAGTGAAAGTGAAATTCCAATCCAGGTATTTGGCATCTTCAAAATTCCTTGTCTCGAGGAAACAAGCATGTGTGATTATATTTTCTGGTGCATGTGTGAAATTCATAACATGATGTGTTAAGTGCATAAAGTTTCCCTCAACGCCGCACACATGCAGATTCGGTCAATGTGACATCGTGATTTCATTCAATGAGGGGGGGAAAAGAAAACGAGATTATCTCAGCACAGAGCGATTGTCGTAACCACAAGGAAATGTGTGTACCATACACACATTTTCCCCCAGCGAAGAAAAGATGTTTAGATTCCCTGAAATCTTGAAATTTTTCGTTTTTCGGTAATACTGCTCGAAATTAAAATTGTATTTTATTTTAGTATGTTTTCTTTGGTTTGAAACAAAATGATTCTAAACGTTGATTTTGGAAGTAAGTGTTAGTCACGGCTACAGTTAAGTGCAAGGGTACATGAAGTTTGCGTACTGGTAACTGAAAACTTTCGACAATAGGCTAAACCTTCGTAACATTTTAATCTGATACCCATCAAGTTTTAGAAATTTGTTTTTTTTTTTTTTTTTTTTTTTTTTTTAATAATTACTAATAAATACCTTTTCCTTCTTTACTAAGAAACTTAGAAATTTCAGAGCGACACTAATGCAAGTAACCACTGGGTCTTCAGTCTGAATGTGGTAGCGAAACAAAAACAAAAATATAAATATAAAATAAGGATGGTGCTTCATGAAATATGTGATTTTTTTTTATATATTGTTGTTTAGGTTAAGTTAGTGTAGTTAGAATAGGGATTTAGGTTTAAGTTATGGCAATATGTAAGTGAGTGTTTACCTGTGCTAGATTGTCCAGTGGGTCCGAGCTGTAAGAGAGGTCGCGAAGAGCGTAAATCCTCTATGCCGGCCACAATCTCTATGCACAGAGAAGTTTAAGCACCAAAGAATACATAAAGAAAAGTGAAAGTAGCTAACCACAACATTATGCAGTGAAGTATTATTTTCAATAGTGTAATGTATTTATATTGTGTCTTTTCGTTTGTTTTGCGTGTCGATTCAATGTAAATGTTCTGAAAGTCAAGAATATTAAATGAATATGAATATTTTGGGAATATATGTGCAAAAGTAAATAATGTTTTGGCTCTGAAAGATATAGAAATTGATCATATTATTCTCTTAGATGGGTATGTCAGTTTAGTGTAAAGATTTTCTGTTATCAAATATTTTGTCCAACACTACTTTCATGAAGATTTTCGAATAAAACTTACTAGCCGTGAAAACATCTTTCTTTTCGAATACAGAAATATAATTATCTTGTAGTTTTAAGAAGTAGTAGAAATATGGAGTTGATGTTTTGGTATGCATGCGAAGCATGATCAAAGCAAAGAGCAGTACGTACATAATAAGTTTACTGGGGAGATGAAATAGCTGTGAATCCAGGGAAGAGCCTTTCCTTAGTGTGACCGGGGTTGAAAACAACCGAATCTGTAGAAATTTTCTCATTTTATCCGTTTAAATCAAAATCTCAGTTTGGATTTTTTTTTGTTGCAAAATTCTGTTTTTCGAGATTTGTAAGATTTTTTTTTTTAAATTCAGATAGGGCTTTTACAGACAACATCAAGATCTTCATTGTGCTCATTGCCAGCTCCACTCGTAGGTCGGTGTCCTGTGTCTGTAGTCGTGGTTCACAACCTATTTCCGGATGGGATGTGGATGATGAACTGCAGGCCTGGATATCGGACTGTGAGTCGAGATGGAAGAGAGTTTGGACGCTTTATATTTCGGGCCAGATTTGAGTTCTATTTTCCGTAGATGATTGGCTTGGTGAGTGTGTCAGTGACTGTTGATGACGAGCCCATGCGGGCCCAGTAGGTTCGGTGTCACTAGTCAGTGATACATTCAACATAGCATGTAATCTCAAGGAAAGGGAACATCATACAAAACACAACAGACATTAATTTATTTATTTATTCATCATTTATTTTTTTTTTTTAAAGTAAAAGGTTTCATTTGTGCAACTGTTTATCTTTTTGTCCTTCTGAAATGACTCTTGACAATTATATTAACAAGTATGGAAAGTTCGATATTTTTGTCAGTTCTTCGTGAGTTGGCACTCACCGCATTTGTGAACAATTAGTCCCGGTTTCAAGTCCAAATGGACAACAATTTCTCTCGGATGTAAGCCAAGAAGCGGTTTGTATTTCGCTTAAAGCTTGACACTTTCCAGCATAACCCCGTTGTTGCATAATTACACCAAAGCGAAATAAACTTATTTCTGTCCATACGTAATATAAATACATAGAGCAAATTATTTAAACCAAATAAACCTGGTTTAAACCAAAAATCAAGATTTTTTTTGTTTTCTTCAATAAAAGCCATTGTTTTTGCCAACCCTGCTGCTCGGGTCAAGGATTGTTTGACTGTCGACAGATGGATGCTGTTTATGGCAAACCTTTGCCTGAAGGACTGAGCGGAATCCTGCTGGAAGGTCCACCTTTCTCCAGGGAACATGGTAGCAGACAGTGGTTTAACTAGAGGTGTTAGTACTGTGTCCTGGTACACCTTGGCAGATGTTTTAACACCTTGTTCGCAAAAATGCAGCTGGGTTGTGCCTGAGTAGTTTACTCCCCACCAAATCATCACTGAGGTAGGATGATATGCTCCCTGAACTCTTGGAGCTGCCTCAGCAGCTGCAGTAGATGACGTGGCATACACACGGTCAGTTTGGGTGTTGTAGGCCTGCTCAATTGTAAACACCTTTTCGTCAGTGAACAGAATCTTTCTGTGCATTGTTAGCGGCATATTCTGTGCATATTGATACAGTATGTTAAACTTGTAGTTAAACAGAATTTTCCAAGAATTGTGCTATATATTTTAAATTATGCTGTATGCTTTATTATTCTTTTAAAATTGGTTTCTTCTTGACACTTAGACAACCAAAACAATGTTCAAGGTCCCAACCATGTGTTTGAATTACTCTTATGCTTTTCACCCTATAAATTAATTTAAAAAGAAAATAAGCTAAATCCGGTTTGTCTTGTTATTTCGATTATGGAAGATGGTAATCGTAATACAATGAGACTCAAATGTATGTACAGCACAGTATGAAAACGACTGTCATGCAGAGAATGAATGAGTTGGGAAACTCTTGTTTTAAGTGGAATCCTGCTTTCTTCTTTTCGTAATATAGGGTTTTTAAATCGTTAACAGTTCCACCGGGGAAATCACCATCGACATTTAAGACGAAAATTCTTGTGTATGTGCATCTCTTCTCAGATAAGAGGGGTCCAATCCCCTCTCCAAAACTTAAACATTTAGATTTTATAACTTTAGGCGAAATTTATGTATTTTATATGTATTTCGTGCCGCAAACTAGTTCCGATTAAAAAAAAAAAAAAAGCGCCTGCCAAGTGTCAGTAAATTATGAAAAAAAAAGTCATGTTGATAACCGTTGCTGTACTTTTTCCTTAATGCTTTAAATAAACATTGTTTGGGATTCAAATAGGTTAACGACTAGGGATAAATTCAAAATTCAACCCCAATACTTTCACTTAAATGGTATAAATAACATTTAATTCAACTTCCTAATGTTTTTTCTTCAGTTCGCAACTTGTATTATACGAGGAGAAAGATTTGATTTAAATCAAGAAAATCGGTTTAATCAAAACAATCAACAACAATAATTCTTTTAAAGAAAAATCATGTTTTTTTTTTTTTCCATCCTACAGCGTACATTACCAAAGTTTTCCTTTCGTCAGGCTGCCCTAAGTTATGTTAGCTTAGACTTCAGTTAAGGTAGAAGAACCTCTACCGTTCTGTAAGTTGTGGTAACTACAGACATCATCCTCCACACTCACCTTGAGCTACGAAACATGTTCCTTCATTCAAGTATACCTAGTGAAGGTGGAAGTACTACAGGTTCTCAGATCCTAAGGGGACGTCATTGCTTTCAGAAAGAATTGGCTCCCAAACTTGATTGCACGCCTAGGGTGGTGACTGATATATATGTAAGCTTTTCTAAATACAATTGCATAATCACATTTCATTAGGATATTTCTTTTTGGTAAGACTGTAAAAATGTATTTATGATAGTATTCTTGCGAATGTATGAACATCAAGCTACTAATAAAAAAAAAAAAAGTAAATTACTATTCTTAGGATAAAGCACCACTTTTGTATCAATTTCCGTCAGCAACTCGAAAGTTGAACGGTTTTGTGGTTTTATTTTACTGTACCTGTAGTTGACGACTGTATGTAGTGCCTGCCTCTTATGTTCAAAACCTTTACCTTATACTCCAACAGAATATGTTCCACCTTTTGGAATTTCGATTTACTAAGAATGAGATTTTAAAAACATTTGAAATGAATTTTTCAACACTTTCGGATGTGGTTGGATGCTTGTTTTTTTTAATTAGCAACCTCAGACTTAGAAACTTACCCAAGTTTCTCAGTAACGATGTGTGACCAACTTCTGTTCCATGTAGACGTGCGCATTGTTTTCCTTTCGCTTTGGGATATCATATCTGTAAGTCATCCACGGAAAATTCATTTTCGACACAAGCATAGTTCCAACCTGTTTCTCGTTCCACTAGTTTCAATTTTATCAGAACTTCCTCTCCTGCATTGAGTGAGGATAGCTTATCACACAAATGAAAGGATTATATAGTAATACGGTTACTCGTATTTGAGCTTCCGTGTTTTCATTCTAATGTATTTTAGTTCTCAAAGAGGTTTATTGTGGATGAGCTTATGATTTAACGAAAATACCTAATAAAAATAAACATCAGCGTATGCATTAGTTCAATACTGAGTGGATAGTCGGACTAATTTCATTGAACTCTTGATCTTTAAATATGGGATACGTATGTAGATACTAATGCGTACTTTAACTTTGTGTGTGGAGCCGCGGTGGCTCAGTGATAGAGCTGTCACGTCTGGTGCATGGGATCCTTGCGTCGTTCCCGGTCCGCGCCAAGTGAACTTTGTGGTGGACAAACATAGTATGTATGGGTTTTCTCGGGGTTCTTCAGTTTATTCCCTATTCTTCATTCCACAATATTATATATCATCAGTCTTCTTTTAGTCTAGCCGGCATAACCGTCGGACGTAAAACTTACTTCATGCGTATAATGCAATATTTATTGTTGTACATTTGTAATGGTTTAATTATGATGATTTGTGTACTTTTTTTATTTTTTTTTTATTGAATATTGCATTTTAAAATTATTCTGAAATTAAAACTCGTGCAGCAATATGCGAACAGTATTTATGGTACATGAGTTCAAATACATTTTTCAATTTGTCTGTAGTCATTATTTGGGCAAGATTTTTGTATGATATTTCAATGTCAATACAAACTGATCAAAATTTTACAAAACGGATTAATTAAAAGCATGCAGCTTTTCAGACGGGCAGAAAGTTGGACGGTGTGCCTCCGTTTGGAAACCCCTGGTAGCAACCTTCTCCAAAAGTACGTAACAAAGACTGGATTTCTTTATTTAGCAATTCACAGTGAAATAGGAGCCAAGGAAGAGATTGTCAGAATTTACGGTTCAAATTATCGTAAAATGATAGGAATGATGTATGTCCAGTACACTGTACAAGCAATGCAGTTTCATGTTGTGCAATTCTTGTTTTAATGTTGACATCTTCATACCTTCACTATACGAAGAAGAATCGTAAATTGGACTCCATCTTGTTCCTATGTTGATATTCTGTTCTTTTTTTTCTTTTCTTTTCTTTCTTTCTTTCTTTCTCTCTCTCTCTCTCTCTCTCTCTCTCTTTTTCTACCAAAATCCTTCGGTTTTGGAACTATGGGGGTTTCTTGTTACTCACTGTTCATTATCACATGTTGAATGAAGCAAACTAATCCAAGCTATCCAGATCGTGAGTTTGAAATATTGTATATGGTGACACTAATCTAAATTCTGTGAGCTAGTTGGTAGAACGTTCACTTTTGGGGCCAAACTTCGGCGTTCAAATCATAGTTGGGCGATATGGATTTGTGGTAAATAAACACCGAATGGGTGGGTTTCGTTTGGGTTCTTTCGTTTCTCCTATTCACATTGCTTTTGTTCTTATGTAATTAACTTAATAATTACTATCTCGTTTATGGGAGGTTATACTAATGCTTTAATGTGAAGTATATATGTTAAACAACTAGTTTTCATCTGTCAATAACGATAAGGCGCCTTCGGAATTATTAAACTACAAATTTGCAATGGTTCGCCTTTCACACACGTGCAAACGTTTTGGGACAAACTTTTCTTCGCTTTTTAGAAAAAATCTTTCAACCTTAAAGATTCAATGAATGCCCTTGATGTAAATTTTGCATTTCTGCTTATCTTCAGTCAGATATGAACACCGCCAAACATCCTTTAATACTTGATATAGGAAGATCTGTGTTATTTTCTTTGCATGCAACATTTAAGACTCCAATTGAGGTAACAGCTTGGAGAATCGTTGAATTTCTAAGACCTTTGCATAACTTGTTTATGGATCTTCCAGCTCGCCGTCCCAAGTACACTCCAATAGAGGCTCAGAAAATTTTCCGGTGAAGTTTTATTCTGTATTGGCTTGAAAATAATAGTGTTGCCCAGCGAGTCGTTAACATTCTTCCGTATCTTCTGTTGTATATTTAACGCGTTAGGAAGGATAAGTTCTGAGCTCTTCGAGCTTATCAAGGTGTCAAGTTTGCTGAAAAATATGCTTATTCCTAAACTTGCATCTTTTAATTACTTGCTTCAGGAGTAGATTCCTTTCTTTACTAAATTTCCGACTGATGTTCCTGTGAGTCAGTTTCTTTACAACACTTTATTGGCTGATTAAAAATAAAGTGATGCAGAAGTTTGTAAAACTAGAAGTGGTGTGAAAAACGAAGAAAATCTTTATATGAAAAGCATTGACATGGTTTATGCTACATGTACTGCATTTACGAAATGTCAACCAGTAACGGATTTAGACATTTTGAATTTTTGCTCAAATTGTAGAAAGTGTGCACAGAAATTTGTTCCTAAAAATTTCCAGAGAGGTTACCTGTAAATCATTAATTGACTAGTGCTCTTTTGTATTTGGATTTTAATGTTTCTGGAGGATCTCATGTTTGGATGAATCGCGTAAAATGTGTTTAAGCTGAACTAGCTGATGATAATTTGTTAGATGACAATAGGACAGAGAGAGTTGTGAGGCAGTTTCAGGGAGATACGTTCGAATCCAAATTGCAATACAATATTTCAGTAATATTCTGGAATTGGTCAGTGCTTGCATGGTATTTGGCTAAATGGTTTAGGTAGTGACTGGATAACATTTTGCTAAATTGCTTGGATACTTCAGAGTAAAAAGACTTAAAGATATTAAAAAGATATTGATTTTCTCTCATAAAAATATAAACCTAGACAGAGGATTTTCAGTTAATGCACAGTGTGTAGCGAATAATTTAGACGTTAAACTAATGCTTTGCAGACTTGTGTACGCAGGGTTCCCACATTCTGGAAAATCAAGCAGTGTCAGGGAAATGAAAACATGTCAGGGAAATCATACATTTTGTGTAAAATGTCGTGGAAAGGTCAGGGAATGTAAATGTACAAGTGTAACACACTTTTTTTTTTTTTTTTTCAATCTAACATTATTTCCTATCAGTTGTACAGATTGACATGTGCAGAGGACCACAATGATACAGCATTCCCAATTATGAAAGTGATGCAGTGTTGCTGCATCGTGCCGAGGGAGTGAGGTTCTTTCTCTCTCTCTCTCTCTCTCTCTCTCTCTCTCTCTCTCTCTGTCTGTGTGTGTGTGTGTGTGTGTGTGAGAGAGAGAGAGAGAGAGGGGGGGGGAATGATCATGTAAAAGCAGAAATCGAAATGACTTGTCATCTTCGTAAACATCGGTTTTAAGACAGAAAAACTACCGAAATAACTGAAAGCATCATCAGATAAAGGTAAACTAGCTTTCAGGCTTAAGTGTCGAAACTTTTTGCTAGGCACAATCAAGAAGATTGTGGAAAGTAGCCCTCTGACGTACAAACTAGTCGTGCTCTGTCAACTTGAGACCCTAGGCTAAAAATTCCAGAACTTGCTCAGACTAGGATGAATCGCATCCTACAAACTCTGCATAAACATAACAGAATATATGATTCTGTAGCTTAGAACACAAAGTGTCAATTTGTCTTTCTCTACTTAGATCCAGAGGTCTCTTGACTTCAGAGAATACGAAGAGAAGATGGTCAGCATCAGCGTAGGTGACTTCTTTGTAAAGGTAGTGTTCAAGAAACAAGAATATTCTGATTTGTGACATGTTGTGGAAATATGTTT
Source organism: Thermobia domestica (assembly GCF_964235325.1). Lineage (NCBI taxonomy): Eukaryota > Metazoa > Arthropoda > Insecta > Zygentoma > Lepismatidae > Thermobia > Thermobia domestica. Next base: position 249,734,306 of record NC_137460.1, on the reverse strand, counting down.
AATTTCATCCCACGACAATGCCTCGGTGGAGGGCGGGTTCTCATCAGTAAGACAGTTATTGTAGAAAACCAAACCGAAGATTCTCTGGTGGTACAGAGGCGGGTGCATGTTGCAATTATGTAATGTGGAAGTGTGGAATCTGTTCCTGTTCATAGAAGAATGATTTTCAGTCAGTTCGTTCAGCTCGGAGACGGATGAAACCTTAAAAAGAAACGAATCAGAAGTGCAAAGGAAAGTAAAATCAGGTGAAAAAAGAAAATTAAGTGCTGAAATTAAGAAATTAGAAACAAAGGAGAAATAAATAGAGCTAGGTTACAAACAAGAACAAGATGCTCTCGTACAACAAATTCGAAAACTGAAAACAAAACAAAATTCTGTTTAAAAATGTAAATATGAGAACTAACATGTCTCAGTTGGCAATATTAAGACTGATAGTGTGCTGCGTTCGCTCAGTGGTAGAGCGGTCACCTCTGTAACATGGGATCGATCCCAGTTCGCGCCAGGTGAATTTTGTGGTGGACAAACTTCGTGTGCATGGGTTTTCTTTCGGTTCTCCCGTTTCCTTCCACTTTCTTCATTCCACCATTTCATTCTATCACCATCTCTTTTGGCCTAGCGGCATAACCGTGGAACATAAAACTTAAAGATTATATTTCATTTCGTTTTAGGACTGATAGTATTAGGTCTCATGGAGAGTTGGCAGTATATTCTTGACAGCATGTTATATTGTTTTTTTTTTTTTTTTTTTTTTCAAACAAACAAAAAGTTAATTTGAAATGTCATATGTGGTACTGTATCATACATATATTATTTAAATATTATATACTTAAATGTTCAATAACAATTACTGAACTACAAATATGTAAATGGTAATTAAAGGAATTTGTTGGACGCTGTAGGGATGGAGGAGGCCGTTAAAGAAGTGTATGATAGAACTTTCCATATCTTCCCATTTATATTCAAGAATTTGTCAGGGAAATCGATTTTCACTTTTTTGTGAGAACCCTGGTACGTTTCAATAGCTTCTTCGAGTGGCCTTGAGAAAATATCCATAAGGAAATCTGATTCATTATGCTCACATAGCTCGTTCTTGTTTTGCAGAAGCAACAGCAGCAGCTGAAGCAGGGCTGTCTGATTTTTCCTCAGTCCAATAGTCCCAGTGGACTTTTTCTGGGGGGGGGGGGTGTATAAAACCCACATAAAAACCACAATAATCACCTGTCCTCTCCAAAATATACTTAGAACATGAATTGAAATAATAACCTTGATGTAACGTAATCAGTTTTTTTTTTTTTTAATCGTGTTTCTCAGTACACCCTTAGCTTGAGAATTGGCTTTAAGTATGTATTTATCAAAGGGAGATCTCCAGTCAGAACAGAATACCATTGAAAAAGATAGGTTTGGAAATAGTACAATACGAATTTAGTTGGGCCTAGGACAAATCTGCCAATTACCAAATGCGCCAATCGTGAAAATGGACAAATCTGCCAATGGACAAATCCGCCAATGGACAAATCTGCCAATTGACAAATCTGCCAATTACCAAATCTGCCAATTACCAAATGTGCCAAACGCGAAAATGACCAAATGCGCCAATTGTGAAAAAGGACAAATCTGCCAATTACCAAATCTGCCAATTACCAAATGCGCCAAACGCGAAAATGACCAAATGCGCCAATTGTGAAAAAGGACAAATCTGCCAATTACCAAATCTGCCAATTGACAAATCTGCCAATTACCAAATGCGCCAATCGCGAAAATGACCAAATGCGCCAATCGTGAGAATGGACAGATCTGCCAATGGACAAATCTGCCAATGGACAAATCTGCCAATGGACAAATCTGCCAATTGACAAATCCGCCAATTACCAAATCCGCCAATTACCAAATCCGCCAATTACCAAATCTGCCAATGGACAAATCTGCCAAAGGATAAGTCACCGAACTATCATTTTATTTTAGATGTATTCTTCAATCATCATCCTACAATATTACGAAAAAGAAGAAGAATTATTTATGAAAAAAAGCGAAAAAGGGTATTTTAATTTTGATGTGTTTTACTTTAATTAATTCGCAATTATGTTTCAAAATGAATGTTTACTGATGTTGGTTGTTGGAGTTTAGTATCCCATTGCTGTTGCTGTCATTAAGATCTTTATTACACCAATTCTAAGACTGCATTACTCAGTTAATGAGATATAGTCCACACTGTTGATTTATTTTCTTCCTTTAAAAATAACATTGTCAAACACATTATATATGTATAAATCGATAAATCACATCGAACCAAATAAAATGAGATGCTCGAATACAAGTTTAGTTTATAAAAAAAAAAAAAAAAAAAAAAATATGCTGCACTGACAACTGTATCTTTCGTTGCCAATAATCAGTGACAGCTTTCATTCATTGTCCTGGCAGTACTGAACTAGCAGTTTCCTTGTCTTTTCGTAAGGTGACACATACACTTTTTCGAACATGATAGCTAGTTGTAATCGTAGGTAATAACAATCAAGTTAATTAAAAAGTCTTGGTAATAAGTATTTTCAAATTGGTTAAAATGAATACGAACCTGTTTTCGGAACGGGTAATTTGAATAGGGACATCAAAATATAAGCCGTCACTTTAGAATATTTTTAAAGAAAATTACAAAAGTGTTTACTTAAAATATTTACTTTATATTTTACAAGGCTATGAAAATATTTCTTCACATTCTTTCAAATATTCACAACTTTCACAATTACAAACTAGAATTTCTCACCAAGTACAACATCGTATAAAAAATAAATACCAAAATTTATAGTTGTAAAAGAATTTTTTCTGTTATAACTTTCGATTTTAAAATTCACGACTGTAAATCAGGTCAAGAGGACAAAAGTTACTTGTACTATGGGCAAAGTTCCTACAATCTAAGAACCCCGCAAACCTGACTTAATAAATTATATATATATAAAAAAAACTATATATTCTAAACGTTCTAAATAGAGTACTCAAAAAAGATCTCAAGATACGTGTTTGCAAACAAGTCATGATTATACTAACTACTGCCTACTTATCAACGATGTTATTATTGCTAAAATAATTGCGTTTCTTCTTACTTTCCTTATTCATTTTCTGTTAAAGATTATAGCTTCTTGTTCAAGACTTTTTATTATTAACTTTTACCGACTGTATTTTTCTACTTATAATAAGGAATACATATATTGATTTATTTCGAAAATGTAAAAAAGAAGCAGACATCCGCTTAATGAATTAGGTCAGCCATAGCTCGTAGATTTCATGGTCTTTCACACAAATTCTATGCGAGGTCCAACCAAACTTGTGAAATCTCCATCCCCGTAAAGGTCGTCAGCACAGTTGCAACTTCGTTTTTGTTGAAATAGTCAAGTAACAATATTTATATGGTTCAAGTCCTTTTTCTTTATTATTTCTTCTACTACTTTTAAATTTGAAAATTGAAAGACCTTTTGTGTAAAGTGTATCCCTCTCATAGTGAGCTACTTAAATGATGATGCACCACAGGCACTTCGTCGGTAACTTCAAACTTGAAATACTCATAACGGAATAAATTGAGTTGAGTTGATTTTAGTTTAGCGCCCGTTTCAGCAGCGAGGCTATATGAGACGTGGACCTACTGATTAACGTGGAATCCGAACCACATGAGCTCCCGCCGGGAATCGAACCCGGGTCTCCCACGCCAAAGGCGCGTACGCTAACCGCTTAGCCACGGAGAAGCTCTCATAACGGAATAAACAAAATAAACAAAGAAAAGAAATAAACTGTCTCCCCAAAGACCCGTTTTTCCACAATATTAGCCACGGTTACCCCCTTTGCGGTCATATTAGTAAAGAAACACAGTTTGTCCTTTACAAGACAATATTTCCTCGACATACATTTAGATTCTTTTTAAGAATAAATAATATACGATAAGCCAACACATTACTCACATATTTATCTTCGTATTCTCTTGTATTTCTTTCATTATAATATATTCATGGGCATATATAGATTGATCCTTTGGAACAAATGCTATAACTTCAATAAAAGTATCACAAATTGCTTACTTATAATACATCATATATAATGTATATATATCCTCTTATTATTTGTGTAAGTGTTATTCTCTTACATACAATTTTTACTTTATGGTTTTCAATGAATAGGTTAGGTTCTCTAAAATAACGATGTGTATGACATGTTCCCTTTTCTGTACTTATAAATTTATTCATACAAAACTTAACATTTCGACTCATATTTCTTTGATTTACTAACTAGTTATATATTTTTCATTATTCATTTCGATAACCTGAGAATAGTTTTGACCGTTCGTGCGTTGGGAGATTTGTCCATTTGTGTGGGAGTTATGACCGATCGTGTGGGCGTTTTGACATTTCTTGAGTGTGGGGGTTTTGGCTGTGGGGGTTATGACCGTTCGTGTATTTGGGAGATTTGTCCATTTGTGTGGGGGTTATGACCGTTTGTGTGGGCGTTTTGACATTTCTTGAGTGTGGGGGTTTTGGCTGTGGGGGTTTTGACCTAGACCCATTAGTTGCATCGCTTTTGGTGTTCTTTTAGGTACCTCCTTGCAACCACAACCTTGAGCTACACCACGAGATGTAGAAAGAGTAGAAACAACATTCTAGATACGTGTGTTAAGTCTGGTGAAGATACTATTATAGTATTGAAACTTTACATTTTATACAGTGTTTTTACTAAAAAGTGCTGTACCTTGTCATGACAATTGAGTTAAATATAAAATTTGTTTACAAGGTCTACAGGTGGTTTATTTAACGTTAGAAATATTCTTTGAACATATCGTTGTGCATGTTAAGGAGATGCACAGAATTTTCACCTATACAAAATTAAACATCACTTTCATTATTGCTTACAGTAACTGTTTACATATACTTAATTTTCAACTCTTTTCATCTCTGAAGCAAAAAAAGATAATTTTTCTAGATATATTTATTTCCTTTCTACAGAAAGTAATTTATTACTTGAATTATTAAAGGTAAACTAAAATATTGCTCTGAATTTTACCACTATTTTACGTATTTATTTATAGACCATTCTCGTGGGTAATGATGTATATAGTTATTCGCTGTAAGTCGTAAGTAAGACACGTGCGGATAACCATAATTGATAGGACGATCACTACCAACTTCATTGGAACATGTGTGGGCCCATGTGAACGCACGAACAGTAACCAATCTACTATTGAATCGCACGTTTATGTTCTTTTCCTACGATTTTTCTCCATCTGTTCATCGCTTACAGGATCTTCGTCATTGACTAGGCACATGGAGGACGCTGATATTTTGATAATATTGTCCTTTTACCCTTTAACACAATGACGACTATTGAGTGTGTATGAATTTCGCATATAGGATGAATACCAAAATTTTACTATAGGGCATTAAGCTACATATCTCACACATCTGTTGTTTCGCTATGGGTGCTTTCATCCTCAATTGTCATCTCTATAAATATTTGAACAACATTTTGCTATTTCATCTTCGAAGAGGGTAACACATTTTCATAACATGAATCAGGTGTATTCTAGTCACTGCACACCTTCTACTCTCGTTTGATAACCTACCCTTGGTTCATCAAACATAGCCCTAGCATGCGATTCTGACAGACACATGATTATGACAGCATTTCCTACGACCACCACCTAGCTACTTTAAGACTATATACCTGCTCAAATATCAGTTTGTATTTGTGCTGGAAGGTGATATTAACATGAGTACTATGCGTTTTTTTTACAGCCTTTATAACGTATGTCTGATGCGAGCAAGTGATGCAGTCATGAACACCAAGTTTCTCTTCTTCTTTTGAGCAAGCTTTCGTATAGATGAATGAATTCTTATTCTATGTACTTATCTTGAATGGGGGCAGACATCAAAGGGTATAAGAGTTAAAATGGTCTTAAACTAATATTGTAATCTTCTGAAAGTCCTTTTTGCACATTTATCTACAATATCTATAAACCCTCCCTTTGTGCTTTCGCGTTAATCTAGTCGCTAGTACGTGAGCATTTTGTATAAGGGGTCCCGGCCTTGATTCCTGCTAAGAGATACTTTGTGATTTGGACTGTCCGTTACATTTCTGTTTGTCACTAACGTGTATGCTTAAGTTGAATTGCAACCAAAAAAGATGACTACACAGTCGGGTGTCGCTGTTGCAACCAGTGATTTATTTGTGGATTTTGTAGGAGGGGGGAATATTTATGAAAGATTGTGTTCCGTATAACAGAACAACTATAAAGTCAGGTTGGGACAACGTTATTAAACCTATATATTTTGAAATTATGGTACTAGTTTCATAGCCAGTTTCCAAGTTCATAATTTTTTTCATTAAAAAAACAATTTTATGATAAATATTGGTAGGGACGTTAGATAAAATTTGGTTAGGTAGATGAGATTACATTCGTTACTTGCCTTGCAACTTTTCATTCTACTGCTGAGGACAAGTGTGCAGCATCCAGCAAAAGCCCTATACTTACATTGCAACCTGCATAACTTGTCATAACAAGTGTCACACTCCTACGTAAAACTGTTTTGTTATGACAAGTAATTCATTAGTCCATTCTTATTAGGTATTTGAAGACGAAATTCATTGCCCGAACAATAAATACTGCAAAAGTTAAGAGTTTACTTTTTGCAAAACAGTGATAAGTGCACATACACTTGAATCTAATTTTATTAAATAGAAGGGGAAAGACGGTGCTAAATTTCATTCTTCATACCATAAATATTTTTTAGTACCAGTCGAATTAATAGTACTGTCACACCGTACCTCACTTTAGAATAGTGAAGCAATAGGAGATTGGTTTAAATCGGATACCGGCTTTTTCCCAGTTGATTTGTCGGTAGCAGCATGATGTCCATTTTTTATCCAGCTGGTGACATACTTTTCTACATTGAAAGAAGTCTCGTAATGTCTGATAGATTCAAGGTTTTTTTTTTTTTTTTTTTTTTTTTTTTTTTTTTTTTTTTTTTTTTACAGATAAAGGGTTTCTAGTGTCAGTGTGCTGTAAGTTTAAGCTGGAAAAGCCTCACCCACAGTATGCAGAAGAAACAAGAAGAATAATGATTTCATGTTAAGATTTTGTAGATTTCGTCCAATATTAGGAGGTTCCCTCGGAATGCTGCAGAATTTTGGCTGTATTATCAGAGGAAAATTTTATTTTATTTTATTTTTATTTAATTTTCATTACTTCTTTGTCGCCGTATAACATTCTTGCAGACAATTCTTCTGACCACTTGAATTGTAGCAAAACCTCGACCCTACTGAACGTTTCGTTAGGAAAGCAAGACCGTATGTTATCTGCTAGACCCTGACAGAATTGCAATCTGTTTTGCTGGTACTTCTCAAGAGACCTGTCTAAGGGTTTTGCAAGTAGGACTCCACAAAACTGACCAGTTTCTTCAAACTGACGTTATAATTCTTCCATGAACATGCCATCCTTTTCTTGCAACGCTTCCAGTACACGTACAGTTGTTTCAATTTTGCTTATTGCCTGTACAGTACAAGAGATGCTGACCTTTCTTGTAGAAACAGGCTAAGGACATCTAGAGGTTCCAGCACATCTCGGATCATGGACATTTCATAAACAAAATTCCACTTAGTGAAATTTTGCAGGCCCAAAAGTATTGCACGCTGCTCAAAACTTCTCTGCAAATTTGTAGAAGCTTCTCGAAAGTGTTCCACTAGCGCAGGGTAGGACTTCCACAATGCTTCTACTGAACGAAATGAACAGCCTCACCACGTACATCAAAAGCTTTAGTAATACGTATTATAGAAGCGAATACTTAGTTCCCCTGATATTAATTCAATTTCTCGTGTTCTACGGGGATATTGAGTAAACACCGTGTAATCGTTCTACAAAATTTTGAAAATGAACCATATCTGAAACCGTATTAACAGCGTTGTGAACAACCAGTTCCATCTTCTGACTCATGTAGTAAAACCATGGGCGTCATTTAGGGGAGCAGGGAGGGGCAATTGCCCCCCCCCCTGAGTTTGATGTTTATATAGATTTTATCAATAGAATAGTAGAAAATCAGTGAAAAACGAAAAAATTTACTTATATCAAGGGAAATCTGAAATGACGCTCCTGAGTAAAACACGAGTAAATTGGTGTCTAATTCTCGCTGCAGTAAAGAGACAGCATCATTTATTCCGTCTTGCATGTTACTGGCGCTCTCAGACAAACTGCCATAAGTCTTTCCCGTAATATCGTTTTGGAAAGATTCATACGGGTTCACATAATCACGGAATCACAAACTTCTCTGCCTGTATTGCCTGTTACTCAAATAATCCTAAAATTATATTGATACATACGTGATTAACTACAGTACGGATATACACAATGAGAACTGGTTTATGAGACACAGTGGAGGAGTCATCCACCATTAGCTGGAAGGGTTCAACGGAACGCGCAAGGTATTCGGCCAGTTTGCCTTCATTTCTGTAGCTAAAAGTCAATAATATTTGCACATGTAACATAGCAGTAAAGAACTTGTCCGAGGTCCATTAAATTTTATTTCTTGTAATTTAATAAGATGTGGGAGCATCGTAAACGATAAACGATTTTGGACTATAACGTAGGCAGTCCTAAATATCGTAGCTGTGTTTTTAACACGAATTTCATTCACAATTTTCCACATGTCTTCTGCATTTGCCATTGAAACCTATATTTCTTCCCTATCCCTTTGTTCACATACTGACATATGAACATTTTTTGTGTTCAATAGACTTTTCGTGGTCAAAAATTTTATAAAAACGTTTCTTTGATGCTTTTGCAATAATATCGTTGCACCATACACTTTGTACATTTATTCTTCTTTCTGTATGAATACCGAAATAAAATTAAATCTTCAAGTTTTACGTCCCACGTTTATGCCGGTTCGGCTAAAGGAGAAGGGTGATGATGAAAAATGAACGAAATGGTGGAATGAAGAAAGTGGAAGGAAACAGAAGAACCCCGAGAAAACTCACGCACTGTATCAATACCGAGTTTACGAACGGAAGCACATATAATACACACAACGCGAATGTCATTAGTATTTTGTTTTTAACACCTAGCCACGTCGTTTAATTTTCCAGCTTGCAAATTGTTTTTGATCACATATTGAAGAGAACAAGCCACTGGGGCTAGAAATAACCTTACCATTATTAACACTAGGTCCCGAATCATTTTCATTTTTTCTGATGAGATATCTCTAATGTGATTTCGGACGTTGCACTATCTTCAAAGCCTCTTACTTTGTGTGCTGGAATTACTTGCCTCATCGTCAGGAGCTTTTCTTTTGTTAAAATATAGTCTAATATCCATTTCCTTTTGTTCTTTTTAACGTGCTTGTCAACGAAAAAGATACCAATGCACAACTGCTATGACTGCTCACTGATTACTGAAAACGTTTTTTTTTATTATTATTATTATTACTGTGCTACTCAGATTAAGAATGATAAGTAGTGATGCCAGTTGAAAGAATTTTTCTTCGGGAAGCAATTCTATAAACAAGACCAACACAGCTCGCCTTAGAAAGGGGGAAAATATCTTCCCAAGCTGGGAAGACTGAATTAAATCTAGAGACAGGGAAGTCAAACTTAGAAGGGGGGAAATTCCCAGGCTTCCCTGGCTACAAATAAATCCCTGGTTGCAACTAATTAAAGGAAATTAAGCTGGTATAGTGGCTGGTGGGTGGGTTTTTGGTGTATGGGTCCGAGGTTTCATCCGCAGTGGAGATTCTCTGTGATTTTAACTGTCCTCGATCTTTCTGTGTCCGTGTCTCTGTCATGTCTCATTCAGTACAATTAGAATCAAAAGATAATTACAGAGAATATTGTCTCAGTTGGGGCGAGTTAAGAGACTGACAGCTGCTCAGGAAATGCGAATTGCATATTTAAGTCGACCATACATTGATGTATTTTTCGGTCGTAACCATAAAATTTCATGCGCTAGTCTTGTTAGCAGCTGTCAATACGTTAGTGTATGGGACCTGGCGTAAGTTTACGTAACGAATTTTTATACGCTGGAAAAGTCTGTCTGCTTTTAACTTCGAGCGTAAATACGGCGCGTAAAAACGGCTCAGATGAAAGAGTTTTCAAGCAGCAGGTGGTCTCTTGCCCTTTCCAGGCCTTCTCCCTGTTCTGGTTTTATTGTTTTCAGAAGAGAAAACCTGTTCTTGTGTTGTCCTCGCGGATCGTTGCTGAGGTTTGCTGGCAGACTCACCAGAAATCATCATTCCAATCTAGTTTCAGTATTTCTATACAATACATGATTTTGGCTAAATTAATATTTTCTATTGCACAAAACGAGATATTATTTCCTAATTAAAATTCATAATTAATTTTCAGTACATAGAGAAAAAGCTATTTAAATCCAATACTTCCTAATCAGAATTCGCAAATGATGAGAGCTCCTCCGTGGCTATATGGTCAGCGTACGCTTCTCTGGCGCGGGACATCCTGTTCGATTCTCGGCAGGAGCTCATGTAGTTTGGATCCCACTTCTCATATAGCCTCGCTGTTTAAGAGGTCGCTAAATTGAAACCCAATCCAATCGAACATGATGTCTTTCGACTACGAATTTAACATTAAATTTAGTATTTGCATATTAGTCCCCCCCCCCCCACACACACACACAGAGGTCGAGATGGTTATAAAGATGAAGTCACACCTTTAGAATTGCTCATGTTCTGCTATTAAAAAGAGAAGTATAACATGACTTTTAATAGGGTGTGACCAATTCTCGGCAAACTGAAAATGTCACGCTATTTATAAAAGAGAGAGAAAGCAAGAGAAGGGAAAGAAGGAAGGTTAGGGCAACCAACAGCAATGTTACTTCCAGATATACTTTCGGGCACTTGGTTCTCTCAGTCGAATATGAATAAAAAGGTCCCCAGTAGCAAAGATAAATTACATTTCACTCTTGTGAAGAACACTTCACCAAATAATGTCCAAGTGCAGCTTTCTGATAGTTTGTTTTGTCCCACGCTACCCATACAATACTTTTAGAAGAAATCATCACCAGTATAGAGGCTAGAGGTACCTACTAGGTATATTTAAGATAAAAAGTAGTAATCCTGACCTTCAACAAGATACTATCTCGATATCTGCCTGATAAAACTGAGCAAAAATTTGCGTTTGAGTATCGAAATTCGATAAAAATTTTTTGCTATTTCGACCACGTGCTGCTTGTTATTTTAAGTACCTTCTCAATCTTACAAGAACTTGTAGCAAAATGGGTTCAGAAAGTCACTATTTTTTTTCACGTGACTTTACTCGTGAAAAAGAAAATGTGATAAACCACAATACATAGCCTAATGTTTCTTTCTTTGTGTATTATTTCAAACCTCAGAATGTATACATATTTAAATTTATTTTAACAAAAGAGACACTGACCAAAGCTTAAAACTTTACTTTATTTTAAATTATAATTTGTAACTGTTTCGGATATCTAGCATATCCTTCTTCAGACACGATCGAAATTAATGAAAATACAGACATATATATAAATGTTGTTATAACAGAGTTTAAATTCTTTAACCGTCATATATATATTCATTGTTATAAAAAAAATTTAAATTCTTTTAACAGTCATATATAGAGTCATTGTTGTACTTTTTTATTTTTATTTATTTATTTATTTTTCTTATTTACCGAGGCCTTCAGCCCATCCTGTAAGTCTTCGTGTTCACTGAACTGGACAGGGGGCTTACCAATTAATGAATCATGGCAAGGAAGTTTGAATAACATAGAGAAGAAAAATAAATAAATAAATAAAAATAAAGGGCCCTTATAAGAACCAAAAATAAAGAAAGTGATTAATTGGAAAGTGAACACGAAGACTTACAGGATGGGCTGAAGGCCTCGGTAAATAAGAAAAATAAATAAATAAATAAAAATAAAAAAGTACAACAATGACTCTATATATGACTGTTAAAAGAATTTAAAATTTTTTATAACAATGAATATATATATGACGGTTAAAGAATTTAAACTCTGTTATAACAACATTTATATATATGTCTGTATTTTCATTAATTTCGATCGTGTCTGAAGAAGGATATGCTAGATATCCGAAACAGTTACAAATTATAATTTAAAATAAAGTAAAGTTTTAAGCTTTGGTCAGTGTCTCTTTTGTTAAAACAATTAATCCAAAGCCATGAATAGTCTTACTATTTAAATTTAATAGACCTAATAATCCTATTTCTCTATTAATGCTCACATACTAAGTATAAATAGAAGAATCATTGTACCGCTTGTTTTAGTGTGCTTGCTTTCCAGTGATAAAAGTTCTAGTTCAATCCAGGATACCAGCTATGTTGAATATTTTTCAACATTATATTATATCTCGTCATGATGGGGACTGTACTACCACTTACTTGAAAACTTATGTAGGTTCAAAACAGAACATACCTAACATCAACATTTAAATGGCACCCATTTGCAGGAAATAGGAATACACTCATAATAGTTCATGTTAACTTGTAGTATTCCATTCAAGCATTTCTCAACCTTTGTGGTATGGTTACTATCAATCTTTTCCAGACAAACGTTAACTTAAGGTATATTACCACAAAATATTAAATAACAATGAATACCTGACACTTAAATAATTTCTTTCCTGAACAACTCAATCGTTTTACTGAGCTCCTATGTCACTAAACGGTTAGCGTACGTGTCTTTGGCGTGGAAGACCCGGGTTCGCTTCCCGGTGGGAGTCATGTGGTTCGGATTCCACGTTAATCAGTAGGTCTCATATCATATAGCCTCGCTGTTGAAAGGGACGTTAAACTCAAAATCAACTCAAGTTATATCGTTTTACTATGTTTGTAAGTAACATGTCCATCACTGTCAGGAGAATTGTTATAATAATTGACGCAATTTCCTACTTAATAGTGTGTTATTTTAGTGGTATTTTAACTACTAGAGCTTCGAAATTAATTGATATTTAATTGTTTCAGTTTCGTATAACATACAAGTTTGTTTACATTTTTCCTTTTACTTTCTCCTTAATTCCTTATAACCACGATTTCTTACAGTGAAATATGCCTTATGTAATGAATATAAGAACTATGAGTATTAAAAACATACAATTCGACGGGATCTTTACACTGAGAGAAATGAAAATTTAAAATAAAACAAACCTGTTTATTTTCTGAACCAGTATGGAAACTCTTTCGACTTAGATTCCTTCAAACTGATTGGTTCATAAGTTGTGAAACAAATGTAGTAAAAAAAATAAATTTAAATGAACGAATGGATTTGGTTCAAAGTGTCTTTAATGAGTTAACAGTTTAAACATTTGAAAGAAAAAATCTGAACCAAAATTGGGTAGTTCTCAATTCATTTAATTAAGCAGTTAGATGTTTGTACCAACATGTAGTAAAATTTAAACAAACTAGTAGTTCAGAATAGTTTAACTTTGTTTGAAAATAACCTAATCTGAGTTGAATTGTAGGATAGAGAGTTGTGAATGGCTAATGTTTGAACGGAATTTGACTACTATAAATTCGAAATTAAATAGGCCCTAAATTAAGATCTATATTATGGTAAAGCTTCGTGATAATATGCCAAATGTCATATCTACGCCAAATTCATGAAACAGCTCCAATGATTTGTAACAACCCTACATTTTATTATATGTTGTTCCCATATAACATACACGTGCAAACCTCTCTTTTTAGAAAAAATCAATATATAGTATACTAACTAACTATAACAATTTTAATAAAGTGTTAAATTTATCTTACTTTCCGTGATCGATTGTAGTTGCGCAAAAACAGATCCATTCACTTGTAATAGAAAGGACGGCAATTGGGTATGAACACTAAAAAGTGGGACAAAACACTACTAATATAAAGGGGCCATGTAATTAGGTTATAGTGTAAAGCTAAAAAAGTGAGAGCAGCAATTACCTCCACGCACCTAATCGCCGATGGACAGCAAACTTGTTAATATTATTCCCAATTTAACAGAATTTTAAGACATTGTTGAGGAATAATTTTAGTAGTATATAATTATATCTATACGCTTTTATTTGAAACACTTCACTTCAGATCTACAATGTTTCATTATATTTTCATTAATTGTTAGTCATCCAACGATGCGTTCAAACATAGAATATTCACTAACAATCATTGCATTGGCCAACAACTTAAATTAATTTGTTTACAGTTAACTAAATAATTAAAAAAAACACTAAATTTGTTATATTTAATTTGAACATGTGGTTTAGTCCAGTCATTTGAATCAATAATTTTTCAATTTAAAAGTTGGTTTACATCGATCAAAAGTGTCTGCTTACTGTGTCAAAATGTTTTCAGTAGACCTTACATTGAATGCTGTAAAATTTCTTATATCATATACACTAACATGAGAGACGGACATAGGGAGTATTGTGAAGTTATACACTCAGAAAAAATGTATGTGGCGTACGTAAAAACGTAGGTTACATGTGTAAATCCTGTAGTTTTTGGACTTAAGGTAGAACTAAAAAACGTATAACTAAAAAAGTATAACTAAGACATACTTTCCGTATAAATATTTCGAATAAACGTACTTTCTGTACGAACGAAAGAACTGTATATAAGTGATCAGGATGTCACATACAGATATACGCATGTAACATACAGCTGGCGTATGTAACATACGTATACGTATGTGATACATGGAAGACTGTTAGATGTCATACATCCTAAAACGGCATTATGTAGCATCTAAGTGAGGAAAGTCTGTAGCATATGGATAACGTGTGCTCCTTGCAGATTCCTGTAGTAAACAATGATTCCGTATATTTGTACAATGTATCACTGTCCGGATAACCGACTTTTCTCAGTGTATTAATTAATAAGAATTTGCGTCCGGTGAAGGGGAATGTTAAATGTTCGAAAAATTTTCTATATATATATATATATATATATATATTTACAACAATGAGGAATATCACAGTCGAATCGATAAGTGTCAGTAAACTAGACAAATGTTTAGAAGGGGGATGAAAAACAGAGCCGTAGCTATTACATAGAAAAATAATAATTTATATTGATTTCGACACTTCGGTAGTATTGGTCGTTTTCAATTAATTTTACATGTCATCTTTCCCCATATATTGTATGTAGAGGTTTGGTTAATTACTCCAGATGTACTGGGCCAGAACACAACCACATACACAAACACACTCCACACACACACAAAACCACACGCTCCCATATTATAGGAGCCACTTTCTGCTCTTTCCTGGCAACACTTGCTTCCTTCCCCAACACCCATCCGGCATTTTGCCGCGTATATGTGAAGAGCTTCATTGCTTGTAATGTCCCGCTTGGCTATACACGGCGATTTGCCGCGCCGGATTCTAGCAGGGAGATCCGGCTGTTTTTGCTCGCCGGATTAATGTCCGGCGATCGCCGCACATATGTGAAGAGCTTCATTGCTTGCAATGTCTTTCTACCTCGTCCGGCAATTCGCCGGATAATGTGAAAGGGACATTAAAAGATAGATCCGTTCTGTTCAAACAACTTGAGTAAACTGGAAAATGACCAGGTGCTCAAACAACAGGCAAGAGGAAGAGCGGAAAATGACCGCTTCTTTTTCTTCTTCTTTTACGCGCCTATTTTTATGCTAAG